>NC_141689.1:1874699261-1875380928 GCF_964263255.1 Lissotriton vulgaris | reverse complement strand
TGTACCCCAAAACCCAAACCCTGCCCTAAAACCTAAAAACACCCCTGTACCCCAAAACCCAAACCCAGCCCTAAAACCTAAAAATACCCCTGTACCCCAAAACCCAAACCCTGCCCTAAAACCTAAAAACACCCCTGTACCCCAAAACCCAAACCCTGCCCTAAAACCTAAAAACACCCCTGTACCCCAAAACCACATATACTCCTATACTCATACTTATTTAAAAAATTACTTAAATTAATATATTTAATTTATAATATTAAAAAACATAAATAAATTAATTTATTTAAAATTAATAATGATTAAATTAATTATCTAATATTAAAAAAATAAAAAAAAATTATAAACTTACCAATACTTACGATGTAATGGTATGCGTTGTAATAGCATCTGCTATGTAATATCCTGAATTGTAATGGCATCCGATATAATGGAACCAGCGTTGTAAAAGCTGCGTTGTAACAGCATTACGACGTAAAAGTTGCGTTGTAACAGTGACATACCTTTCAGAGACCGCTCAGTGGTATTTTGGTCCGATAATATGACTGTGGTTGAGTGCATTAATCAGCAGGCAGCACGCTGCAAATGGATATTGCGATTGTTGAAAGAAATTGTGTTACGATGCTTGAGATTAAACGTACAGTTCAGGGCAAAACATGTGCCGGGTGTACTGAATAATGCAGCTGATGCGCTCTCTTGTTTCAAAATGCAGGCTTTCAGGGATTGTTTACCCTCAGCGGAGCTAGTGGCAGCACCATCTCCCGAAGCACTATGGCAAATCGGTGCCCCGGACTACAAAACCTCGTGGCAGCCAGTTTAGCGCCCAGAACAAGGAAAGCTTAAGCCTTTTTGGGGCCGGCAGGGGAGCATAGATGGGGGCAGGAGGAGTCCTTTGTCTAATTTTTAGTGGCACTTCATGAAGAGGGCTGGTCGGCGGCAACCGCAATTCGGTATAAGGCCGCCATATCATTTATGGTACAGCTCCATAGGATCAGGGACCCGACGGACTCCTTCCTAGTCAGGAAGGCTCTGCGCGGCTGGTGGCGCTTAGAAGGGTGCAGAAAGGATAACAGGCACCCAATAGGATTTGATAAGTTGACCACCTTGCTGGCTAAACTAGAAGAGACATGCTCTTCGCCTAGCGAGGTAATACTATTCCAGGCAGCGTTCGCATTGGCGTTCTATGGGGCCCTGCGGGTAAGCGAACTAGTGGCGGCCAATAAGAGAGATACGGAAGGAGGCCTGCAAAGGGATCACATCCAAGTAAGGGGGGATTCTCTGCTGATCTCGATAACCAGGTCAAAGACGGACCAGGAGGCCCAGGGGAATAGTGTTGTGTTGCAGCGCACCCCAGGTAGTCCCGGTTGTCCAGTGACGCATGTTGAGGCCTACCTAAAACAAAGGTTGACAACGTGGGGGGGGCCGTGCTGCAACATACGGATGGCACCCCGTTGACAAGGTTTCAGTTTCAGAGGGTGCTGGCAATTACAATTTCAGCAGCGGGCTTGAACCCGAGTGATTTTGGGACTCATTCATTCAGGATAGGGGCCGCTACAGAAGCTACGGCTCTAGGCCTGCAGGCAGACGAGGTGAAACATTTAGGCCGCTGGTCTTTGAATTGTTTCAAGAGGTACGTGTGACTGCACATGTTGTAAGGTACTGATGAAGTGCACTCATGCTTGTTGTCTTTTGTTTGGATTACAGTTTCACGAGCCTGTGACGCAGGGTGGAAATTGGGACCGGCCCAGTATCAGCTAACCACCGCATCAGGATTACGGAATGGAGGACGTGTGGTCTGGGTCGTGGGCCACTCATACGTGAGGCGTGCCGGGGACATATTCAAGACAGGTGATGCGATCCACACATCTGAGGAATATGGGTTCAGGGTGTCCTTCCATGGGAAGGGCGGCCTGTGTATTGACTGACAGCAAAGTTTTGTGGAGGAATTATTAGGGCGGCATAGGTCACCGCCATCTGTAATCATAGTGCACATTGGGGGCAATGACTTGGTAAGACTGGGCAGACGAGCTTTAGTTGAGCACATACTTTCTGTAGTTAGCAAAAAGGCTCTCGGGATGTACGATTGCCTGGTCTCACATGATTCCCAGGAGGGTATGGAGGGGTGGTTTGTCCACGACAGCGTTGAACCACTCGGTTAAGAGGGTCAAGAATAAAATGGAGAAATTGTTTCGCTCTGCTCATCTCCAAAGCATATCTCATGGGTGCATCTGGGGCGATCACTGTTATTCTGATGATGGGGTACACCTGTCCAGGGTGGGTAATGACTTACTGATAGGAGACATGATAGCTTGGCTAGTGGGTTTGAGAAGACATGACCTATAGGAGGTGTAGGGGGGCCAGATAGTCGGCCAACTATCTGGCCTGTGGCGGTAAAGTCATGATCGGTGAGCAGTGATTTCAAGGTCCCTAGGGGGGGCGCCACCCACTATGGATGGGAGCACCCGGGGGGAGGTGGCCATTGGCCCCTCCCACGGGAGGGCAGCACCCTTTACGGATGGGTCGCCCAGGGGGAGTCGGCCATAGGCCCCTCCCAGGGGGAGACGGCTATATGCCCCTCCCCAGAATTTCCCGGGGCCGGATATCCGCTCCGGCGGAAGAGAGTGCGGGGAAAGGGGGGGAGTCCACGCTGTCCTTCTTACGGATACCTCGAACGGGAACTCGGACGACCTTAAGATGGCGTCGTGTGAAAGGGGGCCCCCACGACAAGGGAAGTTACAGTTGGCTGTGAGGGTAAAGTCCTCTGCGCATGCGCCACTCACACGTGAGGGCGGGAATTTGCTGATAGGGATCCGACACCGGTTAAGACCTTGCCGTTGGCCCTTAATGTTAGGATGTACAAATTCGAATGTAATGCATTTGTCATGATGTTAGACTCGGCTAGGAAATCTTTGTATTAGAGATTTGTTAAGGTTAGCCTGAATACCTGTCTTCATCAAATGTAATTGAAGTTGAATTTGTTCATGATACATGAAACGTTTTAATTTAAAGTTTTAAATTTTGTTTCATATTTTAATAAATACGGCCGGGGGGGGTCGTGAGGCCCCCCTGCCTTCCAAAAGTTCAAAACTGTGTCTGTCTCCTCCCATTGGGATTGGTGTTGGAAGGGGTGGCGGGCATCCCGGCCCATATGGAAAGGGGAGACCACTCGGTCACCCCAAACGTATGGATGGGTGCCCCGATCCCCCGGGAAACCGTTGCGGGCAGGGGTGTGTCCCGGCCGGTATGCCCATAGCGGCGTGGCCGGAGCACGCCCCTACCGCCCAAAAAGGGTTGTCCTAAACACCCGCCCGGAAGTCCGTGTACGATGGGCGTGCTGGGGGCGTGGCCCCGCCCTCCTGCTGCTGGATAAAAGGCGCGGGAATCCAAGGAAGCGTCATCTTGTTCCTGTGCTCTGAAGGCTGCACCACTCGTCGCTCGTGAGCCCTCAAGGGAACAAGCTGCAGTTTTTTGACCCACCCACCAGCCCCTGTTGCAAAATATTTGAAATGAATAAAGTCGTATGTTGCTATTTGATTGTAATAAAACATGTATTGGAATTGTTGCTTTCATCGTGAATTGATGACAAAAGTATGCATGTAATTGAATACTTGCTTGTAGGCCTTTTCTCCTTTGTAGAAATGTTAAGTAATGGATGCAATAAAGATTGTGCTGTGCTTTGGGACCTTTTTTCCTTTGTAGCAATGTTGAAGTCAGTGGATTTATCAAGCTGTTTACAAGAGTAAGCATAGTTTTTCTTTCCCATAGTAGGTAACTAATTGTCGTATTTATTTTTCGGTCGGGCGTTAAGGTCATGATCGGTGAGCAGTGATTTCAAGGTCCCTAGGGGGGGCGCCACCCACTATGGATGGGAGCGCCCAGGGGGAGGCGGCCTTTGGCCCCTCCCACGGGGGGGGCGGCACCCTTTACGGATGGGTGGCCCAGGGGGAGACGGCCATAGGCCCCTCCCAGGGGGAGACGGCTATATGTCCCTCCCCAGAATTTCCCGGGGGCCGGATATCCGCTCCGGCGGAAGAGAGTGCGGGGAAAGGGGGGGAGTCCACGCTGTCCTTCTTACGGATACCTCGCACGGGAACTCGGACGACCTTAAGATGGCGTCGAGTGAAAGGGGGCCCCCAGGACAAGGGAAGTTACAGTTGGCTGCGAGGGTAAAGTCCTCTGCACATGCGCCACTCACACATGAGGGCGGGAATTTGGTGATAGGGATCTGACACCGGTTAAGACCTTGCCGTTGGCCCTTAATGTTAAGATGTACAAATTCGAATGTAATGCATTTGTCATGATGTTAGACTCGGCTAGGAAATCTTTGTATTAGAGATTTGTTAAGGTTAGCCTGAATAACTGTCTTCATCAAATGTAATTGAAGTTGAATTTGTACATGATACATGAAACGTTTTAATTTAAAGTTTTAAATTTTGTTTCATATTTTAATAAATACGGCCGGGGGGGTCGTGAGCCCCCCTGCCTTCCAAAAGTTCAAAACTGTGTCTGCCTCCTCCCATTGGGATTGGTGTTGGAATGGTTGGCGGGCATCCCGGCCCATACGGTGATATGCACGCCGGGCAAGCTTTGGGCACAAATATGGTGATATGCATGCCATTTGCTTTGCCATACATATTTTGTGCGTTTCACGTATGAGAACGGCAATACGCACACCAGGCAAAAGTGTACTTGTATGTCACTTGGTGGCCATTATATAAATTTCAATTGTAGACATAAGAGCATCATTACTTTTTGGAAGAACTTTGATTTTCAATTTATGGTGGTACGCACACATATTTTTGTCGCATAACACATTCTCAGATATATGTACACTATGTAAACAACTGTACATCAATAATTCTACTGTATTTCACAGCAAATAGCTTCTGTTCTTCTGTGCAATCATCTGTGGAGGGTAGTTTGTTACTTTTTACTTAAGACATTACACTACTATTACATAAACATGTCATTATAACTACGTTTTTATTTTTTGTTTATTAGTTGCACTATTATTATTAGCCTTATGTAAACTATCAATCCACCTTCACCATTTTTGCAACTGCCCAGTGACCCACTAATTAAATAGAAAGAGTGGTGCAGGGCATTTAATGCATAGTTAGGAGGTAAAGAGGGGTTAAGATTCAGGCCCGAAAGTAAAAAATGGGTCTTAGAGCATTCCTTAGGTTTAGAAGGTCAGAATATTTGTGAGTATCTGCCTAAAATAGTGAATGATAGTTCTGAAGAAGAATTAGAGGAATACTAGGAGGCTGCTTAATGCTTGGACACACATTTTGATAAATCACCCTATTTACCTGTAAAAAGAACTAATTCTTTTCACAAGAACAATCTAGAGCAGAATCTATGGATATGTATGAAGCATCTTTAGGAGTGTTAGCAGCGAAATGTGGATTTAGAATTTTTGCTGATCAGTCGATTAGAGAGCAATTATTTACTAGAGGCTTCAATAAAAATTTCAAGAACGTCTTTTGACTTTTTAGAACCCATCCCTTGAAGGAACTATTGGAATACCCAACAGCATTCAAGATTCCAAAGAATATTTGAAAGAAATTGGCAAAGAGTTATCTGATACTCTTCTCCTTGTTAAAAATGAGAAGGCTAGTTTCCCTAACACTGGTCCACAACTAAAACCTAAAGACCCAAGTGATTCCACGTGTTTCAGGTGTGCGTCTAAAATGCTATATGGGTTGATAGGCATCCTCTTTCCAAGACTGATGTAATTTTTCTGATCATCTATATTTTCTAAATTAGGCTTACACTCCTCATATCATCAGCTTGTTCTCATTAAGGAGTCCAGGCATTTAACTGCTTTTGTCACTCAGAATAGTGTTTTTTAGTTCCGTAGAGTACCATTTGGTTTGGCTTCAGTGGATTCCACTTTTCAGAGAGAGATTGAGGCTGTGCTAAGTTGTATTCCTGGTATTACTATTTTTCAAGATGGTGTGCAAGTCCTTTGCACACAAGAATCTGAACACAATGAAAGGGTGTTAAAAGCCATGGCTGGAAAAGGTTTGAAATTGAGAAAAGAAAAATGTGTTTTCGGAGTAAAAGAGGTTGAATACTTGGGGCATGTAGTGTTGTGCAAAGGAATTTCACCTAGACCAAGTTTACTCAAAACTATCATTGATGTAGCCAAACCCAAATATCAAGAGGAACTGTGCATTTTCATGGGCATGTGTGAATTTTATGCAAAGTTCATTCAGAATTTTGTGTTGATTGCAGAAACTTTATTAAAGTTATTAAAAAGGAGTGCCAAGTTTGCTTGGAGTGTAGAGCGGCAATATGCTTTTGATGTTATCAAGAAGAAATGTAGTGCTGCTCCTTTACTGAGTCCTTTTCAATTGGGGGGAAGATGTGTATTACAGTAGATGCCAGCAATGTTGGGGTTAGAGCTGCGTTAACACAGTAATGTCCAGGTAAAGAAAACCCTTCAAATGTTCAAATGCTATGTATCGGGTACTCATGTTGTTATTAGAACTGATCATAACCTATTGATTCCCATTTGGTGTGGTTCCAAAATCAATACCAGTAGTGCTACACTTAAATTTATTAGATTTAGCTACAAACTTTTGGAGCATCATTTTGAAGTCATACACATCCCGGGAGAGAAGAACAAGAAGGCGGATTGTTTTTCATGTCTTCAGCTTATATTGGAACCTGATGTGATTAACCAGGCTGAAGAGGATGTGGAATGTTTGGTGACTAAAATTTAATTACTGTTAAAAATGACTACCGTTTAATTTAGAAATGACCGCCAAGTTGGTAGTAATTTCTGAAGCATTGGCAAGAACCGCCATCGCAGGCCAATGGAGCCCTGCGCCAAACATTTTTTTTCTTTACAAAAAAAATCCAGAAGCATATGAAAATACAAAATAAAATCATTCATTCGCCATGGGAGTCATCTTCATGGCGAGGGCAGGATTTTGCAGTTTACACTGCCCCTTAATGCTAGGGTTTTCCAGGCAGTGAAAGGCAGGGAAATCTGGCTACTGAGTCCACCATCCAAATTAAGTAGACAGTGACAGCGCTTACTCAACAGGGCTGCCAGAGGGAATTAATCACTGCAAGATGGAATAGTCACTGCCATGATCAAACCTATTTTCTGCCCACATCTACATTTGGCGGGTGGATCCCATTCTTGCCAGTAAGGATACTCCATTGCTGTAGCAACAGAGTATCCTTATTGAGAAGAATTAAATCAGTCCCCTAACTTTGAAATAAATCTTGAATTAATGAAACTATATTAAATGAAATTAAAACTATTTTTCTGATGTTTATTGTTACTAAATCATTCCCACCTTCTGAAAAAATATAGTATGCACTAATAGCTATAAAAAGTGATGTATAAGATGTATAAGATGAACTAAATTGAATTTAGTTATATTTTAAGAAGTATTGTTGTTAAATTAATTTTTAAATTCAAAATATATTAAAATATTTTTTATTAAATATGTACTATTTTATTTATTTTTCAACTTTAAAGTATTTAAAAAAGTATTTTTAACTATTTTAAACAATGTAAATTATTTTAGCAAAACATCTTATGGGGTTTTATTTATTCCCCTATCTCCATTATTTTCTAACGGAGAGTGTTGCATTACCAGTTATTGGCCATGTGTGATTCTGGACTTACTACTGTTTTTTTTTAGAAACTTTGCACTCGAGTTGTGTGAATAATCAAGTAGAAGTAAACTTTCTCAGAAGTGTAAATCACTCAAAAGTGTAAATTACGTTTGTGAATGGAAAGCATTTCAGTCTTTAAGCTATTCAAATTAATCAACCCTTGCACATTATCGTGTTTCAGCCTTTAAAATGGGGGCTAACAAATGTCAGGATGACATGAAAATTAACAGCATAGATAACAGAGTGAAACCAAATAAGTAGTTTGGTTTGGCCTGTGGACCCATGTAAAGGTTAATAGGTAAAGGAGATAAGAACTGATCACAGGAGGACCACACATGACGGTGTCTTTGAATGCCAGATATTTTGACTCTCATGAAGTGCTCAGATAGAAAATCTTCGAACCTAGAAAGAACTGTTCCAACAAACATTTTAGCAGTTCTGGTGGTCCATGACATCTAAAGCTGCAAACAGGGTTAATAAAAACAGGCAGGAGGCATGTCTTGATCAGCACAGCTACTTATATCGTCCACAAGAGCTTTTCAGTGCTACATCCAGGACAAAACCCTGCGTGGGCTGGAAGAAGTCATTTTTGTGATTCAGTAAACCAGGAAAGCTGAAGGAATTACAGACTCAAGTATTTTAGACAGATAGGGAAGTCAAGAGTTTGATTTTAGATAGATAGGCAAGGCAGGAGTTTGGTCTAGATTTAACCAGCCATTACAATGTTGTTTAGAAGGAAGGTTTACCACCTGTGCTTTTATTTAAATCTCTTGGTTCATTTCCTTAATTCAATGAATAATGTAAAAAATTGGCTGGACATGAAATGTGAAACTAACAATATTTTGTTAGGCAATTTATCTAAAAAGGGATTAATACCTGAACCAGGTAATTTCCATATCTTTGTCAAGGCTTATTAATTCAAGTGAAGTGAGTGAAGCCGTTTTTTTTAAATTTCAGTACAACATCAAAAGTATTAAGGCTTATATGTAAGAGAATCTTTATTAGTCAGATTTGTTTCTGCATAATTATCAGCAAGAAGTTGCATTTAAAAAACTGAGAAGCACAGAGGAGAAGGTCAGGGTGAAGTTACCCAGCACCAGTCATTATGACGTATTATGGCACCAGTATTGTTGTTTGAACTAGGTGCAATAGGCCCAGGACTTGACCTTCCTGCATACCAGAGGGTGGCACACAACCACCCAAAAAGCGGATTTAAACAGAGATGGCCCTGCACTCAAAGCAACATATAAGTAATTAATAAATGCAATTAGTGTCCGAAGTCCAACACAGAGAAATGAAGTTATGTCTTTCCAAAGGAAAGAGCGTCAGTCAGCGTTTTGGTTGTAGCAAACGATTAATTTTATTCTTTGATTCCAATAGATATTTCTTTAAAAATACAGCATGCAAAGGACAAGACAGCCAACGTGTTTCGTCCCCCCTTGGGACTTCTTCTGGGCTTGATGATTGTACGGCATATATCATCTGCTCTTTGGGATATTTTCCTTATATAGACAAAGACAAGCAAACTAATAGTGACGCAAATGGATGGGATATGTATCTCTCAGAAATTAGTAGTGGTGTCCGGTTCATGAATCAAAAAAGGGAAGATATAACTTCATTTCTCAGTGCTGGACTTTGGACACTAATTGAATTTATTAACTACTTATATGTTGCTTTGAGAGCAGGGCCATCTCTGTTTAAATCTACATTTAAAAAACCGACCAAGGTTCAATCATGTTCTTTTGAAGTATTAGGAAGTTTTGCATTTTTGCTGTTTGTATTGCTTTTTATAAGTATTATTAAATGCAAGTCAGCCTGATTTGGGCTCCGATGAATAGCTGCAATTCCAAACAGGATCTAATGAAAGCTGTTTGTTTCTCCTTGAGCTAAGGTCTTCAGAAAACCAATGATCATAGATTACATTTAGATAAAGGCGTTTGACTTGTCAGGGCACCAACTCTTCAATAGCCATTGTGAGCTACTGATTATAATTAGCCAATAGGTCATTAGGATTGTTTGCGAAATTGGTAAGGGGCCCTGTTGGCTGAAGCCTCTCTGTGAGTTTGTTAACCTCCAGTTTGTTCCATATTACAAACTTGAAGGATGGTCACTCGTTTAGGTTGTACTGGGGCTGTTTTTAACATAGACCAACTAAATGGTAGAACAAAATAGCCCACTGCACAGAATAAGGCTGATGTGTACAAATGCTACTTTCACAAAAATTTGTATCTGATATATATGCATCATTTAAAAGGTTTTGACGAAGGGCAGAACCGCAAGGAATTATGGCTGAGATACCCGCCACCCCCTCTCAACACAATCCCCAAAGGAGGGAAACCGGAAACAGTTCTTGAAGTTTTTGGAAGAGGGAGGGAGTGACCCTCCCCGGCCGTATTTATTAAAACAAAAAATTAAACGTTAAACAGTTTCATATTAATGTACAATTTCATAACCACATTGCGATGTTTGGCTAACCTTAACAGATTCTCTAATACAGAGGTTCTCCTAGCCGAACTAACAACCTACAAAACATTTTCTTGAAATAATGAAATTGTACATCCTAACGTTTAAGGGCCAACGGCAAGGTCGTAACCGGTGTCAAGATCCCTAACCAGAAATACCCCCCCCACTTGGGAGGGGCGACAGCACTGAGGCGTACCCCAAGTGCAACTACCAATTTCCCTTGACTTGACGGGGGCCCCAATAAACTCGACGCCACTTAAAGGTCGTTCGAGGACTCGTGTGAGTATCTAGAAGGTAGCGTAGACCTCCCCCCAAACCCCACACAACTTACCACATCTGCCGTCGCAGACGTCACTGGCCCCGGGAAATTCCCCAGGAGGGGGCTGTAACCCCTCCTACACAGGAAGGGGCCTTGACCGCCTTTCCTTTCCTTCCGGCGGCCTCTCCTTAGACAGGACCGCCTCACCGTTGAGGGGCCAAAGGCCACCTCTCCCGAGCGCTCCCATCCGTGTTGGGTGACGCCCACTCATAGGGATCTTCCAATTACTGCTCACCGATCATGACCTTACCGCCCGACCAAAATAAATACGACAATGCTAACTAAACCAACAATACATTGGCCACTATGACCAGAATAAGCATGCTTATAAACGGACACTAAAAACCGAATATCTTTAATCACAAAAACATACATAAAATCGACCAACTTTATTACATACTCGATATCACCATAATAATACCACAACCTGTAAACAAAAATACAATTATCGATTTATTTTAAAACAACTAGCTGTCCTCAGGGGCTGGAGGGTGGGTCAAAATTGGCTCTTCGTTCCGTCTCGAGCTCACGTGCAGCGGGGAGGTGCAGCTTCAGAGCACAGGAACAAGAGGATGTCTTCCGGTCTTGCGTCCCTTTTTATCCGTCTTCAGGGCGGGCGTAAACCCGCCCCTGCCTGCCCCGAGGGCGTGGCCAGCCGCGTCAGTGTCTAGGCCAGCCCACTCTAGGGCGGGAAAGAGCGCGCCCCGGCTACGCCGCTTCGGGCATACCAGCCGAGACGCGCCTCCCGCCCAAAATGGCTTCCCGGGGGGATCGTGGTACTCTGCCATACGTTCGGGGGGACCGAGTGGTCGCCCCTTTCCATATGGCTGAGATACCCGCCACCCCCTCTCAACACAATCCCCAAAGGAGGGAAACCGGAAACAGTTCTTGAAGTTTTTGGAAGAGGGAGGGAGTGACCCTCCCCGGCCGTATTTATTAAAACAAAAAATTAAACGTTAAACAGTTTCATATTAATGTACAATTTCATAACCACATTGCGATGTTTGGCTAACCTTAACAGATTCTCTAATACAGAGGTTCTCCTAGCCGAACTAACAACCTACAAAACATTTTCTTGAAATAATGAAATTGTACATCCTAACGTTTAAGGGCCAACGGCAAGGTCGTAACCGGTGTCAAGATCCCTAACCAGAAATACCCCCCCCCCACTTGGGAGGGGCGACAGCACTGAGGCGTACCCCAAGTGCAACTACCAATTTCCCTTGACTTGACGGGGGCCCCAATAAACTCGACGCCACTTAAAGGTCGTTCGAGGACTCGTGTGAGTATCTAGAAGGTAGCGTAGACCTCCCCCCAAACCCCACACAACTTACCACATCTGCCGTCGCAGACGTCACTGGCCCCGGGAAATTCCCCAGGAGGGGGCTGTAACCCCTCCTACACAGGAAGGGGCCTTGACCGCCTTTCCTTTCCTTCCGGCGGCCTCTCCTTAGACAGGACCGCCTCACCGTTGAGGGGCCAAAGGCCACCTCTCCCGAGCGCTCCCATCCGTGTTGGGTGACGCCCACTCATAGGGATCTTCCAATTACTGCTCACCGATCATGACCTTACCGCCACAGGCCGGATAGTTGACCGGCTATCCGGACCCCCCACAAAGCTCCTACCTAAAGGTCATGCTTTAACGTTTTTAACCATGCTAAGAAGTCTCCTATGAGTAACTCATTCCCCACCCGAGACAAATGCACACCATCCCCCGAATACATACTGTCATCATTAATACAGCCATGCGAAATAGAATGCAATGTCCCGAACGGAACAACCTACTCACTTTGTTATTAAGCTTTCTAACAGACTGATTCAAAGCAGAAATAGAAATAGCCCCTCGCCACACCTTTCGTGGGATCATATGGGACCACGCAATTGTGCACCCCGGAACTCTCCTCGCCAACCAACTTACTGTGGAAAGCATTGCCTCCAGGAGAAGTCGTCTACCGGTGGTGACCAAATCATTGCCCCCTAAGTGCACTATGACTATAGACGGCGGTGACCTCGTCCGCCCTAACAAATCCTCAAAATATGCTTGAAACTGGTCAATACAGAGACCGCCTCTTCCGTAGAAGGACACCCTGTACCCGTATTCCCCAGCTACGTGAATCATGTCACCTGCTTTGAATACGTCCGCGGCACGCCTCACGTATGAGTGGCCCACGACCCACACCTTCTTTTTCACAGCCGGTGATGTCTGACCGCTGGCCCGGTGTTGGGTCGACTGCATAGTCCGCCCCGCCTCGTAGGCTTGCGCAACTGAAAACCAAACAAAAACAAGAGGCGTGAGTACGTCATTACAGCTTTACAACATGTGCAACCGCACATACCTCTTATAACAATTAGAGGACCAACGCCCCATACGTTTCACTTGTTCAACATTAAGACCCCTGGCTGTAGCTTCCGTAGCAGCCCCTATCCGAAAGGAATGGGTCCCAAACTCGCCCGGGTTCAAGCCCGCAGCGGCAATTGACATCGCAAGCACCCGCTGAAACTGAAACTTCGTCAGTGGGGTGGCGTCCGCGTGTCTCAACAAGGTCCCCCCCCATAATGCCACCCTTCGTGCTAGGTAATCTTCTAAACACTTTACCGGGCATATGGAGGACCCGGGAATCCTGCGTATGATTATGCAGTCACCCATCCCGTCTTGATCGGTCTTGGACCTGACAAAGGAGACCGTCATTGCCTCTCCTCTGATCTGAACGTGTTCCTGGCACAAACCCCCTGCCACATCCTGTTTGTTCCTTGCCACCAGTTCGCTTACTCGCATCGCCCCGTGAAATGCTAGCGTAAAAGCGGCTCGGAACAACACCGCCTCAAACTGAGATGAACATGTGGCAGGGAGTGTAGCCAGCAACTGGGCCAACCTATCCAAACCTATCGGGCGCCTCTCATCCACTCTGCGACCCTCAAGGCGTTGCCACCCACGCAGCGCTTTCTGTACAACGAAAGACGCTGTCGGGTCCTGGATACCATGGGCCCTGGCAACAAAGGAAATAGCAGCACGATGCCTCTGGGCCGTAGCCACCGATTTCCCAAGCCTACGTAAGGACATCAGAAAATTCACTACCCATTCCTCATGGCCCCAAAGCCTCTCTCTATCAGTCCCCAAAAAGGCTAAATAGGACCGAAACGCCCCTTCATATGCCTTCCTCGTCCTTGGTGCTAGACTCTCTCCCACGAGGTGACGAAGTTCGGGGCACCGAGAGACCAGAGAGCTTCGGGAAAGGGTGCCGGCTCCGGGTCCGCTGAGGGAAGGAAACCCGAGAAAGCCTGCATATGAAAACGAGACAGTGCATCAGCCGCCTGATTCATTACCCCTGGGACATGTTTTGCTCTGAATAGCACATTCAGTTGCATACACAGTAAAACAATTTCTTTGAGCAGTCTTAAAATCAGTTTACATCGTGCTGCCTGACTATTGATGCACTCGACCACGGTCATATTGTCAGACCAAAATATCACAGAGTGATCTTTGAACCCTTCTGGCCAGGTTCTCAGGGCCACCAAAATGGGGAAAAGTTCCAGGAAAGCAATATTACTTGTCAGACCATTGTCATGCCACCATGTCGGCCACCTTTGTGCCGACCATTTTGTGCCGAAGATGGCACCAAAACCTATGCTACCTGCTGAATCTGTCCATAGCCCCAGCTCTTCAGAGGACACGGCTGGTTTGTTCCAGATGACTCGACCATTAAAGTCCGCCAGAAATGCTAACCAAATACGCACGTCCTGGCGGACCTCAGCCGATAGTCTCGTGCGATGATGGCCCTCCTTTAGGCCGACCATAGCTCGGGCAATTGAACGAGAAAAGGGGCGGGCCATCGGTATAACTCTCAGGGCAAAATTCAACTGTCCCACCAACTGCTGTAATTGATGCAGCGTAACTTTAGATCCATTTAGACACACTTGCAGGGCTGCCCTGAACTTCCACACTTTGTCAGTTGGCAAACGAAAACAACCCTCTCTGGAGTCTAACTCGATCCCCAGGAACTCGAGGCAAGTCGCAGGACCCACCGTCTTACCTGGTGCCAATGGCACACCAAACTGCTTCATCAATACACAAAATTCGGCCAAAGCCTGGCCACATTCGAGATCCCCGGCTGCCCCAAGGAACAGAAAATCATCAAGGTAATGCATTACATGTTGGAAACCCGTCTTCTTTGTGAAGACCCATTGTAGAAAACTACTGAATTTCTCGAAATAAGCACAAGATATAGAGCACCCCATCGGCATACACCTATCCATGTAATAATAACCCTGAAACATGAAACCTAGGAGACGCTGGTCGTCTGGGTGTACCGGGAGCAACCGGAACGCCGACTCGATATCTGACTTCGCCATCAGCGCCCCGGGCCCCAGGCGATTCAAAATGGCTACGGCCTCATCGAAGGATGCGTACCGCACCGAACACACTTCCGGATCTATTGCATCGTTTACAGAAAGACCACGTGGAGCTGACAAATTATGAATCAGTCGGAACTCACCTGGGTCCTTCTTGGGGACCACCCCTAAAGGAGAACAAACAAAATCCTGTACCGGGGGTATACCAAACGGGCCGGCGACCCGACCTCGAGTAACCTCTTTCTGGATCTTATCCTGAACCACGGTCGTATGCTGCAGGACGGAAAGTTGATTTTTACACTTCTCCACACCCTGAAAGTCCCCTACCGGGATGCGGAAACCATACGAAAATCCGTTCCGCAGCACCCCAGCAGAAGTACGATCCGGGTATTCACTGAGCCAGGGAATCATCGCCAAGGTATCAATCGGGGTAGGTAAAGGCGCCCCTCGGACTACGTTAGACCTGTTTGGCGCCTCCTCTTCCCCCGTTATCACCTGTTTTGGCTCTGCACGTGGACTCAGGATGTGACGACCCGCACCCACTACATTCATGTTTAAATTTACACGACCCCTGGGGCCTGGTACATTTACCTCTGTTGAAATTGAAGCAGAACCCCCTTTTTCCTGTATTGCCGGCAGGTCTCGAGTAATCGTCGGTACTCGTACCTGACCGAAAGGGCGTCCCCCCATATTGGCGGGAGGATTCGCCAACATTACTTCCTACCAATGGCATTTTCAACATACCTGTCTCCTTCATTTTATCCCATGTCAAAGAATCATAACAATCCCAGGTCAAGCTTTTATTATGCTCTTTTGCCTTTCTAAAAAGATTATCATAGCAGAACCAATGGTTACCCTGGTGTGATGTCGAGTACCCCATGATTCGTGACTGATAGGTCGGCAACTCGGAAAGCAACTCGGGCCTACGTTCCCCCAAGATCGACGTAAAAATTCCCCATGCATTGCCCCAATTGCCGATAGTCTCATTTACCTTAAAGGCGGCCATTTTTGCCCGCCAAACACTCGGATGCATAAGATCTTTCTGACCCTTAACATGCTCCACCTCATAATGATCAACAAGCAATGAGAAGATGTTCACATATTCCCCCGCCCAAATCTTCTCCTTAATTGCCAAAGGCACATGTTGACCCAACCTTTCTCTACGAGAGGGTGCTGACTCATCCCTCGCAATCGGCAATGGCCGCTTACCTGCACCGGACGCTGCATCTGCGGTCGCAATCGTCCCTTGTGGCTTGTCGACTACTGCAGCCGGCGCGGACACCTTGGCTGCATCCCGTTTCTCGCGCAATTGCTTCATCAGCGCCTGGGCCTCGGCAGCCGTGGCGCCCTCACTACTGTCGCCCAACCACGCTGCAAGTTGTGCTGCCAGCTCGGGCGGCATATCCTCCTTGGACACCGGAGTGACCACCACAGGAATCGGATTCCCCTCCGCCGGTACTGGGGTTGGCGCTTCGAGCGGGGTACAGGGAACCGGGGCGTCTCCCCCAGCCGGTCCCCTCCTTGGCCTCTTGGCTCTTCCTCCTGGAGCTGCTCCAGCCGACGGACGCTCCGGCCCCCCTTCCCGTCTCTCACCGCCACCCGCTTCTTCAGCTCAGCCATCTCCTTCATTAGAACCCGAACCATCTGTTCGGTCGTCATTCTCTTTCCGCCTTTCTTGGGCATTTCTCCGACAGAGTATCTGTAAGACAAAAGAAAGATTACAACACTCAAAATTGGCTCTTCGTTCCGTCTCGAGCTCACGTGCAGCGGGGAGGTGCAGCTTCAGAGCACAGGAACAAGAGGATGTCTTCCGGTCTTGCGTCCCTTTTTATCCGTCTTCAGGGCGGGCGTAAACCCGCCCCTGCCTGCCCCGAGGGCGTGGCCAGCCGCGTCAGTGTCTAGGCCAGCCCACTCTAGGGCGGGAAAGAGCGCGCCCCGGCTACGCCGCTTCGGGCATACCAGCCGAGACGCGCCTCCCGCCCAAAATGGCTTCCCGGGGGGATCGTGGTACTCTGCCATACGTTCGGGGGGACCGAGTGGTCGCCCCTTTCCATTTGCTGTCCTGCCCTACCTCAAAAGAAAAGGGCAGGATTGCACTGTATCTATAAGATACGGTCCATTCTTGTCCTTATCCCCAGCGCACAATGGGCTGCCATGCACCAACACAGGCACCTTTGCACCATGGTGCAAGGGTGCCTGTGTTGCAAGGCTGATTTTTTTGTGCAGGAAGAGACCCCTTCCTGCCCAGAATCTATCAATCGAGGCGTTTTTCTCTTTCTATGAGAGTTGCAGAATGCAGCACACACAGAAAGTGGATAAAACGAGGAGAAATGACAACATTTCTCCTCGTTGTGCCTCCCGAACCCCACCCCTGGGATGGCGTTAGATTCTGATGCATTCCCAGTTTTAAGACTACTTGTAAATCTGGGAATGTGTCAGATTCCGTGGGTGTTGCATAGGCACACCCATGGAAAACCCCTTTCACGCAGTGTTCTGCATGAAAGGGGCACATATTTACAAGGCCATGAAAAGCCACGTAACGTGACTATAAGTGGCCTTGCAAATATGTCGGAGCACATTGCACCACCTGAACTTCTGCGAATATGTCATACTTAAGTAGGGCAAGGGCTTCTGTAACTGTTATCTGCACTGTGTTATTGAGAACATCGAACACCAACATTTAAATGTGAGCACTTAGTGAAATAAACGATTCTGTGAGATGAACTCCTGGGTGTTGTTACCATAAATGTACATGCCATGATTGATTCAGCATGCACACTAGTCTAACATGGAAAAGGCCCAAAACAGAATGGAAAGCCTCAAGTAGACTTTTATTTGTTGATTAATTAAAGATAGTCTTCAAGCTCATTTGCCTTCACTTCATGCCCACTTTTAGTCCATACTTTCTAGTTTGAATAATATGACTCAACTTTTTGGCATCCAGATGCAACATTAATGACACATTCATATCTTCTCGTCTCAAACATCCCTCCAGCTTGCTAGCAATGCATGGAGTTGAAGTTACCCAGGAGATACTGTGACTGATACAACTCCTGCGTGAGTCTCCACTATGGACAGATCCTCTGCGGAACTGTTCATTGAGAGAAATCATTCAGTATTCTGGTTATCCTCTCCTGTTACCAGGAATCCAGAAGGCACATTTTTCAAAAGTGCAAATGAAGACTCTGTTTGATGATTTCACTAGTGTGAATCTGCACATTTCCTGGAATAGATAATATTTAATCTAATATGGAATCTGGGGCAAATAATGCAGTTTGAGATGCATATTGATATGTTGAATATGTATTATCTTTGGGAAAAGTAGTAAAATCAGAGTAGTTTGGCAAATAAGTTTCAGTGGTATAGACGGTCACTTACATTTGGGTTTTCCATAATGTTTAAAAAAAATTAATGAAGTAGGTTTCATTTTTACGATGGCATCCTTCAATGCAGGTGAAATGGTTTTAATCTCCATAATTAAAACATATCTCCTCATTGAGCACCTCTAATCCCACCCCTGGGGTGGCATTAGATTCTAGGTTCACGATTTCTTGTAAATCTAGGAATGTGTCAAATTCCATGGTTGTTGCCTGGGAACGCCTCTTTCACGCAGTGTTCGAAAGTGACTTTACGTGTCCTTGAAAATATGTCATTTCATATTGCACCACCGGAACATCAAAAAAGTGCTGTTCCCTCCTGTGCCGCAAGGCAGTAGTTGCCTTCACAAGAGATTCGGCTTTACCAAACTCCAAGGAGATGATGGCTGGTTGCATACTGAGCATGACAATATATGTTTAAGTTGGTAATAAACAAATAGTTGTAATCGTAAACACAAAAACAAAGGATACATTATTGCATTAAGCATTCACATATTCAGGGACTCGTAATCCAGAATTTAGGAAAAAAGCAATATTGCATGCTGTGCTTAGAAGTATTCCAAAATAAAAGTGAGAATAAGTTCTTAGCAATATTTCACTGACAATTAACAGAAAGAGTTAGAGCCATGCATGTCATAAATCGGTACCAAGAATGTCCATTGAGTTTATGGGACATACAAAGGCCCAGGCCTCACCCTGTGTAGCAGTTCAGGCAAATGAAATGCCACTTTAACCAATTAAATGTAGATATAAATCATTTTCAGAGAACATCACTCTGAAGAGAGGTTGATTCATGACCGGTTAGATCAATGATTTATTATCCATAAGAATCCAATATATTTTTTGAGGATTCCTGCTGATGTCTAAGGCCTTTACAATTTTGGAAACTTGCCAAACACTCATGTTGAAAGAAATGAGGCCCAGCGTAGATTCTTCTGGAGTTTAGCAAAATTCCAACTGCTCAACCCTCCTCATGTTTAAAGTAGTAGGCTCCACCCCAGCTTGGCCCAGATTTACGAACACCTTGCATTGCCATTGCATCACGCAAGATGGCGGAAGGCAACGCAAGGGCTTCAGTTCATTTTCGAACCATGCAAAGCCACCATGTGTGGTTCTCCATGGCTTGGGAAAACCAGAGATGTCAAGGTTTCAGATTACTTATGTGTGGCATTTACATGGTTTCCATGCACTTATGAGTTACATTTAACTGCCGTATATGTGCCACTGGGAGTGACACTTTTTCACAAGTAAAATCAAGCAATAAAGTGCATTGAAAGAGCAAAATATCAAAAATTACAACCTTTAAAGCAACAAGAAGTCTAAAAATACCTTGTATCAAATGCAAAACTCCTGAAATTGAAAGTCACTTACCTACAGCCTCTTTTTAAGATGACAATACTGTTAAAACAGTTGAGCACCATCATCCTTTGCAATTAAGATACACCGTGAGAACATTTGCAGTGGGCCTGTGGAGCCATTAGCTTAGCCTGACATGACATCAATTGGCGATCAACACTACTCAATAGGCAAAGAGTAAGTTGTAGAGACCAGTGTGTCTGAACATATAATTAAATTAAGAATAACTTGTCTTTGGTTTTCAGTAACATAATTGTAAAATGGCAGACCAGTCTAGTAAATTAAGGCTCAAGCTGCAAAGGTTAATGAAATTCAGTGCAGAGAAAACGCATGACTCACCTCGCTAGTCTATGCCACCAGAAGTGCTTAAGAAATATCATGAATGTGCGCTTGCCCTGAATGTCTTCCAAGCTCTTCGGCTGGGCTAGGCAGTGGGGCCAAAAGGCTGCAGCAGCAGCTCTTTAATGTAAGCATAAGAGCAGCAGACGGTCCAGTCCTGAGCTGTCAGAAAGTTCACCTGTGTCCATCAGCCAGCCAGACCACAGAGGAAATCTCTCCCCCAACCCCCAAACCCTGTCAAGCCTGGACTTGAACAGAAAAAAAAGTCTGGAAACCAAAACAAAAGTGGCCCCAATTAGAAAATTAAACAGCTAAGAGTGACCCTCATTAGCAAATCGGGGCACTTTTGAAGTTGTCAAAACATGCTATAAAGGAATTTTTCAAGGTATAGGAGATTGCATGCATGTATGCTTGCTGTAAATCAAGATGTGTGGCAATATCATGAAAATAAAAAGTAAACATCGACATACCAAGCCCAATAGGCCTGTAAACAGCCAAAATATCAGCCCACACTTTGTCCTGTCACATCTACCCTTCAGAGGTATTGCTGGCAGCAGGTGAGGAAATGAAAAAGAAACTGCCTCCTGCTCATCATGTAGGTGTTTTCCAATCACTCCATGCATTTTAACTTGCTGCAGGCAAGGACTGGCTTGGTGTATTTTTTTTTTAATTTCTGTAATTTTTTATTGTATATAAAAAAATATATATTTACATGGAGCATACATGAGTGGAGGAAAGAAAGAGGAGAGAGTGAAAGAAGAAAGGAAGGGAGAAAAGAAAAAGAAAAAAGAAGGCGCCGGGGGGGGGGGGGAGTGGTATAGCAATATTGTTAACCTTAGAAGTAGACAATGTACACGCACATAAAATGGCAGAAGCCGCTGGTCTCATATTCCACAAGGCTCTGCAGCAAACCCTGGTGGAACTTCAGATCACCAGTTACATAATGGTTTCTACTGAATCCACGTCCTTACACCACTTTTTTTGACATGTGCCTAACTCTTTTGGAGTTAATTGCAGTTGATTCATGCCCAAATTATGTGGGTGACTGGGATAAGATAAGTGGTATTTTTGTTTACCCAGCAGAATTGATCTTGTTTTTCTTGTCAGTGGATATAAAAGGTTTCCAAAACTAGAGATGTGCAGGTGTATCAGGTAGAAGTGCTTGTAGTTGGTCACCTTTGGAGTTTTCACCACCGAACATTTCAAATGATGGTTCTTCAATCAGTCATCCATTATTCTCCAAGTGACCCACTGGGAACAAAGGCAGCCAAAGGAAGCACGTTCTTTAGCAGCCTGTGAGTTGTCAGATATGTGCTGCCATAGAACTTGTTCCCTTTGGCTGCTTAGACATCTCTTCACCGAAACGGCAATTGATTGGCTTGATACTGATTTTCGTAATGAATTTTTAATCCTTTTTTTAATCCATGTGTAAAATCCAGTCAGGTTTCAGATAATGATTTAATTGTATTTTAACTTGTATATAATTGTGCTTTTATGGTGTTTCTTAATCACCGAATAAAGAATTACTGACTGACTGACTTGTACTATGATGCTCTCAAGTTCCGGCCTGGGCACATCCGAGCTACACCGTGCAGCAGAAGCATTAACAACAGCCCCCTCCCTCCCCCCGCCATCAACCCCTCCCTCCACTGCTCCCCACACACACAGGAAGATGCTCTTATCCAAACACTCTTATAGGAATGTCCTGCAGATGTGCTTTCGAACTGTAGGCACGAAAAAGTGCAAACACTTTCTCGACACTGTTCAAAGGAAACAAGTTTGTGACCGGTTTCCAGAAATTTTTGGCGTTTATGTAAAATGTTCTTGATTATTGTTTTTTGTAGAGCGTTAGCTGTGGCCAGAAGCTGCTTCACAGTGCTTGCTCCAGCAATTAAGAGAGTTCCCAAACTCTGTAAAGTCATACCAAACTCTCTGAATTACACTGCACAGCAAGCGGGCACGGAAATTACATTACATTTCATTGGCCTGTCTGATTGTGAGTTAAGGTCACATTCTATTTGCTTCAGCATATTAGCAGACAGTACTAGCACCGGGCTCGGTGCATACATAAAGCTCCTCATTTAGCACGCCTTGCACACTTGGGGTATTCAAGGCATTATAAACGTGTGATTTATGCACTTTAATACAGTGATGCTGATACCACGTTAAAACGGGTTAGTCTAATGCGTGATGCATGATACTTGTCAGGGCTGTAAATGAGGAGTAAAACGCAGTAGTACGCACATGTGGTTGCCTTGAATCTCTCTGGCCTGGAAAGGCGTTCCGTGGGTGGAGTGTGGGTGTTACCAAGCATCCACCCATCGATTTTGATGCATTTCCAAATTTAGGGCCCCATTAGGATGGTGAACGGATCGCCCCTGCCGGGGTAGCCACCACTGGCCTGGCGGGGGCGATTTGCCCGCCATCCATACCTAAATGATCCCCCTTCATATTAGGATGGCTGGGGGGTCCGCGGAGGATGGAAAGACCGTCTGCCGCTTTTCCGCCAGTCAACTCGTCGACAGGGCGGAAAACATGTACAATATGGTGGCGGTGTCTGCAAGACACTGCCATCCAGATAATAATGATGGTGGCAATTGGCCTTTACATGGCGGCGATGCCGCCATGGAGAGGCATGCAATCTTCTGTGTTGGGGACCCATTGTGGGCCCCTGGGGTGCTGGGGGGTGCACTTGGGGGTACCCATGATAACTCCCAACATTGGCATGCCCAAGGTTGCAAACACCGCGCGGTGCCTGTCATATTGTGCATGCAAATGCACAACATGCAGATTTTACATTGCACTGGGTGCTGCTTGCAGCACCGCCTGCCGCAATGTAAAATATGCGAGATGCGCCCGCCAGTGTGTCGGGCGTATGGTGATCAGCACAGCGGGAACGCCGCACCCCTGGCGGGCAGCCCCACATATCGTTACAGTGGCGCCTGACTTTGTCCACCCGCCCTCGTAATGATGCCCTAACTTAGGGTAAAAAAACTGGAAATGCATCAAAATGCTACATCTTCCCAGCTAAGGGGTAACAAGGTGAAATATGTTTATTTTTGCTTGTTTTTCGTCTTTCTACATGTGCTGCACTTTGCAGCACATGTAGAAAGAGTAAAAAGCCTCAAAGGATTGTTTCTGTGCAGGAACTTGTCCCTTCCTCCACTAAAACAATCTTGTCTGTAACGCAGTAACTCTTTCACCATAGAGCAAGGGTGTCCACATTGGCGCTAGGCTGCACATTCAGCCTGATTCATGAAATCCGAAATCTGCGATTTTAAAATTGCGATTTACAGCGAATCGCAATTTAGAAATCGCAGATTGGCATTCATCAAAATTACCTAGAAAATAATGCGATTCGCACACGGCCGCAAAAAGCGTTAGCGATTTACTGAAATCGCAGATTAATCGCTATTTCCGTCAACATCCGTGTAGGAATTGCAATATCGCAAATTGCGGTATCGCTAATTGCGATATCGCTAATTGCGAGATCGCAAAATGCGAGATTGCAAAATCGCGAGATCGGAAAAACGGGAAGTCGCATTTCGAGCACAGTGATGACATCACAACCAGGAAGCAGCCAGTTCCCACCCCCATTCAGAACAGTGAGGCTGATCTCGAGGCTGCAACTTACTGAGCTCCTACCAGGACACCAGCAAACTTGCAAATCCTCAACTATTCTTACTGCAGCAATGGCAGAGGAGGCTGTACCAGGGCCCAGCAACACCGGGCGCAAGAGGAGGATCAAATTCTCTGAACAGGAGTTGGAGCACCTCATTGATGGGGTGGTTGATAACCACCCAAAACTTTTTGGGAGAGAATCCAGGAGGGTGCCTGAGCCGGAGAAACGGCGAATCTGGCTTGGGATAGCGCCCCACGTCAACTCTGTGGGCGTGGTACACTGGTCGCTGGAGGAGCTCAAGAAGAGGTGGTACGACCTCCGAGGTCGTGCTGAGAGGGTGGCAGAGAAGCTGGGCGAGACCCTGGCTACTGGAGGGGGAGAACCTACAGTCCCTCCCAACACCCCCATGGAGGACCGCATGGAGGATACTTTAGAGCCAGAGGCGTGCATTGGGGTCATCAGATTGGACTCATCCCGCCCCACCCAAGAGAGCCAAGGTAAGTGGCATGCGACTGCGACCCTGTCCCCTATCAATGGCCATGACCCTATAGCCTCCCATAATCTTCCAAAGTCATGCCATCCATGCACATTAGGTAATGCCCTAAAGCATTTTGGGACATGTAGTCTGCCCAAAATATACAAGTACCCCAATGCAGCCAGACATGTCCCAAAGTACGCAATGCCACAGCCAGTCAGGGAATGTCATCCAGCATGCATGTAGCAACTGCACGTGTGACAGATACATGCAACTAATGAACGTCCACTTCCCCTCACAGGTGGCACTGACAACAGCAGCGACAGTGACAGGCTGCTCATCGAGGAGCAACCAGAGGATGCCGAGGAGGTGCCAACAGCAACACATCCTGCACCAACAGGCGCACCACCTACCCCCGCAGCCAGGGCTACAGCATCTGCGCCACCACCATCAGGTGCAGCACCTACCCCCACAGCCAGGGCCACAGCATCTGCGCCACCACCATCAGGCGCAGCACCTACCCCCGCAGCCAGGGCCACAGCATCTGCGCCACTACCATCTGGCACAGCACCTCTGCCTACCTCAACTCCACCACCAGCTGGACCCTCTACATCTGGTCCAGCGACTGCGGTGACACTGTGCACACCCACTGTGGCCAGCCAGCAGAGCAGGCATGGCAGGGCTTGCCAGCAGAACAATGCACGCAGCGGCAGGAGGGGGATGGATGTGCACGGGCCAGGCTTGAGCATTGAGCGTCGGATGCTACGCATACAACAACTGCAGGCACGACGCCAAGGGGCGATCCAAATGCAGCTCCATAACATTGGCCGCAATGTGGCAAATGTGGCAGACAGGATGGACCGCATGACGGCAGCCATGGAGGCCAACTCTGCTGCGCTCATATCGCAGCGCAACACCGCCCGCCGCCGCCACCGGCAGCTACTGACGCGGCTGTCCGCATACACCCGCTCTAACTATGTTGTAGGGAATGCGACGTCCCAGCTCTCGCGGCGGTCCCTGGCGCAGCAGCAGCAGTTGATCCAATGCTGTGAGGATGTGGCCCGAGTGTTGGAGCAGGTCACCACTGCCGTACTGGCACTCCATCTCACTGGGCCAGGCAATGTCGGGGGGACGATACCAGCGAGGGCACCTCCAGAGTGAGCAGCCTGTCTGCCTCACAGGTTGCCGTGTTACGCCGCAGCACCAGGCCAACTGCAAGGTCATGTGCCGTGGCAGAGTAGGAGCCGGAGAGGCGCTTGGGTGCTGCGCGCCAGAGGCACACTTGAGTTTCATGTACTTTTGCTGGGACCTGCTGACACCCAAAAGCCTGTCCTGTGTTTTGTTCGCAGCAGTATGGGGCAATACTGCTTGCATAGAAAGGATAGAAACTTAACACTATTATTGTGAATCCAACAATAATATTTATTCTTGCATCATACATCGGCCTCCTGTCATTATTTCCATTTGCAGGCAATTGTGAATTGTTGGGTGAGGGGAGTGGGTGCACTAGAAACTGTTCATTGTGAAGTGGTTGCGGCGTCTGTGGCCTTCAGCTGGGTTCTCCCCGCGTGCATGACACACATGTGCAGGTGGCCGGTCGTCCCCTTCCGACTCACTGTCAGAGATGTCTACAGGTATCCGGCGCTTGGTAGCAATGTTGTGTAGTATTGCACGCACAGCCACAATGCGGCAGCACACATCAGGACTGTAGTACATGGCCCCACCTGTCTTGTGCAGTGTGCGGAATCTGCTCTTCAGTAGCCCAAAAGTCCTCTCAATGCAATTCCTTGTGCGTATGTGTGCTACATTGTAACGCCGTTGCTGTGGTGTAGCAGGGTTGAGGTATGGGGTGAGGAGGTATTCACGGAGGGCGTAGCCACTGTCACCTGAATGAGAGGAGCAGAGGGTGAGTGCCTGTGCAGCACAGCTACTTCATCACAGTGTGACATTGTGGGCAAAGTGTCCTTACCAAGTAGGTGTCCTTCCCCAAAGTCGCCCCTGGCCAGTCGCGTGTGGAGGCCGCTGTGCCGGAATATGAATGAATCATGTGTACTCCCCGGGTACTGTGCCACTATGTCCGTGATGTATGTCTTAGCATTGCAGACCATCTGGATGTTGAGGGAGTGGTAGGACTTGCGATTGCGGTACATGTACTCCGTTGCAGCTGGTGGGCAGATGTGGATGTGGGTACAGTCAATGCATCCTATCACATGTGGGAAATGGGCAACATTGTAGAATTGAAGCTTGGTCTCATCCAAATCCTGTTGGCTGGTGTGAAATTTGATGTGGTGGTGTAGCTGGGTCAGCATTGCGTCAAGGAAACTCCCTAGGCAGCGGGACATGGTGGGCTGGGATATCTCCCCAGCAGCCGCAACTATCCCCTGGAAGCTCCCGGAGGCCAGGAGGTGCAGGCTACACAATACCTGGACATGTGTTGGCACGGCATTGGTCCGCCTTGTTGGGTGCTGCATCAGGGGGTCAAGGTCCTGAATTAGCTTGATGATCATTGCCCATTCAGGCGGTACTTTGCGTATATTTGCTCTCTGGTTTGGCCCAGCAGGGTGACCCGCTGGCGGAATTTCCTGTCCTGGATTCTGCGTCTCCTCCGTGCTGCTCGCTGTAGCCTTCGCCGCCTAACCACCATGTACAGTCCTGGCATTCTGACACTCCTTATGCTGATGCTGCTTCTCCTTAAGTGTGTTTGGTTAGGCCTGCACCAGTTACTGATTGGCCAACGGTTTTTCAATTTTTTTTTTACAATGCCTTTGATGGTTACCACCTGCTTTGGGTTGTCCTTAAATTGCGCCTCGCAAACAGCGATTTTGGGGTTTTTCGCTAATTGCGATTTGTCATGAATACCGATTGCGATTGTATTGCGAAATCGCTATTATTTTCGCAGATTCCGTGATTTCTCGCTATTTCCGATTCGCTAATGGTCTACTGCCGGGATTCTGCGAATATTTTTGCGATTTCGCAATTCTGTGTTTGCGATTTCGCTATATTCGTGGTGAATACTGATTTGGGAAATTGCACCCGCGATAGCATTTTCGCAGCTATTGCGAGCGCAATTTTGCTTCATGAATCAGGCTGTAAGTTCACAGGGGAGGGAGAGAGCAGGAATGCACCATATCTTAGTAAATATGACGCATTCCTGCACTTTACTTGTCACACAATGCTAGCCTACACTAAGTTCACAGGGGAGGGAGAGAGCGGGAATGCACCATATCTTAATAAGACAACGCAGTTTGTCTTTCTGTGTTGCATTGTATGACTATTGGGAAATCTACCCCCTGGCAATAGGCACAGGGTGCAAGTGGATGGTAAAACAGAAAACAGTGGCTTAGTCTGAAATATTTTTTGGGTGGGTACATGTAACTTATTCTTGTAGTAGATGAACCCTTGAATAAAGACATGTCTACTACTGTCTTAATACTTACTGCTGCTATAATTGGGCCGGGAATATTGCAGTTGTAATTGCAGCTCCTTTATGTCTCTGTCATACTTTCGCCTCTGCACGTCACCTCTCTCTCTGGTCCTCTGCGGTCTCATTGTTCAAGCGGAGAGAGTCCTTGGTTTTAGCTTACTTTCGGGTTGACAAATAAGGCCGCCCCTTTTGGAGAGGTTTACGGTCTAGGTGCTCTATTCCTTACGAGAGTCACCTATGTTAGACCAATAGGAACACAGATGTACAGCAGACCCGTGCGGCAGGCACGCTGCTGGTGCATGGAAAGTGTGCCAAGGCAAGTCCGTCTGTGCCCGCCCATCCCTGAATGGTGCCATGTGCCAGACACTCTGCCTCTTTGATTAGAGATGCAGTCACTACAGCTAAATGATGTTACTCCTCAGTTGAACACTCCACCATCTTAATCCCAAAACCCGGTATGCTGGCTTCTCATTCCAGTGCTGCACTGGTCATTTTCTTTCCATTTTGGAAGGTCCAATGTCCTGCCCTCACTATAAATGTTCCTGTTTTGTGAATTCTGATAAGTATACTAACAAACTAAATGTAAATGTAAAACTAAGGTCGGGCTTGGCTCCTTCCAAACCCCTGGGCTCATACATTAACAGAAACTTAAGACCTACTAACCCAAGTTTGGAATGTAATTACCTTTCCCCCTCAGATTCTTATACCCTCAAACCGTATTCTATAATATTAGATATATGGCAACGCACTCAACTGAACTTTGGAAATTGCTAACTTCCCTTTCTCCTGACCTGTGTTACCTAATACAAACATGGCTGAATGAGGCAGCTTTACCATGTATCCCTTTAGTTCTCCCAAAGCCATATCAGCTGCTTAAACTGGATAGAGATTCCTGACCAGGTGGAGGTGTGGCAACTGCCTTCTAAGACACAGTAAAAGGAGTTGTTTTAAAGGCTCAGTTAGCTGAATGGGTGGAAATATGTATGATCAGAATCGAGCTTTCAGCTACAGATTTCTGGAAGGGTGTGCTAATTTACTATCTCCCTGGGTCAAAGAAACATTTTCGTCACCACTTAGTGGAATATATCACTCTTCATGTTTTGGCATTTAACAATTGTTTAATTCTGGGTGATTTTAATTTTCACGCAGAAGACATCCTAAAATATGAGGTGGCACTTCGCCTGGCTGATATGCAGATGTTAGGTCTGAAACAGGTAGTGATAGGACATGCAGACTCGGCCCGCCAGACCTTAGACTTCTTTTTTACTCATTTGCAAGAGCTTAGAAGCAAACTCCCTTTACCGCTTTTCTGGCCTGATCAATAGTTGATTAGCATTCAAATTCCAAAAATAAATGAACTGATTGACATTAACAAGATGCCCAGTCTCCTTTGCCAAGGCTGGTCTCCTCCTGCATCTTCCTGTAATGCAAATATGGAGAATACCCTGGGTAACTTTCACAATTCTTTTTCCCAGGTACTAGACCAAATTGCTCCTCTGAGACAGAACCCTGCCAATCCTAGCAAAAATGGTGCACCTTGGTTTTCAGCTGACCTAAAATTGGTGAAATCCAAGTGCAGAAGATTGGAAAGGTGCTGGTGAAGGGCTAAAGCTCCCACAGATAAAAAATAATTAAATCTGCTGGTGAAGAAATATCCTAATGCTATCAAAAACGCCCATAAAAACTTCCTTATAAATAGAATCGATCAAGCAGGCAATTCCACAAAAATTATTTTTGGATTCCTTATCGAGTTTATTAAAATTAATGCCTTTGCACATACGATCCCAGCCTCATGAACGTTATGCAACTCATTAGCTAATTTCTATGAAGAAAGGATTATTATTTGATATGGCTGGGAGTCAACTTAATAGTCTTCCTGATTTCGACTTGCCTTCTCCTAAGGCCACTTTTCATCTGGAAAGTTGTGTACCTTGTACTTTGGAGCAAATCCAGAGGCTGTTAGAGACTGCCCAATCAGGATCACCACTGGATCTGTGTCCTGCCAAGTTCATGGCAGGTGTCTCCAACTTAATTGCACCTGCCATGACAGCTCTATTTCATCCCTCCTTGTACTCAGCCTCAGTCCTTATCACCTGGAAACCTGCACTTGTCTTCCCCATCTTGAAAAAGCCAAAAGCTGACCCCAATATTGCTTCTAATTTTTTCCCTATCTCGCAGCATCCCCTCCTCAGTAACCATTTGGAGATTGTTATAAATAAGCACCTTTCTGCATTTTTTGAAGAGCACAGGCTCCTTGATCTGTCACAGTCAGGATTTAGAAGGTGTAACAGCACAGAGATGACATTAGTTTGTGTCACTGACACTATCAGAAACCTGGATGACATTGGGGACTGCAACAAAGCTCTTAAATTGTTTGTTGGCTTTTTGATAGCCCGTTTTCAAACCATTTCCTTGAAATCCTTTAAATCATGCATGCTACCAGTCAGGTAAGGAGCACCGCAAAGGTCTAAATTTAGTCCCACATTGTTTAATGTTTATGTGGCCCCTTTTGAACAAATCGTCAAGGCATGTGGTTTTGAGATATCATTTATGATGATGACACACAGCTGGTCATCTCCTTTGGCCCCGATGTGGAAGGGGTGAAAGTCCACTTCTCTGATTGCACGTGAAGGATCCCTTCCTGGATGTCTAGCAACTGCCTGCAATTTCAGAGAGACAAGACTGAAATACTCTTATTCTGGGAAGCCCAACAACTATGGGAGTCGGATTGGTGGCCATCCGAATTAGGACCACCTTATCCCTAAAACAAGTAGTTAAAAACCTTGGAGTAAAGCTTGACACGTCTTTCGTCTTTGAAGAACACTTTTCAACCCTTTACAGAATCTGTTTTGCTACCATGTGACTATTAAAACCAGTTCCATGGCTTACTGCTACCTCTGTAAAAATCCTAGTTCAAACCTTAATTACAAGTTGTCTCGACTATGGAAATGCTTTACGAGCCAGTGCAAATGAGACTTTACTATCTTAATTGCAGGTGGGGAAGAATATTGCAGCCAGACTGGTGTCTAATCTTCCACGGGCTATCCCTCTGCCCCAATACTTCACTCTCTACACTGGCTACCAATAAGTAAAAGACAACATTTTAAGATGTGCTGTCTTACCCATAAAACCCTGAACTGTAAGGTTCCAATCTGCTTACAAAATAAAATCAGTTATTATCACCCGACTAGAGTGCTGAGATCCACAGACAAAGACCTTCTTCAAATTCCATGAATTCATACTTTCAGATTTGGAGGGAGGACTTTTTCTTCTCTGGCCCATTTCTACTGGAATAAACATCCCCATATGACATATGCAGAGAGCCGGGTGAGTTTAAAAAACTCCTAAAAACTTGGCTGTTTCAGTCAGTTTTTTGCTGGTCGTATACTTCAGCAGAAGCACCAAGATATTCCTTCGGGGATGATTCATTGTAGGAGAGCATAACATGATAAATCATAAGAATTCCATGTGCAAATTATGAGTACTACAAGATATAGGGCCTGATTTAGATCTCGGCGGATAGGTTACTCCATCTGCCGAAATATAAATCCCATTATATCCAATGGGAGATATAATTCGGTGGACGGGATATCCGTCAGCCTTGTGATGGAGTAACCCATCCAACAAGATCTAAATAAGGCCCTTAGTCAAACTATTCACAGCCAAATCTCTGTAAATCAGGCCTGTAGTGTTTGGGGTGGACCAGGCATTCTGAGGAAACTAACAGCAGCATTACCATTCACCACCCAAAGTCAGTAGAAGGATGGGAAATTATTATACTGTGAAGTTATGACAGCTGGGGGTCAGGGAAACCTTGGTAAGCCAAAATGTTATTCCAGAAATATTGTGTGATATAGAAATTGTGCATTAAATAAAGTTTCCAAAAATGCCATTTAAATAGGTGCAGATTTTCTTTCATTAACTTAAATGGGGCAACAGTTTAGAAAAAAATATTAAGGCTGCAATATATCAGGCAATCTTTTGATCCCACACCCAAGAAATAGAATGAAGTGCCTGGTTAGATTAGAAATCCCAGTGAAACAAATAGCAGCTATAACCACCACAGTAGTCCTAGAGGTTCATGAGGGAACGCCTCACTCCTTCCTAGAAATCAGGGGTGGAGAGCAGTGGCTTAGCTAGACCATTTGCCACCCCTCGACAGGTGCAGCTAAGAGCAGGGGGTGGCAAAGGTCCCTGCGTTTGCTGCCCAGCAACGGCTGCAGGTAAGAGCAGGTGTTCCGCCGTCCCCAAAACTGGTGCCGCGCGGGGTGGCCCCAACTGCCCCCTCCTTGCTACGCCACTGGTGGAGAATAGACTGCTGGAATAAACAGCATACATTATGAGTAGCAACAATAAATGTGAGGAAAGAAAGAAAAATAAGTCACTCCATTCTCTTCGAAACCTAATACATTTATCATAAAGTACACATTACACTTCTTTACTATCTTGAATTGTAGTCATTGTGCAACAAAAGAAGCAATATTCTCGCTCTTTCTTATATTCATGTTTATGTGAGTAATCATGGTATGTTGAAATCTTCATCTCATCAAGCAAAAACACATTTCCAGCAAATCTCTACAGCTGTAACTAGAAGAATATGTATGAGTTTTGGAAGCCCCTATTGATCATCATGGTTTTAATTCTTCTTTGCAAAATTATGCATTGTAATCAGATCTGTGTAAATTAACCCGTCGGGTCTGCCGTTCGTCCTGTCAATAACTTGCCTAAGGGGGGAAAAAATCATGACCTGCTGTCACTCAGTAAATCTGCAACGCTAATAAGGGATTGCAAAGGAGCTGTTGCGTATCTTTGGTTTTATGTATGCTTGTACTGTGTTTCTGACCTCTTTTCTTGCACTATACCGAATGAGTAATTCAAATTTCGAAATAACCTTGCAGAGCAGTCCCTGCTCTCGTTTCTCGCCCTTGAGCCAGTGCTTCTTTCGAGCTGCTGGTTGCAGGTGGTGCCCACAGGCACTCATGTTTGAGGACCAACACTTCTTTTTTTCTCATTATAAACAAATAGACATAATTCACATTTTGGAATTTACAAAAGCATAAATGATATATCGATACTTTTTCAATCGGTTCAAATGTCCAAATAGTTAAATGCAGAAACTGGACAGGCTATAATATGTGGCCATGTTTACGGCTTAAACAGTGGAATATGATCGATATAACATTTATGCTTTTGGGAATTCCAATATGTAACTAATGCCTATTTGTTCATAATAAGTCAAACTTACACTATTTGACTAATTCACTTGTTGGTGTCAATAATTTCTATTGTTGATGCTGTTCCTATACTCCCTACAATGTATTCTTTATGCCTATGTAATGTGTCAGCTGGATACACTTTAATTCCTGGGTGAGACAAGCACACGGCCATTTATCAGTTTATCAATTTCTTTATTCTGAACTTCTTTTTTCCTCAATAGTCTTTGACCCAGAGAAAGAGACAGAAACACAAAATGGGGAAAAAGAGGAAAGGGTAAGATGTAAAAACAGTGACAAAGGGCGGTAAAAGCAGGGATGTAAAAGAGATTGAAATAAAGGGGTAGGGGTTAATTAGTGGTGGATTAAAGAGGACTGAGATGGATTCCAAGACTATTCCGCTTTGGTATTTGGGGAAATTCAGCCAATGCTTTTACGAAGTTCACCTTCTCATTTTAGGTGGATTTTGGGATCCGATCCAAAGTTCTAGGAGGAGAAGCTCAGGAGCATCCCGGATTAGATGGGAGCAGCGTGCCGAGGGTCTTGGAAATGTGCACAAAGATGAAGGGGGCCATTTGAAACACTGCACTGAGGGACTTACAGGCAAGTTCGGCAGGTCTCCTTAGAGGGAGCAGGTTGCAAGGGCCTGGGCACCATGAGTGCAGAGCTGCTTAGTTGGTGCTGGGTCCGGTGGGGCTGAGTGGAGAGCGTAAAGGTCAGCCAGGCATTGTGCGTCTTGAGGTCCTCGCTATCACAAGCAGGAAACTTGGAGAGGTGATCTCGGGACAGTTGGTCTATGTAGGAAGTGAGTCTCGGGTATCTCAATGTCCCTCGATGGGTGCTTGCCTCTGGTGCTTTGGGAGTCCGGAGGGTACACTTTTTTATTGGTGTTTGACATTAGGAGTGTGGTACCCCGTGTATTAGTACGTCACAGCTCATGTAGTTCCTGGTATCTCCAACCTTAGTGAGGAGACATATCTGACCCTTCAGAGCTGTTGTACTTTTCTTGCTTTGGTGCAGCATTGAGATCATGAAAACGTGAGAAATATTTTATTGGCAGTTGGAATATCCTGGGGAATTCTTGACTCCTACACTGACTCATTTACGTGTATCAAGCAACTATTGAAGCTGGAACAGTGATGGACCCACCGTCTGTCAAGTACCACCAGGGGATTGAATGAAGAAATCCTATGGACTTCTCTGACATAGTCCCTACCTGTTTGGCATACACCTCTCATCGCCCGCGGGAATGCTAGGTTCGCAAAAGTCTATTGAACTGGACTTGCTCGTTGATGTGATAAACAGTACACGGGAAGCAAACTATGTACGCTCCACCTTTTGACACACGTAAATGAGTTGGTGTATGAACCAGGAATTCTCCAGGATATTCCAACTGCCACTAAAATATTGCTTACTTTTTGCTTAATTTTTCCACGTATTCAAAAGCTGAAACCCCTTATGATAACATAATCCCCTTCAGAAACGTTTCAATCACAGAAGTTTCAATTGCCTTTTAACACTAAAAATACACAATAATAAAAACAACAACATTTGTTTCTTTCATGAAAAAACGTTATTGTCCAGAATACAATAGAAAAAAATGGACACTGCCTTCTGTTTTAAACATTGCTCCTTTGTGAGAGCTATGTAATAAGATAGACTTTAATTCTGTATCAATACAATATAACATGCCTTTCTCCTAAATAAACTACACCATGACCACTAAAGAAGGAAACCAATACCAACACATGGTTTGTCTATACCCCAGGTACCCTCTCAATAAAGTAGAAATCTTTGGGTATACCTAGAGGTATTTTTAGAGGATCACTCTTCTGGATTCCTGCTTATCCAGTTTTGTTTTATCTAAGAACTCCCACTCTATCTATGGTTGGGTCCGCCCGGGTAGTATGATCTTACCCGGTGTGGATAGGAACCAATGATGAAGAATGTCACAATAAGTGAGTGAGGCATTTACTTCAATATCCTTGGATATCCCAAACGTGTAGGACAGAGCAGAAACTAAATTCAACATCCAGACAAAAACAGGAAATCAAAAGTTTCTTAGCAGAAATTTCACAGCATTAGTTGCTTGTGTGTGTAAGCATTGACAGTGATAGAGTGCAACTGATCCGACTTTCTCTCACTCTCCATAGTGAAAAAGAGTACCCAATGGGCTACCTATCTTGAGGGTGTTTATACCCTCTAGTGGCCAGTTCCTGTGGGAAGAGGCACTACCCTATCCCTGATAGGATCTTTTCCCACAATCCTAAGATGGTGGAATTTCAAAAGAGGGTTTCACCTCATCTGCCCCACCCTATGGGTGGTGTAGGATAAGTGGGGACCCTTCTCTTAATCTAAATCTTTTTTTCACCTTTCCTCTTGCCAAAAGTGGAGTAGGAAAGAGGGCTTGGCTTCCCCGATTATCTGGAAGTTCTTGGATAGGATTTAAAAGGCATCATTGCCTTTGAAACTTCCCGCCCAGCAAGGACATTCAGTCCTAGAGGAGGTTTGAAGCCCCTTCATGCAAAGTAGGCTTTGCTTCTGTCCTCTGAGAGTGTTGATCTCACGCTATGAAGTCAGAAACATGTCTTGTAGAGGCAGGCTGGCAAAAACAAGCCAGGAACCACACCAGTGCTTGGTAGATTCTCAGGGGACTCTTTAAAGGGTCACCTATTTGAATTTATTAATAAATCCACCACTGACATCAGTGAGGATACATATATATTTAGACAAGTTATTTGGAATCAAACACCTTAGGAATCAATGAAGCCCTCATGGAGCTTTGAAACACATATTGATATGATCCAGCCCATGTACTCTACATAGCTTCACTGTGCACTTACGCAATCTTAGAATAGACTGGACATTTTAGCGGTGTATCTGCTCATGGTGATATGCCCTCACATAGGATATATCTTGCAACAATGGTCCTTAGGGAATCAATATATATATCAACAAATGAAACATAGACCATGATAGGTACTCTATTTATGCAATGTCCAGCGGGACAAGAAATTTAATGTGAACAATCGAGTCAGTTAAATATAGTTATAGCAAAGACAACAATAGAGCAGGACGCAATCCTGCACCCAGTACAGAAAGAAAACAAACAGATAAATAACGAACAAAAAGATTTTCAGGCAAAACAAAAAATGGAAGCTAGGTTAAATCAAAGAATGAGCAAGCTATCCACAATAGCAACCACACTCAATTGAACACAATGGGTATGCGTGGAGCTTTTGAAACAGTCGACGACGTTTCATTCCCATGCACGAAGGATTGTGGGATCATCATCAGGACTATTTGATTAAATGCCTGAATGTACAAACAATGCCTGTATAGGAGGAAATGGAAAGAAAAAGGTGGAAAAAAACCTGTCATAAGCTGTGATGAAGGAAGATTATTTGCAGTCAGCCAACACCACTACTGAATGAATTAGGTGTGACTAGGAGAAAAGGATGACAAATGTGAGGCGCAAGGCAGCCAAAAGAGGTCTGTGGTGCGACTGAGTGAGGCCGGAGTTTAACTGGAAGTGATATATAATTGCGGTTGAAGTACTTGATGGCACGATGTTGTACAATCTAGTGAAAAAGGTGAATTTATACCTGTGTACCTCGATAGCACAGATGTGAGGATGGCGTCTATATTGTATGAATACATGGGTATACAATATGAATCGCCAAATGATGTAGCGGAAGCACGGGCAACATTGTCAGCGAGGAATTAAGATGTCTAATTGTCAGTCAGTCACATTATCTTTATTCGATTTAGTTAAAAATCATACATTAAGGTGCCTAATTGATTGTGAGCCCGTTAAAAATTAACATGAGCCTACACCGCTGAGGGAATGGATGGAGTGAAAGTCATGAGGTGGAAATAAGGTGCATAGTCACACATGAGCCAAAATTAGCCACAATCTGCAATGCACGAGCCTCCTGGGATCTCAGAGCATGCTTAAATCAAAAGGGTTTAATGCAGCTAGGACGATGACTCTGTGATGTCATGAGTCATGAGTGATGTCACTGACCATGTCATGAGTGATGTAATATGTGACGTCATCAGCAGTGCATTACACGCGCAAGTTATAGTGAGTCCAACTAACTATAACGTGGAATTTCAATGGTTTTATGTCTGTAAAATTTCCAGCTAACTATAACTGGTGTGAAACCTATGTTTTTTTTAGTGAATTTAATAGGTTTTTTAAATGCTAATTCCTAACTATAACTGGTGTGAAACCTATGTTTTTTTAGTGAATTTCATACGTTTTTTAAATGCTAATCCCTAACTATAACTGGTGTGAAACCTTTGGTTTTTTCAGTGAATATATATGTATATTAATATAATACCTTTTTTTAAAAGTATATTCATTTTTTTAATGTTTCACCCTGGAGCGCTCCCGGTGCGTGCCACGGTGCACGTACCGGGGCGCGTGTACCACAAAAAAAAGAAGAAAAAAAATAATGAAGGAGTGAGCATGAGCAAAGTGGACAGAGATAGTGGTGTAAAGAGAAAGAGAGCTAGAAGGAAGAACACAGAGGGACTGTGTAATAGATAGTAAAACAGAGAAAAGGTATAAGTGGAAGTAACTGAGAAAAGGAAAATGAATAAGGGAGCAAAAGAAGAGAAGAAAGAGGAAGAAGACTAAAGCAGAGGTTCTGGGAGAATGTGAATGGGTGATGAAAGTAAAAGGAAGGAAAGTAAAGGATGAGGAATGACGGGTAGTGACGGAACCAGAGAAAAGGAACAGTGGTAACGGAGGGAAAGAAAAGAGCAGTGAGTGTAAGTAGAGAGAAGTGAAAGAGAGTGGATAAAAGTGAATAAGGGTAAGATATGGGGAGTGACAGAGAGAAAGAACAGAGAGAGTAAAGGAAGGAAGGATAGAAAGGGACTGAGTGAACCAGAAAAGAAAGGAAAGTGAGGGAGTGTGGATGAGCAGGAAGACTGAAAGAAGTTGAATGTGTTAGGAAAGTAAGGAAAAGGGAAATAAACATGGAGGATAAGAATAAGTGAGGGAGGCAGATTAAGGAAACAGGGGTGAGGTAGGGTGTGAGAAAAGTAGTGAGGTTAAAGCAAAGGGTGATGACAAACTACATTTTTTAGTCACACTTCCCATATAAGTAATGGAAACTTAATTGCATGTTTAAACTACACTGTATATCTGTGAAAGACAAAAGATAAAAAAAGTTATAATTAGTAAAATATATATTTTTAAATAGAAGAAACAGGTCAAGAGGTAAAAAATCAAAAAAAATGTACTAAGAAATAAAGCAAGAGTGAAGGATACAGAAACGTAAATAAAGTAATGTAGAAAGACAAAAAAGAGGGAAAAAAAATAGAAGGAGAACAAATTACTGAAGGTAAGTAAGATACTAAAAGAATGTGAGATACCAAAACGAAATCAGGAAAGAGAAGTAAGTAAAAGGAAAATGAGTGAAAGGGAAAGGAGTCTAAATGAGGATCCATTTACAAGAAAGAGGAATTGAAAATGACTGAGAGTGAGTGAAGGGGAGTCACAGAGTGAAGGGATGAAAGGAATGAGGTTAATATAGAACGATAGAGGAAAAAGGAGTGAGGAAGTAAGTACACAGAAAGACAAAGAGAAGGACTGAGTGAAGTGCAGTACAATGAGTGAAGAAAGGAAAAAGAGTAAAGGAGCAAAAGAAGGAAAGAGAGCGGAAGAGAACTAAAGCAGTTGTACTGAGAGAATGTGAGAAAGCTGAAAAGTGGTGCAAGGGAGAGAAGAAATGCAGACAGTTGAAATTGGATTGAGGAGTTGTGAAAGAAGTGGAGTAAAGGAACAGCGATGAAACAAAGTGAAAGAAAGGCATTGTAAGTGAGTAAAGAGAGCTGAATAAGGGTGGAAAAAGGAAAATGAGTGTTAGACAATGGGAATACAATATAAATTACACAATGCAAACTATAGAATGACTTATACAATATGTTACATAGATCATATACCAGCGGAAAAAAACCCACAATCTAAAAGATTGTGTTTAAAAAAACATATAAACTTACAAATCATATATGTACACTAATCTTTGATTCACTTACTTTTCCTTGAGGCCAAATAGTAGATAGTGAAGGTTCTTTTCGTAGGAAAATACTCTGCTGTTCTCTAAAACTTCCATTTCATCGACTTTCTATGAAAAAAAATCTAAGAACATCTGAAATAATTCTCAACGTTTTCATTTTCCTCCTTCTGTTAAGTTATGACTTATTACTCATACTTTGAACTATCCTTATGGCCAAATAGTGTCAGATCTATGAGTATATTTTGAATTTTCTCTAATTAAACTCTGAAATTACCGTGTACCCGAAGTTTTCAAAGAAAAGCTCATATGACATTTTCACAATGTTTAAAAATTCATATTCTCTTTTTTGATCACTCATGTTCAACATTTCCTATAAAACTGATATCACTTACTATGAGATCCACTTACAGTACCTATATGAGATAAATCATTTTAAACATTAGACTAACTAACTAACTACCTTTTATTAACTGCTCCCGTCTTCAAAGGCCAATTACCGTTACTAAAACTTTGGTTCTAAAAACACTAGGTAAGAATTTTTGAAGTCAAAAGGCAAACATTGTTTATAAGTCAAATGAGAATCATTGTAGTAACTCCAACCTTTTTGACATTTTAAGTAGCATGTATAATGTCCTGATGTTGTCGAAGGACCTTCATGATAAATAATAGCTACAGTTCTAAATGTTCTTCCTGAAATTGATAACTGAGAAGCCACAACATTTTTGATACAAGTTGTCAATTTAGTTCCATCAGGTCTACATCGTTAGAAAACTAAAATGACATACTGACCATAAGTTTGTATAAATAATGTGGACAGCATTGGACACTTACATTGGGAACACACCATATTATGATCAGCTGCTTTAACTAGATTATTAAATGACACTGATTTGCAGTCTGGTAAAGTCAAATATATAAATCTTTCAGTGTCTATTCTAGTAGTACTTGATAAACTACAATTGTGACAATCATGCTGCCATTGATAAGAAAGGCTAAAAAGGTTTTCTACATCTACACCTTCATCTTCCAAAACACCAAACATATACATTAAAAATTCCTGACAATCCTGCTGAATGTTCTGTGAAAATTTATCTTGACCAGAACACATGTCTAAACTTTTTCGTAGTTCTGTTACACTTTCTATTTTTGCTCTATCACTGCTACATTTCTGAAACACAGAATTTAATAAACCGCAGAATCTTTGATCCAGATTTTCAACAATCTGTTCTTGTAAAGTTTTAAGAAAAAAACCAACATTAACCACTACATTAGCATAGCAGTTGACACCAGAACTGTTTTCAAATTGAAATCCAACAACAACTTGAATAGAATGCTTTTTCTTTCTGCTTACAATTACAGTTTCATCTGCTATTTGTCTTTTTGCTACTACCTCACTGCAATTATTTTCATTTCTTCTTTTTCGGCCTACCACACATTTTTCAAACAGAGAATATTGAGGCAAATGTGGAGCATACTCTCTTCTTGACCTATTGTATTCTTTAACACAATCTAGATCTGCACACATCTTTGTCTCATCACACTCAATCAAGTACAATCCTGATATAGTTCTGACTCATGATAATGCCACATATGCCATGCCCTCTTTAAACACAGAACTTCCAATGTTCACCAAAGCACTATCTACACTTAAACCTTGAGATTTATGAATTGTCACTGCATATGCCAAACAAACAGGAAACTGTTTTCGAAGAACATATAAGTCTTTTACAAGCAAAAATCTAGCAGAACAATGACTGATTTGTTGTACTTGCTCAATGCCATCAAATTTTATTTTTAAAAATTCAATTCCATCTCTATTTCTATAATTCACAAAATCAACAACATGACCCATTGCTCCATTTACCATCCTCTTTGAACATTTAGATTCCTTCTCAAAATGATACGACAATTTAAACACACATTCAGAGTCTTTTCAAAAGCAGCTGTTTTAGATATACTCTTCTCTAATGAATCCAATTTTGTTTTCAAATTTTCTGACAAAACAATTGTTGCACCCATATGCTCTATTTTATCTATTGCTTCCAGTTTCACAATTTCTTCATTTTCTAACTTTAACATTTCGTGGTTGAAGATGGAACATTCTTGCAGAGTTGGCATCAAACATATCCCAGATTTCTTCTCAGTAATTTTTAAACAAATATTCTCTGGAAGAATGTTTTCATTTGGATACAAATTTGAAATTAATCGAGCATGTAAAGCTTCTTTCCCAAGCTCACTTACTTTTCCGATTCTTACATTTTGTAGAATATTTTTATAATCTTCATCCTTTGCCTGTCGCATATTTTGAAGCAGTTCTGCATATTTAAAATTTAACCATATATTAACGTTTCCAATGCTTCCAAGCGACTTCCTGGTATCTTCATGCGTGAGCATTTTAAACACTGGTTGTCCTTTTACTGGAGTCAACTGCAGTAGATCTCCAAAAACAATAATGTGTTTTCCTCCAAATAACACATCATACTCTGTTCTAAGAATTTCTTGCATTCTCAAATGCACAAAAGCAAGCATTAGATTTGAGACCAGCTTACTTCATCATTGATAAGAAGTTTCATTTTCTTCAGGACTCTGGAAACTTCAGAACACGCATCTCCAGATAGCTGGTTGTAATGCAATTTATTATCATGCTCAACTGGCAGCATCAGTAAATGATGTAGAGTAATCCCTTTAATGTTATGTGCTGCCAGTCCAGTTGGAGCGGTTACAACACAAGACAGCGGTGATTCAGTCCTTTTCTGCAAATAAGTTGCAATGGCTTTAATCAGAAAACTTTTTCCTGTTCCTGCTTCTCCACTTAAGTACAGTCGGACAGGCTTAAATGATGTACATGAGCACTCTTTTTTCTCATGTCTGAATCCATGTTCTATCTGTTCTGTGACTTCGTCATATATCATTTTCTGCTCAACGTTTAGTTGCTTTACCAAATCTTCTAAGTTAACTACATCCTCTTGAGCTTGTTCCATAGCTCTTTCCACCTCATCCATGGCAGTTGCAGCTTCATTTTGGATAATTGGTCCTCCTAGTGGATCCTGACTCAATGAAGTAGAACTCTGACTGTCTTAAGAACTGTCTCTAGCAATCTCTTCAGCAATTGTGGTTTCTTGCTCTATTTCTTCATTCAACGTTTGCAGATAATTTGGAAAAACAGGACATTCTATGGTATCCTTGGTTGCATTAAAAGAGTCTTCATAACAGAGAAAATCTCCAAGTAGTTCCTCTTCTGTACACCATGGCTTAAAGAGTTGCAAAAGAGCTAAATAGTAAAATTCTCTTTTGTCTGGAGATTCACAACTCAATTTTCGATGATTAATCAAATGGCCTTTTCTCTGCTTCACTAGACATCCTTCATACCCAATGACAGCATATTTTCCATTATTGATATCTTCTGTGATGTTCCTCTTATAACTGTAGTTTTGCAGAATTTCATACAAACAAGTGTTCTCAAGGTGAGTACTCCTATTTGGATAGTATGTATCCAACATGTTTGTCTTCAAAATATCTGTACTGTTTGTTTCTTTCTCCGCCAAATATTCAATTTCTTGTACATATTTCAAAACTCGGTTTTGTGTTGCAGCAAGACCTAGACTCACCCAAATGATTGTTCTTGATTTGGCATAGAGACTTGCTGATGATAACCGATCAGAACATTCATATGCTCCAATTTCTCGATGAAACAACATCTTCACACTGAAACTGTATAATTTTTTACTTATACTCTTTTCATGTGAACTGTCTTCCCACATTTCCTTCTTTTCAGTCTTTTCTTTTTTTGTGATGTAAGACGTCACATATCGAGCCACAGCAATAGAGTTGTCAGCAACGAACTGAATATCCATGTTAGTATTCCACATGGATAAAATCACTGGGTTGTAGTCGTTGATGTACTTGGACTCTTCGTTTCTTTTTAAATTGTATGTATTTTTTGGTGATTTCCTTGTCACAGTATGTCGCAGAGAAGACATCAAATTATTTACTCTTCCTTTAGAATACACTGGTCGTGGAAACGCGAAACGACATTTCGTGTAGAATTTCTCCTTATTTTTAAATTTTCGACGACAGTACTTTCCACAACGATGAGATTGAAAACATAAAAATTGTTGCCTTAAACTGTTTTCTTCAGTAGTTTTTGGAACAGCACATGTTGAATATTCTTCAATGTAACGCATCACTGTGTCATCCGAATCAGTTCCAAATTTGGGTGCATATGTATATATGGCTGAGATACCCGCCACCCCCTCTCGACACAAACCCCAAGGATGGGAAACCGGAAACGGTTCTGAACTTTTGGAAGACGGGAGGGAGTGACCCTCCCGGCCGTATTTATTAAAATATGAAACAAAATCAAAACATTAAAATAACAGTTTCATATTATGTACAATTTCATTTCCACATCACGATGTTTGGCTAACCTTAACATATTTCTAATACAAAGGTTCTCCTAGCCGAACTAACATCCTACAAAACATTTAACTTGAAATTGTACATCCTAACTTTTAAGGGCCAACGGCAAGGTCGCAACCGGTGTCAGATCCCTAAACCAGAAATACCTCCCCCACTTGTGAGGGGCGACCGCACAGAGGCGTACCTCAAGTGCATCTACCAATTTCCCTTGACTTGACGGGGGCCCCAATGAACTCGACGCCATTTAAAGGTCGTCCGAGGACTCGTGTGAGGTGTCTAGAAGGTAGCGTAAACCCCCTCCCCACCCCACACAACTTACCACATCTGCCGTCGCAGGTGTCCTGGCCCCGGGAAATTCCCCAGGAGGGGCCCGTAGCCCCTCCTATCCAGGAAGGGGCCTTGACCGCCTTTCCTTTCCTTCCGGCAGCCCATCCTTAGAAGGGACCGCCTCCCCGTTGAGGGGCCAATGGCCACCTCCCCCGAGCGCTCCCATCCGTAATGGGTGACGCCCCCCCATAGGGATCTTCCAATTACTGCTCACCGATCATGACCTTACCGCCACAGGCCGGATAGTTGACCGGCTATCCGGACCCCCCACAACAACTCCTGCCTAAAGGTCATGTTTTAAACTCTTTAGCCAAGCTATGAGGTCTCCTATGAGTAACTCATTCCCCACCCGGGACAAATGGACCCCATCACCCAGGTACATACTGTCCCCCTTAATACAACCATGTGGAATAGAATGCAGTGTACTTGAACGAAACAATCTACCCAATTTATTATTTACTTTCTTCACTGAGTGATTCAGAGCAGAAACCGAATTCGCCCCCCGCCACACTTTCCGTGGAATCATATGGGACCATGCAATTGTGCACCCTGGAACTCTTCTCGCCAACCAACTTACAGTGGAGAGCATTGCCTCGAGAAGAAGTCGTCTACCAGTGGCCACCAAATCATTGCCCCCAAGATGGACTATGATTATAGACGGCGGTGACCTTGTCCGCCCTAACAAACCCTCGAAAAAGGATTGAAACTGGTCAATACAGAGCCCGCCCCTTCCGTAGAAGGTCACCCTGTACCCGTATTCCCCAGCCATGTGAATCATGTCACCTGCTTTGAATACGTCCGCGGCACGCCTCACGTATGAGTGGCCCACGACCCACACCACTTTTTCCGCAGCCGGTGATGTCTGACCGCTGGTTCCCAGGTGTCGGGTCGACTGCACAGTCCGCCCCGCCTCGTGAGCTTGCGAAACTGTAAACCAAACAAAAACAAGAAGCGTGAGTACATCATTACAGCTTCACAACATGTGCAACCGCACATACTTTTTGTAACAATTCGAGGACCAACGCCCCAGACGTTTCACTTTTTCCACACTCAGACCCCTGGCTGTAGCCTCAGTAGCAGCCCCTATCCGAAAGGAATGGGTCCCGAACTCGCCGGGGTTCAAGCCCGCGGCCGAAATTGACATCGCAAGCACCCGCTGGAACTGAAACCTCGTCAGTGGGGTGGCGTCAGCGTGTCTCAACAAGGTTCCCCCCCATGATGCCACCCTCTGCGCCAAATATTCCTCTACGCAAACAACAGGGCACATGGGAGACCCGGGAATCCTATGTATGATTATGCAGTCCCCAATCGCACCCTGATCGGTCTTGGACCTGACAAACGAGACAGTCATCGTCTCCCCCTTAACCTGAATGTGCTCTCGGCACAGTCCCCCCACCGTATCCCGCTTGTTCTTCGCCACCAGTTCGCTTACCCGCATAGCCCCATGGAATGCTAGCGCAAAAGCGGCTCGGAATAACACTGTTTCATATCGGGATGAACATGTCGCAGGGAGTACAGAAAATAACAGGGCCAACCTATCCAGGCCTATCGGGTGTCTCCGATCTACTCTGCGACCCTCCAGGCGTTGCCACCCACGTAGCGCTTTCTGCACCACGAAAGACGCTGTCGGGTCCCGGATCCCATGAGCCCTTGCCATAAAGGAAATGGCGGCCCGATGCCTCTGGGCCGAAGCTACTGATTTGCCTGCCCGATGTAGAGACAGCAAAAATTTTACGACAAGCTCTTCCTGGCCCCAAAGCTCCCCCCTAGCAGAACCCAAAAAGGACCAATAGGAACGAAACGCCCCTTCATATGCCTTCCTTGTCCTGGGTGCTAAACTCTCTCCCACGAGGTTTTGTAGTTCGGGGCACCGAGAGACCAGAGAGCTTCGGGAAAGGGTGCCGCCACCCGGTCCGCTGTGGGCAGAAAACCCCAGAAGGCCTGCATACGGAAACGAGAAAGTGCATCAGCCGCTTGATTCAACACCCCCGGGACATGTCGCGCCCTAAAGAGCACATTCAACTGCATACACAATAACACAATTTCCTTGAGCAGTCTCAGAATCCATTTGCAACGTGCTGCCTGACTATTGATACACTCAACCACGGTCATGTTATCAGACCAGAACACCACAGAGTGATCCCGGAACCCCTCAGGCCATGTTTTCAGGGCCACAAAAATAGGGAAGAGTTCGAGAAAAGCAATGTTACTCGTCAGCCCGCACTCGTGCCACCATGACGGCCATTTTTGAGCCGACCATTGCGTACCGAATATGGCGCCAAAACCTATACTCCCCGCCGAGTCTGTCCACAGCCCCAGCTCCTCGGAGGACACCGCCGGTTTGTTCCAGACAATTCGACCATTGAAATCCGCCAAGAATGCCAGCCAAATGCGCATGTCCTGGTGAATCTCTGCCGAGAGCCTCGTGCGGTGGTGTCCCTCCTTCAGGCCGACCATGGCTTGTGCAATCGAGCGGGAAAAGGGGCGGGCCATTGGCATTACTCTGAGGGCAAAATTCAACTGGCCCACTGTTTGTTGCAATTGATGCAGGTTTACCTTAGACACTCGAATACATGTTTCAAGGGATGCCCTGAATTTTAACACTTTTTCTTTGGGTAACCGAAAACAACCTTCCTCCGAGTCGAGCTCGATCCCCAGAAACTCGAGTGAAGTCGAGGGACCAACAGTCTTACCTGGTGCCAATGGCACACCAAAATGATTCATTAAGGCACAAAATTCGTTTAAAGCCTGTCCACATTCCGGGTCCCCGGCTGCCCCCAGGAACAGAAAGTCATCGAGATAATGCATAACATGCTGAAAACCCGTCTTTCTTGTGAATACCCATTGTAGAAAACAACTGAACTTTTCAAAGTAAGCACAAGATATAGAGCATCCCATTGGCATACATCTATCCATATAATAGCGACCCTGAAACATGAAACCAAGAAGACGCTGATCGTCTGGGTGTACCGGGAGCAACCGGAACGCTGACTCGATGTCTGATTTTGCCATCAGCGCCCCGGGCCCCAGGCGATTCAACATGGCGACGGCCTCATCGAAAGATGCGTACTGCACCGAACACACTTCCGGGTCTATCGCATCATTCACGGAAAGACCTCGTGGGGCTGACAAGTTATGTATTAGCCTAAACTCACCCGGGTCCTTCTTGGGGACCACCCCTAATGGGGAACAAACAAAGTTAGGAACTGGTGGAAAATCGAATGGACCGGCAACCCGCCCTCGAGTCACCTCTTTCCCAATCTTTACCCGTACCACTGCCGTATGCTGCAGGACCGACAGTTGGTTCTTACAACTTGCTTCACCCCGAAAATCCCCCACTGGAATGCGGAAACCATATGAAAAACCGTCTCGCAACACCCCAGCGGAGACATGGTCCGGGTATTCGTTGAGCCAAGGAATCATTGCCATGGTATCAATCGGGGTAGGTAAAGGCGCCCCTCGGACTATTTCAGACCTGTTTGGCGCTTCCCCTACCACCGTTATCACCCGTTTTGGCTCTGCACATGGTCTCAGGATGGGAGGACTGTCCACACCCCCCACATTCATGTCTAAACTTGCATGACCCTTGGGGCCTCGTACATTTTCCCCTGTTAAAATTCCAACAAATCCCCCTTTTACCTGCGTTGCCACTCGACTTCGAGTGGTGCTCGTTACCTGCACCCGTCCGAAAGGGTGTCCCAGAGGATTGGCGGGAAGACTCACCCCCGTTACTCCCCGACAATGGTACTTTTAACATGCCTGAATTCTCCATTTTTTGCCAAGAAATGGAGTCATAACAATCCCATGTTAGAGCTGGGTCGTGCTCCTTAGCCTTCCTAAAAAGATTGTCATAACAAAACCACTGATTGCCCTCGTATGCTAGAGAATACTCCATGATACGTGTCTGGTAAATAGGCAACTCCGTCAACAATTCAGGCCTTCGCTCACCCATAATGGAGGTAAAAATGCCAAACGCTCTGCCCCAAGTACCTATGTTTTCGTCGACCTTAAAGGCGGCCATTTTTGCGCGCCAAACACTCGGATGCATAAGCTCTTTTTGGCCCTTCACATGCTCCATCTCGTAATGGTCAGTAAGCAAAGAAAACATGTTCACATACTTATCGGCCCAAATCTTTTCCTTAATTTCAAGTGGAACATGCTGGGCCACTTTCTCCCTTCGTGAGGGTACAGACCCCTCCCCCGCAATCGGCAGTAGCCGCTTACCTGCACTCGGTGCTGTACTTGCTGCCGAACTCGCGCCTGCTGCAATCTCAGCCACCGGAACCTGTGGGGGAACAGAAGATGGTGCCTTCGCAGCCTCTCTAGATTCCCGCAGTTGTCTCATTACTGCCCTGGCGTCGTCAGCCGTGGTGCCCTCACTATCTTTTCCCAACCACGCTGCCAGTTGTGCCGCCAACTCGGGAGGCATATCCTCTCCGTTCACGGGGGTGACTACCACGGGGATTGGATGCCCCTCCTTCGGAACCGGGGTAGGCTCCTCTATCGGTGTATCGGGAACCGGGGCCTCCCCCCCAGGTGCCCCCTCCTGGACCTCTTGCCTCTCCCGCTAGGGACTACTCCCGGCAATGCTGGTCCGACGATTCGCTTCGGTCCGACCTCCCCATTCTTTACCGCCATCTGCTTCTTCAAATCGGCTACTTCCTTTATGAGCATGCGGAGCATCTGATCGGTCCCGACCCGCTTTCCGACCTTCTTGCCCGGCATTCTCGAACGAAGATATCTGTAAAACAAAGACAAAAATTACAACGCTCAAAATTGGCTCTTCGTTCCGTCTTGAGCTCACGTGCAGCGGGGAGGTGCAGCTTCAGAGCACAGGAACAAGAGGATGCTTTCTTGGCTTGTTGCTCCTTTTATCCGTCTTCGGGCGGGCGTAAACCCGCCTCCGCCTGCCTCCCTGGGCGTGGCCGGTCGCGTCAGTGTCTAGGACAACTCACTCCAGGGCGGGAAAAAGGCGTGCCCCGGCTACGCCGCTTCGGGCATACCAGCCGAGACTCGCCTCCCGCCCAAGATGGCCTCCCGGGGGGATCGAGGTACTCCACCATACGTTCGGGGGGACCGAATGGTCGCCCCTTTCCATTAATATAATACCTTTTTTTAAAGTATATTCATTTTTTTTTATGTTTCACCCTGGAGCGCTCCCGGTGCGCGCCACGGTGCACGTACCGGGGCGCGCGTACCACAAAAAAAAGAAGAAAAAAAATAATGAAGGAGTGAGCATGAGCAAAGGGGACAGAGATAGTGGTGTAAAGAGAAAGAGAGCTAGAAGGAAGAACACAGAGGGACTGTGTAATAAATAGTAAAACAGAGAAAAGGTATAAGTGGAAGTAACTGAGAAAAGGAAAAGGAAAATGAATAAGGGAGCAAAAGAAGAGAAGAAAGAGGAAGAAGACTAAAGCAGAGGTTCTGGGAGAATGTGAATGGGTGATGAAAGTAAAAGGAAGGAAAGTAAAGGTTGAGGAATGACGGGTAGTGACGGAACCAGATAAAAGAAACAGCGGTAACGGAGGGAAAGAAAAGAGCAGTGAGTGTAAGTAAAGAGAAGTGAAAGAGAGTGGATAAAAGTGAATAAGGGTAAGATATGGGGAGTGACAGAGAGAAAGAACAGAGAGAGTAAAGGAAGGAAGGATAGAAAGGGACTGAGTGAACCAGAAAAGAAAGGAAAGTGATGGAGTGTGGGTGAGCAGGAAGACTGAAAGAAGTTGAATGTGTTAGGAAAGTAAGGAAAAGGGAAATAAACATGGAGGATAAGAATAAGTGAGGGAGGCAGATTAAGGAAACAGGGGTGAGGTAGGGTGTGAGAAAAGTTGTGAGGTTAATGCAAAGGGTGATGACAAACTACATTTTTTAGTCACACTTCCCATATAATTAATGGAAACTTAATTGCATGTTTAAACTACACTGTATATCTGTGAAAGACAAAAGATAAAAAAAGTTATAATTAGTAAAATATATATTTTTAAATAGAAGAAACAGGTCAAGAGGTAAAAAATCAAAAAAAATGTACTAAGAAATAAAGCAAGAGTGAAGGATACAGAAACGTAAATAAAGTAATGTAGAAAGACAAAAAAGAGGGAAAAAAATAGAAGGAGAACAAATTACTGAAGATAAGTAAGATACTAAAAGAATGTGAGATACCAAAACGAAATCAGGAAAGAGAATAAGTAAAAGGAAAATGAGTGAAAGGGAAAGGAGTCTAAATGAGGATCCATTTACAAGAAAGAGGAATTGAAGATGACTGAGAGTGAGTGAAGGGGAGTCACAGAGTGAAGGGATGATAGGAATGAGGTTAATATAGAGCGATAGAGGAAAAAGGAGTGAGGAAGTAAGTACACAGAAGACAAAGAGAAGGACTGAGTGAAGTGCAGTACAATGAGTGAAGAAAGGAAAAAGAGTAAAGGAGCAAAAGAAGGAAAGAGAGGGGAAGAGAACTAAAGCAGTTGTACTGAGAGAATGTGAGAAAGCTGAAAAGTGGTGCAAGGGAGAGAAGAAATGCAGACAGTTGAAATTGGATTGAGGAGTTGTGAAAGAAGTGGAGTAAAGGAACAGCGATGAAACAAAGTGAAAGAAAGGCATTGTAAGTGAGTAAAGAGAGCTGAATAAGGGTGGAAAAAGGAAAATGAGTGTGAGACAATGGGAATACAATATAAATTACACAATGCAAACTATAGAATGACTTATACAATATGTTACATAGATCATATACCAGCGGAAAAAAAAACCACAATCTAAAAGATTGTGTTTAAAAAAAACATATAAACTTACAAATCATATATGTACACTAATCTTTGATTCACTTACTTTTCCTTGAGGCCAAATAGTAGATAGTGAAGGTTCTTTTCGTAGGAAAATACTCTGCTGTTCTCTAAAACTTCCATTTCATCGACTTTCTATGAAAAAAAATCTAAGAACATCTGAAATAATTCTCAACGTTTTCATTTTGCTCCTTCTGTTAAGTTATGACTTATTACTCATACTTTGAACTATCCTTATGGCCAAATAGTGTCAGATATATGAGTATATTTTGAATTTTCTCTAATTAAACTCTGAAATTACCGTGTACACGAAGTTTTCAAAGAAAAGCTCATATGACATTTTCACAATGTTTAAAAATTCATATTCTCTTTTTTGATCACTCATGTTCAACATTTCCTATAAAACTGATATCACTTACTATGAGATCCACTTACAGTACCTACATGAGATAAATAATTTTAAACATTAGACTAACTAACTAACTACCTTTTATTAACTGCTCCCGTCTTCAAAGGCCAATTACCTTTACTAAAACTTTGGTTCTAAAAACACTAGGTAAGAATTTTTTAAGTCAAAAGGCAAACATTGTTTATAAGTCAAATGAGAATCATTGTAGTAACTCCAACCTTTTTGACATTTTAAGTAGCATGTATAATGTCCTGATGTTGTCGAAGGACCTTCATGATAAATAATAGCTACAGTTCTAAATGTTCTTCCTGAAATTGATAACTGAGAAGCCACAACATTTTTGATACAAGTTGTCAATTTAGTTCCATCAGGTCTACATCGTTAGAAAACTAAAATGACATACTGACCATAAGTTTGTATAAATAATGTGGACAGCATTGGACACTTACATTGGGTACACACCATATTATGATCAGCTGCTTTAACTAGATTATTAAATGACACTGATTTGCAGTCTGGTAAAGTCAAATATATAAATCTTTCAGTGTCTATTCTAGTAGTACTTGATAAACTACAATTGTGGCAATCATGCTGCCATTGATAAGAAAGGCTAGAAAGGTTTTCTACATCTACACCTTCATCTTCCAAAACACCAAACATATACATTAAAAATTCCTGACAATCCTGCTGAATGTTCTGTGAAAATTTATCTTGACCAGAACACATGTCTAAAATTTTTCGTATTTCTGTTACACTTTCTATTTTTGCTCTATCACTGCTACATTTCTGAAACACAGAATTTAATAAACCTCAGAATCTTTGATCCCGATTTTCAACAATCTGTTCTTGTAAAGTTTTAAGAAAAAAAACAACATTAACCACTACATTAGCATAGCAGTTGACACCAGAACTGTTTTCAAATTGAAATCCAATAACAACTTGAATAGAATGCTTTTTCTTTCTGCTTACAATTACAGTTTCATCTGCTATTTGTCTTTTTGCTACTACCTCACTGCAATTATTTTCATTTCTTCTTTTTCGGCATACCACACGTTTTTCAAACAGAGAATATTGAGGCAAATGTGAAGCATACTCTCTTCTTGACCTATTGTATTGTTTAACACAATCTAGATCTGCACAAATCTTTGTCTCATCACACTCAATCAAGTACAATCCTGATATAGTTCTGACTCGTCATAATGCCACATATGCCATACCCTCTTTAAACACAGAATTTCCAATGTTCACCAAAGCACTATCTACACTTAAAACTTGAGATTTATGAATTGTCACCGCATATGCCAAACAAACAGGAAACTGTTTTCGAAGAACATATAAGTCTTTTACAAGCAAAAATCTAGCAGAACAATGACTGATTTGTTGTACTTGCTCAATGCCATCAAATTTTATTTTTAAAAATTCAATTCCATCTCTATTTCTATAATTCACAAAATCAACAACATGACCCATTGCTCCATTTACCATCCTCTTTGAACATTTAAATTCCTTCTCAAAATGATACGACAATTTGAACACACATTCAGAGTCTTTTCAAAAGCAGCTGTTTTAGATATACTCTTCTCTAATGAATCCAATTTTGTTTTCAAATTTTCTGACAAAACAATTGTTGCACCCATATGCTCTATTTTATCTATTGCTTCCAGTTTCACAATTTCTTCATTTTCTAACTTTAACATTTCGTGGTTGAAGATGGAACATTCTTGCAGAGTTGGCATCAAACATATCCCAGATTTCTTCTCAGTAATTTTTAAACAAATATTCTCTGGAAGAATGTTTTCATTTGGATACAAATTTGAAATTAATCGAGCATGTAAAGCTTCTTTCCCAAGCTCACTTACTTTTCCGATTCTTACATTTTGTAGAATATTTTTATAATCTTCATCCTTTGCCTGTCGCATATTTTGAAGCAGTTCTGCATATTTAAAATTTAACCATATATTAACGTTTCCAATGCTTCCAAGCGACTTCCTGGTATCTTCATTCGTGAGCATTTTAAACACTGGTTGTCCTTTTACTGGAGTCAACTGCAGTAGATCTCCAAAAACAATAATGTGTTTTCCTCCAAATAACACATCATACTCTGTTCTAAGAATTTCTTGCATTCTCAAATGCACAAAAGCAAGCATTAGATTTGAGACCAGCTTACTTCATCAATGATAAGAAGTTTCATTTTCTTCAGGACTCTGGAAACCTCAGAACACGCATCTCCAGATAGCTTGTTGTAATGCAATTTATTATCATGCTCAACTGGCAGCATCAGTAAACGATGTAGAGTAATCCCTTTAATGTTATGTGCTGCCAGTCCAGTTGGAGCGGTTACAACACAAGACAGCGGTGATTCAGTCCTTTTCTGCAAATAAGTTGCAATGGATTTAATCAGAAAACGTTTTCCTGTTCCTGCTTCTCCACTTAAGTACAGTTGGACAGGCTTAAATGATGTACATGAGCACTCTTTTTTCTCATGTCTGAATCCATGTTCTATCTGTTCTGTGACTTCGTCATATATCATTTTCTGCTCAACGTTTAGTTGCTTTACCAAATCTTCTAAGTTAACTACATCCTCTTGAGCTTGTTCCATAGCTCTTTCCACCTCATCCATGGCAGTTGCAGCTTCATTTTGGATAATTGGTCCTCCTAGTGGATCCTGACTCAATGAAGTAGAACTCTGACTGTCTTGAGAACTGTCTCTAGCAATCTCTTCAGCAATTTTGGTTTCTTGCTCTATTTCTTCGTTCAACGTTTGCAGATAATTTGGAAAAACAGGACATTCTATGGTATCCTTGGTTGCATTAAAAGAGTCTTCATAACAGAGAAAATCTCCAAGTAGTTCCTCTTCTGTACACCATGGCTTAAAGAGTTGCAAAAGAGCTAAATAGTAAAATTCTCTTTTGTCTGGAGATTCACAACTCAATTTTCGATGATTAATCTAATGGCCTTTTCTCTGCTTCACTAGACATCCTTCATACCCAATGACACCATATTTTCCATTATTGATATCTTCTGTGATGTTCCTCTTATAACTGTAGTTTTGCAGAACTTCATACAAACAAGTGTTCTCAAGGTGAGTACTCCTATTTGGATAGTATGTATCCAACATGTTTGTCTTCAAAATATCTGTACTGTTTGTTTCTTTCTCCGCCAAATATTCAATTTCTTGTACAGATTTCAAAACTCGGTTTCGTGTTGCAGCAAGACCTAGACTCACCCAAATGATTGTTCTTGATTTGGCATAGAGACTTCCTGATGATAACCGATCAGAACATTCATATGCTCCAATTTCTCGATGCAACAACATCTTCACACTGAAACTGTATAATTTTTTACTTATACTCTTTTCATGTGAAATGTCTTCCCACATTTCCTTCTTTTCAGTCTTTTCTTTTTTTGTGATGTAAGACGTCACATATCGAGCCACAGCAACAGAGTTGTCAGCAACGAACTGAATATCCATGTTAGTATTCCACATGGATAAAATCACTGGGTTGTAGTCGTTGATGTACTTGGACTCTTCGTTTCTTTTTAAATTGTATGTATTTTTTGGTGATTTCCTTGTCACAGTATGTCGCAGAGAAGACATCAAATTATTTACTCTTCCTTTAGAAATCACTGGTCGTGGAAACGCGAAACGACATTTCGTGTAGAATTTCTCCTTATTTTTAAATTTTCGACGACAGTACTTTCCACAACGATGAGATTGAAAACGTAAAAATTGTTGCCTTAAACTGTTTTCTTCAGTAGTTTTTTGAACAGCACATGTTGAATATTCTTCAATGTAACGCATCACTGTGTCATCCGAATCAGTTCCAAATTTGGGTGCATCTTTAATCCATAACAACATATGTATGTGAGGAGCACCTCTCGCTTGATATTCCTTCCTCCAAAAGAAATCCAAAACCTCTCCAAGGGGAAGATTTTTTTAGTTGGTAATAAAAGACATCATAGCTTCAAATCTATGATTAAAATATCTGCAAACATTCACTGGATCCAAAGAACACAGTTCTTCAGGTGTTTACAATTCTATATTTTGTATGTTTCCATTTGCCTCTCGTAGAAATTGAAGTAAGTCATCCCATGCATACTCAGCACAGCTAAGAGTGAGGAACAATGTAGGAGTTCCTAACTTTCTTAGCATACATTTCAATTCCCCATGACGACGGAACCAATACTCGTTTGTTCCACGCTGACATGCCATGAGATTGATTAGCTGAGATTCCAAAATACTGTCTTGCAGATTGACTTTCTCCATACAGTCCCTCGCCGAAACATTTTGCAGATGAGCTCCACTTTTCAGTATATGATTAACTGTATAAGAAAGCCCAGACAAATCACTTTCATACAGTAGATGAAACAAATGCGGAATGCATTGACGAAACCTTGGGTCTTCAGCATATAATCTTAAAGTCCGGTATTCAGCTGCAGGAATTTGAACTGGTCGATCGTCATATTGTCCACCTCGACCTGTTGGAAATAACTGTGGAAAACAATGAGCTTCCAAACTTTCTTCCCATGCACTAATAGGACTTCCTTTTGCTGCTTTCATTTGAAACAAATCAATTTCATTCCCCATTACTTCTTCAGAATGCAAAGGATGAACAGTATAATGTTCATATATTTCTTCACTTCTAGACACATCAACTTTTTCAATTTGGCCAACTGAACAATCACTGTCTTCTTCTGTAACTGTTTCCTCTGCTCCAACCTTCACATCTTTATAGTACTCATTGTTTTTGACCAAATACAACGTTGCTTTTTTGACTTTCCTAACATCCACTAAATCTTTCCAGATTTTCTTACTCTTTGTCGGAACCCCATTAACTAGAATAACCAGAGGATCCTCTTCTACTCTTTCTACACCAATTGTATCAATATTTTTCTTGACATCTAGAGGCAAATAAACAACTCTTCCCTTTAATCCTCTTTGTAAATCTGTAGGAGGTAATTTCCCTATCTTAGGCTCCATGCGAACAATAGCTTGAAAAGGATGGACACATTGAAACAAAATTGATTCATAAGTATTTAAATCCATCAATTCAGTAGGAATATCTATCAACTGAAGATTATTATGAACAGGTCTAGCAGGCATTCTATTTTCATTTAATTTTTTCAAACAATAAGTACAAATACGTTGATCAAAACTCAAATCGAAAGAATTCTCCACCAAAAAATAACTTACAAAATCCTTCCATTCACTATTATTTTCCAATTCACATTTTGCATATAAATCAACTAACCTAGTCTGAATCTTATAATGAGTCCGTCGACAACACACACAAGTTAAATTAGGCCTTTCACTTGATTTCACCTTAAACTTGGTAATTTCCTCGTCAAACTTTTCTATACTTGAAATCTGTACATTGTCTTCCACATTACCATCCATTTCTATATACATTTCTACACTGTCCTCTTTGTTCCAAAAATAACAAAACTCAATTTCTTCACAAATAGTCTTCACATCTACTTCATATCCATGCAAAAGAGCACTGTTTAACTGTTTAAGCTTAAGTGCTGGACTTTTTGCATAATACAACCTTCTTACTAATTTCCTCACCTTATTAGGATGCACTGCTAACATCCTAAAATGGTGAAAAACATTCTGACATACTTTTCTAGAAAGACAAGCCAGTGGATGCCCATGCAAACCTGTGTTTTCTCTCACTCTGCAAGGATCTAACTCTTGCAAGATCTTCACTTTCTGTTTTACACTTTTCTTACTATATGTACGTAAGAAATGTCGAAGCAAATCGATTGAATCCTGTTGCACACTACAAATACTACTGCACTTCCATGTATACACTGGACCCTTAGTACGTCTCCCTAAAACTTCATCTGCTAACACCTCTTCTGCATCTCTAGAAACAAGTTTATTTTTTCCATCAGGCAACCATCTTTCACCTCATATGCTCGACCACTGGTGTCAACTGCATGCACCAAATCATTTTCCTGAAAGTAACTCTCCTCAATTAAAAATGGCTCAGAACTTGAACTATGCATCCATTCTCCAGAAAATACTTCACAAAAATTAGTCCGATTAATTATTCTTTTCCATCTACTGTTCGATTTGAAAACATCAATTGCCTTGTTAAGTATCCTAATTCTATTAATTACTAAAATAAATAATTTTTTCTTAACTTCAAAAGCCTGATCAACAATCTTCTCTACACTTTTCTTTTTCTTGTAAAAAGCAGCTCTCTGTTTACCTGTCTTTTAATTTTTTAGCAAATTTAAAACTACCCTATTGCGAAACATTCATCTACGAATGTCCCTAATTACATTTTGCCTTCTATTGCTATCCATACTCTTCTCTCCTGCTCCAGTAGAGACATTTTTTGAGGGCCTCTCCTTCCTTTTCAAATTTTCTCTCTCCTTCTGGATCTTCACATTACCGTTAACATTTGTTTTTGTTCTACATATGTTGCGAAAAAAAGACTTAGTTGTCTTACCAGGAGCTTTTTTGGTGTTTTTCGAAGTACTTGTTGTAGAGGATTCCTTTAATTCCGTTGCTGATTTTGTTGTATTCCGTATGGTATGTTTTCTTCTCCTTTGCCTTGACGGCATTTTTGCTTACTTTTCAAATGTTGATTTCAATCTGTGGTAAAAAAAGACTTAGGGGCATATTATCAACAACTAGCGATAATTTTTGTCTCTAACTTGTTTAGAGACAAAACTTATCGCCGCACATCGGCGATTTTTATCGCAGATAAACCTTGCTATTAGCAAGGTTTATCGCAAATGCGATAAAAAACGGCCGCAATGCATGAATATCGCTGAAAAGTCCGCGATATTCATGCATTATCGAGCAAATGCTCTTAGCCATGTTATCCACCTCCCATTGGATAACATGGCTAAGAACTGCTCAGGGCAGGTGTTAGCTTTTGGAGATATTCGCGCTTAGCGCGAATATCTCCAAAAGTTGGTAATAGGAGATAGCGATGTTAGGGACTGTTTCCAGTCACTAACATCTTGGCACGCCCACTTTGCATGTCATTAGTGATAAATATCACTGACATGCAAAGCGGGGCCCAAGATGGTCGCTATCTCCTATTAGCTGTCACTAACTGGTGTTAGCGACAGCTTGGTAATAGGGAGATAATTTTATCTCCACTTTCTTGGCTTTTAAAGTCAAAAAAGCGGAGATAAACCCCCTTGATAATATGCCCCTCTGTTGTCTTACCAGGAGCTTTTTGGTGTTTTTCGAAGTACTTGTTGTAGAGGATTCCTTTAATTCTGTTGCTTATTTTGTTGTATTCCGTATGGTATTTTTTCTTCTCCTTTGCCTTGACGGCATTTTTGCTTACTTTTCAAATGTTGATTTCAATCTGTGGTAAAGAAAAAATAACACATTATAGACCACTATTAGCAAACAACAAAGCAATGACAATAAGCAAATGATATAAACACTAATTTGCAACATATCTAAGTTTATACCAAAGCAACTATATAACTAGGAGTAAGACAAAGAAAAACAGCTAGAGGGAGTAACACAAAAACACAGAGAGTCTCAGACAAAGAAACAGGTAGAGGGAGTAAAACATACAAAAGGACTAAGACAAAGAGAGTGTATAATATGTTGAAAGACAGAAAAAGGATGTAATAGGGAGAGGGAGTAAGTCAAAAAAAGGATGTAACAGGGTGTAAAACAGAGAGAGGGTGTAACAGGAAGTAACACAGAGAGAGGGTGTTAGAAGAGAAAAGGTTGTAAAAGAGACTAAAACAGAGAAAGCCTGTAAAAGAAGAGACAGAGAGTAAGTTTGAGAGAGGGTGTAAGAGGAAGTAAATCAGAGACAGGATGTTACAAGAAGTAGGTCAGACAGAGGGTGTAACAGGAAGAGAGAAAAAAAAGTCAGAAAGATAAAGAGAGACGGTATAAAACAGACAAAAGGTGTAATAGGGAGTAACTCAAGGCTAGAATATTACAAAGAAAAAGGTTGATTAGATAGTATCTGCATGATTAAAAAAATATATTAGCACATTTCACAATCATGTAAGCATGGGCGGAAAATCCGTTCCGCTCGCTGATTTTGCGGATTTTCGGGAAATTCGCAATCCGCGAGATTCGCGAATCTCCCACAAAATCCGCAAATCCGCGAGCAGCGGATTTTGCTCGCACTGTTCGCGTGAGTTCGCGTGAGTTCGCGCCCCGCGAATAAGTGCAAAATTGCAGAAATACGATTTTAGCAAAACTGAAAGTAACTACTTACCAGGTTCAAAAGTTCAGGCTCATCATTAGTAGCCATTTCCTGTAGTGCTTCCTGAGGGGCCCCTCCAGAGTTCAGTTGCCAGTTGAAACTATTATGTGACCCTGCTCTGAACCTCAGAATAGTTACACATATGCCACAAAGGTCCTGAATTACAGCTAAGGGAGACAAGCAGGAGCCAGGCTGGAAGTTAAAATCCATTAATCAGCCCCTAATTCATTATTGTCAGTTGGGGCAGGGCAGGTGTTGTAACTAATTTTGCAACAATGAAAGCACTTAGCAAGTGCAAAAGATCACTAATCAGGGCGCACTAAGGAAGCAGGTGCCAGCTAAAAAAATATTCTGTGACACATTAATCAGCCCCAAATTAATTCAGGTCACTTGAGGCAGGGAAGGTGTGCTTTGCTTTGCCGAAAATAATGTACACTGGACAACCAGAGGGTGTGGTGATGAAACAGAGGGTGGCGTGGGTGGGCCAGAGGGTGGCATGAGTAGTCAGAGAGTGGCAGTGGTGACAGAGAGTGGCAGTGATGAAGAAGAGTGTCCCAAACAGGCTGGACACGTAGAAACAACAAGTTCGCAAAACTTGCGACCCGACAGGTAAGTTCGCAAATTGCGAAATTGTAAAAACCCTCGCGAACTGGCAGAAACACGGGCGAACACAAAAAAAAAAAAAATTCGCGGGAATTCGCGGATTTTGCGGATTGCGAATCCGAAAATCCGCAAAATTTGCGAACGCGAGATCCGCAAAATTCGCCCATGCTTACAATCATGTCATCTATGTTTCCTCAGATTAGTCATATTTTTGGATAATGCTTGGTTTAAACATTTTGTTGCATAGAGAAATTGTCTTTTGTGAAATAGTGAATTTTCAGTAGTGAAATTGAATGCTTGTACATAGGACCTGTGCTGTGTTTCTAAAATGTAATTTTAAAAACGACTTTGGGGTAATTGAATGGCTTTTATATTTTTCATAAGGAATTAATAGTGTCTTCCTCATTAAATAAATATGTTTGAACCTTTTACAATGATTTAATCTGTATTACCTCAGATTAGGAAACAGATTGAGCTTCTTTCTTGTTGGTTTGTGTCATGTTTTTTGATAATGCTTGGTAAAAATATTTTGCTGCATAGAGGAATTGTATTATGTAAAATTGAGAAGTTTCACTAGTGACCTGGAATGCTTGTACATACGACCTGTGCTGTGTTTGAAAAATCCTCTATCTTGCAAATGTTGATAGCAAGCATTATCAAAAAGCAAGACACAAACCAACAGCAAAGAAACTCAGGGCCTTATTTATGAAGGCCTTGCACCACAGGTGCGTCACTTTTTTCCCATGTTAAAAGTGACGCACCGGCGGCACAAAGCAATCATAAATAAGACCCAAATGTAAATACCATTGATTTGCCCCCAAAATCGTTTTTTGAATAACATTTTAGAAACACAGCGCAGTTCCTATGTACAACCATTCAATTTCACTACTGAAACCTCACTGTTTCACAAAATACAAATCCTCTATCTTGCAAATGTTGATATCAAGCATTATCAAAAAGCAAGACACAAACCAACAGCAAAGAAACTCAGGGCCTTATTTATGAAGGCCTTGCGCCACCAGTGGGTCACTTTTTTCCCATGTTAAAAGTGACGCACCAGCGGCACAAGGCAATCATAAATAAGGCCCAAATGTAAATACCATTGATTTGCCCCCAAAATCGTTTTTTGAATAACATTTTAGAAACACAGCGCAGGTCCTATGTACAAGCATTCAATTTCATTACTGAAACCTCACTGTTTCACAAAATACAAATCCTCTATCTTGCTAATGTTGAGAGCAAGCATTATCAAAAAGCAAGACACAAACCAACAGCAAAGAAACTCAGGGCCTTATTTATGAAGGCCTTGCGCCACCGGTGCGTCACTTTTTTCCATGTTAAAAGTGACGCACCAGCGGCACAAGGCAATAATAAATAAGGCCCAAATGTAAATACCATTGATTTGCCCCCAAAATCGTTTTTGAATAACATTTTAGAAACACAGCGCAGGTCCTATGTACAAGAAATCCATGTCACTAGAGAAACCTCTCAATTTAACATAATGCAATTCCCCTATGCTGCAAAACCTATTTACCAAGCATAATCCAAAAACATGACACAAACCAACCAGAAAGAAACTCAACCTGCATCCTAATCTGAGGTAGTGCAGGTGACATCATTGTAAAAGGTTCAAATATATTTATTTAATGAGGCAAACACTAACAATTCCTTCTCAAAAATATAATGGAAAGGGGCGACCACTCGGTCCCCCCGAACGTATGGCAGAGTACCTCGATCCCCCCGGGAAGCCATTTTTGGGCGGGAGGCGCGTCTCGGCTGGTATGCCCGAAGCGGCGTAGCCGGGGCGCGCTCGTTCCCGCCCTAGAGTGGGCTGGCCTAGACACTGACGCGGCTGGCCACGCCCTCGGGGCAGGCAGGGGCGGGTTTACGCCCGCCCTGAAGACGGATAAAAAGGGACGCAAGACCGGAAGACATCCTCTTGTTCCTGTGCTCTGAAGCTGCACCTCCTCGCTGCACGTGAGCTCGAGACGGAACGAAGAGCCAATTTTGAGCGTTTTGATCTTTCTTTTTGTCTTCCAGATACTTGGTCGGAAAGATGCCCAAGAAAGGCGCGAAGAGAATGACGACTGAACAGATGGTTCGGGTCCTCATGAAGGAGATGTCCGAACTGAAGAAGCGGGTGGCGGAGCGAGACGGGGAGGGGGGGTCGGGCGTCCATCGGCTGGAGCAGCTCCTGGAGGGAAAGCCAAGAGGCCAAGAAGGGGACCAGCCGGGGGAGACGTCCCGGTTCCCTGTACCCCGCTCGAGGCGCCAACCCCGGTACCGGTGGAGGGGAATCCGATTCCCGTCGTGGTCACCCCGACATCCACTGAGGATATGCCCCCCGAGCTGGCGGCACAGCTAGCAGCGTGGTTGGGCGACAGTAGCGAGGGCGCCACGGCTGCCGAGGCACAAGCGCTGATGAAACAGTTGCGCGAGAAACGAGATGCAGCCAAGGTGCCCGCGCCGGCGGCAGTGATAGACAAGCCGCAAGTGGCGGTTGCGACCGCAGAAGCAGCGTCCGGTGCAGGTAAGCGGCCATTGCCGATCGCGAGGGATGAGTCAGCACCCTCTCGTAGAGAAAAATTGGGGCAACATGTTCCTTTGGCAATAAAGGAAAAGATTTGGGCGGGGGAGTATGTGAACATTTTCTCCTTGCTTGTTGATCATTATGAGGTGGAGCATGTTAAGGGTCAGAAGGATCTAATGCATCCGAGTGTTTGGCGCGCAAAAATGGCCGCCTTTAAAGTGAATGAGAATATTGGCAATTGGGGCAATGCATGGGGGATTTTTACGTCGATCCTAGGGGAACGTAGGCCCGAGTTGCTTTCCGAGTTACCGATCTATCAGTCGCGAATCATGGGGTACTCGACGTCTCACCAGGGTAACCATTGGTTCTGTTATGATAATCTCTTCAGGAAGGTGAAGGAGCATAACAAAAGTTTAACCTGGGACTGTTATGATTCTTTGACATGGGATAAAATGAAAGAGTCGGGAATGTTGAAAATGCCGTTGGTGGGGAGCAATGTTGGCGAGTCCTCCCGCCAATATGCGGGGACGCCCTTTCGGTCAGGTACAAGTACCGACGATTACTCGAGACCTGCCAGCAATACAGGGAAAAGGGGTTTCTGCTTCAATTTCAACAAAGGTAAATGTACTAGGCCCCAGGGATCGTGTAAGTTCAAGCACGAATGTAGTGGTTGCGGGTCGTCCCATCCTGAGTCCTCGTGCAGAGCCAAAACGGGTGAGAATGGGGGGAGAGGAGGCGCCAAACAGGTCTAATATAGTCCGAGGGGCGCCTTTACCAACCCCGATTGATACCTTGGCGATGATTCCCTGGCTCAGTGAATACCCAGATCGTACTTCTGCTGGGGTGCTGCGAAACGGTTTTTCATATGGTTTCCGCATCCCGGTAGGGGACTTTCAGGGTGTCGGGACGTGCAAAAATCAGCTTTCCGTCCTGCAGCATACGACTGTAGTGCAGGATAAGATCCGGAAAGAGGTTATCCGAGGTCGTGTCGCCGGCCCGTTTAGTGTACCCCCGGTACAGAATTTTGTCTGTTCTCCTTTAGGGGTGGTCCCCAAGAAGGACCCAGGTGAGTTTCGATTGATTCATAATTTGTCAGCTCCACGTGGTCTTTCTGTAAATGATGCAATAGACCCAGAAGTGTGTTCGGTGCGGTACGCATCCTTCGATGAGGCCGTAGCCATTTTGAATCGCCTGGGGCCCGGGGCGCTGATGGCGAAGTCAGATATCGAGTCAGCGTTCCGGTTGCTCCCGGTACACCCGGACGATCAGCGTCTCCTAGGTTTTATCTTTCAGGGTTATTATTACATGGATAAGTGTATGCCGATGGGGTGCTCTATATCTTGTGCTTATTTCGAGAAATTCAGTAGTTTTCTACAATGGGTCTTCACAAAGAAGACGGGTTTCCAACATGTAATGCATTACCTTGATGATTTTCTGTTCCTTGGGGCAGCCGGGGATCTCGAATGTGGACGGGCCTTGGCCGAATTTTGTGTATTAATGAAACAGTTTGGTGTGCCATTGGCACCAGGTAAGACGGTGAGTCCTGCGACTTGCCTCGAGTTTCTGGGGATCGAGTTAGACTCCAGAGAAGGTTGTTTTCGTTTGCCACCTGCCAAAGTGTGGAAGTTCAGGGCAGCCCTGCAAGTGTGTCTAAATGCATCTAAAGTTACGCTGCATCAGTTACAGCAGTTGGTGGGACAGTTGAATTTTGCCCTTAGAGTTATACCGATGGCCCGCCCCTTTTCTCGTTCAATTGCCCAAGCTATGGTCGGCCTAAAAGAGGGCCATCATCGCACGAGACTATCGGCTGAGGTCCGCCAGGACGTGCGTATTTGGTTAGCATTTCTGGCGGACTTTAATGGTCGAGTCATATGGAACAAACCAGCCGTATCCTCTGAGGAGCTGGGGCTACGGACAGATTCTGCGGGTAGCATAGGTTTTGGTGCCATCTTCGGCACAAAATGGTCGGCACAAAGGTGGCCGACATGGTGGCATGACAATGGTCTGACAAGTAATATTGCTTTCCTGGAACTTTTTCCAATTTTGGTTGCCCTGAGAACCTGGCCAGAAGGGTTCAAAGATCACTCTGTGATATTTTGGTCTGACAATATGACTGTGGTCGAGTGCATCAATAGTCAGGCAGCACGATGTAAACTGATTTTAAGACTGCTCAAAGAAATTGTTTTACTGTGTATGCAACTGAATGTGCTGTTCAGAGCAAAACATGTCCCAGGGGTACTGAATCAGGCGGCTGATGCACTGTCTCGTTTTCATATGCAGGCTTTCTCGGGTTTCCTTCCCTCAGCGGACCCAGAGCCGGCACCCTTTCCCGAAGCTCTCTGGTCTCTCGGTGCCCCGAACTTCGTCACCTCGTGGGAGAGAGTCTAGCACCACGGACGAGGAAAGCATACGAAGGGGCGTTTAGGTCCTATTTAGCCTTTCTGGGGACTGGTAGAGAGAGGCTTTGGGGCCACGAGGAATGGGTAGTGAATTTCCTGATGTCCTTACGTAGGGTTGGGAAATCTGTGGCTACGGCTCAGAGGCATCGTGCTGCTATTTCCTTTGTTGCCAGGGCGCATAGTATCCAGGACCCGACAGCGTCTTTCGTTGTACAGAAAGCGCTGCGTGGGTGGCAACGCCTTGAGGGTCGCAGAGTAGATGAGAGGCGCCCGATAGGTTTGGATAGGTTGGCCCAGTTGTTGGCTACACTCCCTGCCACATGTTCATCTCAGTTTGAGGCGGTGTTGTTCCGAGCCGCTTTTACGCTAGCATTTCACGGGGCGATGCGAGTAAGCGAACTGGTGGCAAGGAACAAACAGGATGTGGCAGGGGGTTTGTGCCAAGAACACGTTCAGATCAGAGGAGAGGCAATGACGGTCTCCTTTGTCAGGTCCAAGACCGATCAAGACGGGATGGGTGACTGCATAATCATACGCAGGATTCCCGGGTCCTCCATATGCCCGGTAAAGTGTTTAGAAGATTACCTAGCACGAAGGGTGGCATTATGGGGGGGGACCTTGTTGAGACACGAGGACGCCACCCCACTGACGAAGTTTCAGTTTCAGCGGGTGCTTGCGATGTCAATTGCCGCTGCGGGCTTGAACCCGGGCGAGTTTGGGACCCATTCCTTTCGGATAGGGGCTGCTACGGAAGCTACAGCCAGGGGTCTTAATGTTGACCAAGTGAAACGAGTGGGGCGTTGGTCCTCCAGTTGTTATAAGAGGTATGTGCGGTTGCACATGTTGTAAAGCTGTAATAACGTACTCACGCCTCTTGTTTTTTGTTTGGTTTTCAGTTGCGCAAGCCTACGAGGCGGGGCGGACTATGCAGTCGACCCAACACCGGGCCAGCGGTCAGACATCACCGGCTGTGAAAAAGGAGGTGTGGGTCGTGGGCCACTCATACGTGAGGCGTGTCGCGGACGTATTCAAAGCAGGTGACATGATTCACGTAGCTGGGGAATACGGGTACAGGGTGTCCTTCTACGGAAGAGGCGGTCTCTGTATTGACCAGTTTCAAGCATATTTTGAGGATTTGTTAGGGCGGACGAGGTCACCGCCGTCTATAGTCATAGTGCATTTAGGGGGCAATGATTTGGTCTCCACCGGTAGACGACTTCTCCTGGAGGCAATGCTTTCCACTGTAAGTTGGTTGGCGAGGAGAGTTCCGGGGTGCACAATTGCGTGGTCCCATATGATCCCACGAAAGGTGTGGCGGGGGGCTATTTCTATTCCTGCTTTGAATCAGTCTGTTAGAAAGCTTAATAACAAAGTGAATAGGTTGTTCCGTTCCGGGACATTGCATTCTGTTTCGCATGGCTGTATTAATGATGACAGTATGTATTCGGGGGATGGTGTGCATTTGTGTCGAGTGGGGAATGAGTTACTCATAGGAGACTTCTTAGCATGGTTAAAAACGTTAAAGCATGACCTTTAGGTAGGAGCTTTGTGGGGGGTCCGGATAGCCGGTCAACTATCCGGACCTGTGGCGGTAAGGTCATGATCGGTGAGCAGTAATTGGAAGATCCCTATGAGTGGGCGTCACCCAACACGGATGGGAGCGCTCGGGAGAGGTGGCCTTTGGCCCCTCAACGGGGAGGCGGTCCTGTCTAAGGAGAGGCCGCCGGAAGGAAAGGAAAGGCGGTCAAGGCCCCTTCCTGTGTAGGAGGGGTTACAGCCCCCTCCTGGGGAATTTCCCGGGGCCAGTGACGTCTGCGACGGCAGATGTGGTAAGTTGTGTGGGGTTTGGGGGGAGGTCTACGCTACCTTCTAGATACTCACACGAGTCCTCGAACGACCTTTAAGTGGCGTCGAGTTTATTGGGGCCCCCGTCAAGTCAAGGGAAATTGGTAGTTGCACTTGGGGTACGCCTCAGTGCTGTCGCCCCTCCCAAGTGGGGGGGGTATTTCTGGTTAGGGATCTTGACACCGGTTACGACCTTGCCGTTGGCCCTTAAACGTTAGGATGTACAATTTCATTATTTCAAGAAAATGTTTTGTAGGTTGTAAGTTCGGCTAGGAGAACCTCTGTATTAGAGAATCTGTTAAGGTTAGCCAAACATCGCAATGTGGTATGAAATTGTACATTAATATGAAACTGTTTAACGTTTAATTTTGTTTTAATAAATACGGCCGGGGAGGGTCACTCCCTCCCTCTTCCAAAAACTTCAAGAACTGTTTCCGGTTTCCCTCCTTGGGGGATTGTGTTGAGAGGGGGTGGCGGGTATCTCAGCCATATGGAAAGGGGCGACCACTCGGTCCCCCCGAACGTATGGCAGAGTACCTCGATCCCCCCGGGAAGCCATTTTTGGGCGGGAGGCGCGTCTCGGCTGGTATGCCCGAAGCGGCGTAGCCGGGGCGCGCTCGTTCCCGCCCTAGAGTGGGCTGGCCTAGACACTGACGCGGCTGGCCGCGCCCTCGGGGCAGGCAGGGGCGGGTTTACGCCCGCCCTGAAGACGGATAAAAAGGGACGCAAGACCGGAAGACATCCTCTTGTTCCTGTGCTCTGAAGCTGCACCTCCTCGCTGCACGTGAGCTCGAGACGGAACGAAGAGCCAATTTTGACCCACCCACCAGCCCCTGAGGACAGCCAGTTGTTTTAAATAGATCGATAATCCTATTTTTCGTTTACAGGTTGTGAAATTATCATGTTGTTATTGAGTGTGTAATAAAGTTGGTCGATTTTATGTATGTTTTGTGATTAAAGATATTCGGTTTTTAGTGTCCGTTTATAAGCATGCTTATTCTGGTCATAGTGGCCAATGTATGGTTGGTTTAGTTAGCATTGTCGTATTTATTTTGGTCGGGCGGTAAGGTCATGATCGGTGAGCAGTAATTGGAAGATCCCTATGAGTGGGCGTCACCCAACACGGATGGGAGCGCTCGGGAGAGGTGGCCTTTGGCCCCTCAACGGGGAGGCGGTCCTGTCTAAGGAGAGGCCGCCGGAAGGAAAGGAAAGGCGGTCAAGGCCCCTTCCTGTGTAGGAGGGGTTACAGCCCCCTCCTGGGGAATTTCCCGGGGCCAGTGACGTCTGCGACGGCAGATGTGGTAAGTTGTGTGGGGTTTGGGGGGAGGTCTACGCTACCTTCTAGATACTCACACGAGTCCTCGAACGACCTTTAAGTGGCGTCGAGTTTATTGGGGCCCCCGTCAAGTCAAGGGAAATTGGTAGTTTTACTTGGGGTACGCCTCAGTGCTGTCGCCCCTCCCAAGTGGGGGGGGTATTTCTGGTTAGGGATCTTGACACCGGTTACGACCTTGCCGTTGGCCCTTAAACGTTAGGATGTACAATTTCATTATTTCAAGAAAATGTTTTGTAGGTTGTTAGTTCGGCTAGGAGAACCTCTGTATTAGAGAATCTGTTAAGGTTAGCCAAACATTGCAATGTGGTATGAAATTGTACATTAATATGAAACTGTTTAACGTTTAATTTTGTTTTAAGAAATACGGCCGGGGAGGGTCACTCCCTCCCTCTTCCAAAAACTTCAAGAACTGTTTCCGGTTTCCCTCCTTGGGGGATTGTGTTGAGAGGGGGTGGCGGGTATCTCAGCCATAAAGGCATTCAATTACACCAACATCGTTTTTTAAATAACATTTTAGAAGCACAGCACAGGTCCTATGTACAAGCATTCCATGTCACTAGAGAAACTTCTCAATTTTACATAATGCAATTGCCCTATGCTGCATTCAATTTCACTACTGAAAATTCACTATTTCCCAAAATACAATTCCTCTATGCATTAAAATCTTTTAACCAAGCATTATCAAAAAACATGACACAGAACAACATTAAAAAAACAATCTGCTTCCAAATCTTCTCCATAGAGCATAAAAGTCTCTATCTAAATTAAATGAATCATTTCTTACCTTTACAAATGCTTTGGGAGATAGAGAACAATGTCTGACACACACACCAATTTTTCTTTAGCAGAGCAAATGGTATGCACTCCAGACATTGCAACCATGAATGGCACAGAAAATCTCTAATTCTACACAGATATGCCTCATTTCAACCAATCAAAACTCTTCCCTCACTATTTTCAAACCAACACCCTTCCCCCCTCAGCCCTTTCTATCTGTTACCATAGCAACTTACTCCTTATAGGAGATAAAGTGCAAGAGAAGCAAGATGGAGGCAGCGTAAGCTTGTGTACGCGGCTGCCACGCCACGCTAGTCACCGGACTCTCAGGTGATCGGCTACCTGTCCTGCGGATCCGTCATGCTGGGTTCCCAGGTTCAGGCGCACCGAGTATCCAGGCGGCGGAGGTTGCTGCGGGACTCGCACGGAGCCACAGGACAGCTTGAGGAATTCGTTAGAGCAGTGGTGAGTTGTTGCAGCAAAGCGACTTGCCACGTGGATCTGCTAGTTTTCTTTGCCGCATATAGAATCTTTTCAACAAACGAGGTCTTTGTTTACAGCGGCCGCGGGTTTAAGACACAGACGCCCGCTGAGCGCTCGGCGAAACGAACTGAGAGGCGCCGCTTTGAACTGTGGGAAGTGTTTCTCCGGGGCTTCAGCGTCCTAGTGCTGGGATACACAGTGCTATTAGCGCTATGTGGATTTTGGGGACAGAACAGAGCATTGGAGGGAGCAGATTTCGACAGCAGAACCAGAAAGATGAGCTCTTGTGGGAGCAAAAAAAGCTTAAAGGCGAAGACACCTGTTGCAGGGAAGGATTCTTCAGCGGGAGATGACATTGGCAAGAACAAGTCCAAACAGGTCAGTGGGGCTATTGTGATAAAAAAAAATACTGGCCAGACAGGGGCAGGGGCTTCTAGCAAAGACTCCAGAGATAACAAAGATACTAGTTTGGCGCACCCTCCTCCAGCCAAAATATTTTTAGTGGCTAAAAACCAGGCTATCATTGTTAAAAGTAACATAAAAAATATGCAATGCCTCAACAGAACTGATGACCCCTCTCAGCAGAACAGCGATAATGGTGACATTAATCAAATACCTGCTGTCAGTTTGGACCCCAGCAACGCCCCTTCCAGCCTGGAAGCTCTCTCCATTCTGACAGACAACCAGCAACCTTCTCTATCACTGCATGCCTCAACTGAAGAACATGATTATACACTTGGTCCCCTTAAGCTGCCTGACCCTCTCTTAACCCCACTTCCTTGCGAGGGTGAACATCCAGAACTAGACGAAGGAAATACTGGTAACTCGCTATGTAATCCCTTTGAGAAACTGAACACCAAGGATCACCCCACAAAGACGGAAGCTGTTATTCGAAGCTTGGAAGTTCCTCCTGGCTCTGCTGCCCCCTGGACCCCAAAAATTGGTCAGGAGGCCTTTTATTCAGTATCAGACAGCACTCCGAGCTCTTCAGGGGAAAGCGAGACAGAAGAAGAAGATGAAGGCATTACTAACAGTACTAGCGAAGAGGAAAGTGAGGCTTCCCGTGATAATACTGGTACAATCGTCCGCCCCAAAAAACCAAGGAACAAGACTAAACGAAGGAGTCAGCTTAAATGGGAATACTCGGACTCGCAGATGTCTTATCACCTAGAAGAAGAAGATGAGCCGACCACATCACACTCACTATCACAGGGGCGTAGCCCGAGAAGACTGCAAGCCAAAACTAATGAGGTACTAGAACCCTCACTCGCCGCCATACTTACCTCGATCAAAGACTTCCAGAAGGAGGTGAGAGGTGAAAATCGGGCAGCTAAAAAATCAGGACGGAAACTACAGGGTGGTCTCAGTCGGCTGAATAAGACCCGCATAGACATCAGCAAGAGAGAGTGGGCATGGTCGAGGCCAGGACTGAGCATTTGGAGACTGAAGCAGTGGCAACCAAACAAGCCACTGACTCCAACTCTGCTTGTCTTATAGATTTAATGGTGAAAATGGAAGAAAATGAAAATCGGCAACGTCGGAACAACCTGCGTCTGTTGGGGATTCCAGAAAGAAAGGAGGGGGAAGACCCTAGACAGTTCATTGTCAAACTGCTGCTAGATTCTTTCCCAGAACACTCAGAATGGGACTGGGACCGTGAAGTGCAGCAAGCTCATAGGTTTCCCTTTTTTCTGAAAAAGCAATAGAAGAATGGTAATGTGACTGAAGGTCAGCCCCGGGTCTTCCTTGCATACTTTGGCAACTTTCTCCTGAGACAATTGGTATACGACAAGACTCGCCCCAACTCAAAAAAAGGAGCTCATGGGATTACCTATTTTTCTAAACCGGATTTCTGCCATCAGACTGTTGAGCGTAGATGGCACCTGCGATAGCTGATCTCTCCCTTGCAACAACTAGGTGCAGAGGTGTACCTTATCAACCCGGCAAGGCTGAAAGTTATCCTGCATGGTACTACCAAGGTCTTTACATCAGAGATCAAAGCCAAAGAGTATTTGGAAGAGATTAAATGAAAGAAAGGACATAAAGGGGCAAACTAACAAACAACCTAATTGGCTACCTGATGTTAATCTGATGCTATCTCCCATCCTATAGAGGGATAGAATAGAAAAGAAAACTATTGACATACATTCCGGACTGTGTACGCATATATTGTATGTATATAACATTATTTTTTTCTTCCTATTAGTCTATTTTTTTCTCTTTTTCTTCTTTTTTTTCCCTCTTACCCCTTATCTTCTCTTAGAACCTGACTCCTCCTCTGATGGGGAAAACTGGGGATGACTGTAATTCTAGATGACGGATCACCTGAATTTATTGTCAAGCATGTTCACTCTTTCTCAGGCGCCTGGCGTGGCGGGCGGCCATGGCTTATGACTGACCTCCATCATTCAGGCTCTGCCTGATTGCTTACACAAAGGGGAGGGTGGGTGGGTGGAGGGAGGACCCTGGGGGGTGGGGTGGGAGGGGAGGGCAGGGCTACAGAAGGCACACAGAGGTACTCACTGTACATACACATACACATATTAATTAATTAATTAATTGTGTGCTTATATAGCGCTGGAATCACTCCCGAACGGGTACCTCCGCGCTTCGACCGCTGCGAAACCCTTCCTGGCTTCCCTGAGAGATGGTCCCTTAATGGGTATCTCCAGGGTGAGACCAGGCATCCCCGGCGGTCTGGTGGGGCCGTTAGTGAAGATGAGGCAAGCTAGTGCCCAGAGTTGCCGAGTGTGATCGCTGATCAGAGTGGGCACCGAGGCGAGAGAATTATCGAGTCCGCTGACCCTGGTCCAGAAACCTGCCGCGTCGGGAATCGAACCCTGGTCCCGGGCCGTCCTCTGCTCTCGGGTCTGCCGCCTCTAACCAGTGAGCCACACTACTTCACATATACACACCAAATCTTATTGACTAGTTTTTGTCTCTTTCTTTATTACTTTCTTATGGAATCCAGATTGGCACTCCAATACCCTCTAGATGGCTAGGCTAGATCCACTACGAATTGTCTGAGTCAATGTTTGTGGCTTGAACGATACGGCAAGGAGACAAAAAGTGGCTATGGGCTTGCGAACACTTGGGGGAAACATAATATGTTTACAGGAAACCCATATAGAACAGTCCCAAAAACACCTGCTAAACACGTTGGGGTTTAAAGTAGTGGGCACCACCACGCAAGGAGCCAAAACAAAGGGGGTTGGAATCTTAACTGACAGAAAATTTGCTATCAATAATCCACGAACTAAATCAGATCCATTAGGAAGGTGGGCCATCACTCAGATTCAACTTCCTAATAATATCTCTTTTACTCTTTGCTCACTATACAGGAGTAATGCTGATGATCCTGGGGCTATTAACCAGGTTTCCAACGAATTAGCACACTGGCCCACCCCGATAGTTTTATGTGGGGATTTTAATATACACCTACCTGGTAATTGGGATGTCAATACAACCTGGAAGTATAAGGGAAGGAAACCCCAAGTCTTTCAAGCCCTAACTAACCTTATACAAACCCATGGACTGATAGATAGCTGGGTGAGCAAAAACCCATCACTACCTGGATACACCTTTTACTTGGCCCCGCACCAAGTACTGGTTAGGCTGGATTATTTTTTTGTTTCCGCATCATTAGCTACCAGTTTTACTATAGATATAGCACCCCGCTTTATGTCCGATCATAATCCCATCATTCTTACCATAAGGGAGTTTGGGCAACCGAGAGAGGCTTCTAGATGGAGCTTTGAGAAAGCGTTATTATACGATCCTAGCTACATCAATCACATGCGAGGATGGATCCAAGAGTTCCTGGGGATTAATGCTGGCTCCGCCTCCCAAATGATAGTCTGGGACACCTTAAAGGCAGGGATTAGAGGTGAGACCCTTAGGTTCTCTGTTCAAAAAAATAGAGCAGAAAAAGCCCAGGTCAAAGATCTCCAAGAAAAACTAAGAAAAATAGAAATGAAGTTAACTCAAACAATCCATGCAGGACTAGATTGTCAGCCAGTCCAACAAGAAGCAATCCTGGTTAGGGCGGAAATAGGGGCGGTGTTTATGGGTAAAATCGCGGCTAAGTGGGCAGAAGCAAGAGAGAAGACATATGAGTGCAGTGACAGTATTGGACATCACTTAGCTGTTAGGACGAGACAACAAACTACCTCTAATGAAATCCACAAAATTATACTCTCTTCAGGCAATGAGGTCACTGATCCTAGCTGTATTCGGCATGAGTTCCAGGAGTTTTATGCTAAGCTATATAAGGAAGAAAACTGCTGCATGACCGATGTTCTAGATAGAGAGATCCTTGAATATCTTAGCGAGATCGAATTAAACAAGCTTAGCCTAGAAGAAAGTAAACTACTAGACCTCACCCCTACATGGGAAGAAATCCTGGATGCCCTCAAAAGCCTCCCTGACGGAAAAGCTTCCGGCCCTGATGGCATTCCCGTCGAATTTTTTAAAATCTTTGCCAGCCAAATTAAGGCCATATTCTCAGAGGTAATTACCTCCATCTTCAGCGGCGCCTCACCTCCAGTCTCCTGGTCTAGTGCTAGAATATCTATCTTTCCAAAAAAGGATAAATATCCATTAGATATGAGCTCCTACAGACCAATAACCCTCATCAACTGTGACTCTAAAATTTTCTCCAAGGTATTAGCCTCCAGAATATCTCGAGTAGTGGAACCCCTTGTTTCAAAATGGCAACATGGTTTTATACCTAAGAGAGGGACCACTGAACATATCCGGAGAGTTATTACTCTGTTTGACGCTGCTCAAGTCGCTGGAGATCCGGTGTCATTAATATTACTCAATGCCGAAAAGGCTTTCGACCGGGTCTCATGGCGATTTCTTTGGAGAGTAATGGACAGGATGGGGTTCGGGGGCAGGTTCATGCAGGCGACGCAGGCACTCTATCACAACACAACCGCTAGCGTTGTCATAAATGGACATCTGACGGAGCCCTTTAAAATCTCACGAGGCACCAGGCAGGGCTGCCCCTGCTCCCCGTTACTGTTCGCTCTCTACCTAGACCCCCTTATCAAACAAATAGAGAAAAATCACAACATTTCTCCAGTAACATATTTTCAAAACAGTTGTAAAATCTTGGCCTATGCAGATGATCTCCCCATTACCACTCCAGACCCTGCCAACTCTACACAGGCACTAGAAAGGGAGGCCCACAAATTCGGGATATTATCTGGGTATGCCCTAAATAAAAGCAAAACACAGATACTAGTAAATAATAAAATCATCTGGGCTGATGCCAGAGTGGTACTAAAGGCCAAATATCTGGGCGTACTAGTATCACCTAGACTGGAGGAAATAGTTGCAGCTATTCTGGCTCCCCTTGCTGTTCAGATAAAGAAGGCATTAAAACAAATAGATAATCTACATCTAATGCTGGTTGGCAGGTGCAACGTAATTAAAATGACTTACTTTCCTAAGTTACTTTATTTTTTCCGCTGTATCCCTCTTGAGTTTAGCAAAAAAGATTTACTTAAATTCCAACAAACTTTTATCCAGTTCATTTGGTCATATGCTCAACCCAGATGTGCATTAAAACATCTTACGTTACCGAAAGACAGAGGGGGCTGGGCTTTTCCCAACATTATCTTATACTACTGGGCGGCAGTCCTTCAATACAGTTCAGTTCTATTAAGAGAATCCTCCTTTGGAGCTGAACCGTCTCTGCCCTCACCCTTCCGGTCCTTGCTAGGGGAACAACACTGGGGCTGTTTAGCCCGAGAAACAGCCTATGGATATTACAATCGCGTTAAATTTAGACGCTAATGAATTCTTATAAAGTTTTTCGCCATGTCCGGAAAACTTTTGGAATGGGTAGATATAACTATTCTTCCCCTATAATCAATAACAACAACCTACCTGCTATATTTAGTTCATCTTATCTATCCGAATGGCATAGAGCAGGGATAACAAAATCAGGGGACCTTATAACAACTAGGGGGATTGAGACCTTCTCAACCTTGCAGACTAGATTTAAATTAAAAAGTCAAGACCTATTTAAATACACAGCTATTTATGATTACCTTGCCAGGAAAGTGGGAGGAGCCAACGGATTTGCTGAGGTTGAGCTTATGAACACTCTCCGGAATATCACCTCTGCTCGTATTGGAAGTATTTACCAATTAATAAATAAGGAAACCCCTGATGATTTAGAAACTATTGCTTCCAAATGGCATACTAAACTTGATTCCCCTCAAAGTATATTTTTCAACTCCCTGTGTCTATCACAGCAAATCCTTATTTCTGCCAAATTACAAGCACAACATTTTAAAACTATATTTTTTTGTAGATGACACCTAGCAAAATTATTAAATGGGGATCTGGGAGAGGAACTTTATGCCCACGCTGCTCTGAGATAGGGGCGGATTGTATACACATATTTGCAACATGCCCAACTATCAATTCCACCCTACTCAGAATACAGAACTTACTGTGTGAAATAACAAATATATCAATCCTCCTAAACCCTACAACTATTCTTTTGGGAACACAATCTGACTCCTTAAGGGTAAAAGAAGAAGGGTTGATTTTTGTTGCAATGGCAGTATGGAGGATATGTATTTCTTCCGGATGGTTAGACTCAGAGTCCCCCTCCTATGCACAATGGTTGGCTAGATTAGTTGCCACATACCATCTTGAAAAATATGTATATGCTAAGAAAGGACAAAGGAAAAGGAAGATGGGTATTGAAGTTTGGGGGGCATTCTCCAAATGGATTGATCAACAAGGGGATCTAGAGATATAGCAGGATCACTAGAATTCTACAAAACCTTTTTTTTTTTTAGGCATATTCTCTTGTCACACTTTCCAATGTTGTCTTATTTTCTTTATCTTTGTCCATATGTACCTGTGCCATTGGCTTGCAATGAAGGTATAAGGCGGGAGGTGGGTGGGGGGGGGGGTCATGAATTCTCTTTCTTTTGTAACTTTGTTAAAACTCCGTTTTTGTGAAAATCAATAAAAAAATTTTTTTTAAAAAGCAACTTCCTCCTTACAGAACTCTCAGGTTCAAAAGTTTATTCTACAATTTTGCAATTGAACTAAGCAAAGATGTTTGACCTCTCAATACACCAGCTTATCCGATGAAATGTTTCTTTAATTGACTTTTTCTTAACCATTCAAATTACTTCTTTCACAAAACACAACCATGCACCCTAACTTTTACTTTTCAACTATCTGAATACACCAATCATTGCTTGTGATTCAAGAGCAGTGAAACTCCTCAAATATTTTTTTGTAAACTCCTACTATTCCAACTGCCATTTCATTCCCACACTTCATCTGACTGCACCAGAACCTTCTCTCATCATAAATTCTGTGTGGATTATTGGACATAGCTACATCCACTGGGCTCAAAGGTATGTAGCTAGCAGAAATTTTCACAACCTTGATTTATCAAATGTGGAAATCAAGTGGATTGGCCAGAGAGGATTGAGATGTCACCAATTGATACCATTGGTGAAAACCTTTTTGCATCTGCCAAACCCTGACCTCTTAATAGTGCACTGTGGTGGAAATGACTTGGGCACTTTGACTGGGGTTGGTCTGGAAATGCTTTTAAAGGACACCTTTGATTAATTGATGACACTTTTTCCACAAACTGCCTTGGTATATTCCAATATATGCCAAAGACAGAAATGGAACTGGTCCAACCAATTTTGTCAAGAATTTGAGAAAGCACAGAAACATGTGAATAAATCTGTTTCTGCTTACATGAGAGACTATGGAATGGGTTCAATATACAACAATACCTTGCGTTTCAACATGCAAGATATCTACAGAGGAGATGGAGTGCACTTCTCAGATGAGGGTTGTAGGTACCTAAATCAGCCACAGAACCCAAAAGCTCTTTTCAGAGCTACCCTACCTCTGATCACTCAAAATGATAATCTTTCTCTAACTTTTTTCACTATTTTTCACCAGAGTACGCTCCAAGGTACGCTCCCCGGTGCGCGTACCGGGCGCTCCCCCCGCGAAATTTTAAAAAAAATTTGTTTGGCATATATGCCCCTCCGAAACTCCCCTCAGCAAACCTAGAGGGTCTAGGGGTGTCTACTGTGCCCCTTTTTACCCATTCCCAACGTTGTTTGTCCTCCATTTTGTGTCTCAATTCGACCGAAACACATAATGGCGGACTCCCGTGGCGCTTACCGGTACGCGTACAGGGGCGCGCACCGGTGAGCGCTCACCAAAAAAATGTGGGAAACGAAATTACATAAAAACTACTGGACAGACTTTCACCAAATATAGCATAGACCTACTATATACCACTCCCTACCTTTATCCCACATTTGATAGTATTCCATTCAGCCATTTGGGCTGTAGCCCTGTCTAAATATCCTGAGGTAAATTACATGACAAAAACACATATGAAAGTGTTGGAATGTACAACCAATTAAAATGTTACTTTCATTTCCTACTTTTTTTTCCTAACATTTGATTGGGTATGTACATGAATATAAATGAAAAATGAGAGGGAAACACAGCCATTTTGACTACAACTACCTGAGATACATCTTTAAAAGATTTACTCATTTATCTTCATCACCTTTCTATAAGGTAAGTTATAAATTTGTGAAGGGGCACTTTAAGTTCATTTGTAAAAACGTTTAATGACAGTTATTTACTGTCCCTCTGTTATAATTACAGATTGAGATAGGCTTCTCTGTTATAGTTATATATTGAATTAGGCTTCTCTGGTATAATTATGAATTATATTAGGCTTCTACACATGCACTTTTTTATATTTCTACTTCCTACCTCATACCATACACTGCCCAAAGATAACTTCACTGTTAAAAACTCACAAGTACCTGTCTGAACTTAAACCCAACAGTGCCCTATCTCTACTGATATATTTATTTTTTATGCAATTTACAGCAAGAAAATGGAAGGAGAACAAAATAAAATTAATATTTCATTTGAAATTGATTTGGAAAACAATCCTAAGGAAGACATTGATGAATTAGACTTTTTGGATCAGTCTCTGGACCAAGACTTACTTTTATTGTGTAGAAGAAATTGAATCATGGAATCCAAATGAGAACATCTAATGACAAATTAATGTTGGAAATACTTTTAGATTTTGAAAAATCACAGCAATAAATTTTTATTTAAAAATTGAAAATTGTTTGAGACATTATTCTTTTTTATATGTAAATTATGAAATAGTACCAAAATAGATATGATATAAAGTGAGACTTAAAATATACTGTGCAACTTTTTTATGTTACATAGTAATTTTGCTCATAGTTACTTCCTTTCTCCCACTATATTATCTCCAATATGTATTTAACATCTCTTTATCATCTCCTGCCTCCATGTTGTTTCTGCTTTCCTGACAGACTATGGTATGAATTCCATATACCACAATAACTTCTGTAACAACATGCAAGATATCTACAAAGGAGACGGTGTATATTAAATTTTAGACTCTGCATTGGTACCTACATGTTGGTACTTAAATAAAAAAATAAAAAAATAAAAAAAGAACAATTAATAAACATACAATTTTTTAAAAGTCTGTCATTCTTTTTTCCCCATGGTACGCTCCCTGGTGCGCTCCCCGGTGCGCATACCAGGCGCTTCCCCGGCAAAAATAAAAAATATATATTATTTTTTTTGCCCCGCGGGGCCCTTTTATAGCCCCCACATCAAACCTAGGGGTCAAGGGGGTCTACTCTGCCCCCTTATGGTCAATTCCCCCTTTGTTTTTGCCACCTCTTGTGTCTTGATCCTACCGAGACACAAGATGGCGGCCGCTCCGGACTGATTAGAATGTTTACAGACACCCGACAGCCAATCAGAATTCCGCGCGCAAGTCACGTAGCGCGCCCGGTGCGCTCCCCGGTGCGCGTACCGGGGCGCGGCCATAGATATATATTTTTGAACCTAAATTACTCAAAATCCACTGGAGCACATATCTTGAGACATAGCAAAGGCGCATCGGGTTACCAGTCCCTACAATTTTGCCAAGTTTGGTGGAAATCCATTCAGCCGTTCGGGCTAAAAGTGAGTTTGACCGTCCTATGGAAATTAACATGGGGAAAACACGTTTTGGGACCCCCTTTTATCTCGGCCCCCGCTTGGCTAATCCCCCCCCAATCTTTCAAGGAAGGACCGGAGCTCCACGAGGCAAATTTGAGGACATTTTGAGGCAGATTTGTCAACCGGCGCCAAAGTTATTCCAAATAGAATTATGAGATTTTGCATTGAAAAAAACCCTAACTATAACTACCTACTGGCGACCGCCAGTAGGTAATATATATATATATATATATATATAAATATTCACTGAAAAAACCATAGGTTTCACACCAGTTATAGTTAGCTGGAAATTTTACTGACCTAAAACCATTGAAATTCCACGTTATAGTTAGTTGGACTCACTATAACTTGCGCGTGTTATGCACTGCTGATGACAACACATATTACATCACTCACGACATGGTCAGTGACATCACTCATGACATCACTGATGACACCATCCAGTGAATGTGTGCCTTTCTGAAAAATAAATATGTTTTATATATGTATATGTAAAGGTCAATGGAAGAATACATGTTTAAATAAGTGTCTTAATGGATGTTTTTTTTTTTAATTGATTGGTTAACTGGCTTATTAAGTGTATTTTAGTGAATACATATATTAGCGAATATTGTTTAAATATTTAAATGTTTGTATCAGTGTTTCACTTTGTGTATAAGTGGCTGCATGGGTTGGTGAGTAGCTACATGTGTGTGTATATGAGTTATTAGATTTTTTTTGTATCAGTATGAGTGTCTGTATGGTTTGGTGGGGGTATTACTTAGCACATAGATGCATCAATGACTGACTCATTGTTTGTATGTGTTTGGAAGACAGCTTATGTGCAGGACTGTATGGATGGATGAGTGTCTATATGTGTGTGTTAGTGAGTGAATGACTGTCACACTAGTGTCTTTATCAGTAACTACATATGTTTTAATCTAGTATATGTGAGTATTGATGTATATAAGTGAGTATATGTGAGAGTGAGAGATTGTAAGAGTTCCTGTTTAAATAAGTATGAGTTTCGATAAGTGATTGTTTAAGAGAGTAAGTATGTGTAAGTTTCCGTAGAAGTAAGGTGGTAGTGTGTGTATAGCTGTATATGCAAAGAAATGGATGTTCAATTGTTTATTTGCATGTGTGAGTATGTGTGTGAGCAACTTTTGGAAGACTGTCGATGTGTTACAGGATGTATAGGTGTATCACTACATATGATGAGTGAGTATATGTATGAGTGACTACATAGAACTGTTGGTGAATTAGTGGATGTGTATATAAATGGTGGAATTACTGAATTGGTTGTTGTAACTGGTATGGGTATCTCCTTTTTTTTGAAAATTTTAGTTTCTATTTTTGAATATGTGTTTCAAGGGTTACAGTGAAAGGAGGTCTGTCACAAGGATGGTGTCATCAGTGATGTCATGAGTGATGTCACTGACCATGTCATGAGTGATGTAATATGTGACGTCATCAGCAGTGCATTACACGCGCAGGTTATAGTGGAGAAGTGTGGCTCACTGGTTAGAGGAGGCAGACCTGGAAGCAGAGGTCAGCCCGGGACCAGGGTTCAATTCCCGGCTCGGCAGGGTCTTGAGTCCTAAAAATGTCCATGGACTCGACAATTCTCACTCCGGTGCCTACTCGATTCACGGGTTCACACTCTGCGACTCTGGGCAATAGCTTGCTTAATCTCCACAACGGCCCCTTGCGGCGGGATGCCTGGTTTTCACCTTGCGGATACCCTGCCGGGGTTATCTCACAGGGGAATACCAGGACAGGTTCCCTAAGCAAGCGCTTAGAAACCGGTTGGTAATTTGCGCTATATAAATTCCTGCACATTTACATTTACATTTACATAGTGAGTCCAACTAACTATACAGTGGAATTTCATTGGTTTTATGTCAGTAACATTTCCAGCTAACTATAACTGGTGTGAAACCTATGGTTTTTTCAGTGAATTTCAGAGGTTTTTTAAATGCAAATTCCTAACTATATATAAGGCCCCAAACCTATATTTTTTTCTTTGAATTTAAAATTTTGTTAATAGCAAATGTCTATAGCTATAAAATGTAATATTTTGGAGCACAGGCTGTATGGCTCAGTTGCCCCCCCCGACACCCGCCGCCAGTATCCCCCTGCTTTGACCCTGCTAGTGCCCACATGCTTCCCTCACACAGTTTTGTCCCCCCCTGCTCACTGGTAAAACCGTCATATGGATAGTACAGACCCCGATCCTGCGCTATTATGGCGGGAACTTGCTTGCCTGTCATTCTTCATCGCCCTCTTGGCGACGCAGGTCCACTGTCTCCCAGCCTGCAGACATATTTGCACGATCAAAATGTACTGATTAACTGAGGAAATGTATATTTGTACCAGTTATAAAAAACAAGAAAACGCTGCACGCCTAGCTGTTCGTGGCCGAATGTTGAGGCCACGTCAGCGGATTATTTACACTGTACTGATATACTTTGCTGCAACAATAAAAACAAATTTAAATAAAATATAAAATGTAATATTTTTGAAAAAGAATGAATCCTATATTTTATTTGTATTTAAAACAATTTTTTTAATGTTTTTTTTTTTTATTATTTTTTTTTACCCTGGAGCGCTCTTGGGGCGCGCCCCGGTGAGCGCCCCGGAAAGCGTAGTCTTTTTATGCGCCCCAGGGCGCGCTCCGGAGAGCGTCCCGTTAGCGCTATTGCCGCGAACGAAAACATCATCGTGACGTATCGCGTAGCCGCGTCCACGTGATACGCATGGCGTAAGCGCACCCGGAAGCACTCGAGCGAATACGATCGCGCAACGTAAACATGTGACTCGCTTACGGGACGTGCCCGGGGGCGTGCCGCATAAGCGGGTCGGTCATGTGACCTGAAAATAACACTTTTTATTGGCGCAGAACAGTTTTGGTTTCATAATGATGAAATCCCTGGTCTTGTGACCGGAAAATAACACTTCTCATTGGTTCAGGCCTTTTTTTTTTTCCAAATGATGAAAGACCTTTTTTCCTTATTCTGACTTTGTCCTTTGACTTAGGAAGACCTTTTTGGCAATCTTTCAAGTATATTTTGTACTTTGAAATGGCTTCAATAGCAGCAGCAGCTGGAGCATCTGCACCACCACCACCACCACAACCACCAAGAGGACCACCACAAGGTTACATTGGTGGTCAACAAGAGGAGGAGGAGGAGGAGGAGGAGGAGGAGGGGAGGAGAAGATGGCTGCAAGAACACAATACCCCATACAGCCAAAACCACACATCGTATGGGAGTTTTTTTCCATCCCAGAGGGAAAGAAAAAAGTAAATGCGGCCAAGGTGACTTGCCTAATCTATGTCAAGGAACTTCCCAGGGGAAACCCTAATAAGAAATACTCTTTCAGAAACAACACCATGATTCGTCACATGCAGCGCATGCATCCAATCAACTATTCTGCTGCAGAGATGAGGGAACTGGCCAGGAACCTTCCCCAATCTTCAAGCTCCACCTCCCAAAGAAATCATATATATCACCAAAATGACCACTCCACTCCTGGGCAATCAAGAGGTCACAGCGGGGAATTTCTGGGAGACCATTTTAATCACAGCTATTTGGCACAATGCTTGTCGGCGTCACTCGCCTTCTTCAGATGCCGGTAGCTCAGGGATATCCCACCTCCCTCCTTTAAATATCATTCATATATATATATATATATATATATATATATATATATATATATATATATATATATATATATATATATATATATATATATATATATATATTCACTGAAAAAACCATAGGTTTCACACCAGTTATAGTTAGGTAGAAATTTTACTCGCATAATACCATTGAAATGTCCACGTTATAGTTAGTTGGACTCACTATAACTTGCGCGTGCAATGCACTGATGATGACGTCACATATTACATCACTCATGACATCACTGATGACATCTCAAATCTATCTTTTGAAATCCCAGATAACAGTATGGGATATAGATTAAAAGTATGTGTGGCTAGAAAAATGCTGCAAGCTAGTCATGTAGTTATTCATTATGCCCAAGGTCATGTTGTGTTTGCGCCTACCGTGTGTGCCTACCACTAAAGCGCAGTGTGCGAATTGAAGGGAGTCCTGTACGTAGTGGATAGTGCCTTAATACATGCAGCCCCATGGTCACCATTTTTCATTAAGGAAGAGGGCTCAAACCCAAAGATTGAAATAAGATGAGGGTCAGTGGTCACTAACTACCAAATCGGTCCAAGTTAAGATGTACAGGACTCCCTTCTGTTATCTGGGATTTTAATTGAAAAGGTAGACTTTACTACAAGTACCACAATCCTCGGGTCTGAGCATGACATAAAGCATGTCCACAAAACGAGCGGCCATCTTTGTTGAGATCGACCGGGACGTGTGCTACATCCAGAGTGACTCGTAAAATAGGTAATCGCTATGCCAGAATTGCGGCAAAATTAGCGCACCATCCAAAGGGGTTACAATGTTCCCCCTTTGTTTTTTACAGTACTCGAACTTGTGTGGCAGAAAAACGCCATAGACATTAATTTATATGATCAGGTAAGGGCCATATTGCTCCAATGGAGCCCCCCAATAAGGTAGAATTGTTTGATAGGCAGGACAGTAGCATTGAAACGTTTTTAAATGTTTTGCAGCTCTGTATTTTTCACGACATGGAGCGTTTGAAAGTGTCAATGTGTTGAGTAAACTCCACATATAATGCGAAGAATCAGAAAGGAATCTGCCAACAACGAATACAGAGGTAGGCCACATAACGGCTACCACACTAGGCTAGAGAGGCTCCAGGTTTGAATAATTTACACTTCGCATTTTCCTAACAGCCCCCCCACACCTTACACTGCCAAAACGTTGGGGAATTAAAGAAAGAAAATTTCCGAGCATAACAAGAGAGTCTTCCACAGTCCACCGCCTAAATCTGGTATGTAGTCTTAAATCAGAGATATTGCATTGGTCATTTGTACAACTTTAATGGAGATAAACATTGAGATTTTTATACACAATATGTTATTGTTTTGTTGTTTACATCATACAGACAAAAGAAAAAAGGCCCTGATGAGATTCCAGGAACTGGTTTCCTGTAATCAAAACGCGTCGGCATATTTGGAGGCACAGGCACACTTGGAGGCACATTTGAAGGAATAATTTACTCACAAGAACTATTTGCTAGCTTTAAAACCATGAAAGAGTATCATTAATTTGACTCCATTCCTTACGCTCTCCTTCCTTCTTGCCTTTCTTTGCCTCCTTTTGATTTTGTCTCTCATTTATTGAGATTAGGTACACATCAATTTAATGTGTTTTTTGTTGTGATGATGTTTTTTTGAGTTTGTGTAGATACATTGTGACATGTTTTGTTTATAAATTGGTTTGTATAGTATTGAAAATATATGTACAGTTTGTCCTATCTTTGCTAATGAATATATATATGTAAAACAACTTTGAAATTAACAAAAAGAAGTCAAAGGTATAAAATATAAGTACCTGGTCAGAATTCAATAAAGAGTATTCTTGACCTTCATTAATTGTTCTTGTTTTTTTTTAAAAAAAAGAGTGGTCTAGGCATTTTGTGTTTTTGTATCTCCAATACCTGGCATGGAAACCATTAAAATATTGACTTGTATTTAGATGAAGAAGCACTTAGATGAACAGCTCACTGGGTGTGTATCCCCTTGTAAAGTTGTTTGCATTGCCTTAGTGATAGCTGCATCGACCTTAGATTGACTAATAACTGTCTAAGCAACTAAATCAGCTGCACAGTTACCTTTAACAATAATGGTTTCACTTTTATGGCCCATTGTGATATCTATGTGGACCAATATCAGCTTATCCTGCAGGGCAGCAACAATTCCTGAAAGCGGCTTGGTTTTAATCGGTTTGCCTTTTGAATCTCTGATTCCATGTAGGGGCCAGTGAGGTAGGTCTGTATGTCACCATGTACACAAAAGTCTAAATCTGACACTATTAGTTTTAAAACTGAAGGACCTGACTTCTAAAGGGCTAGCGGGAAGGCTTGTATTTGTGAAATCTGAATATTGGAGTCGCCTGATGTTTCAGGGTTAGTTTGTACTCTTGGTATCTTCCATCTTGGAAAACGCCCGGAAATGCACATCATTCAGCAGAATGCTTCTGCTTCACACCCTCTGCTAGCTGAATGGATCAATCAGTGTAGAACATACTTTTCTTTTCATGTGGGGGTAGTATGTGTGGAGTTTGTGGCATTGCATCTTGGTGTTAAATACATTCTTGCGACCATGTTATTGAATGTGCCCCGTAGGCATCACAGGAGTGTCCTCCCCCATTTTGTTTCTCCAGGGCTTTTACTTTTAATATGAGCATGTGTTTTCCGTGTATATTAACTAATGTAAAAAGTGGGAGAGTACAATATCAGTCCTAAATATTGGAATGCAATTATAATGACTTCTATATCAAGCTTGAGGTGCTACTTCAAATGGGCTTGAATCTACATTTCACATGCGGCACCCATTCCGTATGCCAAACTGATTGGTTCTTTCATAATGCGAGGGCTTCCTTAAGAAACTACTATTGAGCATAATTAGTCAAAAGTTATTCCAGTATTGTATGGAAAATTACTTCAACTATAACTTCCATCCTATCATCCTCAGCTACAATGATATTATGTGCCTTTATTAGGTGTGACCAGAAAGCCATTGTATTAGTGCATAACACGTCACGTTCTATTTTAAACTTTGTGTTATGTCAAGTGAATTTAAGTGACAGTCAGGTGTTTCAAGTTGAATGAATGTATAATTTGGTATTGTAACCTGAAGTTCTTGGAGAGACTGGAGGACAAACCTGAGCTAGTCTGCATTGTCTAGTAACACCCCTACCATGTTGTGCTATCTCCAAATTATTAGGGTCATATGCAGTAGATTTCCCAAATTCCATAATGAAACTATGACCTTTTTTAGGAGAAAATAAAATGGTGTCTCTCGCTCTTTCTCTATAGAGTAATGTTCATGTAGATGACACGATTACAAACACATGTCATAGTATACCTTAACATGCAGGTGTTACATAGATTGCCGCCTTAAGTCCTGAAACCAGTAAACCCAAAAAAAGCTTGAAATATTACAGCACATAATTACTTATTATACACTTTTTGACTCCCTATCATGTGTATCAGAATGAGTGTAAACATTACAAAAATGTTAGCAAGCCATGGGCGTTTGTGTTTGTGCCCGTGGTTTCCAACATCTGTTGTCTAAACTGCCTGTGGGCTGACATGGGTACATGTAGCACTGGTTGGTCGGTTGTGCAGTTCAAGTTTCATGTAAGGGATATGGCATTTATCCAGGATCACTGGAATTATGCAATTTTGCAACCGAGGCATTTTCGACAAAATTATGGATTTGCTCGAGTTCCCACATAATCTACCTTACCTGCTTTATAATCTGCAGATTTTAACAGGGAAAAAAGGTTTCTTGCTCAAACGTATCAAAAGTTACTCAAAACATACCAACAGGTGTTTCTGCACAGTGGAATTCCATTCACAAATGTGGACTGGTCATCTTTCTGTTGCTGATTGCTGTGTTTGGGTGTCAGACAGTTACTAATGAGGTGAAACCTCTATCCATCTCTGTCAAAATGTCAAAATAATGAGCTAATACTATTACAAAATGTGCCGCATCATGCCACATAATTTGTCTTTCCTTGCTGCAAAATTTAGTAAACCCTGCTGCATAAAGTATTCTTCCCCCTGCATAATTTCCATGACCCTGCATATAGCCTGCTAAAACTGGCCAAGAATGACTTTTTCAAGTAAATGGAAACAACTGAAAACATGGATCTTCAGCTTATCAGATGAGTATGCGCGGGACGCCATCTAATCCTGCCTTAAATTCTCCCCCCCCCCCTCACTCCTTCCAGTCAGCGCCAGGATGCTTCTTCCGAAGCGACAGTTCGCGCTTTATAAGTACCGATTCCAATTCCAATTCCAATTCCAATGGGGCAGCAACACCCAAGCAAACCTCTGGGTATGTTTAAAATCAATGCTCTAGTGAGAAGCTTCTATGGTAGAGCAGGGGGCTCTTATTTCATCTGAGGAAGGGACATTTACCCATATTTCACTAGATGTTTCCATATTGATACTGTGTGTGGCTTCTCAGGGCAATCGACTTACCAAGTCCCACAAAATGGGTGCAATTATCACACTGCAAAAAAATCTTGGTTGCATTTGGTAGATTTACTAATCTACGTCGTGGAGCAGAATAAATGGATGGCGTGCCATGAGCCGATTACCATGGCTTACCTGAGATTTGATACATACAGGGAATGTAAATAGACCTGTCAGAAATGGGATGATTATAGATGGATTTCTCGTACCCTTTCACTTGAATCAGTACACACAAAAGACATCAGGAGTAGTGTTATTATAGACTTATATTAGAGGTCAACCTAGTACAAAATAAATCTGAAACAAATATGGCAAATACAAACCTGTAGTGGCAATATCAACCATGACAACACGTCACTTACTTTCCATAATGCTCATGCTGATAGACACTTGTGAATATCCACAAGAGCCATACTGGATCCAGAAACTAAAAAACAGTGGTCCTGTGCACTGGTAGGTAGTGCTGTGTCAATCTGCATTGACTTCATTCCACTGCTGAAGAGGTGAATAGAGACACATGTAAGCAGCAAACATGCATGCTGTTGTTAGTTTTTTTTTGTAAGCTTGTCCGCGCCCTAATATGCAGAGTCCATCAGCAAATTGGAAGGACCACTGTGCAGAATCCTAAACTGGAACCTTTTTAGATGGAAGAAGTAGACCATTCCACAGAATAGGGAGGTGGGTGGGTGGTGAGGAATCTGTGGTTAGATTTCCACCAGGAAGGTAACTTAATTTGATGGATACTTTCAACCGCAGATTCATCACCTTGTGAATAGATACAAAAATAATACTTCCCAAGTTGATGGGTCTATGGAATGGCTCAGATCAAAATGTCCTACAGAGCCAAACAGGTGAAATGGCCATTTCAACAAACCTGATTGTCAAAGTAATAATTCTTGAGGAATATGTGCACTGATGCCTAAGTAGCAGCCTGAAAGATATCTAGGGCAGGCACTTCACATGACAACACAATGGAAGCAGCCTTGGTTCAGATGGAATGAGCCATTAGACCTTCTAGAGGGTGCTTCTTAGCCAGTGCATAGCAGATCTCAATACAGAGGACTAGCCATCTGGAGATGGTCTGCTTTTGCCCCGCCTTGCCTTTCTTTGTTTCCAAGAATCCCACAAAGAGCTGATTGCCCACTTGACTGTCTCTAGCACTATCCATGTAGTCTCTTTTGGGATCCAATCAATTAAGTTTCTTCTCCTCTTTCTCAGGGTGAGGCAGAGTAAACAATGTTGGAAGGGTGATGTTTTGCCCGAAATGAAAAGGTGAAACGTAGGAACGCAGATCGAGGTCTCAACACTGTCTGTCTGGAAAAACTGTGATATAAGGTGGCTAGATTGAAAGGCACTGAAGGCCATTCATGTGTCAAGAAATACCAAATTCAAGGTCAAGAGGCACAATGGATACTCCTGCTCAACAGGGGCATACATTAAAGTAGGAGGAAATGGTACCTTCTATCATACTAAAAGTGACTGCTGTCCCCACCCCCCGAAAATAATGTCGTAGCTGGGACTGTTTGGCCCCTGGGAGCCCGGCCAAGATGTGACATCACATCCAGGTCACAGGACAGTGTGGGTCGTATGACCTGTGCGGTGGTCACATGGGGTGTGACATCCCCTTGGTCATGTGACCTGTCGGCTGCTCACATAAATTGTGACATCACCTTAGCCAGGTAGTCTGTCACATGAAGTGTGACATCACCTTAGCAATGTGACCTGTGAGGTGGTGATGTGGGGTGTGACATCAACTTAGTCATGTGACCTGTGGGGTGGTCAAGTGGGAGCTCACAATGGAACCCTGACCTGGAAGAGCATGAGATCTTTGTTGTGACATCAGGTTAGTCAGCTGACCCCCCTGAAGAGCATGTAACTATGATGTGATGTCGGGGCAGATGTCCCTTTTTGCTGTCCAAGCAAGCCTGGGCATGTTCAGCCTTCTGTTCACTCTGTTATAATGCATGATCTTGGTAGGTGATCTTTTTTTTCAGGCTGGAACACACTGTGCCTGATTTTTGTTTGTCAAATCAATTTATTAGCAGTTTTTAGAAACAAAGCAGAGAAGGATACCACAGTACATTGGACACTTTAGCAATTGCTGCATAATACGTGGGTATGCCTGATGCTCTTTAGTAGGCCTTGCAACTTGTAATTGTGGGGTACAAGACCATGTGTGAAACTAGAACGGGGTATACCCACCCAATACTGGCTAAACACATGCTGTCAGGGCAACAGCCCCAAAGTGGGTCCATGACTGTCCACACGCTAAGCCTGCGTGTATTAGCATAGTTGAGGATGGATCTTCCCAGCACCAGGTTTGTGCACAAAAATGACTTTTATACAACAGTTGTAACCAAACAGTGAAAGAAAAACAGAAAGAAACTATTGCAGCTAAGTACTAACACTGGTACCTAATGGTCCCTTTTCCCCCTTCCCCCCCCCCCGGCAGCTCCTCCCCCCCGCTCACGCTCATTCTCTAGTCTCAGCTAAACTCCACACCTGGAGCCCATGTGTCTCTAGTAGTCATTGGCAGTATCCAATTGAGTGATTGAACTGGATGTCATCCCACGGAACACCCAACCCTAAAGGGTGCCACTCAATCTTCCGCAACTCTTGCGCCCCCAGTCTCCCCTTCCTGCTGGAAGATGGTATGTGCGCCACATCTTTTTATGAACACAAGCAGGTCGTCCGCATAAAGCGAGACCTGGTGAATCGCATCCCCCAGGGGAATCACCACTCCCAGTGTCTGCTGCAGTACCGCCACCAACTGCTCCACCGCTAGCGCGAACAGCAACGGGGACAGGGGGCATCCCTGATGGGTGCCCCAGCCCACCGCCACCGACTCGGAAATATACGGGCCCAGCCTCACACGAACCACATGGTTTGTATAGAAGAGCTTAACCACCTGCAGGAAACCCTCGCCTAGGTCGTAGCGTGAGAGCACCTCGGCCAGGTACCTCCACTCCAGGCAGTCAAAGGCCTTTTCCAAATCAATTATCAGGCACCCCGCCCTGGGCCATTCCCTTGTTGCCTCAGTCGCCACCCTAAAGAACCTCCTGAGGTTCAGGGACGTAGATCTCGCCGGGACAAACCTGTTCTGATCGGGGTGCACTAGATGAGGGACCACTGCCACGAGCCGCTTTGCAAGGATTTTCGCGAAGATTTTATAGTCCGCATTGAGCATTGCCAGCGGCTTGTACGAGCCTAAAGCAGTGTGGTCCCAGGCTTAGGTAAGGAGACCAGAAACGCTTCCCGCATGTACGGGGGGAACGAGCCTTCGTCTGTGGCAGTGTTAAACAGCTGAAGGAGTAGGGGCGTCAAAATGTTCCTGTTCGCCTTGTAATATTCCGCGGGCAGACCATCCGGCCCAGGGGTTTTGCCAGCCGCCATGTCCCCAATTGCGTCTCCCACTTCCTCCAGAGTAAGCGGAGCGTTAAGCGTGCCCCTGTGATCCTCAGATGCCGCAGGTAAGGCAAGGGCGTCCAGGAATGTGTCCAGGGCATGTCGGGGGCCAGTGCCTCGAGACTGGTATCGTTGCTTATAATGGTTGGTCTTTTTTTGTAAGCTTGTCCGCGCCCTCATATGCAGAGTCCATCAGCAAATTGGAAGGACCACTGTGCAGAATCCTAAACTGGAACCTTTTTAGATGGAAAAAGTAGACCATTCCACAGAATAGGGAGGTGGGTGGGTGGTGAGGAATCTGTGGTTAGATTTCCACCAGGAAGGTAACTTAATTTGATGGATACTTTCAACCGCAGATTCATCACCTTGTGAATAGATACAAAAATAATACTTCCCAAGTTGATGGGTCTATGGAATGGCTCAGATCAAAATGTCCTACAGAGCCAAACAGGTGAAATGGCCATTTCAACAAACCTGATTGTCAAAGTAATAATTCTTGAGGAATATGTGCACTGATGCCTAAGTAGCAGCCTGAAAGATATCTAGGGCAGGCACTTCACATGACAACACAATGGAAGCAGCCTTGGTTCAGATTGAATGAGCCATTAGACCTTCTAGAGGGTGCTTCTTAGCCAGTGCATAGCAGATCTCAATACAGAGGACTAGCCATCTGGAGATGGTCTGCTTTTGCCCCGCCTTGCCTTTCTTTGTTTCCAAGAATCCCACAAAGACCTGATTGCCCACTTGAGTGTCTCTAGCACTATCCATGTAGTCTCTTTTGGGATCCAATCAATTAAGTTTCTTCTCCTCTTCCTCAGGGTGAGGCAGAGTAAACAATGTTGGAAGGGTGATGTTTTGCCCGAAATGAAAAGGTAAAACGTAGGAACGCAGATCGAGGTCTCAACACTGTCTGTCTGGAAAAACTGTGATATAAGGTGGCTAGATTGAAAGGCACTGAAGGCCATTCATGTGTCAAGAAATACCAAATTCAAGGTCAAGAGGCACAATGGATACTCCTGCTCAACAGGGGCATACATTAAAGTAGGAGGAAATGGTAAAAAGTGACTGCTGTCCCCACCCCCCGAAAATAATGTCACTTCCGTAGCTGGGACTGTTTGGCCCCTGGGAGCCCGGCCAAGATGTGACATCACATCCAGGTCACAGGACTGTGTGGGTCGTATGACCTGTGCGGTGGTCACATGGGGTGTGACATCCCCTTGGTCATGTGACCTGTGGGCTGCTCACATAAATTGTGACATCACCTTAGCCAGGTAGTCTGTCACATGAAGTGTGACATCACCTTAGCAATGTGACCTGTGACGTGGTGATGTGGGGTGTGACATCAACTTAGTCATGTGACCTGTGGGGTGGTCAAGTGGGAGGTCACAATGGAACCCTGACCTGGAAGAGCATGAGATCTTTGTTGTGACATCAGGTTAGTCAGCTGACCCCCCTGAAGAGCATGTAACTATGATGTGATGTCGGGGCAGATGTCCCTTTTTGCTGTCCAAGCAAGCCTGGGCATGTTCAGCCTTCTGTTCACTCTGTTATAATGCATGATCTTGGTAGGTGATCTTTTTTTTCAGGCTGGAACACACTGTGCCTGATTTTTGTTTGTCAAATCAATTTATTAGCAGTTTTTAGAAACAAAGCAGAGAAGGATACCACAGTACATTGGACACTTTAGCAATTGCTGCATAATACGTGGGTATGCCTGATGCTCTTTAGTAGGCCTTGCAACTTGTAATTGTGGGGTACAAGACCATGTGTGAAACTAGAACGGGGTATACCCACCCAATACTGGCTAAACACATGCTGTCAGGGCAACAGCCCCAAAGTGGGTCCATGACTGTCCACACGCTAAGCCTGCGTGTATTAGCATAGTTGAGGATGGATCTTCCCAGCACCAGGTTTGTGCACAAAAATGACTTTTATACAACAGTTGTAACCAAACAGTGAAAGAAAAACAGAAAGAAACTATTGCAGCTAAGTACTAACACTGGTACCTAATGGTCCCTTCCCCCCCCCCGGCAGCTCCTCCCCCCCGCTCACGCTCATTCTCTAGTCTCAGCTAAACTCCACACCTGGAGCCCATGTGTCTCTAGTAGTCATTGGCAGTATCCAATTGAGTGATTGAACTGGATGTCATCCCACGGAACACCCAACCCTAAAGGGTGCCACTCAATCTTCCGCAACTCTTGCGCCCCCAGTCTCCCCTTCCTGCTGGAAGATGCCAAGCATGCATTCCCAGCGCTCCGCCATTGGTTCCTTCCGAAGTCCCACCGTTTCCTCCCTACCTATGGCCGTCCACTCCGCCCGAGCCCACGCCTGAAGGGAGGAGGTTCACGCCCATACACTTGGTAGGTCGCTCCCATTCCAGCGCCTCGTAAGAAGGCGCGTAGCCACCACCATCCCCAGGTCTAAGAAGCAGGATGACGCCTTGTCCCTAGGTGGTCTCTAAAATTGATGCAATATGTATTCCGGCCACTCAAGGGGTATAGTACGCCCAGTGCATCTGTGGAGCAGCTCGCCAATTACACTTCAGTAGGAGCCCAACCTGGGACAGCTCCATAAGAGGTGGAGGAGCCCCGCATCTAATTCCCCACATCTGGGGCATGACGCATCCTCACAGTGGAAATATCTATTTATAAGCGCTGGTGTGAGATATGCCGTGTGACCAATATATAGTTGTATTTGGTGGAAGTGCAGGTTTCTGGAGACGCGCACCGGGCTTTTGAGTATTCTTTCCCATTCCTTGTCAGACTGTTGCCTGCTCATGTCCTGCTCCCATTTATCCCTGAGTGAGGTCAAGCTAGTCCCTGTGTGTATCCTTAACGACCCCGCAAACCATCGTATCAGGTGCCTGCCCCTCCCCATGACGTGCAGATATTGCATGGTTAAATGTTGTGCAGGCTCTGACGTCATGTGTCCCCACTTGGCTGTCATTTTTGCCACTATAGATCGGTGCAGCAGGAACCCCCCAGGGGGAATCCCATCCTCCGAAAACCAGTGTCTCATACGGCACCAATGCACCGTCTCAAAAGAGGTCCCCCAGCATCTGTATGTCCGCCTCCGTCCAGCGATCCAGCATTGGCCGCCTAAGGACTCTGTCGCCTCCCAGAAAAACCTCCAGGGGCACCGCAGGCGCATTTGTAAGTCCTCTTCGGGTAAGAAAAAGGGCTCTGCAGAAGCACTCATATGCTACCGCCAGCAGTAGCGGGGTGGGTCTCACCGGTGCCGGCAGTGGGTGGAAAAGCCTAGTGATTCGCTCCAGCGAATACGGTGGCTCCACTGTGGCGGTGTTTTCTCTACCTCTGTCTGCCAGCCAGCGGGCGATCCATTGAAGCTGCACCGCTAGGTAATAATGTTCAAAACAGAGAGAGGCGAGCCCGCCACTATCCGTTGGCAGGAACAACTTCGTGAGCACCAGCCAGTGTCAGGACGTGCCCCAAATAAAGTCCCGTAGCGTTGCGTTGAGCGACGAAAAGAAGGAGGGTGGCACATACAGAGGCAAGTTGACATAGTAATACAGGAGTCTGGGAAGCATAAGCATTTTGGCAAGGGCCACCTCACCCGTTGTGGTCAGCGGAAGGGAAGTCCAAAAGCTTATCTGGGATCTAAGCCCTGCCACTGCTTTACCCAAGTTACCTTCGAATAGCTGGCTGCCTATAGACCTGTATCCCAAGATACCTGAAGGTGTCCGCTTTCCATTGGACCCTCATGTCACCAAGACAGTACCCTGGGTCTTCTATCTCCGCATTCAAGGCATAAAGACATGACTTGCCTGCGTTTACCTTAAGCCCCGAGACAACCGCAAACTGCTCCAGCACTTGGGCCAGCCTCTCCGGTATGTGTGCCACATCTTTTTATGAACACAAGCAGGTCGTCCGCATAAAGCGAGACCTGGTGAATCGCATCCCCCAGGGGAATCACCACTCCCAGTGTCTGCTGCAGTACCGCCACCAACTGCTCCACTGCTAGCGCGAACAGCAACGGGGACAGGGGGCATCCCTGACGGGTGCCCCAGCCCACCGCCACCGACTCGGAAATATACGGGCCCAGCCTCACACGAACCACATGGTTTGTATAGAAGAGCTTAACCACCTGCAGGAAACCCTCGCCTAGGTCGTAGCGTGAGAGCACCTCAGCCAGGTACCTCCACTCCAGGCAGTCAAAGGCCTTTTCCAAATCAATTATCAGGCACCCCGCCCTGGGCCATTCCCTTGTTGCCTCAGTCGCCACCCTAAAGAACCTCCTGAGGTTCAGGGACGTAGATCTCGCCGGGACAAACCCGTTCTGATCGGGGTGCACTAGATGAGGGACCACTGCCACGAGCCGCTTTGCAAGGATTTTCGCGAAGATTTTATAGTCCGCATTGAGCATTGCCAGCGGCTTGTACGAGCCTAAAGCAGTGTGGTCCCAGGCTTAGGTAAGGAGACCAGAAACGCTTCCCGCATGTACGGGGGGAACGAGCCTTTGTCTATGGCAGTGTTAAACAGCTGAAGGAGTAGGGGCATCAAAATGTTCCTGTTCGCCTTGTAATATTCCGCAGGCAGACCATCCGGCCCAGGGGTTTTGCCAGCCGCCATATCCCCAATTGCGTCTCCCACTTCCTCCAGAGTAAGGGGAGCGTTAAGCGTACCCCTGTGATCCTCAGATGCCGCAGGTAAGGCAAGGGCGTCCAGGAATGTGTCCAGGGCATGTCGGGGGCCAGTGCCTCGAGACTGGTATCGTTGCTTATAATGGTTGGTCCGAGCATGGAGACTTTCTCTCTGTGTGTATACCAGCTCCCCTTCCGTGGTGCGCAGCGCTCCAATGGGAGCTCTACGCCCTTCGCTTTGCACCTACCAGGCCAACATCCAGCCAGCTCTGTCCGCTTTGGCGTGTGTCCTAGCCGTGTGTGCCGTGTAGTTATGGCAGCGCAATTGCTCCATAAGCGACGCGTGTTTAGTACATAGATCGATGAGTGCGCACGAGTGCTCACCCATCCCTTCACGCTCCCTTTTGTATCGGAGGAGCTCTAACTCCAGTTTCGTCAGGGAAGCCGATAACTTTTTCCGAATGTTCCTTGTGGCCACCATGCAATGCCCACGAATAGCTGCTGTATGTGCCTCCCACTCCACTAGTGCGCTGTTCGCCGTCCCCTCATTGGCCTCGAAGTAAGTTAAAATGGCTGTGCCCAGTGTGGATCGGAACTCGGCATCTTCAGGCGAAGCAGGCTGCAGCCGCCACGTGGGTATAGGCGGACGGTCTGCCTCCCAGCTGATCCTGAACCATAGGGGATTGTGATCTGAGTGCGTCCTTCCTAGGTATTCTGTCTTGGATAGGAGCGGGAGCAATGATTGGGTGCCTATTATTCTATCCAGGCGAACATGCAGGTCATGAACTGGGGAATAGAAGGAGTAGACTCTATCTGTGAGATGCTGCACGTGCCAGAGGTCAGATACCCCCCAGTGTACAAGCCAATCCTTAAACGCCTGCGCGGTAGATGTCACTGTCGCACCTCGAAGGGGAGGGAAGGACCTGTCTAAATGTGTGTCCAGTACCATGTTGAAGTCCCCCCCAACCAGCTAGGGGAGTCCAGCGTATGGGTGAAGGATGTGGTTCGGACTCTCTAAGTAGGAAGGCTGCTCTATATTCGGGGCATAGAGGGAGCCTAGCAGGATTTCCTGGCCATTCAGTCTCCTCCACGCCAGCGTGTACCTGCCCGCAGGGTCCACCAGCACTTCTGTAGAGTTGAACGGGACATCCGCCCTTATCCAGATCAGCGTGCCGCACGCATGTGCAGAGAAGGTGGTACCAAATATCTGTCCCCTCCAACACCTGCGCAGCTTGTCTATCTCGACCAGGGTCAAAGTCTATCCCCACCCCATGTCGTTGTAGGTAGGAAAATACTGAATATCGATGAGAGGGGGTGTGCATACCGCGGATGTTCCAGGTCACTATGTTAGTGTGTGTCATGTGGCAGGTCTGTCCACACGCGCACAGGGTCGAGGGAGCGCCTCATGGGGGTCTAGGAGCGCCAGTGGGGAAAGAAAGGCCAGTGTGCTGCATTGGAAACATGTGAATGGACACAAACGATATAACAAGGAGGGCGAGTCCCCAGTGGGGCATACGTCCAAACTTGAACAAGATCCACCTCACCATAGTGGGTTTAACTCAGCATGTCTGCCGGTTAGGTACATGTGCTGCCAACAATCCCATTACTCTACACCCCTAACACTTATCTCCTGGGATCGCGGGAGGTGCCTATGAATGTCTGATACCTACCTCCGCATCTGGTCGGTGTGTGCCGCCTGCAAGGGAGCCCACTGGGCGATTAAACTGTCAGCTCTTGTTAGACTCAGCCCAGGAACCACACCCTCTGCCCGACAGCCCAACAGGTTTCCGCAGCCATGCAGGTACACATGAAGAAAAGCAAATGTGCCTCAACATTATCTCTTCAGTGCGCACAGCAGCGATATGAGACAAAAACATCACTAGCAAATGTCAAGCTAATAGCGAGGCCCCTATTTCATTCACCACAAATCACATCACATAAGGAGGTCGGCTGTCTGTGGTGTTACCACTGGCATGGCCATGTCGTCAGTGAGTACAGTTGATGGGGATGATGGGCTGCTCAATTCCGGCTCACTGCGTGTCTGCGAGGTCCGTCGCCCCATGCCTTGCACTACTCCCAGATTCACAACCGATTCGAGTGCTTCCTGCCGCTCGAGCCACTTTTCCTCCAGGCTAGGTGCTGCTGGGCTGATGTCCCGGCCTCGACGGGCACCTCTTTTCCTGCGTCTTCTCGATTTTTTCACCTGCCATTCACCGTCCCCCTCCGTGCTCTCAGGTCGTGCCCCCTTCCATGGCCCCATTTCCTCCAACCAGTCCCAAACCTCCGACGGCACATCGAAGAAGCGGACCCCATCCTTGGTGATCATTCTAAGTCGGGAGGGGAACAGCAAGGAGTACGGCAGTCCCAGTTCCCGCAGCTGCTTCTTCACCGCCAGGTACATGCTCCTCCGTCTCTGCATTGTTGCCGTGTAGTCAGGAAAAAACACCACACAGCTGTTTCCCACCGTCCGATTGTCCAGCTTCCTCGTTTCGCGCAGCACCACATCCCGATCACGATAATTGAGTAGTTTGAAGAGAAACGGGCGAGGGCTGGCGCCAGGTCGAGGCTTCTGCGTTGGCACCATATGCGCTCTTTCCACAGCAAAGTGTGGGGACAACACCTCCGAGGGCAGGAGGTTTCTCAGCCAGGAGTCTGTGTACCTCTCCGGGTCTTTCCCTTCTTCGCCTTTTGGAAGCCCGACCACTCGAACATTGTTGGGCCAGGAGCACCCTTTTGCATCTTCCATACGATCCTCCAGCACATGCACCCTATCCATGATGTCTTGAGGCGCCGAGGTATGCTGGTGCACCACTGGCTGCAACTCCTGGAGCGACTGGCGCTGCTCGGTGACTGATTCCACCAAATTGCGATGATCGGCGTAAAATCTGACGTTACCTCGTCGATTTGGGTCTCAAGGGATGTCTTTGTATGCTCCAGCCTGGTGCTGATGCGCTCCACTGCTGCCAGTATGGAATCAATCTTAGCTGCAAGGGCTGCCGCCTGACCCAGATTGTCGCCCTGTGATCCATGCAACTGGCCCAGTCCATCTGTGACCTGCTGTTTCTGCAGGGTTTTGTCCCTGAGCCTACCCATCGCAAGCTGTTGCACAGAAGGCATCCGCACCTGCCGCCCGTCCTCGGACCCCAGGCCTCCACCAATGTCCCAATGGATAGGGCACCCCACCAGTCCAGTGCCAACAGTGACCGCCAGGGGAGTCGCCGATCCAACCCAAGCCAAGCGTCAACACAGGCTAGGCCCCAGCGCCCAGCAGTCAGCGCTCGCCCCACAGGTGCCTCCGGCAGTGGATTAACCGGCGCCTCACTTTCCGGCGGGGATATATCTTCTCCGATCCTCCAGAGGCCCTGCACCAGCAGTCCCACGCCAATGGGTTACAGTGTCACAGCAGCGGGATCCAGCGTGCTTCATGCAGACCTGAGTTCCCGGTGACCTCTCCGGGCACAGCCCCAATCACCTTTCAGGAGCAGCCGTCTCAGGATCAACACCGGGCGAGATGAGACCAGCAGCAGCGAAAATGGTGCCAACGCCAACAACAAAATGGCGCCCAGGTCTTGCCGTGCCAGGCTACGGGTGTACAGTCTTGTCGCAGCGGTCACAGCTTGAGGGTATTTAGTGTGGCCTCCCAGTCGGCCTCGGTCATCACCCAATACTGCAGTTCATGCCAGCACCACTATCCGGGTGAGGGGCAGTTCCCATCTAGACGGGGTACCAGCATCTGCCAAGTTGCAGCACCAACCAGTCAGTGTCAGCCCCGCGGGCGCCTCCAGCAGTGTCCCGACTCACACCAGGGCCCGCAGAGATGGCGCACTTGCGTAGTCCCAGGTGTCTCCTTCACAGATGTCGCCACGCACACATTATTACGTCTGCGGCTTCTAAATGGTCCCAGCAGCGGAGGCCCCAGCAGCACAACCAGTGTAGGCGACACACTCCACAGGGCCCCAGACACTTGATGCCCTCTCCCAACAGGACGCTGAATATGTTCCAGATGAGTGCCGCTCTATGCACACCGGCGGCTAAAATGGCTCCCACACTACCTCCAAAATGGCGCCCGGATCTCAGGTTGTTTGCCTGAGGGCACGAAACACAGTCTGATGGGGGCTGCCCGGGCGACTAGAGTCGTGGGCACCCAGCCGGCCACAGACGCCAACCAGCCCGGGTCCCTGCACAGGGCGGGGTCACTTGAGTCTTGAGGGCCCACCAGGCTCGGGGCAAACACCACAAGCTGCCTTACATCCCCTGCGGCCCCTAGCTGCCTCTCCTCACAGTCTATGCCGGCAAAGCTCCCAGGGGCAGTCTCTTCCGCGTGACAGTCTCTTCAAATATGGGCTGATCGAGCCGCAAGCACAGGCCTCTCCCCTCGCCACCTGTCCAGAAACAGCAAGGCCTGCAAGGCGCTACACTTCTTGGCGGACGCGGAGCTCACGGCTCTCTCCCTGCGTCTCTGGTGCTGGCAAGCACTACACCGGGGTCGTCCAGCATCCTGTCTGCCTCCCAGTCCGCTAACGATGGCACTAGCAGCCTGGTCACGGCACCTCCACGGGGCCTCCCTGGTCCACCCCAGGTCCCGCTCCTCACTGCGTGGAGGGTCTCTGCCGGCCGCCGCTCCAGAGGCACTAACGCGGGGAGGCTTCCCGCCGATCAGCAGCCGCTGCACTTCAGGGAAGTTGCTGCAGGCCCGACACCAGATCCAGGCCACAGGGAGTCACCAGGCCTCAATCCTTACCGGCCTCGTGCACCCCCTCGCACCCCGCTCCAGCCAGTCACCCTGCCGCAGTCTCCACCGGGCAGCGCCGATTCCACCACGGGGCTCACGGTCCCCTAGTGCCCCGGAGCAGCGCCCGGCCTTCCAGAGCCGTGCTCCGTCACTGTAAAGGCTGCCAGTTACTCCGCACTTCACTTCACTGCAGGCCACTCCGCCGCTGTCCGCTGCCCCAAGTCAGCACCAGCAGGTTCTGAAAGCTCCCCACTGCGTCCCCACATCGACACCTCACAGCACAGACTCGGGGGTACCTCTTGGAGGGTAAATGAAGGATAATTTTGGGTTTAGGAACGGAGCTCTACGTGGACACGTCCGCCATGTTGGCTGACTAGCCAGGCCCCCACCTGGAACACACTGTGCCTGATACTTGTAATATACATGCACAATTGGGTGCCTCAGCTTGATTGGGGTTGAGGGAGACAGAGATAGAGACAGCGAAAGAAGGTGAGGGAAAGAGAGCGGGAGAGAAAGAATGAGACAGATGCAGAGGAAGAGAAAGTGAGGGAGAGAGAAAGAGAGAAGCAGAGAGGTAGAGGGAGGCGGGAAGAGAGGCAGAGAGAGAAACAGAGAGAGGGAGAGAGAGAGAGAGAGGGAGAGAGAGAGAAAGACAGTGAGAGAGAGGCATACAGAGAGAACCAGAGGGGAAGAGATTGAGAGAGACAGATACAGAGGGAGAGAAAGAGATGGAGAGAGAAAGACAGAAGCACTGAGGTAGATACAGATGGAAAGAGAGAGAGAGAGAGGGACAGAGACAGAGAGAGAGCTAGAGGGACTCAGTGAGAGAGAGGAAAGTGGGGTGGTCTGCAGTGGTTTTATAAGCATCTTTTAATGAAATCTGTTTTTTGTTTGTGGTGCAGCCTGTACAACCATCACAGTGGTGGAACACTGAGGAACAGCTTGCCTACGCAACAGGTGCAGAAATGTGTTTAGGTCTGCGTAGCACTGATTCCATTACGAACCTTAATCTTACACCCTCCCGCATGCAACAATCTGCATATTGTTGCACAGATTGAGGAGCTATTTGACATCCTTACTTCAGCGAAGGAGGGACACGCACCTCCCAGTTCAAACAGCATTCAGTGCAACCTTCCGCTTACAGGTACATAACACAATCTTGTTTCCTAAGGTTCTGTAAAAGTGCTCTTGTGTATCTTTGCCTCCCTATGCTCAGCATCTAGGCACTGAGACAACGATGATAGAGAGTTTATTATGATGACAATAACACTGTGCATTTCTGCTGCTCTGTGATTTATCTATACACATTTGAATGTGCCCTTACTAATCCTAGGGCACCTACCTATAGTATCAGCACACTGCTGCTGCAAGTGACATGCGCAGGTTTATTTTGCCTCTAGGGGCCATATTTATCCTGTTTTTACACAGCGCAACACAGCAAGCCACCTTGCTGCGCTGCACTCTGATGTGCTCCATAGAAGGGAAAGTGCTGGAATGCTCTTAACTACCAAGATATGTTGCTTCCATCTCTCTCTGTGTGCTGGCCCACTTTTGGCTTCCTCGCGTCAACGATGGCACCATTACACCATGATGCAAGGGTGTCTGCCTTGCAGACAGGATTGTTTTTGTGCAGGAAGAGACACCTCCTTGCACAAAAACAATCCTCTGAGGCTTTTTGTGCAGAATGCAACACATGTGGAAAGATGATAAGCACAAGGAGAAATAAACATATTTCTCCTTGGTATTCCTCAGTGGGTAGGTGTAGCATTTTGAAGCATTCCCAGGTTCACCACTCATGGTAAATTTAGGAAGGTGCCAAAATCCATGGGTGGATGAGTGGGAACACCCATTCTCCACCCATGTAACGCCCCTGGGGCAGTGTAATGGAAGGCAGCAACTTGCACTGCCTTGCATTACTCCAGATTTACCAAACCCTCAGTACAAGGTGCCCTTGCGTGGCTTTATAAATCTCATTCAAGGTTTTGCGTCCCCTTATGTGGTGCATGAGCGACGCAAAACCTTTGATGAATATGCCTCCAGGTGAGCTACGTTTCTTATGACCAAGTCAGGTATTGTTGGAGTAGTGCCAGATTGCAGTGAAATCATCAATTGCTTATATGTATAAAAGTTTCAACATAATGATGAGGTGTAGTGATACCTTTTGGGCAAAAAATTGTCATCACTGCTGTGATACACGGTATGCTTTTAGGAGTGTTGAACAGTGGTGAGGTTTTTAATCTACCTGTTTTGTTCAACAATAACATGAGCATGGCTTTTTGGTTCTTGTTAAGTCATGTGGCTCATCTCATGTTGTGGTCATGGAGGTTCATCCAACTCTGTGGCTTCCACTTCGCATGGTTTTGTTGAGTCCCAGCATCCTCCTTCTGCCATACCATGCACATGGAAGGAACAATTCATTCTCTGGTTACTTAGGCAAGCCAAACAATGTACTTGTCGTGGAGAATATCCAATGACCATGTCCTGCTAACAAGATCAATTTCTTAATATATATCAGCCTTTCCATTTAAATAGTGTATATCAAAGCCCAACACATTTTGTTAGGCTAAACTACTAAGTGCAGGATATCCTTGTGTTTCAAATTTTCAGTTTTTGCCTTGCATGGCCATTTAAAAAAAAAGAATTTTATATATATATATATATATATATATATATATATATATATATATATATATATCTATCTATATATATATATATATATATATATATATATATATATATATATATATATATAGATATATATAGATATAGATAGATAGATAGATAGATAGATAGATATAGATATATATAGATATATATATATATATATATATATAGATAGATATATATAGATAGATAGATAGATAGATAGATAGATAGATAGATAGATATAGATATATATAGATAGATATATATATATATATATATATATACCTTAATGCTGCATTGCTGTTCAATCCATGCATGATAACATGATCAATTATAGTAGAGCAGTCCAAGGTCCTCTGTTTATTCTAGTCAGCCAGCCTGTATTCTCATTTATCCAAAGTGTGTTTTCACAAGGCTCCAATCAACTTGGGTGCACCTGATTTCAGTGCATCCAAACATAGACAACCTGGATTGAATGTGCTTGGGACTTAAAACATCCAACACTGGCGAGGCAGTTGGTGAAGTATTTGCAGAACAGGTAAAACATTGTAAGCTTAGGAGTAGGATAAAACGGCGGTGCCTCTCCTAAAAGCGGAGAGATTTTCGGATCACTGAAATAATATCGACGGACAAAATATCGAGTTGCCAAAATATCGTGGACAAAATATCGACAGTCAAAATATCGAGTTTGTATCTACAAACAGGTAAGTACAAAAATATTGAGTACAAAATATCGTTAACAAAAATATAGATGTAAAAAATATCGACTTTATTAAAAACAGTGTTAAATTAAATTAATATTAAATTTTAATTACTAAAATATACTTAAAACGACTTAAATTAAATTATAATAATTAAATAATAAATGAAAATAATAAAAATAATTTTTTTAAATCTTATTTGTTGACCCTGAACCCTAAAAATACCCCTTTACCCAAAAACCCAAAACTGACCCTGAACCCTAAAAATACCCCTTTACCCAAAAACCCAAAACTGACCCTGAACCCTAAAAATACCCCTTTACCCAAAAACCCAAAACTGACCCTGAACCCTAAAAATACCCCTTTACCCAAAAACTGAAAACTGACCCTGAACCCTAAAAATGCCCCTTTACCCAAAAACTGAAAACTGACCCTGAACCCTAAAAATACCCCTTTACCCATGAACTGAAAACTGACCCTGAACCCTAAAAATACCCCTTTACCCATGAACTGAAAACTGACCCTGAACCCTAAAAATACCCCTTTACCCATGAACTGAAAACTGACCCTGAACCCTTAAAAATACCCCTTTACCCATGAACTGAAAACTGACCCTGAACCCTAAAAATACCCCTTTACCCATGAACTGAAAACTGACCCTGAACCCTAAAAATACCCCTTTACCCATGAACTGAAAACTGACCCTGAACCCTAAAAATACCCCTTTACCCATGAACTGAAAACTGACCCTGAACCCTAAAAATACCCCTTTACCCATGAACTGAAAACTGACCCTGAACCCTAAAAATGCTCCTTTACCCAAAATTTATCAATATTATTTAATTAGCAATTAATTATTAATTAACAATAACAATAAAGTAAATATATTAGAACATTAGCTGTAATTATTTTAATAATTAATATTATTTTTTCAAAATTAATTACTTAAAAATTACACAAAATTATATATATTAAAAATGCACTCTAATTAATGTAATTAACTAATTACAATTAATTAATTAACAATTATTTACTAATACAAAATATGTTCAAAATTATATTAATTAATTAACTAATTAATATTAATTAATTATCAATTAATTATTAATTAAAAATATTAACAAACATATATTAATTAATTAATTATTATTAAATTACTTCCCACCCTATTCCCCTATAAACCCACAACCCGCTACAGAATTACATTACGCAATTATTATAAAAACAAAATTCATGTAATAAAATATTTTATAACATTAATACACACTATTCACACATATTATTACATAAAAATACACTATAAAATATTATATATTATTAAAAAATCGATATTTTTGCTATCTATATTTTATACAGTCGATATTACTTCACTTACCTGAAAAACGATATTTTTGTAGTCGATATTATGTCCAGTCGATATTTTGTCCAGTCTATATTAAAAACTCGATATTATGTCCAGTCGATATTTTGGAGTCGATATTTTGTCTCTATACCGAGATTTTCACGTACCAGTAGTCTACACCCAATATAAAACCAGGTCAGCTCCTGATTTATTGTGTTTGCACAATCCAGATATTACTTACGAAGCGTTGTTCTGTTGGCAGCTCTGATATTGAAGTTACTGTCGACAGTGACAAAATCAGTCTTTGTAAATGAGAGATTGGGTTATGACAATATTTAAATTAAAGAAACCATCGCTCACACTGGGATTTTCTGTCAAATGTCAAAGCTGTACATGCACATATTGCTTACTGACAGAAAGTCTAGACTTCTGTTAGAGTTTAATTCGCAGTGACAGCAAAATCGATCAGTAAATCCCGTCGGACAGCAGTGAGTGCTGAGAGTGACATAATCTGTACTTTCACCCCACATCCACGCGTGCATCCTCGGATGAACCTTTCTCTTTATCGTGTATCTAAGAGCTTTGCGAAGTGACTTTGTTACCAACTTGTGCATTTGTAATCTCATATTGCAATGAAAACAGTCTTATAGTGGTGATATCTAAAGTCATACTACACATGCACTTCACTCCAGAACTTGTTTTTTTAAGAAATAGGGCATGCCAAAATGCTGGAAAATAGTATAATAATGGGTTTTAGGCTCCCATTAGGTCAGTTTAATTTCTTTCTCTGCAGTATTGACCTCAATTACACCACCAGTAATCGTTACTGCTGACAATCATTACACTGTCACTGTATTTCCATTTTGCTATACTATGGAGGGACTGATGAATAGGATAGGACTCACTGCACGCATGCACTGCGAAGCACCATATACCAAAACGATGGAGGTCATGGTCGAGTTCAGCACACAGAAGCATGACCCTTAAATAATTGAGCCTGTAGGTCTCACTCCAGTGACACAGGTTAAAAAGACCCGTTCACTCCTACTGATTACTGCATGGTTTGCTGTCACCATCTCACTCGTGCTGCTCAACACCTGGTAAAGGGAATAGCCTTTCACCACTATGAGGGTAGCACTTGGGACCCCCCTTCTGTTTCATTAAGAGTGCAAGCCATGAGACAGGCCTATGTTATGGTGATCCGTGTTTGCATGATCCGTGTTTGCATATGACAAGAAAAATCTGCATAAGGGATTCAGATAGCAGTGTAGTTGGGGAATTCAGGGCAGGGGGGCACGTCCATCAACATGCCAGGGATCTCATAACCTCACTCCAGGGTTATAGTATTTTCTACATGTAGTAAATACCCTACATATTCTACCTAACTAATAATGAGGACTAAGGAGTCATAATCAAGTTAGCTGTTGTGGTTTACAACAAAAAATCCAGCAATGTTTTTAACAGATATTGGTCTGGAGTCTGACAAAGTTGTGCTAAAAACCAATCAGTATCAAAATGTCTGTAAGGTTGCCAAATGGAGAATGACCTCTCCTTTCATCTACCTAGGCAAATTGCTTGAGTAGATCTCTGATATATTAAGGATTTCTTTTCTTCAAACTTGCAACATGTAGCAAATATTCTAACAAGGGTTTATCACTCTCCAAGCTACCATCTAATTTGAAAAAAACGGTAGGTCAGTTCTTTCAATGGTTAGGAGAAGGACCTGCCAAAGTTGGGTAACATAGTGGTCTTCACTGAGAGCAAAAAGCATGCTACATTGTGATGTGATAATTATCATAGTTTTTCTCAATGTTAGATCTGTATGAATAACTGTTTCCTTCTTTTTTTCCAAGTTCCACTTTTCTTAGCCTCACTTTTGAGTGAAGGATTTACTATGCTAATTGATATTTTTTTACATTTTGGAAGTATGTCGATACACTCAGTTTATAAAAAATCCCAATCTTCAATCTGACTCCTTTCGCTTTTGGAAATGATTGGACATTTACCCATCCCATCTCCTTCCAGGATGATCTGCCCTGATTTGGCGAGGGTCATGAGGAAGAGGTTTCTCCACGGACAAAAATGTCCCACAAAGAAGGAAAAAAGAGTGTGTTTGAACATGATGCTCCATTCCCCATTGCGAAATTCCATGGTACATAAAAAATGTATGTCATTTTAATCTTTAAATTATGTCAGTTTAACCAAACATCTCTCTCAAGTTGACCTCACCAAGGACACATTTTCCACTATATGTTTTGAGAGAGGAGGAAATTGTGTTGCAAGTAAATGTCTCTTTCACATTACTTTAAACTGTACTCCTTTCTTTTTTTCACATTGGCCCCTGTACTCCGTGGCTGCTTAAAGCAAATACATTACTAAAACTGAACATGGACACTTTTTCTATAAATGAGCAGTGGTTGCCTACTCATGCTCTGATGCAAACAAAGTAAATTGTCTGAATATAAAATAAGTACTTAACTTCTCTTCTCTTCATGTTGTATGCTATTACAGGGGTTTCTACTTGTCAGAGTATGCACTGTTAGACCTGGCCCCTTGGCTTGGGTCTCCCTTCCATTTTATGCTGTCGCCTCATGTGTTTTGCTGGTGTTAGATGCCTTGGGCACTGTGCTACTGCTGTCCAGTGCCACGGTGCAAGTGCTCCCTGTTACAAATTGATGTATGGATTAGTGATTCCATGATTGGCTGATTTGGTTTACTCGTCAGACCCTAGTACAGTGCACTGAGTGTGCCCAGGGCTTGTAAACCAAATGCTGCTAGTGGGTTTGCAGCACTGGTTGTGCCACCCACAGAAGCAGCCTGTAAAAGTGTGTCGCAGGTCTGCCATTGCAGAGCCTGTGTGCAGTCTGGTACTGCCATGTTGAATGGGCACGTGCACCCACTTGCCCGTCCCTAAACCTTCCCTTTTCTTCATATCAGACACCCCTATTGTAGGCCCAAGGGCAGGGTGCATTGTAACTATAAGGTAGGACAAGCCCTGATGTGCGTGGCATGTCCTGAATAGTGAATTACAGCCATTTTTGTTTTTCACTATTGCAAGGCTACCTATTCCCATAGGCCAGAAGGAGCAGTTTGATTATTAAGTCTTATAATCCTAACTGACTCAGGGAACTTGGTAAAAATTCGAGTTTAGTATGCCTGAACTCAGAATGATAAAATACATATTTTAGTGAAGTTGGTTTTAACATTCTGTGTTTGAAAATACCACTTTTAGAAAGTAGGTATTTTCTTGTACAACTATCCAAGCCTGGCTCTGCTAGATTGTGTAACACTTGTCTGGAGTTTGAGTGACAGTGGCTGGGGGATTTCAGGAGACAGGGTGAGTCAGCCCAGTGTTGAATAGAGAGATCTACATCTAGATGGGAGGGAGGAGTTGCACCTGGGACCTGAATAGGACTGTGCCTGCACTCCACAATGCTGGCTCCACCTCCTATGGTGCGTCTGATGTCTCTGCCCTGCGTTGTGAAAGGAAAGAATGACTCATGTCAACAGAGTGCTCCAGGACTGACCAGAACTGGTTTGGACTAGTCAAAGGCCTCTCTGGCTTCAGAGAATAAAGAGAAACTGTGTATTAAAGAGGGGACCCAAACCCCAGAGAATTAGATCACTTTTGGGAAACAAGAAGAAACCTTTCCTGAGAAGCGGAACCGGAGAAACTGAGGAGAGACTATCCCTAAGCTGAAGTGCTGCTTGTGGGATTGGCATGCAGTGGTTGCCTGACTGCCAAAGAAAGGATTTTTGTGTGTACTTTCATCAACTTGTAAGATCTCCACGGGCTTGAGAAAAGAGCTTGCCTCCTGCTGAAGTCTCAGGGACAACAGACTTCACCCCCCAGCTCCCCAATGGTTCTTTGGAAGTGCCTGCAGTTGTGTAGGTCTTTTTAAGGAACTGCGCATTCCAAGGAGCCAGAAGCGCGACTCACGAGCAAGAAGCATGATGCCGAACTGCTGCTGCCGCTTCCCAACACAAGAGCACCTCGCTTTGCCAGAGAAGAGGATCGACGTCGCAGCAAATGCCGCCGCATCACCAGGAAGCATGTCGCAAGGCCTGTCGAGGCCCGGTAGAACCGTTGAGTCATCGCAGGGTCCACGAAGCACCTCGCATCGTCAGAGAAGAGGATCGACATCACAGCAGATGCCGCTGCATCACCGGGAAGCGTGTCGTAGGGCCTGTTGCGGCTCTCATCTTTATTTTATTTTTATTTATTTTATTTTATTTATTTATTTTATGTGTTTTTATATAGCGCGGACTTTACCCAAAGGTGTCAGAGCGCTTCACAATAGGAACAGTAGTGAAACATGAGGAAAATTACAAGTCAGCATGTTACAAGAGCAAACGTTACGTTATATAAGTCAATAGTGACAATTGTGCATGTATCAAGAGCAAACAAAATACAAGAGGTGGCAAACAATACGTTACAAGAGGAGAAACATGACCTGTGTGTATGTTACAAAAGTGTACAAAGTACACATAGAGGTATAATACTGCACTAAATGGCAGATACTCAAAACACAAGAACAAACTTTATGTTACATGAGGCAATGGTGGCAATTGTGCATGTATCAAACGCAAACAAAATACAAGAGGTAGCAAACGATACATTTCAAGAGGGAAAGTGACGTGTGCATGTTACAAAGGAGTACACAATACAAGTAGAAGTATAATACTGCAATAAATGGCAGACTCTCAAACCATAAGAACACATTGGGAAGGCACAGAATTTCCTATGAAGGAGGGACTCCCTTCAGATAATAGAGAGGGCGTGAATTAAATTTGGAAGTGTCTTTGAAGGAGAAGTGCTTTGAGGTCAGTTTTGAAGGCCTGGGAAGAGGTGATGGTCTGGAGCTGAGGCGGAAGTGAGTTCCAGATTCTCTCCGCGTTGCCTGAAAAGGATTTGGCCATCAACCTTTCCTTCTAGAAAGTGGGATGTTCAAGCAATAGATTGTCCGCATTGCGTGATGGTCTAGAGCCTCCAGAGAGATTCAGTTTATTCACCAGGTAGCGAGGAGAGGAGGAGTGAAAGGCTTTGTGGGCGATACAGGCAGTCTTGTAGATAGATCTTGCCTCGATAGGAAGCCAACGGAGGGTGGATAAAATGGGTGTGATGTGGTCGCTTCTTTTGGCCCCATATATGAAACGAGCTGCTGAATGGAGAACAGATTTAAGGGAGGACAGGTGGGATATGGGGAGGCCAGTAAGAAGAGAGTTGCAGTAGTCCAGTCTGGAGAGAACCAGTGATTGGACCAGGGTTTTAAGGTAATGCTCCGGGAAGAAGCGACGAATCCCCCAAAAAAGGCGCAGTTGGTATCGAGCAGACTTTGCCATGAATTTAATGTGGGAGAGTAGATTGAGTTTTGTGTCGAGTATGACTCAAGGGATTTTGTGCTGTCGAAAATGATGGGTTTATTGTTAAGTAGATTCATCTGATCCATCCATGATTGAACCGGGGGAGGAGAAAGTGAGGAGGAGAGGAGGAGGAATTCATCGTTGTTGAAGCCCAGCACATCGCCAGAGAAGAGGATTGACATCGCAGCAAACACCGCCCCATCACCGGGAAGCGTGTCGCAGGGCCTGTCGCGGCTCCCATCGTTGTTGAAGAACCGCGCATCACCGGAGAAGAGAATCGATGTCGCAGCAGACGCTGCCGCATTACCGGCAAGTGTTTTGTAGGGCCTGTCGCGGCTCACATCGTATAGCACCAAGAAGAAGACATCTTTATTTCTTTGCACCAAAACTTCATCGCATCACGGCATTGCTCGCCGCATCGCCACGGAAGGGCAGTAAGGAACCAATACATCACCTTTCCTGCAACACATTTCTTGTATTGCATTACGCATCTTTAGGTACATTGACTCAAAGTGTTGCATTTTAAGATCTAAAGAGAACTAAGCTAATTCTACCATCTTAAGTATAGTATTGTGGATTCTTGTCGTTTGTGGTCTTGTGTTAAATCTATATAAAAGATATTTATTTTTAATATACAACTTGTGTGGTGTCCATCTGTAGTGTTGTCAATGAGTTATTGTATGTGTACACACTGCCTCTGAGATAAGCTTGTCTGCTCGTGCCAAGCTACCAAGGGGGTGGGCAGGGGTAAATTTAGGAGTGTTCCCCTTTACCCTGGCTAGACACAAGGGTCCCTTTTTGTCACAGATACCTACCTGTGCCAACTAGAGAGCCCCGAATCTAACATGTACAATGTACAAACAGGAACCACTACTCTAGTCAAGGTAAGGTAGAAACACACTAAAAGATAATCTGTGCTCACCCCGGATAGCTTGGCACAGAGCAGCCAGGCTTGTCTAAAGAGGTAATGTGTAAAGTACTTGTGCAACGCGCACACACAGTAACTCAATGAAAGCACCACAACTACACACAAAATTTGAAAAATGGATCATATGTTTATGAGTAAAACCATACCAAAATGACAAAAATCCAATAAGTAGAACCAAAGTTAAGAATTTTTAAAGAATACATCAAAAATTAGTGCTTAGAAGCTAATAGAGCTTAGGGATTACTTGAGATCGTGCTGGACCAGGATTAATCCAAAGTTCAGGCTGACTGCGCTGGAGGGCAGGCTGGCTATAGCACTCACACAGGTCCTGCTGAACAATTACCTTGGATTGAGCAACCGTCGACGTCAGACACCCGCTGCATTGGTTCTGATCTGCTCAGGCGATGAAGGCTTAGTCAAAGAAACACTTTACATTTCAGGCACTGCATCATCTTCACTGAGCCACACTGTCCATCATCATTGGGCAGCGCAGTCCGTCGAAGCAATTTTCATCAATCAGCTCATGCGTCAGGGTTGATGGGCAATACGCCAGTTCCGGTCAGTGCAAAGTCAAAACTTTGATTGCTCTGTATAGCAGAAGATATCTTTCAAGGACCCAGGACTGTGTTGGCACCACTTGGCAGGGCAGGAGTCACAGTAGCAAGAGCCCAGGTGCTGCTGTAGAGTTGAAGGAAGTCTTTGATGGCCCTGAGACTTCATAGCAGGGGGCATTCCGGCAAGCATTTGGAGTCACCCTGGGTTTAAGTGAGATGAATCAAGACCTTGTCCTCAGCAGGGCAAAGATCAGCAGGCAGTGGGGCAGACAGAAAAGCAGAAAAGCAGTTCTTCCAGAGCAGCAGTCAAGCTGAGTGGCACTCCTCGTAGCACATCAATCTTTACTCCTGGAAGAGTTCTTCACAGGTTCAGAAGTGTACTGTCTTGGCAGTATGAGATGCCGAATACTTTTGCCCAGTTGTGCTTTCGAAGTGGGGGTGACTTCAAAGCGGGCACAAGTCGCCTTTTCTTCCCAGTCCTGGCTCCAGGCTATCAGTAGGAGGTAATCAGCCCTTTTGTGGGAAACAGGACACTGCCTATTCAGATGTGTCAGCTCCCCCTCCATCTTTCTGCCCAGGAAGAGTTATCATAATGCAGATGAATATGGATGAGTTCCCGGTCACACCACCCTTCCTGTGTTTGTGGCTGTCCCCCACCCCAGATGAGTTTTGGAGACAGGCTACAAAGCACACAGAGCAGTAAGATCAGACAAATGCCCCTTTTCTCAAAGTGGCATTTCTGAAATAGTAATGTTAAATGCAACTTTACCTTTAATGATGGCTTGTCATTACCATTCCAAAGAAATGAAACATGATACAGCTATTCCTTTCTAATCAGGAATTAAAACTTAAAAGTGTTTAAGGAATTCCAAATGCAAGCCTATGAGAGGAGTAGGCCTCACAGTAGTAAAACATGAATTCAGCTGTTTGTCACTACTAGGACATGCACAATAAGCATGGGCGAATTTTGCGAATCTCGCGTTCGTGAATTTTGCGGATTTGCGAACTCGCAATCCGCAAAATCCGCGAATTCTCGCGAATTTGCGGATTTTTTTTTTTTTTTTGTGTTTGCCACTCTCTGTCACCACTGCCACTCTCTGACTACTCATGCCACCCTCTGGCCCACCCATGCCACCCTCTGTTTCATCACAGCACCCTCTGGTTGTCCAGTTTTACATTATTGTGGCAAAGCAAAGCACACCTTCCCTGCCTCAAGTGACCTGAATTAAGTTGGGGGTGATTAATGTGTCACAGAATATTTTTTTAGCTGGCACCTGCTTCCTTAGTGCTTCCTGATTAGTGATCTTTTGCACTTGCTAAGTGCTTTCATTGTTGCAAAATTAGTTACAACACCTGCCCTGCCCCAACTGACAATAATAAATTAGGGGCTGATTAATGGATTTGAACTTCCAGCCTGGCTCCTGCTTGTCTCCCTTAGCTGTAATTCAGGACCTTTGTGGCATATGTGTAACTATTCTGAGGTTCAGAGCAGGGTCACATAATAGTTGCAACTGGCAACTGAACTCTGGAGGGGCCCCTCAGGAAGCACTACAGGAAATGGCTACTAATGATGAGCCTGAACTTTTGAACCTGGTAAGTAGTTTCAGTTTTGCTAAAATCGTATTTCTGCAATTTGCTATGCTATGCTATGCTATAGTGATTTATATAGCGCACGGCTGCCACAGCAAAGGGGCGTCCCGGCGCTGCGGAAGGACAGAGTACAGTGAGGTGGAGACGCTAGGGAGGGAACTATTGTTGAAAGAGGTGTGTTTTTATAGCCTTTCTGAAGACTAGGAGATCCTGAATCCCGCGGATAACTTCAGGGAGACTGTTCCATAGCTTGGCCGCTAGGAAACTGAAAGAGCGGCCGCCCACTCTAGCCAGTCTGGTGCGGGGGACGATCGCAAGATGCTGCCCCTCTGACCGGAGTACTCTCCTAGGGATGTACTTTGACAGAAGTGGGCGAAGCATAGGGGGGGAGGAGGTTTTAAGAATTTTGAAGGCGAAGCACAATGCTTTGAACTGGACCCTTTTGCCCACCGGGAGCCAATGCAGTTTCTTCAAGGTTCCCGATATAGAGGAATGGCGCGGGAGACCAACCAGAGCCCTGGCGGCCGCATTCTGAACTCTTTGCAATCTAGTGATTTCAGCTAGGTTAGCTCCCAATAAGAGGGAACTCGCATAGTCCAGTCTGGAGAGAATGGTCGCCTGGATGATAAGTTGACGAGTGCGGCAATCAAAGAACTTCAGAATGGGCCTGATGTTACGCAAAACGCCAAAGCATGTGGCGGCAACTTTTTTGGTGTGGTGCGTGAATTTTAAAGCAGAGTCCACCCAAACTCCCAGGTTTTTGACACATTCCTTAGGCGTAGGGGGAGGGCCTAGCACATCCGGCCACCAGTTGTCACCCCAGGACGAGGTGTTTTTGCCCAGGAGGAGAATCTCCGTTTTCCCGGCGTTTAGTTGAAGAAAATTCGCCGTCATCCAGTTGGTGATGTCGGTGAGTGTCTGTTTGAAGTGTTGAGCCTCCAGACCACTGTTGTCATTAAGTGACACCACCAACTGGGTGTCGTCGGCGTAGGAAACCAGGGCAAGTCCATTTCTTCTAGCTACCTCTGCCAGGGGGCGGACATATACATTGAACAGGGTGGGGCTCAGGGAAGAGCCTTGCGGCACTCCCTGTCCAATGTTATGTTCCTCCGAGATGTAAGGAGGGGTAGAGACTCTAAAAGACCTGTTGGACAGGAAGTCTCTAAACCATTCCAGCGCTGGCCCTGCGATCCCAATCTCCTCCAATCTCGACAAGAGGACCTCGTGTGACACCGTGTCAAAGGCAGCACTGAGGTCCAACAGGACCAGTGCTGCCGTGCCTCCGGTGTCTAGGATGGTACGGAGGTCCTCTGAAACACTGAGCAAGGCGGTCTCGGTGCTATGACCAGCTCTAAACCCGTGTTGAGAGTCATCCAAGATGTTATTGGTAAGGAGGAAATCTGTCAGAATATTATTGACATGTGCCTCGATGATTTTGGCAGGCCAGGGGAGCAGGGAGATAGGTCTAAAGTTCTCAGGAAGCGAGGGGTCTAGAGTGGGTTTTTTCAGAATGGGAGAAACCCAGGCCTGCTTCCACTTGGAGGGAACCTTAGCAGTCAGAAGGGACCGATTGATGATTTCTCGGATGTGCTCAGTGATAGATTCATGGGCTTCGCGGAAGGTATCCGGTTTAAGGGGATCTGCCGGAGAGCCTGATTTAATCTTTTTGCAGATTTTTTGGAAACTCTCTCGCTCAAGCGTGGGAAAAGAGGAGAGAGAGGGCCTAATAGGATCAAAGATAGCAACTGGCTGCGGGCCTTTGGGAAAGGAGTCGTAGATTTTCAGGATCTTGTTGGTGAAGAAATTGGCCATTTTGTTACAGAGGTCAGGGGAAGTGATAGTGGTGTTAACAGTTTTCTTTGCGGTGAGATCTTTCAAGATTTTAAATACAGCTTTCGAGGTGTTAAGGCTGTTATTAATTTCCTTGGCATAATATGCCGCCCTTATTCTGCAGATCTTACGATGGTAGGTTTTTTGGAGCATGACATAGTCTAGTTTTAAATTGACATCGTAGTTCTTCCTCCATGCCCTCTCTGCCTTCTTGCATTCCTTTTTCAGGCTAGCTAATTCGAGGTTATACCAAGGGCTAGCAGTATGGGTGCGAGCTTTACAGCATCTGGCCGGGATCAAGGTATCAAGAGCCTGAGTGATCCATAAGCAGAACTGGTCATAGCTTACATCTAAATCTTCGGTAAGGGGTGGAGGATTTAGTACCAGAAGATTGTGTAGATCTTCAAGGTGAAGCTTTCTCCATGGCCGTTTCAGAACTGAGGGAGTAGGTCCCGCAACAGATCTTGAGTTGCACGGGATGGATAGAGTTACTAAACAGTGATCGGACCAGGTCATGGGGATCGGCGTGCCTGCAGAGCAGCTCGTGATATTGGAGAAAATGGGGTCAAGAAGATGACCCGCTGTGTGAGTGGGGCCCTTCACGAATTGAGTGAGTTGGAAGGCCGCGAGATCAACAAGAAAGGTGGACATTTTGGATTCGGAGTCCTTGTCAAGATGTAAATTAAGGTCACCCATGATAGTAAAGTTAGCAGATTTAAGGATGTTGATGTCTAGAAACTGTAGGAGTGAGCTAATGAAAGGGGTGTCTGCACCAGGGGGTCTATAGATTAGAAGCCCCGTTGCGCAGAACTGAGGGTTAGCCTTGATTGAAAAACGCGCACTTTCGCAGCCCTTAATATCAGTTTTGCTAAACAAGCAGTCGAGATGAGATTTGATTATTAGAGCCAAGCCCCCCCCTCTCGTGCCTCTATTCACAGTGTGAATGGTATAACCTGTGGGCGTCGCCAAGTTGCAAACCGAGTCCATTTCATCGAGAAGCCACGTCTCCGTCATGAACAAGGCATCGAGCGAGTGGTCAATCAGGAGGTCAGAAATTTCAGAGTGGTGTTTATGCACAGATCTCACATTAAGATGACCTATCCTGAGAGTGTGGATCTTGGCGGGATTGGGTGTGGTATTCCTAGAGGTGCAAAGTTTAGAAGGGTGTAATACAGGATGTCGCAAGTGGGCTGGGTTGCGTCTGGCACAAGTGCAGGTGGAGTGCTGTAGATCAAGCAGTTCCGTTTTAGAATAACACATCGTACCGATTAATTATAGACCGATAGTTAGAACAAACCAGGGGGACTGGCGCCTGGCGCTGCCTTAGCGCGGACGGGCGCAGACGGGCAGCTCTTTGGCGGGTCTTCGGCGGGGCTGCGCGCGATCGCTGCGCGCCCGAGCTCTTGCGAGGGCTAAGTAGCCTTCAGGAAGTAGAGCACTAGAGCGCTAACCGCTCTTCCAGCAGGGCGACCGGAAGTGCCCCCACGAAGAAATGCAGGGAGGCGACTTCTGCCAGAATCAGTGAGGCGTGTGGTGCAGGGGGGGGAGTGAATTTTACAAAAAGCACAGCTATAAACCAGGCGCTAGTACAAAGCACTATTTACAAATTTTCAAATTTAGCACTTATTCGCGGGGCGCGAAGTTGTACTGGGAAGCCGCGAACTCACGCGAACAGTGCGAGCAAGCCATAAAATCCGCTGCTCGCGGATTTGCGGATTTTGCGGGAGATTCGCGAATCTCGCGGATTGCGAATTTACCGAAAATCCGCAAAATCCGCGAGCGAAACGGATTTTCTGCCCATGCTTAATGCACAACTTACCAGAACATGTCCTAGCTTTTACTTACACAGCACCCTGCCTTAGGGCTACCTATGACCTACCTTAGGGTTTGACTTATGTGAAATAATGAGGACTTTAAGGCTTGGCAATACTTTAAAGCTTTTTCTACTTTTTATATGTACTGCAACAACACCAACAACTTTATTCGATTTGATAGACAAACCATAAAAGCATATAAATAACAATCATTAAAAAAGGGATATTTCACAGGAATACATTTGGCTAAAACTTGATTAAGAAAAATTATTGTTTACATTATTCCATCTCTTAATGTGTATCACATGGGTAGTATCATGGATTACAGTCCCCCCTCGTTAATCATAGCTGTAGGGCGGCTCTTAAGAAATGTATCACACAAAACAGAGTAAAGACATTGGTTGACAACTTTAAAAAAAACAAGGCTACCCATGCTTGCCTAAATCTGGCTTTCCTTAACAGGTCCTTCAAAAACATTTTCCTAGGGTAAGCATAAAAAGGGCAGAGAAAAACTAGATGAAGGGTATCCTGTGGAGACCTACTGTCGTAGCCACAGGGCCCCTACCTTCTGGGTTTATAATAAAACCTGCTGGAACGGCCAGTACATGATGGATACAATTTAATCTAAAATGGGTAATCAAGAACCTATCATGAACAATTGTCTTTAGTGTTAGATATGGTTCTATACCCTGATATGTTTTGACTAAAACATGATCTCGCACTGATTGTTTCTCCAGTTCAATAGCTTCATGCAGCGCCATGGCAAATTTTAAGTACATCGTTTTAATGTCACCCTTACCTTTTGACCTTATTATCTCCGGTTTATAAAACAGGTCTGTGTACCCTAAATTAACAAAAGAATCCCTGACATATTTTATCCATGGAATTTTCCGCGCGTATTCTAAGGAGAGACAATCCTGCATTACCAGCCTTGTCAAACCCACCTCTGCATTGGTCCAGATATTCAGCTAGCAGACTAAGGGCTTCACTCCCACCATATCTGATATGTACCTAACTCAATCAATCAATCAATCAATCAATGACACTTATAGAGCGCGCTACATACCCGTAGGGTCTCAAGGCGCTTGGGGGAGGGGGGGTGCCGCTACTGCTCGAACAGCCAGGTCTTCAGCTTCTTCCTGAAGGAGAGGTGGTCTTGGGTCAGGCGCAGGTCGGTCGGGAGGGAGTTCCAGGTCTTGGCGGCCAGGTAGGAGAAGGACTTTCCTCCTGTAGTTGCTCTTCGGATGCGGGGGACGGCGGCGAGGGCGTGGTTGGCTGATCGGAGGTGGCGTTTGGGAGCGTAGAAGTTGATCCGGCTGTTGAGGTAGCTCGGGCCTTGGTCGTGTAGGGCTTTGTGTGCGTGGGTGAGGAGGCGGAAGGTGATTCTTTTGTTGACGGGGAGCCAGTGAAGGTCTCTCAGATGTCCGGAGATGTGGCTGGTTCGTGGGATGTCGAGGATGAGTCTGGCTGGCAGTTCTTCATGTACACTGAAAGCCAGGGTGATATGAGGGACCTTAAGTATCCGCCTTAAATACTTATTCTCTTCCCTTTGCATGTTAATAGTCTAAACAAATCCCCACATCTCGCTTCCATACAAAACTTTGGCACAACGGATGGTAATATATAATTTTAATATGAAGCCTGGTGTCCAATACCCTAGCCTCTGTGCAAACTTTGCGATTGAACCTGTGGACCTGTTCAGAGTCATACACTTTTCCTCTATTAACTGTTTAAAGTTCAGGCGATTATCAAAAAACATACCCAGATATGCAAAAGCGGGAACTTTGCCTAAGGTGTATGAGCCAATGCTGTAATTATAAGATTTACTAGGCTTCTTTCCCATCTCCATAACATAAGATTTTGCTAGGTTAGAAGACATGTCCAGGTTACCCATGAATTTCATAAAACCGTCGATTAGAAGCTGCAAACTGTGTGGGGTGCGGGCCAGAAGCACTGCATTGTCTGCGTAAAGCAGAATCCAGACTGTTCTCTCACCTATTCTCGGTAGATCTGCCTTAATGTTGCACAAAGTGGCATTAAGACCGTTGATATGTATAGTAAACAAAAACGGGGCTAAAATGCATCCTTGTCTGATCCCACTGGAACACTTAAAATAATCCGTTAACTTCCCCTCCTGCGTGTATCTTACAGCAGCTGTCATATTGGAGTGTAATGACTGAAGGATGTTTATTATTGCTATGTCTACCCCAAGGTCCCTCATTAATGCCCGCATTTTGGTTCGATTCACACAGTTGAAGGCCACGGTGAGGCCCATGAAGGCTAGGTAAAGTGCCCCAGCCTTCACTACAGTATATTTTGGGGTGATAAGGTACAGGTTAAGACATTGATCTACCGTAGATTTCCCTGGACGACACCCATATTGGGCGTCTGAGATAATTTGTGTCTACTCTGCCAGTCCATCAACCTGTTTACCCCAGGACCTTCACTGCCACATCTATCAGAGATATTGGCCGGTAGCAATGTGGGCTGTCACTATTGCCCTTCTTAAAGATTGGCACAATGATTGCAGAGGACCAGGATGCTGGCATAGTTTTATTTATTGCTGAGTTTAAAACCCTAGATAGTAATGGGGCCCAGACCTCCGTGTTGGACTGAAAGAGATAAGGTGGGATCCCGTCTGGCCCCAGAGCCTTATTCCTCGTCAAACCCTCTATTCCTAACGTTACTTCATTCAGTGAGAAGATAACAGGGTAACTACTTAGTTGTACAATTAAGGTCTGCTGTTTATCTTGACTAGGGAGATGGTTACAAACAGTGAAAATGCTGCTGCCATTGTATGTGTACTATATACCATGCATCTACAAGAGCTAGCTGCATGTGTGCCTGTGAATTGTGCAATACATGAAGGATGTAGTGCTGTGAAATACATGTATGCTGGATGCATAAGCTGGATGTATGTGTGCCTGTTAATGGTACAATGCATGGAAGACTCTGGGTTCCAATTTGGGAGACCCGGGGCTGCATGGTGAAACATGAGGAGAGGAGATAGAGAGATTACCACAGACAGATGTGGGCATTGCTGCATTGGTGTAAGCTGGGTGGAAAACACTGGAGCAAAAGAGCGCCAGGCTCCCCAGTACACTTCAAAGGGTGTTCTTTGATTCCGAGAGAGGTCATAAGGAAGGGGCCTGGACACCTCTCTGGAAGGAAATTGGGCTGATAAGAGAATTATAAAGACAAGTGGTGAGGTCTAGGGGTATCCTTTTGATACACATATCACTGTGGCTGACATCCAGGTGTGAACCCCCACGTCACTCCCCAAGACCTATGTTGTGGGGCTATCAGATTTGGAGCCACTCATACTGTAACAGACTACCTTCAGGAGGAAAAGAGAACATAGTAGTGGGCACTTCAAACAGAAGCAGATCCCCAACATAAACTTTAAAGACTCAGGGCCTCATTTACAAAAAAATGGCAATGGCAGCTCTGCAACTCTTTTTGCTGTGCTGCCCTATGCCAATTTGAAAGGGCAGCAATGTACAGTATTTACGAGATGCAGTGCATTCCTGTCCTTTCAGCCAGTGCCGGTGCATAATTTGGTGCCTAGCTCCAATGTAGGTGCAAAGGTGTTTGTGTTGTTGGCATGATTGTTTTTGTGTAGGAAGGGGCACCTTCCTGTACAAACATCATCCATGGAGGTGTTTTTTTCGTGTGTGCTGCAGCACACATGGAAAGAGAAAAAAGGAGAAAAGAAAACATTTCTACTTGTTTCACCTGCTCTGAGAAGGCGCAAGATGTTGGTGCTGCCGCAGATTTATGTCATATTGCAAATCTGGGGTAGCATCAAAATCCATGGGTATTGAGTGGGAACGCCCACCTCAGCGTCCATGGAATGAGTCGTTGACGCAGAGTAGGGCAAGGCAGTGCTTTGCGGTGGCTTGCCGTACTATATATCTATGAGGCCAAGCAAAGTCTTGCAGTGTGGCTTTGTGTCGTCTCAAAGATATGATTGAGAGAGCTGCGCTACTGGAGCATCAAAAAAAGTGATGCAGGACTCTTGTAAATAAGCCCATAGACTCTAAATCACATGTGTTGTCTGAAAATGGACTATAAGAAAGGGAGTTTGTGTCCTCAAAAATTGTCAACTGTCAATCAGTCAGTCAAGATGTGCGTGGAGGAGAAACTCTGCCAGACTGCTGCCTGTAACCAGGATTGGGGGCCAATGGTTGCTCGTCTCCAAACTGGCTGGGGGGACATCACCCTGGAATCCAAGCACCATCTACTTTAGAGCCAAGAACACCAGCACCTGCCTGCTTGCAAGGACCAGTATGCTTGTGAGTAAGAAGAGAGCGTTAGCGGGAGCGGGGTTCAGAGGGGAATCCTGGTGAGTGAATCCCCATAGGGAGGTGTGAGGAGAAGACTGCTACTCCATTCAGGATGTTGCCTGTGTGCAGGGGAAGTCAGTGACCCTTGTATACCATGTGGGATCACCATGAAGAGTATTGTTGTGCCAAGCAGGTCATAGCCTCTGTGTGATTATAAGCCTATTACCCGGTATGCCATGTGGAGCCACCATGAAGAGAGCCACTGTGCTGATCAGAGCCTGTGTGCAGCTGAGGGACAGTCGACCCGTGCTACCACTTAGAATCATGTGCTTAAGGGTTACTTTGCCCATTTGCTCTGGATTCATTGTAGGTCGGGTCCAGGGACATCAGGAGTAAAAGTCCTCAACCTCAATGGTTGGGCGCAGTAACCTCTACTTGCCTCATGGACCTTTGAACACTATTCTTACAGAGGTTATTTATCATGTGTGATTAATATATTCTATTTTTTAACTTGAAAATGAGAAATAACACTTGAGATCGATATTTAACAAATATTGGGGCATATTACCAACAACTAGCGATGATTATCGCTATGTTGGTTTAGCGGCAAAATTAATATCACCGAGCTCCGCCGATTTTTATCGCTTAGGAGCCTTGCTATTATCAAGGTTTATCTCCTAAGCGATTAAAATCGGCCGAAATGCATGAATATCGCTGTAAAGTCAGTGATATTCATGCATTACCGAGCAAATGCTCTTAGCCAAACAGCTCTGGGCAGGCTTTAGCTTTTGGAGATAATCGCGCTTAGCGCGATTATTTCCAAAAGTTGGTCATAGGAGATAGAGATGTTAGCAACTGTTTTCAGTCGCTAACATCTTGGCACGCCCACTTTGCATGTCATTAGCGATAATTATCGCTGACATGCAAAGTGGGCACCTAAATGCCCGCTATCTCCTACTATCTGTCGCTAACTGATGTTAGCTACAGCTAGGTAATAGGGCGATACATTTATCGCTGCTTTAGCGGGAAAAATTCCCGCTAAAGCGGCGATAATGCCCTTGGTAATATGCCCCTCAATGTTTTGAAGGTCTAAGTGCCCTATTCACAAACATATTGGAGTAATAAAGTAGCATTCCAACAGTCCTATTTTATGTACTCCTACATGTTTTTTGTGAACTGCCCCTAAAACGTCTAAAATGGGTGAAAATGGGGATATTCAAGGAATATTCATATTCACGTCTTACAAATAGGAAAGATGGCGCTGTCTTAATACTTTTACTAATGGGGAGGTTTCGGGATGACACACTCCTGCCAAGAGTGTGTAAAACTGTACTCCTGTGCTCCTAAGTGCTTCTGTGAATCAGCACAAACACTGTCTAGTGCTGCCGTTTTCAAAGCAGGCAAAGGATGTCTCCATTGAAGAAGATTGAAGGTCTTAAAGGGGAAGTAGGGTGACACAGTGCCGAGATTCTGCTGTGCACTTCTTCATATGCATGCACAATCCAGGAGTCACCCTGGAGAGTTTATCACAGTATCAACATTAGCATTCATTTGTGGCAAAAACAAAACAACCTCAAAGGTTGTTTAACAAATGTGGTTTCCCACTTTGGGGACTTGCAGGCCTCTATGGCTCGTTTATCACCAGCCTCTGGTGTCTTGCCAAGCCACAGATGAATGCATTCTAAAGCGATTCGCTGGAGCCGAGCCACCGTGCAGCGTGGGTAAATCATTAAATGGATGTGGACAGTACTTCTCGCCCAGCCCGCTGTGGCTGATTTAAAGAGCACAGAAACCTTCGTGTCAATATTGATGAAGTTGGTCCACAATAAGGCCGGCTGAGTGGGTTGTTTTAGATATCTCCAGATGTGTTGTATTAGCGATTAGAAACATCGATAATTGGGTGATATCAGTCAGCTTGTTGTTTACGTCGCGCAGTAGCTGTACAATGAAAAAATGTGAACGTTATTCACTGATTATCCATCTTCATTCTCATCGGAAGTCATTTTCAATTTACGGACAGTCATTTTAAACACGCCCGTGTTATAACCGTTTCCGTGCTGTAACTAACTACACAGGTGAAAGTAATTATTATATTTTTTAATGTCCCAGTACTAATATTTGATGTAGCGCAATAGCCTGGTTGCTGGGCTGCCTTGGGTCAACGGAAGCGAGAACTAAGCGCCATACCGACTCAGATATGGTCACTTTTCATTGTTTCTTCTTTCAGGCTCTGGCGCAATTTTGGCTGCTATGTAATTCTTCCAGCCCTAAAAGTATCCCTTAAAAGCGTTTTCTACTTTGTACTTTGTAGGTGTGTTGTGCAATCCAGCACACAAGCAAATTTAGAGAATAAAAACATTTCTCCTTGTTAATCCTGCCTCTAGAAGGAGTAAGGTTTCAGTGCAAATCCCTGTCTATGAAAGATAGTGGATAGGAATTTGCATCAAATCCCATGGATGGGTGGATGGGATTTCACATGTACCACCGATGAAGCGCCCCCTTGATGAAAGTAGCACTTTAGTAATCTCACAAAGGGCCATATGTATGAACAGATTTTCCCATAGACACAGAATGGGGAAAACCTTTGATACATCTGGCCCAAAGACATATATGCACTTGCAATGTGTGCTTAGATTTGTGTATATACTATCATCTGTATAGTTCCTATTGGTATTCACACACAAGATGAATATAATTTTTAGTGTTGGTATATGTGTGCATGCTTGCTTGCGTGCGTGTGTGTGGATAGCTAGCAATCCCCTTTGTAGGCATGGATTGGCATATAAAAATAAGGAACATTTAAATCTTCTTCTGCATGCATAAATCGTGCAACTGTTTATACTACTCAATGTAAATTGTGTAGTTCCTATTTTGAATGGTGCAAATAAAGCAGATACAGTGTAATACACATCGAAACAACTCCCAACCTCTGCCCTCTTCCCATTGTGCTTCATAACAGTGCTAGGCAGAAGCAAGAGCTTCCGATGATACAAGTCAACAGAAAGGGTAGCTTGGCAAAGCAAATGTCAGACAGTGATAAAGCTTCTGGAAGGCCACTATCACCAACTTTATAGTCTACATCCACTCATCCTCAGTGGGGCAGTGACTGGCCATTTGGCAGGAGGTCACCGACAAGGTGAGTGCCGCGAGGGAGGTAAAATGCATCATACAGGAGATACAAAAATAGACATGGGTGAATGAAAAGAGGAATGAGTAAGATAAGAATGCCAGAACGCATAGGAATATTCTTGGCATCAGGCACACCGTGCCTCCAGCTAGATGGCTTGACTGTCCTGGGACTACTCTTCTTAAGCTAAGAAACCTTCACCCATAAGACTTAGTACAAGTGTCTGTTACTGCTCATGGTTTCAAGCCTTCAAAATGGATGAGAGCAAGTCTCAGGGCCTTGTGTCACATGTATAATACAAGAGTTGCACATAAACAAAAGTAGTAGTACAAATGTGTTAGAAATGGGCGTCTCTAGTTGGCAGTGGCTTTCATAATGTCCAAGTAATACCCTTACTCGCCACTTGGTAGCTTGGCAGAGCAGTCAGGTTTATCCCAGAGACAATGTGTAAGAGTTTGGGCAACACACACACCAGTGACAAAATAAATGCACCAAAAAAGAGACACCACACAGTAGTATATAAAAATATGTATCTGTATTGCATACAGATATAGCCCAAAACAACATGAACAGTCACTTTGCCAACCAGGCAATTTTCATAACATCACGGTTAGTGAAATTGGATAACCAGTTATATGTTGCACATATTCACGAAAACACCATCACTGTACATATTATGCAGATCCTGAAATAATACTTGTTATCCTGTCACAGTAAAGCATAAATCAACACATATCATAACACCACGGCATAAATGCAGCAGTTAGGTTAGATAGATCACATAGAATCATAAACACTGTGCATACCTGGCAATCCAGCATTACCCCTCGTTATCCTAACTGTGCAAGGCATAAACACGGCATGCTTCCTCATATTAGAGCCCAAATATACAACAGGTTATGAAATAAATCCCACAAATCATCACTTGTCACCATAACAGCATAAATCACCAAATATACCCATAAGGATATAGGTTGCTGTGCATGGTAATACAGTAAAAAATCACCAAGAGTAGGGCCCAGAGCACCTTTGTGCATATTCCATGGGATACTGTAGTTTTCAGCTTCCTTACTCAAGAACGCAGGGGCCTCCATCGAGGACTCTCCCTGGAATTGCCATCACTGTCAAACAAATGGCCCCAAGGTAGGAGCTACCATAAGGGGCGACACCTGTATTGTAGATATATAAGAGGCCTCACAGGGTCCTCCCACGTGAAGAGTGGTCAAAGGCAGCTGCCGGTTAACATACGGTGCAGCTGCTACCAAATGCAGCCCTTAACTGGAACCACACCGCTCACCTGGGCAAAGCTGCTCGCGGCGGAGTGCAATACTTCTCACTGCCTTTTCCACGGGGACAGTGGATATCTCCACAGGAACCCCTTGGAACCATGCAGGAAGCTCCGGTGTGTCAGGCGGCCTTGGGGGACGCAGGCCTGAAGTCATCGCGAAAGCTCTTGGATCTGTGAAGGCGATAATGGGGCTGCCAAGCAGACACTCAGTGTGGAGTTTCTCGAGTGGCACAGGGCTTAATCAGGAGCCAGCTGAGCATGCTGCACACACGCTGGCCAGGGCACCCACTACTCCCAAGGAACTGCAAGGCACTGGGGCATATGCTGCTCCAGTAGCCGATGGATGCGCTTTACACTCCTAATTTTGAGCAGACTGCCACCAATAAAGCATTCACACGCGCTGACTGCAGGGAAAGTATCAAGTAATATCTGTTCGCTAAGCTTGGCACAAGTAGAGTTGTGAAATTCAATGCTCACCGTGCACTGATGTAGCAAGAGTCAACTGTATTCAGACATAATATCAAGTTGGAAATGTCGACTTACACAAATATCGCGTTGGAAATATCATAACACAGAAAAATAGACAGCAATAATATTGTGGTCAAGAATATCGAATTTAAGGTAAGAAATATAGGGGCATATTACCAAGCAATAGCGATAATTATCGCTATTGCTTGGTTAGAGACAAAAATTTACCGCTGAGCTGCGGCGATTTTTACCGCAAATAAACCTTGGTATTACCAAGATTTATCGCAGATGCGATAATAATCGCCGCAATGCATGAATATCGCTGAAAAGTCAGCGATATTCATGCATTACCGAGCTAATGCTCTTAGCCATGTTATCCACCTCCCATTGGATAACATGGCTAAGAACTGCTCAGGGCAGGTGTTAGCTTTTGGAGATATTCTCGCTTAGCGCGAATATCTCCAAAAGTTAGTAATAGGAGATAGCGATGTTAGCGACTGTTTCCAGTCGCTAACATCTTGGCACGCCCACATTGCATGTCATTAGTGATAAATATAAATGACATGCAAAGTGGGGCCCAAGATGGTCGCTATCTCCTACTAGCTGTCGCTAACTGGTGTTAGCGACAGCTAGGTAATAGGGAGATAATTTTATCTCCGCTTTCTTGGCTTTTAAAGCCAAAAAAGTGGAGATAAACCCCCTTGATAATATGCCCCATAGATTTCAAAAATATAGAAGTCATTACAATTGCAAAAATATAGTTGTTTAAAATATCGATTTTTTAACCCCTTCGAAGCTCGTGACGGAACGCTTCCGTCACGAGAGTAGGTTGGGCTGTGCTGGTGACGGAACCCGTTCCGTCACGACCACGCCCGTTTTGAAATCTTCAGCACAGCGCGAAAATCTGCGCCGCGCTGAAGAGGTTAAATAGTGTTATGTATTTTAGTTTATATTTTAAATATATTTATTAATTTGTTAGTAGTTATCAATTTAAATTTAACTACATTTTGCATTTTTGAGTTCCGTAGTGGGTTATGGGTTTATAGGGGAATAGGGTGGGAAGTAATTTAATTATAAGTAATTAATGATTACTTTTTTATTTATTAATATTTATTAAATTGATATTTTATAGTGTTAATTGTGGGAAGTAATTTATTTGTAATTAATTATTCATTGGTTGTTAATTAATATTGAATCATTAATTAATAATACATTTTGGTAATTGTGTAAGTTGTTTTAGGTGCGGGTTGTGGGGTTTATATGGGTAACGGGTGGGAAGTAATTTATTTTTGATTCATTAATATTTAGTTGGTAATTTAAATGAATTAATTGATTGAAAATTGATTATGGAAATTGTGTAATTAATTATAGGTGCGGCTTGTAGAGTTTATGGGGCAAAGGGTGGGAATAAATTTATGTTTCATTAATTAATAATTAGTTGCTAATTTATAATAATTAATTCATTGTAAATTAATTATGGAAATTGTGTAATTTTATGTGCTTGTTGTGGGGTTTATAGGGTAATAGGTGGGAAGTAATTCATGTTTAAATAATCAATAATTATTTGTTAATTATTGTTACATAATTAATGGAAAATTATATATCGAAATTGTGTATTTAATTTTAGGCGTGCGTTGTGGAGTTTATAGGGGTAAAGGGTGGAAAGTATTTTATGTTTAAATAATTAATAATTAGTTTATCATTAATATTGATTATTTAATTGATATTTAACCACTTTGCTGCGGCACCCATTTCCCCGCTGTGCGTGTGAATTCAACGTATGCGCAAAGCGGACGGCCCCCGGCTGTACGACGCACACGCCCACCGTGACACACAGAACAGGCTAATTAGGGTAATTGTTTATATTTTTCTGTGTGTAGGTTTTACTTTTATATATTTTTTGTTAATATTTGCTTGTTTTTAATTTTAAAGTGACTAGTGTGAGAATATTAATTGTTACTCCTCCGCAATCCAACACTTTCCCTACTGTTGCACTCATTGAAGCGGGATTAGTAATTTTTACCCCGCCGCTATCCAACACTTTCCCTACTGTTACACTGACTGAAGTGGGAAATTTAAGTTTAAAGATTTGTTAAATAGTTTAATGTTTTAATGTATAACACTCTGATTAAAAATGATATACTTTTTGCACTAAACTGTGGTCTGTGTCTGTGATATGCAGCAAGATTGGGAATGAGGAGAGGAGAATCCTTTGATATATCGGCTGATTTGGTCTCCTCGGATGCACACGGTCCCCCTCTCACATTTTGGGCCAAGTGGAGATGAAATCAAACCAGACGAGGAGAAAGTCAGAAACAAAGCACTCTATAAGGAGGATTGACCACAGAGGCCCCCCAACAGCACTACTGTCCTCCCATCGTGACTTGTGAGGTTTGGGTCGAAGGACGCAGAAATCGCAGTCAACTCTGAGGTAGGGACAGTGCTTAGAGTCGGGTGATGAGGTGTGCGTTAGAGGTGGGTAGTGCGCTCTAAACAGATACTCTGATTCCTCTAACTTAAATATTTTAAACAAAGAATCAAAATGTCTGCCGACACACTGTGGGAATGAGAAGCAGCAGCTATAGAAATGTTTAACAATGCCCCCAACTATAAGTTCAGAATTACAGATGACTGACGGAGCACAAGGTTGAAATACAAGTAGTCTAAAAGAAATGATGAAAAAAATTGAAAAGTTAATGAAACAAGAGCAATCTAAATGGTGGGGGCATAGATGTCTGCAGTGCTACTTAAATGTGGAGAGAATCCCCTGGGGATTAAGAATTCTCATTGCCCCCAGCTACGAAAATCCCAACTCCACCATGCTGAAGGAAGGGGCAGAGTGCAATTTGGAATCTTAAAGAAGGCTGGTCCAGATCTTAGTTAAATATGCGGAATTGGAACACAGTGATCTACAGAAAAAGATAGATGCGCTCAATTAAAAACTTGATAAAAAAGGACCAATTGAAAGTACAACTAAAACGAGCGATGAAATGATCAATACATTTCAGCGAGATAAAGCTGATTATGAAAATGGACAGACTTTTACCTATGCTAGAAGGTGTCATTCACTGAAAGTGTCGAAATTCAAAGAGAGTAATGAAAAAATGCAAACATCACTGAATCATTGAGATCAGCAAGTAGCAACATCAAATTCAGATTTAAGTTCAGCAATGGATAATGAATCAGACCCGGAACAAATCAACCAAGAATAGGTACATCAACACATAATCTCCTTTAACTGAAGATTTGTAATTTTCAAGCCACGATAGGCGACAAACATTGCATCCAAGAACGATGAAAAACCAAATAGGAAAAGGAGAAACATAAAACGATGCGAAAGGCGAAAAGCGCAGCGACAACGAACAACCTAACAAAAAATAGCCTGTGGGGAGATGGAGAAGCACATGAATTTAAATCAAAAGCAAATGCAAAAGAAGATCTAGGACAATACAACCCGGTGCAAATCAATTTAAATGAGGCAGAAACACAGCTACTATCCCTAGGTCTGTCTTAGCAGTTTTAACTACGCACAAACAAGGATGGGCTTGTATCAATTTGTCCGTAAATTAAAGTTGAAAACATTTCGTCTCCAGCACAATTCAAATATCAATACCAACGAATGCACATTGGCAAATGTGCATCACAAGAAACTAGTTCAACAATTTCGGATATCATACACAATATAGAGCTCCTTCTCCTGAATATAGTAAATCGTGAATAAAGTACATCCCTAGGGGGACGTTCTCATTGAGAAACAAGGGATTTGCAGTATTGTACGGGTTACCAAATTTACAACTAAAACAATCTATTGGACCCACAAGTACTATAGAGACCTTATGCACACGGACAAAAGTTTATGTAAAATGTCATTATTTTATTTTATAAAGGTTAAAAATTCATAGTAACATAGGGCATGTTATATGAAACAACAAGAAATACACTTTCAATTTTTGCAAAAATATACACTCAAATGTTTAAAAAGAGTAATGAGATTAAAAAATGCTATTATAGCACTATATACATCAACATATTAAAAAATCACATTTATTAGTCAAACAATGATAAAGGAACAAACTGTCGACGCGGCGTTTCGGTGCCCTTTGTTTTATTCTTGCACCTTCTTCAGGACTCGTTCCCTGTATTGTCACATCTACAAAGATCACAGTACATTTCATTAGGTCCCATTTCATTATAACATCAAATGCACTTAGATTGATACATCTATTAATTTTTGCCCTAAGATTTGGTAACCCTCACACATTACAATCCAAAGTTCATTTATATTGTTCTAAATGCATCTCTAGTTTGCTGCATATTTACTCAAGGATTTATATCAAGGACATATATCAGGGTCTTATGCTCTAGATAGATGTTGGATGTTTGTTTAATTAACATCAAGGACTGTTTGCCTTATTAGCTCTGCAGTCCCCTCCACATATTGCTGCATATTTACTCAAGGATTTATATCAAGGACATATATCAGGGTCTTATGCTCTAGATACATGTTAGATGTTTGTTTAATTAACATCAAGGACTGTTTACCATATTCGCTCTGCAGTCCCCTCCACATAATAACTTACCCAGGCGAATTAATATCCTGGATCTGATGTCTATGAGCCTGTTTCTATCCGCTCTTTACACTGTCTCTTTGTTTGTGCTAGAAGAGAAACTTTTCCATTTAATTATTGGTTCTATCTTATGTAGTCGTTTACAAGACCTATGGTCCTGGTTGTTTACCTTATATGTTGGTTTTTTCTCTGGTTTTCACTCTGTTTATATGGATGAGCCCACTTCAATCCTAATTGGGAAGAGACATATTTTTGTAATACTACTCTTTTCCATGTATCAGTAAGACATGTTGATATTCTTAGTTCTTACCGGTCCTCTTTCTATAACCCTTTGCGTGGTGGGAAGGACGCCTCTGGGACCTACCTTTTCTTTTTCTTCTGTCTTTCTAGCTGCTTTATATAAGAGACAATTCCTGTTTTTAATCTAAATCATTCTAGTATACCTGATGCTCTATCTTGTATTTACAGTGATAATCTTACCTTTCTGGTTAGACGAGGAGTTACTTTCTGATTAGTTCACTCTCTTATTTGTCCAATTCTTTTGATTCTGCAGTGTCTTAATTGGAGCTTTTTTTTAAATTTAGCTGACAACTCTAGGAACACAAATAGATAAAAATAGGGAAAATTATATTGTGCCTATTCTCTTTCTAAGTAGAGCCCCCTCTCTCCATTTTACTCACTTGATAGTGGTAGCTGAACTGCGTGGCGCCTTCCTCTTCTCCGAATTTTTTGGAACTAGTTAACCTTCATCCTGTCTCTAGGTTATATACCTTTGTTGATTGGTTAATTCTTTCCACCTGGTGTCTGTTTGTTGTTAGCTAGTTGGTTTATTTTAGATTCTAGAGCCGCCATCTTGTAATGTGTCCACTTGTTTATATTTGTGGTACCAGCCAGCCTATTTGATTTATATTGCATGTTTTCTACCCAAGGTTTACTGTTTCAATGATTTATAATCATCCGTTTCTGTTTATATAAACTGGATATCTGGTCGTTTATCATCTCGTACATGTTATTTTTGTTTCGAATGGGATTTATCAAAATTAAATTCTCCCTTCGTTATAGTGTTTTTACTTCTTAATTTGCACATTGCTACTTCAGGGTTGCTCTCACCTTGTTGCTCGAGGCGTTTTGGTAAGCCCGGTTTCACTAAACGGACTTCGTTCGCAGTCGCCATTTTGAATTGGGCGATCGATCTTTCTTAAATGCGGCGATTCTTTCGCTCTGTGTTGATCAGAATTTTTTAGTGCTTATATATACGTTTCTTGTTATCTAATCTGTATTATTGGCCATCAAGACTACACCCCGGTGTCCCACAATAGGCAGCGCTCGTTCTATTTACGTGTAAGGAGCGCCATTTTAGTTTGGGAAAGGTGAAACAATGGTTCCCTATTCTATATTGTTTGTTGATTTATCCTTGGTTCTGGTGTTATCCTGAGACAATAATCAATTATAATTCTTTATTTGGACCTCTTATTAATTCTAGGATCGTTATTTCTTGAATGTCAATTTGATGATTTTATTATTAACTAATCAGTGGCTCGTGGCTGCCATTTTAGATCGGGCAATCGGCCTTTCTTAAATCACGGCGATTGTTTAACTCTATCTGAGCACCTAACAATTTGAGGATTTTAGGAGTTATGTACACCAATCTCGTTGTTCATCAGGAATATTTTTGTATTAAAACTAGTCCCCAGGTTCCCCTAGTGGCCAGTTCATTAAGGCAGTTCGGTTCTCGCAAAATTAATAGTAATATGGATATGGACTGAATCTTAATGTTTGATCAAATTTGATTCAAAATAAATTTGAATCCCTACAGGCTCATTTTAAAGGATTCTTTCCCAATCTTCTTTATTATTTAATCCTGTTTTATAAGTACTGAATTTGGACATATAGTATTGTTCCCTTTGTTTTCGTTTTCTGGTTGAGTCACCTCCTCTTTTGTTTAGGTTTACAGTTTCTAAGATGCACCATCGCAGATCCTCCACTTTGTGATTCATCTCAATCAAATGTGTCACCAGGGGGGCTGTTGTCTTTTTAGTGCGAATGGCTGACTTATGCTCATTTATTCTGACTCTTATTTCCCTTTGAGTTTCGCCTATGTATGCTTTTCCACACGGGCAATTGATCATGTAGATGACATTTTGAGTACGGCAATTAAACAGGGCCTTATGTGTATGTGTTATTTTGCCGTAAGTTATAGTTGGACCTGGTATTATCAAAGGGCAGGTCTTGCAATGTCCACAAGCAAAATTGCCTGTTGGTGTTGAGCCATCTATAGTTCTGATCAAATTTCTTCTGTTTCTATCCGGGTAAGTTTGAACCAGACAGTTTCTAATTGTCCGATTCCGTCTGAAGGCGAAAATTGGTTTTGGAATAGGTACTTCGCCAGGGTCATTTATCAGCTTCCAATTTCTGTTGATACAATTTTTAAGTTTATTTGATATACATGAGAAATTTGTCACAAAGACCATAGGTTTAGTTTCCTTCTCTTGTCTGGTTTTTGGTACAAAAAGACTCTCTCTGTTGTAGTACTTAGCCCGTTTGTAAGCTTTTTTTACCATCTTTTTCGGGTACCCTCTCTCTACAAAAGCAGGATTTATCGCCACAATTCCTAAAATATCAAACATGGCAACGCTACTCCTTTCAGATCAGAAATTACCACTGACCATCAATCAGGGAATTCCCAATGCAAACATATGAGAGAAGCAGCACTCACATAGTGAAAAAACTAAGTCCGTTTGTCACTACCAGGACATGCCACACAACAAAGGCACATGTCCTACTTTTTACCAACACTGCACCATGCCCATAGTTCTACCTAGGGCTTACTTTGGGGGTGACCTATGTGTGGAAAAAAAGGGGAGTTTCAGGTTAGGCAAGTAACTTTACAAGCAAAGTCACTGTGGCAGTAAACCCTGCACGCAGGCCCTTCAGTGGCAGAGGCCTCAGACAGGATAGAAAGGCTACTATTGTGGGTGGTGCAAGCAGTGATGCAGACCCACTAGTAGCATTTAATTTACAGGCCCTGAATGTGTAGAATACCACTGTACAAGGGACATATAGTAGTAGTAGTAAAAGCTTTTATTCGACATTTTTGTCATTAAGCCAACATACATATAATACACATACTTTTTCATAAAATAAAAATTTGTTACAATGAATAAGAACTTTAAAAACATTCATATTGTACAAAAACGCTGATTGGACAAAGTGCAATTCTGGGCATATTCATTAATCATGGGTTTTAAGGGGGATATACATACCAGTGTTATATACTCGACTAGTTCAATCAACTTTTTTTTTATGTCTCTTTAAAACAGTTATATACAATAGTAAAAATATTAAAAGACTAATATTAAAATCAATTAATCTTAGAATGGTAATCCAAGCTTCTTTCTGATTATACAAACACCATGGAGGAACATACTCAGACCAAACACTAATAGCCTACTGTTAGAGGATCTAAATATGCGTTCTGCCTCTTTGAATGAACGTGTCCCCATATTTTTACATAGAGGCATGATCCATTTTTTTCGAGATTTAACATATAATGGACAAAAGAAGAGGATATGAGCCTCATCTTCTTTCTGGTTTAATACACATGAAGTACAATGAGGATCTTTACTTACTCCTCCCCACCGGCAGGAATTTGATTTAATCTGTAACACTCCATATCTGAATTTGAGGAAGACAGATTTAGCCAGGGGTGGCTCAATTTCGTCCATAAAAAGTTCAAATGACGGAAGATCCTTGAATTGCAAGAATGTGGACATTAATTGTCCAGTGGCAGGTTCATATATATGATTATTCACATAGTTCCAGTAGGCAGATTTTACCTGGATCTTACAACTATTAGGCAAGGTGATAGATACAGCTGGTGTTTCCCAATAATGTGATAGGCCTATTACTGTAAACCAGTAAGATACATGTCTCAGCCACTTAATTGTGTTGAATGAATCTAATTCCATAATTTCCAATAAGCCTGCTCTATAGTTACTTAGTTCTGGGGTAGACCATAATCGCACCCAATAAAGCAGTGGTCGCAAAAAACACAAGAAATCAGTGCGCTTTACATCAATGTCTAAGTAGAGTGGCACCAAAGGTGTTCTTAGGGGCAGTCTAAGTAGGCGTCTGAAAAACTTGTTTTCTACAACGTCAAATGTTTTTTTAGAATAGGGCCCCCAAATTTCGGCCCCATACAGGGCGGCGGATTGGGCTTTTGCTTGGAACATGTCAATCGCAGGTGTAATAGCTTTAGATGTACTCCCACCATGAATCTTTAAGATGGGCAATGAATTCTGTGTAAGTGTTAACCTGCTTTTGTCGAGTTGGTTCGCCCAAGACATTCTGCTATCCAGCCTAATGCCCAGATAGTCAAATGACTCCACATATTCAAGTTTGTTATTATTTAGGACCAAGTTCTTCTTAAAGGATTTGGAGGGATTAATTGCCATATATTTCGTTTTGGATGAATTTATTTCTAACCCCTTCATTACACAATAACTATTAAATTTATTTATTAGATTTTGCAAGCCTTTCGGAGTTTGAGATATGAGGATGGTATCAGCCGCGAATAGTAATGCAGTGACTGCCTCGCTGCACAATTTGGGCGAATCATGATTGCATTGAGCTAAGTAGTGGGGGATATCATTTACGAACAATGAAAAGAGGGTTGGTGCTAGAACGCACCCTTGTCTCACACCTCTTTTCACTGGAATGGATCGGGTGAGTTCTCCATTTCTACCCCACCTTACTTTAGCAAAGTTGTCTGTATGCAATTTTATAAGATTACCCAACAAATCGTCCGGGACGCCCATCTTTTTTAGGCACTCCCATAATAAGTGGCGGGGGACAAGATCGAACGCAGAGCGTAGGTCCATAAATGCAACATATATGCTACTCTTCTTAATATTAACATACTTCCAGCATATACACATAAATCTATACACTTGGTCCACAGTGCTAGTCTTGGATCTGAACCCTGCTTGATAATTAGATAGGATTTCAGAGTCATCAATCCATATTAAAAGCCGATTTAGAATGTGTCTAGCAAAAATTTTCTGTAAAATATCGATTAAACTAATCGGTCTATAGTTCCCTGGATTGTAACGATCCCCTTTTTTATAGATAGTTATAATTTCCGCCCCTTTCCATGTTTCAGGGATCGGGGTGCCCAATAGAATTGAATTGCACAAGAAGTTTATATACGGGCTCCATACCTCCAAATTATGGGTGAACAAGTCGCCAGGTAACTTGTCCGGACCTGGAGCTTTCCCTGCCTTAACTGCTTTTATAGCACAGAGAGTTTCATTAATACTAAATTGCACCGGAGTTGTGCGCTGAGTAAGAAACCCGGGGTCATTATATACACCAGAGGACCCTACTTGATCATACAAACCCACAAAATGGTCAAACCAAACCTTTTCATCCAGGAAGAAATCCCTATTGGAACAGCCTTTTTTGTTATTTTTGGCTATTAAATTCCAGAAAGTGCATTGATCATGTCTCCTAGCTGCACTCAAAAGGTCTTCCCAGTTTTGGTCGTCCCATTCCCTTTTTGCATTAAACATAAGGGTTTTATAAGCTTTCCTACACTCTCTAACCCGCATCTGGTCTTTAGATTTCACTGCAGTTATTAGGTTCGATTTTGCTATACTGCACTGTTTGTTGTACCAGGGCGTTTCTAATTCCAGTTGCCTATTTACATTAACTTTTTTAGTAGTACAACATTTACTCAGGAGGGGAGTTAGAGATTCCACTAGGTGATAATGCATTTCCAAAACCTCGTGGGATCCCAGCCTTATGTTTGCATATTGGGGGACGATATCTGAGAAGATGTTGTAAATTCCCATGAGTGTCTCTTCTTTTGCTAGAATGTGGGGCCATTTAATTGCCTTCCTATTATTAGAAATAGCAACCTCAGCTACCCCGCTCTCATTTTCCGTCCCGCAGTCTTGCATCAAAAAAGGGTCAGATAATAATCCTAACTGTAAGGGGAAGTGGTCACTTTCGGGTCTGTTCACAACCTTGAAGGCCAACAATAGGTACCAGAGGTTTATTGAAATTAACATAAAATCGATCAGGGATTTAGACAAACCTTTACTAAAAGTAAAATTGGCCGGTTTATCTGGGTTTAATCGACCATTACATGCCCGCAATCCATGCGATACAGTCAGTTCGTAAATTTGCATAGCAGCCACTGAATATTTTACATGATTTGTATTATCTAAGGGGGGGATGTCAAGCGCTCTATCTTCTATTTCTAGTAATTTTTCGAGCCCCACTATGGGTTCGAACTGGCAGTTGAAGTCCCCACCTATGTATATTTTGGAATCCGGCTCTATGTTAACTAAGTAAGAACTGAGTTGTTCAATAACCAATGATGCCTTATTTCGTGGGGAGGGTCTATTATAAACATTTATCATATATACATCTCCCATATTTTTCGTGGTTATCTTAACACCTAGTAAGTCTTTAGAGGGAAAATACAGTGGTGATACAACAACGTCCAGGGAGATACTTGTCCATATTATTAGACCCCCAGAGGGTCTACCTCTTAATGATGGAATTGCCCCCTTGAAGAACGTTTTGAAGCCAAGTCTGTGTATAATATTGGTGGCCCATGTTTCCTGCATAAGTATGATGTCATGCTCCTCGATGAAGGAGCTCCAGTTTCTGTCGCACAGGTTCCTGGACAACCCTGCAATATTCCATGACAAGATCTTTAGGTCACGCTTTGGCTTGCAGGGTTCAAGGCCGATGGGTTCTCGATCAATTAAGTGGCTTGTAGCCGAGAGATGGCTCTCCTTGGGGACCTCCGGGATTGTCAGTGCAACTGCCTGGGACCAATGAACTTGGTTGTGCAAGGGACGTGGAAGGGAACCGTGGCCCCCAGTGCTGCCTTCAGCGATTGCGGCTTTCCCTACCTGCAGATCCTTATAGAATGGGTGGGCAGGCAGACCTTTGGGTGCAACCTCTTTGTTTGTTTGTCAGTAACCCCACCATGACCAGTTCTTATCTGACCCTGCGATTAACGGTGGTATTCTTTCAAGTGGTGTCGGAGGGTCAAAAAAGGAATATTTGTTAGTCGTCATCCCATGTTGTAGTGGAACTCTGCTAATCTGTTCCCCTTGCATCGGGTAGAAATAACTAAGGTCGCAGGTCCCAATTCCTCTATTGTTACTGCATGGCTGTTGGCTATAGACAAGTTGGGCAACAGAGGGATCTTTAAAGTTCACCAGGATACAATCTCCTTCAATGTCTTTTAATCTTGTTCCCACCCAACTGACTCTTCGGACATGGATAACCTGGCAGTTTACTGTGTAGGGCAAAGGTCTATTTTCTTTTAGCCAATATAAGGTCTTGTTTTTTAGCTCGTCGTATGACTCCCTTTTATTTGGTTTTAATTGTGGAACCCCAGTGAGAACTACCACATACGGTTGGCATCCTGGTGGAAGATGTGCATTGTAAGCCCTTTTGGGCTTATGCGGAACAGTGGTACAGTCAGATGTTTGGGCATTGATGTTATTGGAAGTGGCTGCAGCTTGCGTTCCCTTTGTTGGATTAACAGGTGCCTTAGTTTCCAGGGTGGAAGACTTTGATGTATGTTTAGTTTTACGTGGAGCCGGTTTTGGTGGATCAGCCGGTTTCGGTCTATCACTGGTTATTGAGTTTTTTGGGGACTCCGTACCTGGTCCTTCCTGCACAGTATTTGACCTACTCGAGGCCGCCTGTTTTTTTGAGTTCATAGCCCTGTCTTTCATAGCTGGACCAGGTTGATGTGCTGGTCTGGGTGACATTGGACTTTTTTCCGATCTTACAGATTCTTGATCAATCTTTGAGTGAAGTTTTACCAGCGTTTTCAGGGCAAAAAAATTATCCAAAGATGTTTGTTCGAATTTGTCCAAACGGTCCATTAGCCTTTCCAGTTTTACTGTTACTGGCTGTAATAGTGATATCATGAGTGAAAGAATTTCTTCCATCAGCTTCCCTGATGCCGGTTTTTCTACAGAGTTGTCGGATGATTCTATAGTAACAACTGTGTCAGCATGATCTCTTGTTTTATTATGCTCCATGGATTCTCCATGCTCATTCCCGTTGTTCATGAGATGGTTTGCTACTTTTTGGCTCTGGTCACCTACATTCATGAAGTTCTTACGTATTCTTTTTAGGGTTTTTAATCTATACGCTTTGCGAGGGGTGACCGGTCTTTTCCTTTTAGCAGCTGTTCGCCCTGTCATCTTGGGAGGTGATTTGAGGGGGTGGACTGAGGGAGCGTCATGTATCATTACTAAGGGTAAGGACAATGGTACTGAGGTTTGAGTGTTGTTTGTTTGAACGTTCGTTGGAGATTTTTGTAGGGGTGCCTGGTCAGATGTGATTTCATAAAAGTCACTAGCCCGTCGTGTATCGATGACACATGGTTGTGTATCACTAGGAATGGCAGCAGTGTTAGAGTCGGCTGGTATGAGGCTATTTAAGGGTGATTTAGCCTGTGCGAGGGACCCCATAGAGGATCGTTTATGAGCCAGGTATTCCCGTGACAGTCTGCGTTCTGCTAGTATGATCTCCTTTTCTACCACTGACACCGCACGGGTTATGAAATTGTCCATAGTCCCTAACGTGGTGTTTCCCCCCTTTCGTGAGCATCTGCCTGAGCGTGTTGCCATTGGTGAAAATGCAGACATGAGCAACTCGTTTTACAATGGACAGAAGGCTTACCGGAGTTGTTAGGGGAGTGGCCCGTCCCGGCCCCTGCTGGCCCCGGACAGCCACAGACGGCCCGCCCTTTGCCCGGGCTTCACCCGGCGTCCCGCTTGCATCCCGCAAGACGGGCTCTCGCTTGATGATGTAGGCGAGGCGGTGGTGGGCAGGGCACTCAGGGGGGCGCTGACCAGATGTCAGGTGGTCACGCAGGGACTCCTGGGATAGTGAGTCCCTGCCGCGCTACCCCTGCAGCCTCCTTAGATGTTTGTTTCCCACGATGTTTCCTCGGGCAGCAGGCAGGATCCACACTGGATAGCGTTGGTTGGACCACCCACAAGGACAAGGCGGCGAAGCGGCTCCCGCGCAGCGGGAGCGGCGAGCAGTGGTTTAAAGGCTCCAAAGGACAGGAAAGTTCCACAGCGTCTCTGGCGTTTCCGTGGGACACACAGAGTAGGTGGGTCCGCTTCCTTAAATCAAACTGCCGGTGATGGGCGGGGCACTCAGGGGGGCGCTGACCAGATGTCAGGTGGTCACGCAGGGACTCCTGGGATAGTGAGTCCCTGCCGCGCTACCCCATCAGCCTCCTTAGATGTTTGTTTCCCACGATGTTTCCTCGGGCAGCAGGCAGGATCCACACTGGATAGCGTTGGTTGGACCACCCACAAAGACAAGGCAGCGAAGCGGCTCCCGCGCAGCGGGAGCGGCGAGCAGTGGTTTAAAGGCTCCAAAGGACAGGAAAGTTCCACTGCGTCTCTGGCGTTTCCGTGGGACACACAGAGTAGGTGGGTCCGCTTCCTTAAATCAAACTGCCGGTGGTGGGCGGGGCACTCAGGGGGGCGCTGACCAGATGTCAGGTGGTCACGCAGGGACTCCTGGGATAGTGAGTCCCTGCCGCGCTACCCCTGCAGCCTCCTTAGATGTTTGTTTCCCTCGATGTTTCCTCGGGCAGCAGGCAGGATCCACACTGGATAGCGTTGGTTGGACCACCCACAAAGACAAGGCGGCGAGCAGTGGTTTAAAGGCTCCAAAGGACAGGAAAGTTCCACAGCGTCTCTGGCGTTTCCTCACTCTCCTCGTGGTTCCTCTCTCCTCCTGGAACCTATAGGGACATATAAGTAAAATAAATATGCCAAACAGGTGTAGACCAACCACACCAAGTTTAAAGGAGAGAGCACATTCATTTTAGTATTGAACAGCAGTGCTAAGTCCCCAGAGTCCTAAAGCCAGCAAAAATAGGTCAGAAAAAATACAGGAGGAAGGCAAAAGGTTTGGGGATAACCCTGCACCAGGGGCCAGTTCCAACAGTCTCATCTACTTACACATACACAATGAGAAAAAAAACAATCAATTATATGATTTATATCTTTCCACGCCCTTCACAGGTTCTTCCTAAACTGTACAGTCTGTGTCCATCTAATGGATGCATCTTAGGTATGCGGCGGAATTAAACACAGATTGAATCTTTATATTTAAGACTAACGGTGTGTGTGACAGTTGATGACTTGTGTTCAGAATGATCCACGTGAATTTCTTGGTCCGCAGAGAAAGTTTCCAACAGGGCAAAGACTGCACATGTAGCATGTTAAGTATTGTAAGCAGCCTTATGTTATTTGACAGAATCGTCTCAGCCTGACAATTTCCACACAACAGAGAGGTCTGTGCACCAGATACTAACCTAGGTACATATGCTTGTTTTCCTTTAGAAGATGGGTTATCTGTAAAGGTTTCACCATAATATGAAGACTACAGGTAATATGATCTTTAGCACTTCAGACCTTAGTTTTTAGAAGTGAATACTCACAAGCTTTGCATAGAGTGTGCATTGTTCTTGCTAGATACTTTTTAATACTTGTATTTCTGATGATAGTTTCACTGTCTGCAAAGAGTGTGGTACAGAGTAAACTCTGTACATATAGTTAACAGCATTAACAGTATCCACGTTTCTTCTCATATCCACTTCATTTCTCAGTGTAGGTTCAGAGGCTTTTAGAGGTTTGATACAGGTAAAGATTATCTGTAGTAGTGTATTAGTTCTGTAACAGAGCTTGAGAATCTGGAGGAATTTGATTTTCCCTGAACTGTTGCATACAGATTGAACACAGTGTGCAGGATAGGTTAACCTTTCATCTGGGGAGCATAGTCAACATGAACTCGGCTACCCTGGAAGTGTATGGTATATGGTCAATGTTGCACATAACGCAAACTTGTTGTACCTATGGGTGTTGTATGTATGAAAGTAGTAAAGGTGCTTCATTTTATTTTGAGCTGTTTTGTACTTACTTTCATAGCTCTAATGCAATATATGTTTATAGATCAATGTGAACAAAAGAAGCTTGGATGATGTCATCAGTTATATCATGAGTGATGTCATCAATGATGTCATTTGAGATGTCATTAGGGATGTGATGGAACACATTATACCCTCTTACATCTTTTCTTTGTATAATTATCTATTATACAGTATCTCTGTGTTACTCCCTCTAGCTGTCTTTCTTTTAACATTATTCTCTCTGTCTCCTTCCCTTATACTCACTCTTTATTTTTTTCATTTTTTTTTCGGTTCGCTTCCGGTTCGCGCACTGGTGCGCGAACCGGGAAGCGAATCAAAAAAGAAGAGATTGCCAGAGTGCTAAACATTTTAGCAATTTTTTATAAATGGGAGGTAGTTCTGAAAAGAACTATTTTTTTATTGTTTTTGTTGTTTTATATTTTTTTTATTATTTTTCTGAACATTTTTTAATTTTTTTGTATTTTTTGAACAATTTTATATTTTTTTTGTTTTTTGGGGGGAACAACGAAAAACAGGCATTAGAAAGGGCTCAACAGGAGCAAAAAAAAATTACTTCTTGGGGCGTTTCGAGCACTTGTGGTTTTCAAATGCTCTATTAATTAAAATAATACTCCTCTCCCCATAACAAATTAGTGCACCACAATAAATGCACACTAGCTTCAGGTGCGCAAAATTGTTTTGAATATTTTTCGAGCCCCACTATGGGTTCGAACTGGCAGTTGAAGTCCCCACCTATGTATATTTTGGAATCCGGCTCTATGTTAACTAAGTAAGAACTGAGTTGTTCAATAACCAATGATGCCTTATTTCGTGGGGAGGGTCTATTATAAACATTTATCATATATACATCTCCCATATTTTTCGTGGTTATCTTAACACCTAGTAAGTCTTTAGAGGGAAAATACAGTGGTGATACAACAACGTCCAGGGAGATACTTGTCCATATTATTAGACCCCCAGAGGGTCTACCTCTTAATGATGGAATTGCCCCCTTGAAGAACGTTTTGAAGCCAAGTCTGTGTATAATATTGGTGGCCCATGTTTCCTGCATAAGTATGATGTCATGCTCCTCGATGAAGGAGCTCCAGTTTCTGTCGCACAGGTTCCTGGACAACCCTGCAATATTCCATGACAAGATCTTTAGGTCACGCTTTGGCTTGCAGGGTTCAAGGCCGATGGGTTCTCGATCAATTAAGTGGCTTGTAGCCGAGAGATGGCTCTCCTTGGGGACCTCCGGGATTGTCAGTGCAACTGCCTGGGACCAATGAACTTGGTTGTGCAAGGGACGTGGAAGGGAACCGTGGCCCCCAGTGCTGCCTTCAGCGATTGCGGCTTTCCCTACCTGCAGATCCTTATAGAATGGGTGGGCAGGCAGACCTTTGGGTGCAACCTCTTTGTTTGTTTGTCAGTAACCCCACCATGACCAGTTCTTATCTGACCCTGCGATTAACGGTGGTATTCTTTCAAGTGGTGTCGGAGGGTCAAAAAAGGAATATTTGTTAGTCGTCATCCCATGTTGTAGTGGAACTCTGCTAATCTGTTCCCCTTGCATCGGGTAGAAATAACTAAGGTCGCAGGTCCCAATTCCTCTATTGTTACTGCATGGCTGTTGGCTATAGACAAGTTGGGCAACAGAGGGATCTTTAAAGTTCACCAGGATACAATCTCCTTCAATGTCTTTTAATCTTGTTCCCACCCAACTGACTCTTCGGACGTGGATAACCTGGCAGTTTACTGTGTAGGGCAAAGGTCTATTTTCTTTTAGCCAATATAAGGTCTTGTTTTTTAGCTCGTCGTATGACTCCCTTTTATTTGGTTTTAATTGTGGAACCCCAGTGAGAACTACCACATACGGTTGGCATCCTGGTGGAAGATGTGCATTGTAAGCCCTTTTGGGCTTATGCGGAACAGTGGTACAGTCAGATGTTTGGGCATTGATGTTATTGGAAGTGGCTGCAGCTTGCGTTCCCTTTGTTGGATTAACAGGTGCCTTAGTTTCCAGGGTGGAAGACTTTGATGTATGTTTAGTTTTACGTGGAGCCGGTTTTGGTGGATCAGCCGGTTTCGGTCTATCACTGGTTATTGAGTTTTTTGGGGACTCCGTACCTGGTCCTTCCTGCACAGTATTTGACCTACTCGAGGCCGCCTGTTTTTTTGAGTTCATAGCCCTGTCTTTCATAGCTGGACCAGGTTGATGTGCTGGTCTGGGTGACATTGGACTTTTTTCCGATCTTACAGATTCTTGATCAATCTTTGAGTGAAGTTTTACCAGCGTTTTCAGGGCAAAAAAATTATCCAAAGATGTTTGTTCGAATTTGTCCAAACGGTCCATTAGCCTTTCCAGTTTTACTGTTACTGGCTGTAATAGTGATATCATGAGTGAAAGAATTTCTTCCATCAGCTTCCCTGATGCCGGTTTTTCTACAGAGTTGTCGGATGATTCTATAGTAACAACTGTGTCAGCATGATCTCTTGTTTTATTATGCTCCATGGATTCTCCATGCTCATTCCCGTTGTTCATGAGATGGTTTGCTACTTTTTGGCTCTGGTCACCTACATTCATGAAGTTCTTACGTATTCTTTTTAGGGTTTTTAATCTATACGCTTTGTGAGGGGTGACCGGTCTTTTCCTTTTAGCAGCTGTTCGCCCTGTCATCTTGGGAGGTGATTTGAGGGGGTGGACTGAGGGAGCGTCATGTATCATTACTAAGGGTAAGGACAATGGTACTGAGGTTTGAGTGTTGTTTGTTTGAACGTTCGTTGGAGATTTTTGTAGGGGTGCCTGGTCAGATGTGATTTCATAAAAGTCACTAGCCCGTCGTGTATCGATGACACATGGTTGTGTATCACTAGGAATGGCAGCAGTGTTAGAGTCGGCTGGTATGAGGCTATTTAAGGGTGATTTAGCCTGTGCGAGGGACCCCATAGAGGATCGTTTATGAGCCAGGTATTCCCGTGACAGTCTGCGTTCTGCTAGTATGATCTCCTTTTCTACCACTGACACCGCACGGGTTATGAAATTGTCCATAGTCCCTAACGTGGTGTTTCCCCCCTTTCGTGAGCATCTGCCTGAGCGTGTTGCCATTGGTGAAAATGCAGACATGAGCAACTCGTTTTACAATGGAAAGAAGGCTTACCGGAGTTGTTAGGGGGGTGGCCCGTCCCGGCCCCTGCTGGCCCCGGACAGCCACAGACGGCCCGCCCTTTGCCCGAGCTTCGCCCGGCGTCCCGCTTGCGTCCCGCAAGACGGGCTCTCGCTTGATGATGTAGGCGAGGCGGTGGTGGGCAGGGCACTCAGGGGGGCGCTGACCAGATGTCAGGTGGTCACGCAGGGACTCCTGGGATAGTGAGTCCCTGCCGCGCTACCCCTGCAGCCTCCTTAGATGTTTGTTTCCCACGATGTTTCCTCGGGCAGCAGGCAGGATCCACACTGGATAGCGTTGGTTGGACCACCCACAAGGACAAGGCGGCGAAGCGGCTCCCGCGCAGCGGGAGCGGCGAGCAGTGGTTTAAAGGCTCCAAAGGACAGGAAAGTTCCACAGCGTCTCTGGCGTTTCCGTGGGACACACAGAGTAGGTGGGTCCGCTTCCTTAAATCAAACTGCCGGTGATGGGCGGGGCACTCAGGGGGGCGCTGACCAGATGTCAGGTGGTCACGCAGGGACTCCTGGGATAGTGAGTCCCTGCCGCGCTACCCCATCAGCCTCCTTAGATGTTTGTTTCCCACGATGTTTCCTCGGGCAGCAGGCAGGATCCACACTGGATAGCGTTGGTTGGACCACCCACAAAGACAAGGCAGCGAAGCGGCTCCCGCGCAGCGGGAGCGGCGAGCAGTGGTTTAAAGGCTCCAAAGGACAGGAAAGTTCCACTGCGTCTCTGGCGTTTCCGTGGGACACACAGAGTAGGTGGGTCCGCTTCCTTAAATCAAACTGCCGGTGGTGGGCGGGGCACTCAGGGGGGCGCTGACCAGATGTCAGGTGGTCACGCAGGGACTCCTGGGATAGTGAGTCCCTGCCGCGCTACCCCTGCAGCCTCCTTAGATGTTTGTTTCCCACGATGTTTCCTCGGGCAGCAGGCAGGATCCACACTGGATAGCGTTGGTTGGACCACCCACAAAGACAAGGCGGCGAGCAGTGGTTTAAAGGCTCCAAAGGACAGGAAAGTTCCACAGCGTCTCTGGCGTTTCCTCACTCTCCTCGTGGTTCCTCTCTCCTCCTGGAACCTATAGGGACATATAAGTAAAATAAATATGCCAAACAGGTGTAGACCAACCACACCAAGTTTAAAGGAGAGAGCACATGCATTTTAGTATTGAACAGCAGTGCTAAGTCCCCAGAGTCCTAAAGCCAGCAAAAATAGGTCAGAAAAAATACAGGAGGAAGGCAAAAGGTTTGGGGATAACCCTGCACCAGGGGCCAGTTCCAACAGTCTCATCTACTTACACATACACAATGAGAAAAAAAACAATCAATTATATGATTTATATCTTTCCACGCCCTTCACAGGTTCTTCCTAAACTGTACAGTCTGTGTCCATCTAATGGATGCATCTTAGGTATGCGGCGGAATTAAACACAGATTGAATCTTTATATTTAAGACTAACGGTGTGTGTGACAGTTGATGACTTGTGTTCAGAATGATCCACGTGAATTTCTTGGTCCGCAGAGAAAGTTTCCAACAGGGCAAAGACTGCACATGTAGCATGTTAAGTATTGTAAGCAGCCTTATGTTATTTGACAGAATCGTCTCAGCCTGACAATTTCCACACAACAGAGAGGTCTGTGCACCAGATACTAACCTAGGTACATATGCTTGTTTTCCTTTAGAAGATGGGTTATCTGTAAAGGTTTCACCATAATATGAAGACTACAGGTAATATGATCTTTAGCACTTCAGACCTTAGTTTTTAGAAGTGAATACTCACAAGCTTTGCATAGAGTGTGCATTGTTCTTGCTAGATACTTTTTAATACTTGTATTTCTGATGATAGTTTCACTGTCTGCAAAGAGTGTGGTACAGAGTAAACTCTGTACATATAGTTAACAGCATTAACAGTATCCACGTTTCTTCTCATATCCACTTCATTTCTCAGTGTAGGTTCAGAGGCTTTTAGAGGTTTGATACAGGTAAAGATTATCTGTAGTAGTGTATTAGTTCTGTAACAGAGCTTGAGAATCTGGAGGAATTTGATTTTCCCTGAACTGTTGCATACAGATTGAACACAGTGTGCAGGATAGGTTAACCTTTCATCTGGGGAGCATAGTCAACATGAACTCGGCTACCCTGGAAGTGTATGGTATATGGTCAATGTTGCACATAACGCAAACTTGTTGTACCTATGGGTGTTGTATGTATGAAAGTAGTAAAGGTGCTTCATTTTATTTTGAGCTGTTTTGTACTTACTTTCATAGCTCTAATGCAATATATGTTTATAGATCAATGTGAACAAAAGAAGCTTGGATGATGTCATCAGTTATATCATGAGTGATGTCATCAATGATGTCATTTGAGATGTCATTAGGGATGTGATGGAACACATTATACCCTCTTACATCTTTTCTTTGTATAATTATCTATTATACAGTATCTCTGTGTTACTCCCTCTAGCTGTCTTTCTTTTAACATTATTCTCTCTGTCTCCTTCCCTTATACTCACTCTTTATTTTTTTTCATTTTTTTTTCGGTTCGCTTCCGGTTCGCGCACTGGTGCGCGAACCGGGAAGCGAATCAAAAAAGAAGAGATTGCCAGAGTGCTAAACATTTTAGCAATTTTTTATAAATGGGAGGTAGTTCTGAAAAGAACTATTTTGTTATTGTTTTTGTTGTTTTATATTTTTTTTATTATTTTTCTGAATTTTTTTTAATTTTTTTGTATTTTTTGAACAATTTTATATTTTTTTTGTTTTTTGGGGGGAACAACGAAAAACAGGCATTAGAAAGGGCTCAACAGGAGCAAAAAAAAATTACTTCTTGGGGCGTTTCGAGCACTTGTGGTTTTCAAATGCTCTAATAATTAAAATAATACTCCTCTCCCCATAACAAATTAGTGCACCACAATAAATGCACACTAGCTTCAGGTGCGCAAAATTGTTTTGAATACTTGGGACCGTCTCCCTCGCTTCTGGTCCCGATAGAGTTTCCTGTGACGATGTACTGGCCACAGGAGTTGGTGGGTTATCCTGGAGGTGACGCACCTCAGCAACGCTATAAATGATTGGATTCCACCTCTGCATGTGGCGGTGCATAGTATAGTTTCCAAAACTATACTTTTTGTCTGTGCCTCGGGACAGAACTGCATCGCAAATGAGGCATGTCACCAGCCGGGCATTGACCTTTTTTTGCCTTCGAGGGTAAGAAAAAAATTGCCATATAAAATGGTCTATGCGGTGGGATTGCCGGGGCTCTTCACGCAAGAACTGCCTTGGCTCTACCTTCTCTTCCTCTTCTTCTTCCTCTTCCTCTGGGTTTGGAAGGAACTGTGTAGGTGGTCCTTCCTTCCTAGGTGGTTGTGGTGGTGGTGGGGGTCCACCAGCTGCAGCTACTACAGATGCCATGACTGAACAAGCAGACACAGGCCTTCCTCTCACAAAGATGAAAGTCAGAGTTAGGAAAAAAGGTGGGGGCTTTCATCATTTGGGAAAAAAAAATGTTCTAAACCAATGAAAAGTGTTATTTTCAGGTCACATGACCTGTTACGCTTACGTTACGCGTCCTGCTCCGCGCCAGGAGCGCTTCCGGGGTGCTGCGCTTCGCGCCGCGGGTCGTGCTCCGGAGCACTTCCGAGTGCGCTAACACGGCGCGTCATAAGACGCATTACGAGGCAACGCGATACGTCGCGCTTACGCGACGCGTCACGATGTTGTTTTCGAACGCGGCAGTTGCGCTAACGGAACGTTTACTGGTGCGCGGACCGGTAGCGACACAAAAGAAATAATAAAAAAAAAATTATATACATAAAAAAATGATATTAAATACATATAAAATATATTTTTCCTTTAAAAGAAGAATACATTTTACAGCTTTTGATATTTGCTATTAAAAAACCATTGAAATTCACTGAAAAAACCATAGGTTATAGACCATATAGTTAGGAATTAGCATTTAAAAAACCTATGAAATTCACTGAAAAAACCATAGGTTTCACACCAGTTATTGTTACCTGGAAATTTTACTGACATAAAACCATTGAAATTCCCACGTTATAGTTAGTTGGACTCACTATAACTCGCGCGTGTAATGCACTGCTGATGACATCACATATTACATCACTCATGACATGGTCAGTGACATCACTCATGACATCACTGATGACACCATCCTTGTGACAGAGAGACTGACCTCCTTTCACTGTAAAGTAACCTTGAAACACATATTCAAAAATAGAAACTAACATTTTCAAAAAAGTGGAGATACCTATACCAGTTACAACAACCAATTCAGTAATTCCACCATTCACATACACATCCACTCATTCACCAACAGTTCTATATAGTCACTCCTACATATACTCACTCATCATATGTAGTGAGACACCTATACATCCGTTAACACACCCGACAGTCTTCCAAAAGTTGCTCACACACATATTCACACATGCAAATAAAATATTGAACATCCATTTTTTGCATTTACAGCTATACACACACTACCACCTTACTTCTAAGGAAACTTACACATACTTACTCTCTTAAACAATCACTTATAGAAACACATACTTATTTAAACAAGAACTCTTTCAATCTCTCACTCTCACATATACTCACTCATATACACCAATGCTTACATATACTAGATTAAAACATATGTAGTTACTGATAAAGACACTAGTAAGACAGTCATTCACTTACTAACACATACATATACACACTCATTCACCCATACAGTCCGGCACATATGCTGTCTTCAAAACACATACAAACAGTGAGTCAGTCATTAATGCATCTGTGTGCTAAGTAACACCCCCACCAAATCATACAGACAATTATACTGATACTAAAAAAACATCTAATAACCCATATACACACACACGTAGCTACTCACCAACCCATGCAGCCACTTATACACAAAGTGAAACACTGATACAAACATTTAAATATTTAAACAATACTCGCTAATATATGTATTCACTATAATACACTTAATAAGCCAGTTAACCAATCATTTTTTTAAAAAAACATCCATTAAGACTCTTATTTAAACATTTATTCTTCCATTGACCTTTACATATACATATATAAAACATGTTTATTTTTCAGAAAGGCACACATTCACTGGATGGTGTCATCAGTGATGTCATGAGTGATGTCACTGACCATGTCATGAGTGATGTAATATGTGATGTCATCAGCAGTGCATTACACGCGCAAGTTATAGTGAGTCCAACTAACTATAATGTGGGAATTTTTATGGTTTTATGTCAGTAAAATTTCCAGGTAACAATAACTGGTGTGAAACCTATGGTTTTTTCAGTGAATTTAATAGGTTTTTTAAATGCTAATTCCTAACTATAACTGGTGTGAAACCTATGGTTTTTTCAGTGAATATATATATATATATATATATATATATATATATATATATATATATTACCTACTGGCGGTCGCCAGTAGGTATATATAGTTAGGATTTTTTTCCTATGAGACTTTTGAAAATTCTATGTCTAATAACTTTGGCGTTTGTGGACGGAATCGGCTGAAATTTTCAGGAAAATGGCACATTTTGTTTCTGAGCAGCTCCTGAAAATTTGGGGGGGGTTCGTCAAGGGGGGGCCGAGAAAAAAGGGGGGTCCCAAAACGCGTTTTTCCCATGTTAATTTCCATAGGGCGGTTGGACTCACTTTTAGCCCGAACGGCTGAATGGATTTCCACGAAACTTGGCAAAATTGTAGGGACTGTTAGCCCGATGTGCCTTTGCTAGGTCTCAATATATGTGCTTCAGTGGATTTTGAGAAATTAACGTTTAAATCAAGATATATATCTGTAACAGCGCTCCGGGCAGCGCTCCGGTTCGCGAACTTTTCGCGTATCGGAACTTTGCAAAGCGAAGCTGATTGGCTCTCCGGTGTCTGTCAACATTCTAAACAGTCCGGTGCGGCCGCCATCTTGTCTCTCGGTAGGATCGAGAGACAAGAGGAGGCCAAAACAAAGGGGGAAATGAAGGAAAGGGGGCAAGGTAGACCCCTCCTGACCCCCTGGGATTGATGAGGGGGATATTATAGAGCCACGCCGGGCCCAAAAAAAAAAAAAAAAACATCCGATTTTTTCGCCGTAGAGACGCGTCTTGGTTCGCGAACCGGGCAGCTAACCGGGCAGCTAACCGGGAAGCTAACCGTCAGTGTAACCAAAAAAAAAAAAAAAATCCGATTTTTTCGCCGTAGAGACGCGTCTTGGTTCGCGAACCGGGCAGCTAACCGGGCAGCTAACCGGGAAGCTAACCGGCAGTGTAACCCAAAAAAAAAATCAGATTTTTTCGCCGTAGAGACGCGTCTTGGTACGCGAACCGGGCAGCTAACCGGGCAGCTAACCGGGAAGCTAACCGGCAGTGTAACGGGAGTCTGAGGAGTAGCTGATTGGCTGTCAATATTGTAAACAGTCCGGAGCGGCCGCCATCTTGTCTCTCGGTAGGATCGAGAGACAAGAGGAGGCCAAAACAAAGGGGGAAATGAAGGAAAGAGGGCAAGGTAGACCCCTTCTGACCCCCTAGGATTTATGAGGGGGATATTATAAAACCACGTGGGGCCAAAAAAAAACAAACAAAAAAATCCGATTTTTTCGCCGTAGAGACGCGTCTTGGTACGCGAACTGGGCAGCTAACCGGGCAGCTACCGGGAAGCTACCGGGAAGCTAATCGGCAGTGTAACGGGAGTCTGAGGAGAAGCTGATTGGCTGTTATCATTGTAAACAGTCTGGAGCGGCCGCCATCTTGTCTCTCTGTGGGATCGAGAGACAAGAGGTGGGAAAAAAAAAGGTGTAAATGAATGAAAGGGGTAAGGCAGACCCCTCCTGAACCCCTAGGATTGATGAGGGGGCTATTAAAGTTCCCTGGGGGGTGAAAAAAAAAAATTTGCGATTTTCGCGGTAAAGGTGCTTCCTGGTACGTTAACCGGGCAGCTAACCGGCAGCGTAACGGGAGTCCGACATATTGTGTTTTTTGAACGTTTGTGATATGTGCACGTGTGGATTTTGTCTAATTAAGGTTAAAAAATATATATATATCTTTAAGCGTGTTCTGGCGCGCTTACGTTTTGGGTTTGGTTTGCGCTGCAGAGACGATACGTCACGGTTATGCGATGCATCATGAGGCGTCTCACGGGCTACGTGATACGTCACTTAATAAAGAATATATTTTACAGCTATAGATATTAGCTTTTAAAAAACCAATGAAATTCACAGAAAAAACCATAGGTTATAGACCATATATAGTTAGGAATTTGCATTTACAAAACCTTGAAAATTCACTGAAAAAACCATAGGTTATAGACCATATATAGTTAGGGATTAGCATTTAAAAAACCTTATTTTATTTGCACAAAACCATTGAAATTCCATATATAGTTAGTTGCACTAACTATATATCGCGGACCCGCAATCCACTGCTAATGATGTCACATATTACATCATTCATGACATGGTCAGTGACATCACTGATGACATCACTGATGACAACACCCAGTGACTGTATGTTTCTGTAAAGTTAAAATATGTCTTACATATTGAAGAATGAGTGGATGTATAAGTGTCTGGATGAAGGATTTAGTAGGTGCATGACTGACTGTATGAGAGAATGATTAAATGTGTCTCACTGAGTGCATGGGTTAGTGATTAAAGTGTCTTAATTTGGCAATCAATATTTATGTTCTTCTGTAAACTGCTGCATGTTTAAATCAGTAGCTATATCAGTAACTATATGGGTTATTGAATGGTTGCCCAAGTATTTGTATGGGAGACTGAGTGTGTGTGTGGGTGGCTGGGAGGTGTATAACTCTGTGCATAGATGTGTGAGCGGTTGATTCCCTAGGTGTATGGGTTCAAAAGTGCATGTAGAAACAGCTGTATGGACAGTTGACTGTGTGCATGAGTATATTGGTGAGTGAATGGATATCTCAGTTCTACATGTCAAAGTAAGTACATATGTAAAGCACACTCCATGTGAGAGTTGACATATATAAATAACTGAACATAAGAGTCAGTGAATGTGAGAGTGGCTGTATGAATCATTGTGAACTTGTATCAAGGATTGTATAAGAGAGTAAATATGTGTTAGTATATGTTTGAATAAGTAAGGTGTGTATAACTGTATAGTTAAGGAAATGGAGATGTGATTGATTCTTTGCATGACTGAATAGGTGTGTGAGTAACTCCATGGATGTGTGACAGTCTGTGAGTGCCTGTTTACACTGAGTGTATCAAAGGTTATATTAGAGTCTGAAGATGTATTATCACATAAATGATATCATCAGTGATGTAATCAGTAATGTCAAATGAGATGTCAGTGATGTCATCAGTGATGTCATTTGAGATGTCATCAGTGATGTCATCAGTGATGTCATTTGAGATGTCATCAGTGATGTCATCAGTGATGTCACTGACCATGTCATGAATGATGTAATATGTGACATCATTAGCAGTGGATTGCGGGTCCGCGATATATAGTTAGTGCAACTAACTATATATGGAATTTCAATGGTTTTGTGCAAATAAAATAAGGTTTTTTAAATGCTAATCCCTAACTATATATGGTCTATAACCTATGGTTTTTTCAGTGAATATATATATATATATATATATATATATATATATATACATATATATATATATATATATATATATATATATATATATATATATATATATATATATATATATATATATATATATTCACTGACAAAATCAAAAGGTTACAGGGGCGTTATGGTTAGGCTCATGTTTCACTCATACAAAACTGCTGTAATCCAACAGTGAGAGTTACCTGAGTAACTATAACTTACACACCTGTAATGCACTACTTAGGACCTCACATATTACATCACTCATGACATGATAAGTGACATCAGTGATGACATCACAAATTACATCCCTGATGTGAGTGGCTGTATTGGAGAGTGAGTGTCTGTGTGAATGGCTGTATTGTTGAGTGAGCAGATATGGGAGTGCTTTTGTTGATGTGTGAATGGGCCTGTAAGTGGTTGTATGGGTGTCTGAGTGAGTGTGTGAGTGCTTATATGGTTGAGTGAGTGGCTGTGCTGAGAAGCTGTATGGGTGAGTTAGTGGGTGTGTGAGTGGCCCTGTACTCTCACTATTGCTTTTCATGGTCCGCTGTGCTGCACTGCTTTCCCACTTGCCCTGTGTGGTGCATTTTGCTGCTATAACCCCTCACAGCTGCTCTGTAGAGTCAGTTTGGTACCCCTGCCCATGCCACTCCTACCTTCTCTTATCTGAGTCCATGTCCTTACCCATTCCTCCTTTCTGCCGTGATCCAATGTCCCTTACTTGCCAAGTTTCTGAAAAAACAAACCTGGTCGATTGATTTTCCCCATTGAAGTACATTGAAAAAGAGGAGATTCCAGGCAGGAGACCGATAAAATAAAGACATTTTGTGCTTAAACACATCAGGAGTTTCCGTCCTGAATAGGTTGTGTTTGCATGTATGGTTGTACTTCTACCGCCACTGCCTCTTCCTTCTGCCCTTAATGGTCTTTTATATTGCCACAGTCTGTCTTGCCTGTACTGTGTGCTTGGTTTGTTGCCTCTGTCCCCTCTCCTCTCCCCTCTGTGGTCTGTTGTGTTGCCGCTGCCCCTCCCACCAGCACAGCATGGTCAGCTTGTTGCCTCTGCACCCTACTCCATGAGAGGGTCTTACTCCCATGGAAATTATGGTTAGTGCTCTTAAAAACTAAAATGAAGACTCATTTTCTGAGTTCTCAAATAGCGACTGAGCACTTTTAAATAATTTGCTATCTTTATGTTTTTTAATCTAGTTGATCAATTTATTATATGTTACACCTAAGAGAGAGGATGTTGCAGTACAGCCAGAGCTGCAGACTTTGCAACTGGGAGACCAGGTTTAAGTATCAGAATCAGCTCGACAACCTGTGATTCTGGGCAAATCACTTTATCTCCTCATGCCTGGAAGTAAAATGAATCGGTCAAGTCTGCGCTATATAAAACTGCAAACAAACAAAACAATTACGTGCTTTGCACACTTCTGTCATTGGGCTAACCTTGGGCTACATTTGGGTCATACTCGTGCTGTATTTGGGCTCTTTTTTCTCCGATGGCCTTCTTGTTAGACTTATTTGTTACTAGCAGCCGGTCGCGACCTTGTCCGGGTGCAATCAGGCTTCCCCGACCCCCGCCCGCCCCGACATTGTCCAGCAGCCCGAGACCCCGCCCGCCCCGACATTGTCCAGCAGCCCGGGCCCCCGTCCACCCTGTCCCCTGCCTGCCCCGTCCCCCGCCTGCCCCGACCCCCGCCTGCCCTGACGCCCGCCTGCCCCGACATTGTCCGTGGGTCCCCGGGAGCCTTACTTCAGCTGCCACTCCTCCCCCACGCTCCTCAGTTTACCGCTCCTTGCCGCTCCTTGCCGCTCGTCACCGCTACTCCTGCCTGTCCGCCGGTCCTCACCGCCTCTCCACCGCTGGTCACCGCTCCTCCCCCGCGCCATGTCCGCCGCTCCTCCTCGCGCTCCTGGACGCCGTTCCTCCCTGAGCTCTTGACGTCAGCACACAGGACGCGGCCGGCGCTACTTCGAAGGGACTACTTTTTTTTTAGGTACATTTTTTAAAGTTTATATAGCATATGTCCATCTGCACACCCTGGCGATTACAATGATGTATCGGGTGTGTGGATTGGCGCTGTGGTTCCTGAGTTTACCCGCCTCAAAGGTTCAAAGGTTCAAAGTTCTTGCTTTATAATAGTAGTATAGATTAATTTCCCTAATTTTTTTATTTAGTGCTGTTTCTCCAAAAAATGCTTTCAGTTTTCTACTTCAATTCCATCAAGATTGCATTCAGATGTGCCACACTTTAGGCACAAATTCCGAATGTTAGCTCTCTAATTGCTCATTAGAACACTGTAGTAAAGCTGCTGATCACCAGGAAAGGTAACTAGCAGTTTGCTGCTGGTGTTGAAACTGCATGTTGAAGTCTGCATGTCAGAATGTTTTAATGAAATAGAAGAGGAAGATATTTGAGAGCTCAGTTAAAATGTGTCCTAATTTGCCTTTCTACAATTTCTATGAAAACGGAACCACTCATTTTGTTCCTTTCTAAATTAAATGTTTTAGGTTTTACCAGTTCCATTCTATCAACATGGCTTTAGTTTTGTCATAAGTAACATAAATGGTTTACTGGGAATGTCCGACTTTATTTTCATATGGTAGAGAAATATAGTGTGAATTTCCTAAAAAATATACTCACATTTTAGCTTTTGGAGCACCTTCCATTAACCTCTATGGGAAAATCACGAGAAAACAATTTTCTCAAAACCATGAAATGTCAGCAGTAGGCTTTTTCACAGGGTAAAATCACCTTAGAAAACACCACAATTCTTAAAATTAATATGAAACCATCAACAAATGATTTATATTGTAACAAAAAAATCTGTTCTCACACTTTATGCTTTCTCCTATTAGTGTTCCTCAAAACCTGCCATTCAATGCAATTCAATGGGGTGCTATCATGTGTATTGGCCACAAGATGGCTTACAACATTCTCTGGTTAAAGTGTTGGCAGCCAATCAGATCCCATCCTGAGATCTGTGCTTAGGCTCTGCTCAGATATATACGTTGGGTTTAACTTTGATATCTCCAAAACTACTGCACTGAGTTACACCAAAAAACAAAAAGGGTGCCCACTGGAAAAAAATCTACTGGCGGTGAAATGGTTAATGGTAACAGTATGGCATTGAGAAAGGCATAATTGCTGAAACGTGTCTGCCAAATTAAAGTGAAGACTGTGAACCGCAGAGCGCTCAGTGATTTCCTGGGATGGAATTTTGGTGGTTAATGTTTTCATGGTAGCTGTGTAGGTCAGTGACTGGGTGTATGAGTAGCTGTATAGCTCTGTGAGAGGGTGTATGAGTGGCTTTATGGGTTTTAGGAGAATCTGTGAGTGGCACTATGTGCTTGTGAGTGGGTGTCTCAGTGGCTGAGTGGGTCTGTGAGTGGGTGTGTCAGTATCTTTGTGGGTCTTTGACTTGGCCTCTGAATTGTGCTATGGGTCTGTGGGTAGATGTTAAAGTAGTTGTGCATGTCTGTGAGTAGCTGTGTCTGTTCTGCTAAAGGTCTGTGGGTGGGGTTTGAGTGCTGCTTTGGGTTGGTGAGTGTCTCTATGAGTGTTTGAATGTTCATTGGACATTTGCATACATAGGGTATTTAAAATGGAGAACTATGCACTGTGATCCTACGAGGGAACATCAATAAAGACTATCTGAGTGGATCTGCAAGTGGGTACATCAGTGTCAGTGTGGGTCTGTGAGTAGGTTCAAAAGTCTGTGAGTGGGTCTGTGAAGGAATTTGTGGGTGTCAGAGTGGGACTGTCAGTGGGTATGTGAGTCCTAAGTAGGTCTGGAAGTGGGTGCATGAGTCTCTAAGCATATCTGTGAGTTGGTGCATTAGTCTCTGAGTGCCTCAGTGAGTATGTGCATGAGTCTCTTAGTGTATCTGCAAGTGGGTGCATGAGTACCTGAATGGATCTGTGAGGGGGTGCACCAGTGTATTAGTGTATCTGTGAGTGGATGCCTGAATCTGTGCCTGGGTCGATTACTCTCTGAGTGCATATTTGAGTGGGTGCCTCATTGTCAGAATGGGTCTGTGATGGTTTTTGTTTTGCTGATATTTGTGAATGTGCCACAATGTTACATGGGGGGATATGCTGGTGGCTGTGACAAATTCATGAATGTCTTGCTAAAATTCGTTTTTTGTTGTGAAATATTGTGGACTTGTGGAGTTCCTGAAAGATCCTTACATATCTCCCATGGGGTCAGGACCCCTTACACCAAGTTGTGCCATTTGATTTTAGCCACGGGGACTATGATGATACACTAAATTGGCAGTCACAACTCTCTGCTCAGGTTGTGGCCAACCAATCGCAACATTCTCATTGGCACACTCATTCACAATTCATTGCAAATTCTTTGTGAATTATCCACTATCACAGATATACAAATTTGAATTTCCTTAAATTTTTCAACAGCTAGTGAATGGATTTACTCCAAATAACAAAATGTGCAGTCTGCGGACCAAAAGCAAGCTTTCTTCCAAACGTGTTGTAATTCTCTCCAGCGGTTCAGACTGTAGTCATGTTGAAAGCCCTTATGGAAATCAAAATGGGAAATACACTTTTTCGGACACCCCCTGTTTGTGAGACCCAACTTGATGGATAGCCTCAAAATGTTCCATGCGCAACAAGAATCACTGGCACACTCTTTGTGGAAAATGTCATGAAGATTTGTCAAACAGCGCTAAATTTATGGGAAAGTCAATAAATGCTTTTCCAATGGAAACATGATCCTAACTATAATTATATATTGGTGACTGCTAGATGGTAATAAATGCATATATATTCACTGAAAAAACCCAAAGGTTACAGGGACATCAAATTTAGGCTCAGATTTCACTCATACAAAACTAGTGAAATCCAGCAGTTGCAGTTGTCTGAGCTAACTATAACTTACACCCTGCAATGCACTGCTTATGACCTCACATATTAAATAACTCATGCCATGGTCAGTGACATAACTGATGAAATAACTGATGGCATCTCAAATGACATCACTGATAACCCCCCGACACCTGGAAACCAGCGATTGACAAATGGACAACCCTCACCACCGAAGACACACTGAAGTCAATGAAGTCAATCCACTCAGGGACCCCAAAGGACCCCTGCCCTCACCACATCTTCAACAGAGCCACCGACACCATCGCACCCATGCTCCGCCACACCATCAACTGCTTCCTGGTGACTGCCTCGTTCCCCGATGACTGGAAACACGCCGAGGTCAACCCCCTCCTAAAGAAACCCTCAGCAAACCCCACTGACCTCAAAAACTACAGACCCATCTCCCTGCTCCCGTTCCCTGCTAAAGTCATTGAGAAAGCAATCAACAGCCAACTCGCCACATTCATCGAACAACACAAAATCCTCGACTCCTCCCAATCCGGCTTCTGAAAAAACCACAGTATGGAAGCCGACCTCCTCCCCGCAACAGATGACATCCACAGCCTACTGGACAAAGGAGAAACAGCAGTCCTCATCCGCCCGACCTCTCAGCGGCGTTCAACAAAGTCTTTCACCGCACCCTAATACGCAGACTCACCAAAGCAGGAATTCAGGACAAGGCCCTCAACTGGATCCACTCTTTCCTCTCCAGCAGAACGCAGCGGGTCAGACTCCCCCCTTTCCTCTCAGACCCTACACCTACCACCTGCAGAGTCCCCCAGGGCTCCTCCCTCTGCCCGACGTTCTTCAACGTCTACATGGCTCCACTTGCCCCCATTGTCAGAACCTACAGACTCAACATTGTGTCATACGCAGATGACACCCAACTCATCCTCTCCCTATCCAACGAGCCCAACACCACCAGACACAACTTTCAAGAAGGCATGGAAGCCGTCCCTAAAGAGATGAAAAACTGCTGCATACAGCTAAACACCAACAAAATAGAAGTACTCATCTTGGGCCCAAACCCCGATGCCTGGAGCAACACCTGGTGGCCCCCGGCCCTCGATAAACCCCCAAACCCCACCGACCATGCACGCAACCTGGGAATCATCATGGACTCCGAGCCTAAAATAGACCACCAGATCAACTTCGTCTCATCTTCCTGCTTCCACACCCTCCGCCTCCTTCTTAAGACCTTCAAATGGATCCCCCTCGAACATCGAAAGACAGTCCCTCACGCCCTGGTCACCACCAGACTCGACTACGGCAAAGCAGTCTATGCCAGAATAAACAAAAACCTCACTTGCAAGCTACAGAACATCCAGACCGCCGCCGCAAGACTGGTCCTCAACCTGTCAAAACACTGCCCCATCTCCCAGCACCTGCACACACTCCACTGGCTCCCTGTCGAGGCGAAAATCATCTTCAAGATACTCACCCATGCAAACTAGGCCCTTCACGCCACTGGACCAGCATACCTGAACAGCCGACTAAAATTCCACGCACCCCAAAGGACCCTACAATCACCCCAGCTCTCCTACGCCATGGTACCCCGCACCAGAAAGACTAGATCGGGAGGCCGCTCCTTCACCTTCCTCGCAGCCAAAGCATGGAACACCTTTCTGCTCCACCTCAGACAGACAACATCGCTCCCCATCTTCGCAAGAAACCTCAAAACCTGGCTCTTCAACAGACCCCCTCCTTGATGTAATGGAACCTGCATCCCCCTACCCCTAGCGCCTTGAGACCCTTACCGGTGAGTAGTCACTCTTAACAAACCCCTGATTGATTGAGAACATCTTCAAGTGAGGTTTTCTAAGATTTTATGAATGGTAACCATATGTACTACGTTCAACAAAAAGTAGGGAGGGTCTAAGGGCAGGTTTACCGACCGACCAGATATGAGCCCCAAACTCAATATATCACAACAAATAATATCTGGGGGTCAAAAAGGAAGTAAGTCTGGCAGGAAGGACCACTTGTACCAAAAGCATGCAGAGCAGTATCGGTGAGAAATAATAGTTAGTGAATGGTCAAGTCGAGACTCAAGAGTACATGGAGAAAAAGGTATTGTTCCCATCAGAAGCCACACTGTACCGCCCTTGTTGTCATCATATGGGATCTCCTTACCCAGGAGACAAGACGGCCGGTAAATAATTACAGTGACCGAAATGTGATGTGAGGGCAGAACAGAAGGGTATGATAGTGGCTAATGACAAAAGCAGTGTATAGTGATTAGAGTGGAACAGTGAAGGGTAATTATAAAATTAGGTGAATGGGTGAAAAAATAAATTTTATTAATATCCCCCAAACCCTAAGATTAAAAGGCAGGTGTGGGTGCAGGTTTTAAATAATAACCGCACTTAATGGTGGTCGACATGTTTCAGCATTTCAAAAGATTTTCTTAATGCATTCCTCAGGACCTAAAAAAGGTACACTACTGCTTTGTAAAAAAAGAAAGATATCACCTGGACATCCAGGCGTGCTCAACCGTATACTGTCAGTGCATAATGGCAAGAGATCCAACATGTAAAACAAACAAACAAACAAACGAAGAAACAAATAGAACACTTAATGTTATTCACATTGTTTCTGTTTGTATTCATAATGGCATTGCAATATGTTCAATCATACTCGGACATTATTTCAAGTATACACTCACCCTTATGTGTAGGTTGAGGAGCTTCACCCCACCTGGCTGCAGCGCAGGTAAAAGGAGCACCGCTCTGTGAATAATCATATGATGTTTACAGAGCGATTAGTGATGTGACACTAAACAAAATAAATGAGAAAATAGAGTGTACTTCGAGATGAGAGGTAGTCTAAACCTCTTGTAAAGTCAAATGGTGACCAGGCAAGGCGTAATCGCCGTGATCTGTCATAATCCGTAAGGATGACTACCCAGTAGAGACAAGTTTTGCATGAACAGCGCTCCGTGTCGATTATTGTTTAAAAACCGCACACGCACTACGCTTCGTATTTTTTGTATTTCTGATGGCGGAGTGGCCTCGAGCGGCGTATCCGCGCAGGGAAAAAGACACACGCCACGCGCTTGGCGTTCACTCACCTTTCCGTCGGTGTCTCCTGGCAGTCTTCAGTACTGCTCGGGGGGGCGCCGATCGCGGAATGAGGTAATGTTTTGTATGGTTCTAACTCTACAGGCAACACGTGACCCAAGCAGTCACGTGATGCTGGGGATTCTGGGAGATGTAGTTTACTACCCAGTTTAACCTCTATTAGATCGAAGAAGGTATGTGTCAAGGTTATACCATACTGTGTGTATATATTAAAAATCATTCCACGGTATCACAATGCTGGGGATGTAGTTTGCTAACCAGTTCAATCTCTATTAGATCGTACTGTATGTATATTAAAAATCATTCCACGGTAACACAATTGTCATGGCATGAGTGTTGTGATGTATGTATACTGGAGTATGGTTGCTGGATGGCTTCCAGACAAATATTAATAGACGATGCATAGGGGCATTACACAGAGCACCATTCGGAGGGACATTTTACAAAGCACCATTCAGAGGGACATCCAGGGTATAGGCTCATTGAGGCCCTCTTTGTCACTGTTGAGACGGTATACCCATTTTTGTTCAATCTTGAACAAAAAACGGCTAATATCCGCACACGAATCAGGAATGTGCGGTTGCTCAAGGACTGTCCAATAAAACTCTTCAGGACCGTGGCCCTTCTCCAGAAAGTGTGCGGTCAGTCTGGTAGCTTGTTTTCGGCACCGCACTGTGCTTTTATGTTCTTGGATACGTGTCCGTACCTTTCTGGTTGTCATCCCGACGTACTGTAATTGGCAGGGACATTTGATCAAGTATATCAAGTTACTACTGTTGCAATTCGGAAACTTGTTTTGTGACCATGGGCGATTAGTGCCAATGTCGACCTCAGTAGATTTATTGGTCTGAGGACAGACGGTACAATTCCCGCATGGATGGTGTCCGACCACAGGTGGTAGGTCCCATAGGGTGCCCACTTGCCTCCCTTCTTTGCTGCGTGGGCGTGTGTGCACCAGTTGATCTTTCAAGTTCGGTCCTCTTTTGTATGCAAACATGGGCTGGGGAATGTCGTCACCTCCAGTTTTGAGGATGGACCAGTGTTTCTTTATGATTTTCTGCAACTGATTTGATCGGCTGTTGAAGGTGTTGACAAAGGCAATCCGATCCGTTTTTTCTTTTGGAGGGTGGATTTCAAGTAGGGCATCCCTATGGTTGTTTGAGGCCCTCTTTTTAGACTTGCGAATGATTTTTTTTGGGTATCGTTTCTCCTTTAGTTGTTCCTCCAAATTTTTGGAGTGCACCTCAAAAGATTCCTTTTTAGAGCAGTTCCTCTGTACCCTGAGGAACTGACCAAAGGGTAGATTGTCCCTCAGGGCTCGTGGATGGCAGCTGTCGTATCGCAACAATGCGTTCTTGGCCATGGGTTTGCGATATAGCTCCGATTCGATACCGGTTGGAGTCGCGTGCAACCTCAGGTCAAGGAAAGCCAGAGATGTTCTGCTGTGCTCGATGGTGAACTTGAGATATTCATTCTTGCTGTTCAACCAACCATGAAATGACATTAGGTCTTCTTCCGTGCCGCGCCACACCACCAGAATGTCATCAATATAGCGTTTCCATATATATATTGATGATAAGTATGGATTGGTGGTTGTTAGGACACTCTGTTGTTCAAAATGGTGCACGTACAAGTTTGCCAGGCTCGGCGCGAAAACACTGCCCATGCTGGTCCCGGACGTTTGCAAGTAGAATGTGTCCTCAAAGCGGAAGTAATTTTCCTTCGTTGCAATTTCTGCTAAATGCATGATGAAGGGTATTGGTGTCATGGATTGGTGGTTGTTCTGCTCCAGAAGTGTACCCACTACTTCTAGGGTCTCAGTTTGGGGGATCGATGTGTATAGAGATTCTACATCGAACGATACTAGGATGTCAGTTTCGATGTTATATTGTATCGTGGGAAGGAGTCTTAAGACATCTTTAGTGTCTTGGAGAAAGGTAGGCATTGCTTTGACCATTGGGTTGAGAAAGTGGTCCACAAAAGTTGAGAGGGGTTCTAATACCGACCCAATGCCTGAAATGATAGGCCTACCGGGTGGTGGCCTTAGTGGCTTGTGCACTTTGGGGAGGCAGTAAAAGTATGGAGTAGTAGGGTGTTTAGTAACCAGATACTGTCCTTCCTGTGATGTTATCCATCCTTCACTCGTAGCTTCCTCTACTAAGGCACTTATTCTGGTTTGTAGCCCTTCAGTTGGATCCGATCTCAACGGTAGGTAGGATTTGCGGTCACTAAGTTGCCGGAGGAATTCATTTCTATACACTGCAGTGTCTAGGATCACGGTTGCCCCGCCTTTGTCGGCCGGCTTAATGGTGATATTGTCGTTGGAAGTTAGTGAGCGCAAGGCTTGCTGTTCATCTCTGGAGAGATTCATGAAGGGCTTGACATCTCTTCTGTACAGGTCTGTGACGTCATTTTCAACGGCTGCTTCAAAGGTCAGAACTTTGGGGGGTAAGGTTGCACTTGGTGGGTTGAACGAGGAGGGTCTCTTCAAGCCAGTGTTGTTGTCTGTGGTAATGGTTTCCAAAGCGGTCGATTTTGCGAAGAAATAGTGCAGCCTTATTTTCCTAAATAGCTTGGATAGTTCAATTTGGGCCAGGAAAGGATCACCTTTCTGGGTAGCCACGAATCCCAAGCCTTTATTTAAGAGGTGTTCCTCCTTGGTAGACAGTGTGTGTGAGCTGAGGTTGATCACGATGCCGTCTGGTTGCTTGTTCCCGCAGCGTCTTGGGGGACTTTCTTCCCGCTGCGTAGATCCATCCTCGATTGTTGCGGGGTATTCGTGTCCGTGTTCCAATGGACTTGTTGTTGCACTGCTCCTTGTCTCCTCCTGCCTCGGCCTCGTCTCTGGCCAAAACCTAAAAAAGGAAACGATCCAGGGCCTTGTTGCATCTGTGGTGGGCAGAAGGGCGGGCCCATTTGCGGAGGGCAGTTTGGTCCCATCATCCAAGGGTTAATAGGCCACCATGGTTGGACATTGCCAAAGTTCTGTGGTTGATTTCTCCAATTTCTCCTGTTACCGCGACCCCTAGGGGCTTGGTTAGACGATCCGGTTTGTGATGTATCTGAGTCACTGGATGTCCCATCTGAACTAGAGGTGCCATATGTGGAGCCTCCCTTTTTGCCACTGCGACTGAATGTGGGTGCTGTATAGGTGTCACTACTGTATGGATATACTTTCTCCATTGAGAATTTCGCCAAATCCTTTTTGAACTTCTCTAGTTTTGTAGATAAGATAGATTCCTTAAAATCTTTGTTGCTCTTATCCGTATCGTCCTGTCCCTTTTTGAATTGTCCACTTTTTAAGGAGGCTTTTATATGGCCCTCAAGGACCTGAATCTCAATCAGGATGGTATCCGCAATTCTTTTCGCGGTTTTTATGATCAGGACCAGCCAGTCCCTCGTGCACCTCCAAGCAATCATGGCCCAATCCTTAAGAAATTGTTTGTCGTCAAGGAAAAGGCGTGGTGCATTGTTGACGATGAGGCCTGTGGGAGCACAGTTACCTTGAAGGTACTGTGCCATGATAATGCCATGAACGGAAGTTCTGGAGTGGGACTTCTTTAGGATTAGGACTTTGTTCCAACTGTCATCATTGTTTGTTGCTTGGGGTGGAATGGGGACATTATCTAAAAGACTAGGATTTTCGTCTAAAATATTTTGTACTTCAGCACTTTCAAATGCTAACCCCCAGTTTGTAGCCATCGTTTGGAAAAGACAGGTGAGGCGGTCAAACCTCAAAGCGAGATTCTCGAAGTATACTCTATTGCATTGGTGACTAGAGTAGTCAACCAGAATTAAAAAGACCCACAGCCTTAGCTGTACTAGTAACACGTTCAACAAAAAGTAGGGAGGGTCTAAGGGCAGGTTTACCGACCGACCAGATATGAGCCCCAAACTCAATATATCACAACAAATAATATCTGGGGGTCAAAAAGGAAGAAAGTCTGGCAGGAAGGACCACTTGTACCAAAAGCATGCAGAGCAGTATCGGTGAGAAATAATAGTTAGTGAATGGTCAAGTCGAGACTCAAGAGTACATGGAGAAAAATGTATTGTTCCCATCAGAAGCCACACTGTACCGCCCTTGTTGTCATCATATGGGATCTCCTTACCCAGGAGACAAGACGGCCGGTAAATAATTACCGTGACCGAAATGTGATGTGAGGGCAGAACAGAAGGGTATGATAGTGGCTAATGACAAAAGCAGTGTATAGTGATTAGAGTGGAAAAGTGAAGGGTAATTATAAAATTAGGTGAATGGGTGGAAAAAGAAATTTTATTAATATCCCCCAAACCCTAAGATTAAAAGGCAGGTGTGGGTGCAGGTTTTAAATAATAACCGCACTTAATGGTGGTCGACATGTTTCAGCATTTCAAAAGATTTTCTTAATGCATTCCTCAGGACCTAAAAAAGGTACACTACTGCTTTGTAAAAAAAGAAAGATATCACCTGGACATCCAAGCGTGCTCAACCGTATACTGTCAGTGCATAATGGCAAGAGATCCAACATGTAAAACAAACAAACAAACAAACGAAGAAACAAATAGAACACTTAATGTTATTCACATTGTTTCTGTTTGTATTCATAATGGCATTGCAATATGTTCAATCATACTCGGACATTATTTCAAGTATACACTCACCCTTATGTGTAGGTTGAGGAGCTTCACCCCACCTGGCTGCAGCGCAGGTAAAAGGAGCACCGCTCTGTGAATAATCATATGATGTTTACAGAGCGATTAGTGATGTGACACTAAACAAAATAAATGAGAAAATAGAGTGTACTTCGAGATGAGAGGTAGTCTAAACCTCTTGTAAAGTCAAATGGTGACCAGGCAAGGCGTAATCGCCGTGATCTGTCATAATCCGTAAGGATGACTACCCAGTAGAGACAAGTTTTGCATGAACAGCGCTCCGTGTTGATTATTGTTTAAAAACCGCACACGCACTACGCTTCGTATTTTTTGTATTTCTGATGGCGGAGTGGCCTCTAGCGGCGTATCCGCGCAGGGAAAAAGACACACGCCACGCGCTTGGCGTTCACTCACCTTTCCGTCGGTGTCTCCTGGCAGTCTTCAGTACTGCTCGGGGGGGCGCCGATCGCGGAATGAGGTAATGTTTTGTATGGTTCTAACTCTACAGGCAACACGTGACCCAAGCAGTCACGTGATGCTGGGGATTCTGGGAGATGTAGTTTACTACCCAGTTTAACCTCTATTAGATCGAAGAAGGTATGTGTCAAGGTTATACCATACTGTGTGTATATTAAAAATCATTCCACGGTATCACAATGCTGGGGATGTAGTTTGCTAACCAGTTCAATCTCTATTAGATCGTACTGTATGTATATTAAAAATCATTCCACGGTAACACAATTGTCATGGCATGAGTGTTGTGATGTATGTATACTGGAGTATGGTTGCTGGATGGCTTCCTCTGAATGGTGCTATGTAAAATGTCCCTCCGAATGGTGCTCTGTGTAATGCCCCTATGCATCGTCTATTAATATTTGTCTGGAAGCCATCCAGCAACCATACTCCAGTATACATACATCACAACACTCATGCCATGACAATTGTGTTACCGTGGAATGATTTTTAATATACATACAGTACGATCTAATAGAGATTGAACTGGTTAGCAAACTACATCCCCAGCATTGTGATACCGTGGAATGATTTTTAATATACACACAGTATGGTATAACCTTGACACATACCTTCTTCGATCTAATAGAGGTTAAACTGGGTAGTAAACTACATCTCCCAGAATCCCCAGCATCACGTGACTGCTTGGGTCACGTGTTGCCTGTAGAGTTAGAACCATACAAAACATTACCTCATTCCGCGATCGGCGCCCCCCCGAGCAGTACTGAAGACTGCCAGGAGACACCGACGGAAAGGTGAGTGAACGCCAAGCGCGTGGCGTGTGTCTTTTTCCCTGCGCGGATACGCCGCTAGAGGCCACTCCGCCATCAGAAATACAAAAAATACGAAGCGTAGTGCGTGTGCGGTTTTTAAACAATAATCGACACGGAGCGCTGTTCATGCAAAACTTGTCTCTACTGGGTAGTCATCCTTACGGATTATGACAGATCACGGCGATTACGCCTTGCCTGGTCACCATTTGACTTTACAAGAGGTTTAGACTACCTCTCATCTCGAAGTACACTCTATTTTCTCATTTATTTTGTTTAGTGTCACATCACTAATCGCTCTGTAAACATCATATGATTATTCACAGAGCGGTGCTCCTTTTACCTGCGCTGCAGCCAGGTGGGGTGAAGCTCCTCAACCTACACATAAGGGTGAGTGTATACTTGAAATAATGTCCGAGTATGATTGAACATATTGCAATGCCATTATGAATACAAACAGAAACAATGTGAATAACATTAAGTGTTCTATTTGTTTCTTCGTTTGTTTGTTTGTTTGTTTTACATGTTGGATCTCTTGCCATTATGCACTGACAGTATACGGTTGAGCACGCCTGGATGTCCAGGTGATATCTTTCTTTTTTTACAAAGCAGTAGTGTACCTTTTTTAGGTCCTGAGGAATGCATTAAGAAAATCTTTTGAAATGCTGAAACATGTCGACCACCATTAAGTGCGGTTATTATTTAAAACCTGCACCCACACCTGCCTTTTAATCTTAGGGTTTGGGGGATATTAATAAAATTTCTTTTTCCACCCATTCACCTAATTTTATAATTACCCTTCACTTTTCCACTCTAATCACTATACACTGCTTTTGTCATTAGCCACTATCATACCCTTCTGTTCTGCCCTCACATCACATTTCGGTCACGGTAATTATTTACCGGCCGTCTTGTCTCCTGGGTAAGGAGATCCCATATGATGACAACAAGGGCGGTACAGTGTGGCTTCTGATGGGAACAATACATTTTTCTCCATGTACTCTTGAGTCTCGACTTGACCATTCACTAACTATTATTTCTCACCGATACTGCTCTGCATGCTTTTGGTACAAGTGGTCCTTCCTGCCAGACTTTCTTCCTTTTTGACCCCCAGATATTATTTGTTGTGATATAACCATATGTACTAGCCTACCACAAAAGTTAAATCAATTTATTAGTTTTACTACTAACGCGTGATACTATTTCTCGCATATGTGATCTCAGTGGGTGTGTGACTGTCTGTATCAGTATTTGAGTGGGTGTCTGAGTGGCTGTATGGGTTTGTGAGTGCATGAATGAGTGACTGTATGGGTGAGTGAGTGGGTTTCTGATTAGCCCTGTGGGTGTGTGAGCCGTTGTATGGGTGTGTGCGTGGGTGTCCGAGTAGCTGTGTGGGTGCATGAGTGGATGTGTGACTGGTTTTATGGGTGTGCCAGTGGGTTTGTGAGTGGTGGTATGGGCATGTGAGTGGGTGTGTGAGTGACTGTATGGGTGTATAAGTGGGTGTGTGAATAGATGTGCAGGTGAGTGAGTAGCTGTGAGAGTGGCTATATGGGTGTGTGAGTGACTGTATGGATGTCTTGTGGCTGTATGGGTGAGTGTGTGGCTGTGTCAGTAGCTGTATGGGTGGGTGTGTGAGTGGCTGTACGGGTGAGTGAGTGGTGCCTGAATGGCTTTATGATTAAGTTAATGGGTGTGTAAGTGGGTCTATGGGTAAGTGAGTGGCTGTTTGAGTGGGTGTTTGGGTAAGTGAGTTTGTGTGTGAGTGGTTGTACTAGAGAGTGAGTATCTGTCTGAAGGGCTATATGGGTGAGTGAGAGGATATGCAAGTGCTCGTATAGATGTGTAAATGGGTATGTTTGTGATTATGTGGGTGAGTGTGTGAGGACTTGTATGGTTGAGTGACTGGTTGTATGAGTGGCTGTATGGGTGAGTGATTGGTTGTATAAGTGGTTGCATGAGTGATTGAGTGGGGATGTGAGTGGCTCTATGGAGGATTGAGTGGTTTTATGGGTCCTTTTATGGGAATGTGAGTGGTTGTGTAGGTATTTGAGTTGATTTATGAGGGGTGTGAGTGGTTCTGTGGATGGTATACTAAGTGATATCATCAGTGATGCCATTTGAGGTGTCATCAGTAATTTCAGAAGTGATGTCATTAACCATGTCATGAATTATGTAATATGTGAAGTCATAAGCAGTGCATCTAGGGGACGTAAGTCATAGTTAGCTCAGGTAACAAAATGCTCAATTTCTCTGGTTTTGCATAGTGAAATCTGAGCCTAACTTTAAGGTCCCTATAACCTTTGTTTTTTACACTAAATTTCTAAGTTTTTTTTTATTCTAGTTGCTAAATTTAACGTCCCTGTAACATGAGTTTTGACATTTTTCTAAAAATGTTTTCCTAATTGTAACCTGTAACCTTTGAGAGTGGGTGTGTGAGTGGCTGAATAGGTAGGTTAGTGGGTGAGTGAGTGGGTGTTTGAATGTCTGAGTGGGTCTATCAGTGGTTGTGTGATTCTCAGAGTGGGTCTGTGGGTGGGTCCGTAAGTGTCTGAGTGTGTCTGTGAGTGGGTACATGAGTCTGAGTGGGTCTGTGAATGGTAAGTAGAACTGGGCAAAAATTTCCACTCCGGTCGAGGAGTTCGGCAACTCTGTGTTATGCAGAAAGCGTAGCATTACTGGTAAACTCGATCCTCCATAATGTTTCTTATTGTTTTTCTGCCATAGGTGAGCGTGATCGAGCATGAGCGACTATGGCTGCACCCTGTTGTGCACCAGGAGGCCTGGGCCCTTTGCAAAGTGGTTGAGAAAGGGATTGGGGTCTCCAAAGATGTCTCAGAAATCCAGCTGTGCGGAACTTACTTGTGGGAAAAATAGGGTTTCTTGGCCCCCAACGACCCACAGCAGCCAAAGGGATATCCTCCCCCAATCAGTATTGCACCAGGAGGCCCTTGTGCAGAGTGGTTGAGAAAGGGAGACGGGATCCCTGAAGACATTTTAGCAATCCAGCGGTGGGGAACTTACTTGCCACAATTATAGGGGTTCTTGGCTCCCAACGACTCTCAGCAGCCAGGAGGACTACATCCGCCCACCAGTAGTGCGCCAGGAGGCTCCTGTGCAGAGTGTTTGAGAAAAGAGGCAAAGCCTTCGAGCACGTCTCAGCAATCCCTCTGTGGGGGACTTAGTGTTGTGACAATAGGGGTTCATGGCCCCCATCGACCCTCGGCAGCCAAGAGTACCTCATACCCTACCTGTAGTACACCGGGAGGCCACTGTGCAGAGTGGTTGAGAAAGGGGGTAGGGCCTCTGACGAAGTCTCAGCAATCTGGCTTTGGGAGACTTACTTGTGGTTAAAATAGGGGTTCTTAGCCACCCCAAGACCCTCAGCAGCCAAGGGGACTTAATTCCCCAACCAAGAGTGCTCTAGGATGCCCCTTTACAGAGTGGTTGGGGAAAGGGATGGGGCCTTCAACAATGTCTAAGCAGTCCCACTGTAGTGGAATTACTTGTAGCAACATTAGGGGTTTTTCCCCTCCAACCCTCAGCAGCCAAGGAGACTTCATCCCCCAACTAGTAGTGCACCAGGAGGCCCCTCTTCAGAGTGGTTGAGAAAGGGGATGGGCCTCTGATTACTTCTCAGCTATCGGCTGATGGGTACTTACTTGTCACAACAAATCGAGGTTCTTGGCCCTCAACGACCCTCAGCAGCCAAATGAACTTCATCCCCAACCAATAGGGCAACAGGATGCCCCTTTGCAGAGCAGTTGAGAAAGGGGATGAGGCTTCTGATGTTGTTTCATCAATGTGGCTATGGGGAACTTACTTGTGGCGACAATAGGGGTTTTTGGACCCAATGACCCTCAGCAGCCAAGAGGACTTCATCCCTGAACCAGTAGTGCACCGGAAGTCCCCTTTGCAGAGTGGTTGAGAAAGGGGGTGGAGCCTCCAACGTTGTCTGAACAATCAGGCTTTGGGGGACTTACTTGTCACAAGAGTAGTAGTTGTTTGCCCCAACGACCTTCAGTATCCATGGGGAATTCACCCCCAAGCAGTGGGGCACCAGGATGGGCATTTGCAGAGTGTTTTAGAAAGGGGATGGAGCCTCCGACGTGGTCTTTGGAATCCTGACCTGCATTATACTATGGGGAGGGGAGCCCCATCCCCCAGGGCCCTGCCTTTTTTGCAATGGGGAGAGGGGCCGCATGGCTGTCTCACAGGGCTGATTTCAGCCCTGGGGACCCCATCACCTGGGGCCTGGAAATGGTTTGCTGGTTGCCCTAGGGCACCCAGTTTGCACTGGGAGTGCAGGGTGCCTGAATGCACCTGCGGTTTCTGCCAGTTCCCCCCTCCTGCAGGAGCCACCATTGCTTTAACACAGAGGGAACTGGTAAACATGCAGCTCCCTGTGTGTGAAAGCAATTTATCTATTTCACTGTTCGCTTGACAGCAGGCATGGAAACAGACAAATGTTCCGCTTTCAACAAGCTTGAGCATTTCTCGGCTCTCCCTTGCTAAACTCAGAGTGTTTGCAATGGCCTAGCTGGAGTAGTTAAATCACCTGCCAAACCATAGCAAACAGCTATGACCCAGGGATGGGCATCCCTGACATAGCAGGAATCAGACCTCAGGATTGGCAGTCCCCAGAGCTATTTATGGCTCCCAGAGTGTGGGTGCGTGCCCCCCTCCTTTGAAGTAGTAGGGCTTACCCCGGGGAGGTGGCTGTACCCGTTTTAAAACTATAGTTTGGCCCCCGGGGAGGTGGTGGTCTCGGAGGCCCAGGGGGATGCATGTGCCCACATTACACGAAAATAGCCACATTGGGGAGGCAGCCCCAGAGGAAAGGGGCAGTCCATGAGGTCCCTGATTTATTTTGCATTAACCCAAGAGAGGTGGTGGTCCCTGAGGCACAAGAGGGAACCCATGAGTCCCCCTCCTTTATCAGAGCTGTTGCTTCTTTTAAAAACAATTCAGCAGGAGCGCATCAATAGCGTGGCTCCCTCCAAAAAATGATTTTTTGCCCTGGCAGGGTCCCAAGAGGCCTAGGGTGTCAGGGTATTCCTACCCTGCCCCTTCACTTTTTTATGTTTTATGTTGGCTGAAGCCGAGTGCCACAATGACTGCCAACATTTTCTGGTTTGAAGTGTTGGCAGCCAATGAAATTTCAGCACGGGGTCTATCGGATCCTTGGAGGATCCACATCCTTATATATATACAATTGTTTTTTTGTAATAACAATATCAAGGAAACGTTTATTTTCCTAACACAAACTTTCAAAATTCTAAAGTTATAGTTAGAACTTTAATATAAGTAGTGGACCTTATTACACACTATTTTCAGCTCACTGACCAGACTCACCACTCCCAGGACATAGTTGTTTCCCAGCATGCACTAACGTGGGCAGGGAAACCTGTGTTTGCTCTTGCTTGGCTGGAGCTATTTCAAAGCTCCCTTCAAGTAAGAGCCGACATGAAGCCTGCTCCAAGCAGGCAGGAGCTTTAGTAATGCTCCCGCCAGCTAGGAGCAGTCTTCATATCTGTTTCCCTGCCCACACTGATGCGGATTGGGAAACAGGTCTGAAAATTGCTTGTGCACACAGGGAGCAGCATTTGTAGCTGCTCTCTGCAGGCAGGATCAATGCAGCTTTCGCTGTATACAGAGAGCCAGCTGGGGGCTTGCTTCTCTCTGAGTGACTGCCATCAAAGGTATGATGTGTGCCCTTGGTGGGCACCAGGGTATCCACCCTTAGTTGGGCCAGGACTTGGGGGATGGGGCTCCTGTGGCCGAAATTGGACCAGGCCTAGAGGATAGGATAGGATAGGATAGGATAGTATTTATAGAAAGCACTAAAATAAAAGGTGTCCAGGTGCTAGGCGAGCAGAAGTGAGGCTAGCAGCAGCCAGCTAAGAGGCAAAGAAACAAGTCTTCAGAAGCTTCCTGAAGACTGGAAGCAAGTCAACCGTGGTAATATAAGGGGGCAGGGAGTTCCAGAGTTTAGCAGCTGCCGCAGAGAATCAGCGGTCACCCCATTTGGACCTGTGAAATCTGGGAGAGACAAGTTTCCTATGAGTGGAAGAGCTCAAGGCTCGCCTTGGAGTGTACCACTGAAACATGGTTTTAAGGTGTGGTGAGCCTTTGCTATGCATAGCTTTGTACACCAAGTTCAGAGCCTTGAAGAAAATGCGCTTCCTGATGGGAAGCCAGTGCAAGACACTGAAACCTTCACTGGCGGACTGGTGTTTCGAGAGGTTAAGGACCAGCCTTGCCACCGTGTTTTGAAACACCTGGAGTTTCTTCAGGGAACCTCTGCTGATATTAAGGTACAAAGCATTGCAGTAGTCTAACCGGGAGGTGACTAGTGCAATGGTGGTGGACTGATGTAGCTCCAAAGTGATAAACAGCAGAACTTTCTTCAACATTTTAAGGCTGTAAAAGCAGGTACTGACTGTTCAGTTCACCTGGGCGTCAAAAGATAGGCCCTCGTCAAAGAGGACACCCAGATTCTTAGCCATTTTGACCGGAACAGGATAAGGAATACATGTTCATGCATAACAAATGAGTTCTTGGAGAAATCAGTAATCCAAGTAAGGGGAAGTCCTAAAGGCTTAAGAGGCTGGTTTTCCAAAAAGTCATTGTGATGTTGATGGACAGATGTAGGTGGCCATGCCTGTATTTGGTTAGCATGGATAATGCCTAAATAAGAGTAGGATTTCTATGCCTAAATAAGGGCAATGTGAATTGTGCCTATATAAGGGCATAAATCGGGAAACCAATATAAAGTATCTAAATCAACACACAACACCCACTCCACTTTCGTATGAACGACATTACTAAATTCTAAACATGCTAAACATATCTAAAATTTAGCTACACATGGAATGCTAAAAACATGTCTAAAATACATTGTAAGAAATGCATTAAAAATTGTTGCTATGCAATAGTGCTGTAAATAATAAAGCAATGTTTCCTTCCAAGCATATATTTACAGCGAATGCTAAATGAATGAACATAAAATATATATACATGATGAAATGGCTAGTAAATACAGAAGAAAAAAGCTGAAACCATTTCATGTCAAGTTACATGAAACAATTAGTATTGACAAGGTGACATATTGTCTCTGAAAGTGCTTCAAAGAGTTATGTTCTCTATGAATAGTTCTACTGTAATCAGATTACTTGTGCCATGAAAAGAAAAATTCAAATTTGGAAAAAAAAAAATGAATCATAGGAAAATATTCCAAGTTAAATTCCAGGTTTAGTCTTTGTTTTGAAAAATGAAGGCCAAATTCAGAGTTTTCCCAGTACACTGTGTGCTGAATCAAAGGTCAGTGTATGGGGATGGAGAAAACATGAAATCTTCTAATCCTGTAGACAAAAAATCATCTACCGTTGTAGGTGAAAGTGGGATTACCTCATTTAGAAGACTAACCGCACATAGTTGTGAAGCATCACCGTCAGCATTGGTCGCATCAGCAATGTTCGTATTGGATGTTACCTGCACGCCTGTTGTTTCCTCTCGTACCTCAGCTGTAGCAGTTTGCGTCTGTGAGATCTCAATGAATGCTGTCATCAGGATTGGTCGCCGCTGGGGACAACATAGATACAGATGTTTGACCCACCCATCACCCGAACCTAATACCCTAGCTGTTATAAACTGCTTTATGTCCCGGTTTTTTCTTTCCACAACAGAATTTCCCTCAGGATAGAATGGAGAAGAATACTGCAATGCTACGCCCAAACTGGCCATGGCTTCTTTGTAAGCTCGAGAGCAAAACGCTTGCCCTGGTCAGAGTGTAGTGTGCCAATTGCGTATGTGCCGATAAAGACTCACAAATCTTTTTTAACAGTTCGAGTGTCCACCGAGCTCTGAGGCCTCATCCAAAGGAACATTGAGCATAAATCCACTGCGACCATGATATATTTATAGTTACCATCCCTTTGTAAGGGACTGCATTGATTCAGGTAAACACATGCTAATGGTTTATCTGAGAATAACAGGGGCGTCTGCGCAGGACGTTTCACAGTAGAGACTTTCATCTTTTGGGATATTTCACATTCCAAAACATAGTTTCTGGTCAGTTTCCTAATGCCAGGCCACCTGTATCTCTGTTTTAACAACGAAACTGTGGCGGAAACACCTGCATGAGAGTCTGTGAGATCTCAAAGAATGCTGTCATCAGGATTGGTCGCCGCTGGAGACAACATAGAGCATGGGCAGTTACCGGGTATCAATATCCGTTGGCATGACTGATGGGAGTGTTAGACAGATGTCTAGCATGCATTCCTCACTGCAAAGCAAGCAGTCTAGAACAGGTAAGATGCATTCTTGCTGGATTGGTCTCAATGACAGAAACCATGTGGAATTTAATTCTCGTAGACGAGGTAAACCTCAAATTTGGACGATGCGCTCACGACACTTCATCTCCAATAGAGCTCTCTCTATGGTGCTTGGAGTGACGCTGGTGATTTGGCTAGCCATATCATAGAAGTAGGAGCAAAAACAGGATCCCTGCAATGAGTGCTAAAAGTAGTGGCAGTCCGCCGAACACAGAGTGCATGAAGTTAGGAAGTATTCCGAGGACTGATTGAAAAGGGGCAAACAGTCCTGGACATACTTTCTTAAATACATGTACAATACCGCTCAAATCAGACATGTTTAAGATACGTTCCAACATTTCTGAGAAATGTTTAGGGTAGTTTGTATTCAAAAAGGCTTGTATTTTGGCTGAAGTTCTTGCGACTAGTAGATCAAAAGTTTTTTTGGCCGAGGTCAGTGGCACTATTTGTTGCAAAATAATGGCTTTCATTCTGCTTAGAGCATCAATTTGTATAGAAGAGATGTTCAGTGAAACCCATAAAGGCGACTCCCTGACTGTCTTGATCTGAGGGTACAAGACTTGCATACAGCAAGTGACCCGAGATATAACCGTTTCTAGATATGCGATGCTAGGCAACATGCCACAGCAGCTGTGATCATTCAACATAATGTAAGTTCAATTCGAAAGTTAGCCACAAATTGGATTAATCACTTCAGCTGGTGAACCTTGCAGGTAGCAGGATAAGTTTGTGGTGGAACTATTGCAGGCCCCGTGTAAATTAATACCCTGACATAGAAGAGAAACCCTTAGTGCTTTTTCATGTTTGTGCCGCTAAGAAACACTTCATGCCCCCACTCTAACATCTGTATGTGTAAGGTAAATCCCAGGATGCCTTGATGTATTTTTTACCCAACCTTTCATATTTGCCTGCTGGTATATGTTTTAGGCAATATTGAAAATGGAAAGCTGTAACAGGCAGAGTAAATTTAGCATGTATTATCCACTCAGTGGCTGTTTTTTCTGCCACCGTGAATGGTAATTTTTCCAGTTTTTCAATGCTCAGCACCGTATAGTCTGCTCCACTTTGTGCCAGTTTGATCTGTTTATCAGTGAGATTGAATTCTGTAGTGACGTAGTGTTGATTAAACGCCAAGGCACATAACCTGTACGCAGGCTTTGTAGCGTCCAGCCTAATAACATGATAGAACGTAGCTGAGACTGACCATGTTGCACTATGACCAAGTCTTGTTCCATAATGTCTATGGCAGAAGAAACAATGCTGTCCCATGAATATATCCTGGAGTCGTTAACCCATTGTCTATTACAACAAGAGATTTCTCTAAATGAATTCAATCAATTTCTCATATTCTTTCTGCAGTCTCAATGTTGTTTATCCAAAAGTCAAAACCCTGTCTTGACTGTTGGGCAATAAAGCATGCATTCCTCACTGCAAAGCAAGCAGTCTAGAACAGGTAAGATGCATTCTTGCTGGATTGGTCTCAATGACAGAAACCATGTGGAATTTAATTCTCGTAGACGAGGTAAACCTCAAATTTGGACGATGCGCTCACGACACTTCATCTCCAATAGAGCTCTCTCTATGGTGCTTGGAGTGACGCTGGTGATTTGGCTAGCCATATCATAGAAGTAGGAGCAAAAACAGGATCCCTGCAATGAGTGCTAAAAGTAGTGGCAGTCCGCCGAACACAGAGTGCATGAAGTTAGGAAGTATTCCGAGGACTGATTGAAAAGGGGCAAACAGTCCTGGACATACTTTCTTAAATACATGTACAATACCGCTCAAATCAGACATGTTTAAGATACGTTCCAACATTTCTGAGAAATGTTTAGGGTAGTTTGTATTCAAAAAGGCTTGTATTTTGGCTGAAGTTCTTGCGACTAGTAGATCAAAAGTTTTTTTGGCCGAGGTCAGTGGCACTATTTGTTGCAAAATAATGGCTTTCATTCTGCTTAGAGCATCAATTTGTATAGAAGAGATGTTCAGTGAAACCCATAAAGGCGACTCCCTGACTGTCTTGATCTGAGGGTACAAGACTTGCATACAGCAAGTGACCCGAGATATAACCGTTTCTAGATATGCGATGCTAGGCAACATGCCACAGCAGCTGTGATCATTCAACATAATGTAAGTTCAATTCGAAAGTTAGCCACAAATTGGATTAATCACTTCAGCTGGTGAACCTTGCAGGTAGCAGGATAAGTTTGTGGTGGAACTATTGCAGGCCCCGTGTAAATTAATACCCTGACATAGAAGAGAAACCCTTAGTGCTTTTTCATGTTTGTGCCGCTAAGAAACACTTCATGCCCCCACTCTAACATCTGTATGTGTAAGGTAAATCCCAGGATGCCTTGATGTATTTTTTACCCAACCTTTCATATTTGCCTGCTGGTATATGTTTTAGGCAATATTGAAAATGGAAAGCTGTAACAGGCAGAGTAAATTTAGCATGTATTATCCACTCAGTGGCTGTTTTTTCTGCCACCGTGAATGGTAATTTTTCCAGTTTTTCAATGCTCAGCACCGTATAGTCTGCTCCACTTTGTGCCAGTTTGATCTGTTTATCAGTGAGATTGAATTCTGTAGTGACGTAGTGTTGATTAAACGCCAAGGCACATAACCTGTACGCAGGCTTTGTAGCGTCCAGCCTAATAACATGATAGAACGTAGCTGAGACTGACCATGTTGCACTATGACCAAGTCTTGTTCCATAATGTCTATGGCAGAAGAAACAATGCTGTCCCATGAATATATCCTGGAGTCGTTAACCCATTGTCTATTACAACAAGAGATTTCTCTAAATGAATTCAATCAATTTCTCATATTCTTTCTGCAGTCTCAATGTTGTTTATCCAAAAGTCAAAACCCTGTCTTGACTGTTGGGCAATAAAGCTGCAGAATAAATCTGTTTTGTGTTGGTTATTATACTTTTTGTACCTGTCTTGTTCACATTTTTTACGATAAAAGTTTCTGGATTTGACAAGTTGAACCCTGAAAATATGGACATTTCTTTGCAAAAGTTTTTGAACTACTCTTAGGAGGAGTAGGACAATGTTCCCATTGGTTATACACAAATACATTTCTAGGTGATGGAGTTTTATGCAAGAAATGATTACATAATGGTTATAACAATACATTTCTTCATAGTCTGATGAACCCTCTAAATATTCATGATTTGTGAATACTGCAGACATTTCTTAGATCAGACATCATGTTATTGACAGTCTCGAATTCCCAATTATCAGAAAAGGTACTAGAGGTAATAAAGTCACTTAATGAAATTTTAAATAAGTGTAGAATCTTCAGAAGTTCCGATGGGCCAAAAATGTCATATTCATTTCTGTCCCAAACTATCCCATCTCGTATAGGAATGGCTGTGGTGTTCACTGCTGACAAGTCTCTTGCTTCACAATTGGATGTTTTGTGTAGCTGGAGAAGTAAGTTCACTCTTTTACTTGCTGTGTCCATTTAAATATAGCTTCCATTTATCAGCATACCCAGAGTTATTACCAGAGCTAACCAAAGTAGAAAGAAGAATATTTCTGAAACAATCCATTGTTCAATCCATGGTGAAACCAGATAAGTCTTTTTCAGGAGATGGGAAAAGTCTGTTGCTTGTTCTTTGAAAGTTCTTTGTGCTGGTGTAGTTTAAGGTTCGCTGGGATCCTCAGAAAATGTATCAAAGTTAGTGAAATAGCCAGAGGCAGTTCTGACAATGGTTGGAGTTGCATCAGGATTTGTTGAATTCGCTGGAACCAGTTGATCAATTGTTACTTCGTTGTAGACAGGTGTATCAAGACGAACTGTTAATTGGGTATCAAGAGGGATGAGTTCCATAGCTTTGTTGCATAGTCCTTCATTTCTCACTGTTGAATCTTCAAAGGTGATGTCTCTCAGTTTGTACCTCATGGATTGTAGCTAGCCTAGTGCGTCTGCTACATTGTCGGAGTTCACTTGGCCTACTGCTTAGTATCGGCCACATACTGTGGTTTGATCAGGGCGATGAACACAAAGCTTTTTACCAGCAAGGGGCGGCAAAAGTATTGTTCTTGTTCCGTAGATTGCTAGGACAGGTACTGGTTGTCTGTAAGAAGGCCCAAATTCCTTCTTGTCCACGATCTTTTCTCTAACTAGATCACCAAGCTTTGGGGTCCAGACAGGCCTTCCCAGGACGGTTGATTTTTCCCCAGTGGTGGTTGGCTACAGAAACACGTTGCTTTCTTTCAATCTTAGTTCATTTAAGTCCTGTTTCTTTATTTGATGGATGAAGTTTTCATTCAATAAAAACAAAATACATGATCATAGCTGACGCGGCGCGTTTTGTCTCCACGTGACTTTTTCAAAGCTATAAAAATATACAACAGTGAAACTAATATTAAACAGTGCTTTTTGTACAAGAATATAATTTATATAGTATATAATCGATATATCAAATCCACACAATTTAAAAACCTAAAATGAACAAAGAAATTATCCTATCTACAGAGGTTTGTTTATATAAGTAAGACAATAAGGGCTATGGGGAGATAGAGACATATTGGGGAGACCTATATACAATGAACATTATTTCATATCGAACCAATCATGTATTTGATTACGCACAAATTAAATTAATGTTACTGATCACGAGGATTTCATTTTGAATAGTTTGTCATAAATCAGGATAGTAAAAGAGGATGATAAAAGAACACACTCAAGAGAACACAGAAATACAGTAACAACAGCAAAACCTCATCACATGTGACTCTTTGTGTTGACCTTATCTGAGAGAATTGAGATACAAACATAGCATCAGATTTTTCAAATTTTGTCATATGCTTTTATTAAACACCGAATATTATTATATCTAATACAGGTTCCTAATAATGTGATTTTTTTCTTTTTTCAACAAGACTAAATAAGAAAAATATCCAAACATACTCTAATATAAGCAAGGCATCAGAGTTTCACAATAATTTCAGGACATAATATATTCTTTTGTTTCCGCTGAAAATGAAATGATATTGTAACCATTGCAGACTCCTAATAGTATGATTTCTTTAAGAAAACTGCTGCATGAAAAAAAGTCAGTTGGATCAAGTACATTACAAGATAGGAGCTTACAGATTTTAGGTACCTTTGCTTATAATCCTGTATTTGTACTTTCTGATGAGTCTTGCTCAAAAAAGTGCCCGACAATATGATATGCGGGTTTCTTTTGTCTGATAGAATCTGAAACAAATTGAAAACCTCATGTGTCATTCTTATCTATTATGGCATCAATTTTCCACTCTTAGTAACTATATTACTTCAGTTATTTATCATTTGTTCCAGTCCTAACTTTACTACTCCTAAACTGAGAAAAATCCTAACTTTAAGACTTTTGGTATTCACAGAAGGCATTTAGGAGTCCTAAAGTTAGGAGTCCTAACTTTACTACTCCTAAACTGAGAAAAATCCTACCTTTAGGACTTTCGGTATTCACAGAAGGCATTTAGGAGTCTTAAAGTTAGGACTCCAAACTTCTGTGAGTACCAAAATGAGTAAGTGCCTTCTGCGAATACCAAAATGGTATTAATTTTAGGATTTTGTCTTAAGTTAGTTCAGTGAATCGGGCCCATTGTATCTTTCAATGTTGGACAAACCAAACAGCTAATACATAGGATTTTCGTGCTACTCAGCTAAGGTGTATATTTATCCCTATCCAGTCCAGATGTCTTATGGAGTATTATGAGTAGGGGTCTCTGAGAAAAGCACGACTGAGTTACTTCAGTATCTAGAGTTAAATTAGTGCCTTACCAAACTGTTTGGAGCCATGTAGTGTAGTTCCTAGATTCCTGATAGACTCTGCACATTGGAATAATATACACTATAGTTTTGAGAAAGGATTGAAATCAGTATGTCTCTATCAAGTACTTGATTAAACTTAATTACTTGTGTCTGCCAGCTAACTCAGAGGTCACTAGAAACTTCTCGAATAAACAAGAAGGGATTCGTTTCTGACAACCGCATAAACATGACAACTTTTTTTTCCTTAGAATCGGAAAAGTCTCAGAATCGTGGAAACAATAGATAACAGTTTCACTAGTCAATTGTGCATGTTCATTTCTATAGAGTTTACACAGAAATAGTTAGACAGGCGTTTCAAGAAAAAGGGTTTATTGAACAGTCTTATTTCTCATGCCAGAGATATGAACGGCTACAATCGTAAGACGGAATGCAAAGAATAATACGTACAGTGTTAGCAGTAAGATAAAATAATACTGCAATAGCACGGTTTTTAGCTATGACATATATTCATAAAAATACTTACATGAATAACACAGGCTAAAATGTGAATACTCATCTTGTGCTTCTGGCTAGTTCTACCCCAGTGTACCTAACCTAAGTGTAGTACGAGTTAAGAAGTATGTGCTGTTTGTCTATAGTCTAGTTTAGCTTATAGTTTAGATTGGTGTTGCCAAGATTTGCCAAAAAGTCCCTCTAGGTTCTAGTCCGCTCCATACCTTAGAATGAGAGAGGTTGGAATCTCTTTCCGGGTCTCGATCTCTAACACCCTGCAAGGATCAGAAACACTGGAGCTGGATTCTCTACGAGGAAGATGACAGCGTCTGGTCAGTGTGTCAGGCAGGGAATCGACTTCCTTCTGAGCTTGCCGTTGCAAGCCGTGTCGTGCACGTATGCAGCCGAACAGTGGTTTGCCATGGCAAGTGAAGGTATATTTATACCTTGAAGGTGTTTAGGAATGCCAGTATTGACATAAAAGTCGGGCAGAAGAACTTCATGAATGAACACCTAAGGAATAGATGTTCATGCATAATAAATGAGGGGCATATTACCAAGCAATAGCGATAATTATCGCTATTGCTTGGTTAGAGACAAAAATTTGCCGCAGCGCTGCAGCGATTTTTACCGCAAATAAACCTTGGTATTACCAAGGTTTAACGCAAATGCGGTAAAAATCGCCGCAAAGCATGAATATCGCTGAAAAGTCAGCGATATTCATGCATTAGCGAGTTAATGCTCTTAGCCATGTTATCCACCTCCCATTGGATAACATGGCTAAGAACTGCTCAGGGCAGGTGTTAGCTTTTGGAGATATTCCCGCTTAGCGCGAATATCTCCAAAAGTTGGTAATAGGAGATAGCGATGTTAGCAACTGTTTCCAGTCGCTAACATCTTGGCACGCCCACTTTGCATCTCATTAGTGATAAATATTACTGACATGCAAAGTGGGGCCCAAGATGGTCGCTATCTCCTACTAGCTGTCGCTAACTGGTGTTAGTGGCAGCTAGGTAATAGGGAGATCATTTTATCTCCGCTTTCTTGGCTTTTAAAGGCAAAAAAGCAGAGATAAACCCCTTGATAATATGCCCCTGAGTTCTTGGAGAAATCAATAATCCAAGCAAGGGGAAGTCCTAAAGGCTTAAGATTCTGGTTTTCCAAGAACTCATTGTGACGTTGATGGACGGATGTAGGTGGCCATGCCTGTATTTTGTTAGCATGGATAATGCCTAAATAAGGGTAGGATTTCTATGCCCAAATAAGGGCAATGTGAATTGTGCCTATTTAAGGGCATAAATCGGGAAAACTATATATGGTATCTAAATCGACACACATCATTACGCCTCTCCTCGGAAGGCGTACTATTTTGACGCTGCCTCAGATTTACGATTTCTTGTAAATCTGTGGCAGTGTCAAAAAGCCATGGATTTTGCTGGGAACTCCCCCAGCAACACCCATTGTAGGCCACTTTAACGTAGAACACTGCTTTAAAGGGATCAATTTTTATCAGGCAGCAATAAGCCAAAAAAAGTAGCTTAGTGCTGCCTGATAAATAGCAGGCAGGCTTCTGCGCCAGGGAACATCACAAAATATGACGTTCCGGCAGCGTAAGGGGATCATAAATCTGGCCCACGGTGTATAGTGATACATATGTAGTATGTGGCTTGTTATCTGGTCCACATGTCTGCCATGAGGTGGTTAACCTAAACCTAGCTCTGCTTCATTGCTTTGCTAACTAATTTCAGCACTTGATGGTGTAGTGTAACACTGGCACAGCAACAGTTGAGAAATAGGTCTGGCTTGGAACCTTCCATTTCGGACACAGAGTTGTCTCAAATTTCTTTCAACAAGGAAAAAGAGAGGAAGTCAAGTGCTAACATTTTGTCCAGCTTTTCATTGTATAAATGGAGCAGCTCAATAGGACCATAGTACAATGACCCCTTGAAGAAGATAGATTTAATGGTGAGTTGTTGTGGCAGTTGTTTTCTTAGTGAGGATACCACCTTAAGTGATCTACAGGGAGAAGGTAAGCAGCTTGGATGCTTTGGGGTTACTATATTCCTCTTTTCCGTGTACCATGCTGAGGTTTCTGTGGATGATGACTTTTAACTGACAGCGATAATGCTTCTTCTGAAAATGGTGAAATGTTCTTCTTACCCACCTTCACTCCTTCTATCAGTTCAATGACCTCTCTGTCCAACAGCAATCCTTTTGAGGAGGTCTTCCCACACAATTGCATAGATTGAAAACAAACCAGGCAATGTGTTATGTCCATAAGTAATACAGCTAATTGCAAAAGAAAAAACAAAAGGGTATGCAAACTGTCCTTTGGCATTCTCGTCATCATTTAATTTCAGAAAAGCAGGAACAGTTCTATTGTCTTTTACACTTTAGAAACGGTTTGAACTAAGTTCCCTTTTTAGCACTTGGTGATGGGGTCATGTAAACTCCATGATATCCAGGGGTCTTTACTTTTACCTTTAAAGATGAGGCCATTGTAACAGCATAGGTGTAATCATTGTGTTGTTTCTTTTTGTTTAGCACCAGATGACGAGAAAGATGGACATTTGAACTGGAACATGTCTTGTAGATTCAGAGAATCCAAGGCAGGTGACGTCCGTTGCACATTAGCTCTGATTGACACGATCTGTTGAAGCATTGAAGTGGTTGTTGGCTCAAATGCTAGTTACTTACCCATCATATTGTGCATATTTTATAATTGGTAACTGCAATGCACAGCAGTAGGCATGTGCACTGTTAGTGGACTTAGGAATAGTTTCACATTGATTGACTCCATGAAGCCAGTTCCGATTTCTTGCAGACAAGTTACACATCAGATGACTGATCTTACTTGCGAGTCACCCAAATTGTGGAAGGACAGTGGGGCATATCCTCAAAAACGTGTGACAACCATCGCAAAAGTAACTTAACGCAACTCTCCACATTGCAGTCCATCGCAGGAAAATTATGCTGTGTTAACTAAGTATTCACAACACGGCGGTACCATGTGAAAGAGTTCCGATAACGTGTCAAATCACTAAGTTAAATTCAATGCCACGCCGCTAAAATGCGAAACACTAATGCAAAAAAAACTGCAATGAGGCCAATCACGATTCAAAAAGCAGCATAAAGCAGCGGCAGGCCTGCAAATCCCAGGCTTCTGGTGGGAAAATGCACTATAAAAGCTCAAAAGCAACACACCAGAAACAATCTAAAGTGCATAGCAACATGGATTTACCCTGACCGAGCGAGGAGGCCAACATGAACCCCACAAGACCCACAGACCACCAGCAAGGAACAACGGGGTTGGGGAGGCCAGGGAGAAGAGGGAGAAGAAGACAGAATGCAGTCCGCAGCAAAACCAGATCAGTGTCACGGAGGTGACAGAACACTACCATAAACTGACCCACAATTATACTACAGTGAATGCAGTTCGAGTGTCGAGGAGGCCAAGAGGCGCTGGCATGATGTGAGAATCCAAAGCAGGCACAAAGCCGCTGACAACTGAAAGGCAGCAATGGCAACAGAGTGTCCTGCGCCACAGGAGAAGCTGGAGGAAATGGAGGCCACAGTCAACAGTGTGTTGATGGTGCAGGGAGTCAGGAGTGCGGACACAGCTCAAGGGTACCTGACACAACATCAACAGGGTGAGGGACTGGGTGACTGGGGGACTGGGGGAGATGGGCACAATGGCGCACATGCACAACGATGCGTAGCACACTGCACACCCACAATGACCCTGGATCATGCTGCACCTCCCAAACATTCACAATGTACATTATCATACAGTCTGCATACAATCTGCATCTAAACAAGAACAATGCACCAACATACATATCAATACAATGTCAACATGCTTCTCCCCTTCACATTGCAGAGGGACACACAACACCTCCAGCAGAGCACAGAAGACCACACATCAGTGATGCCGGAGTGGATCACCACACCTTCAACACCAACACCCTACAACAGCCAATGGACATTCCACGCAACCCACCCCATGGACCAGATCAGCCAAGCCACTCAGAGAAAACACAGACCCTGCAACAGACCACGCAGCAGGAAGCACCGGCAAGCATGGCTGGCTCCCAACACTTCACCCACCCACACATGGCATTCTGCCAGGTGTCAGAACACCAAAAGGAGGTGGCCGAACAAGTGCGGGTGGGGTACGAACACATGGAAGGCGAACTAGATCATGTATGTGGGTGTCCATTATCCTTCAGGGACCACCTACACCCCACAAAGGAGACCAACACTGCGATAGACACATCCAGAAGCGCATTCCCAGTACAGAACCACGCCCATGAACACGCAAATATCAGTCGCACACCCCCATTGGCTCTGCGTACAACGGCCCAGTCCACTCCTCTTACCAATTGAGTGGGTGACGACAAAGTTACATCTCCAAGCTCTAACCTGCTGCCTGCCGTAACATGTCTGCGTCTGCTGTACACAGCACATTGTAATGTGGTAGGCCCCAGGGCCCTCATGCATACAACAAGACCACAGGGACACATGCAGATATTATATTGAACGGTCTCTGGGCACATGCACCCAACCCCCTTATTCGCAGGGCCACATGTACAATGACGCCTGTGCTGGATGTGTGTGGGGTGAGTGTAAGCCAGCCCGCACGGAGTGCTTGGGGCTGGCAACAACCTGAACAGTGGACACCAGTGCAACCAAAACAGAGAAACCTGCAAAACAGAGTCAACTTCTGAGCAACATGGAGGGAGCCAGAGGTCACCCAACATGCAAACAGAAGTGTCAGTGAGTTGCAGTGCATTGAGGTTTGGCCACTAGAGCTGAGCGCGCTCATGTGATGAAAATGACTAGGATTGTGTCCTTTCAGTATATTCCTGATGCAGACGCAGTGGGGTGTGTTAGACCTGCCTCATCTTCCACATCAACTTCCCAGGTCTCCCACACTGCCTGAGGTGACATTGCTGTGTAACCTCTCCACAGCATAAAACTAAATCAGTAACGGTCCATGGGTTGTGCTACACTGAGTTAGTGGCACCTGGAGTGCTGAGCAGGGTAACAGGCAGATGATGGCACCCACAACAGGTGTGAGCAACTCCGTTAGTCTGCCAGTACCACTGTTTTGACTCTGGCAGATGGCGGTTGGAGGTGGTCCTGTCGATGGTGTCGTGTATCTCCTGCGGTGATGCCATGTTCGGGCCAGTCAGGACTCGATTAGATGTGTGAGCCCTGGTGGACCGCAGTTAAGGCCAGAGGCAGAGGACAGTCAGGGCCACAGATACATGGCGTTGACGACCTCAAGGCCATCGTCTTAGAGGCCATCAAATATTGAATCAAACAGGGCCCCTGACTTGAGCTGCACATATTTGGTGGCCCCGGATGCACAGCGGCCAGCACAGGCACACCGCCACAGGACGGTGGCTTGCAATCCAATGAGGTAGGGCAACGCAGACTGAGCGGGTCCTCGTCGATGTCGAAGGTGAATGTGGCAGAGGGTTGCGGGGGACATTGGAAGGTGTCCTCCAGGACATTATGCAGAGGTCTGATGCTATCCAGAAGCAGCAAATGGAGGAGTGGAAAGAGACAGTCTTGTTGCTACCACCAATTCGGTATCAGCTGCATGAGGATTAAAACTACCCCCTAGTCCATAGACTCAGATGCCACCAATGTACGACCAGAGAGTGTCCATGAATGTCGGGGAACAGACTTTTTTTTAAAGTTTTAAAAAAAGGTATTGAAAATCATGCACATCAGGTTACAAGGTATTCATCCAGTACTGTGACACATGACAGGAGAAGATAGTAACATCGCATTTGTCATCAACATCATGAAGGCTGTGATACAATAGCGGCACAATGTGCAATGAAAGATAAAGTGGCAGTATGTGGAACATGAGAGGGCGACAAGGGGCATCCAGTGTGGCGGAAAATAAGCGGGAGGGGCGTGTGAGGACAGCAGTGAGCAGGAGGGGGAAGGAGGATTCCAATGGACCAGCGCTGGCGCCGCCGCTGGCGGAGTGCTGGCAGGGAGCGCGGGAGAGGTCGCAGAGGGGTAGATATTCTGGGAGAGGAGATACAAAATGAGAGGGCCCCAGATATCAGGTGGCCGACCAGTAACTGGCCTTAATTCCCACATTTCTGAAAGAAGCCTCTGACACCGCATAGCATCCTCGAGCCAAGCACTTGCCTTGGGTGTGGGCCTCTGACCCCAATGTATAGCAACTCTATGGCGTGTGAGAATGAGCAGCATAGCCGTGAGTCAACAGGAGGCATCAGGGCAGTGTCTCACCAAGCCGAGTAGGCAGGTCCGTGGATCCGACAAGACAGGCGAGGAGGTTATGTTTGTAATATTAGTGTGCACTTCGCACCAGTATGTAGAGCCCAAAGGGCACAGCCAAGCAAGATGAGAGAAGTCCGTCGAAGGACACAAGCATGGGAGACATCTGTCACCAATTCTAAAAACCTGGGGCCTTATTTATGAAGACCTTGCGCCGCCGGTGCGTCACTTTAAACATGGGAAAAAGTGATGCACCGGCGACGCAAGGCCTTCATAAATAAGACCCCTGAGAGGGGAAGCAGTATAGCCTGTGTAAATATTTGAAATGTACGAGGCGCAGTCAGCAATGTAGGAAAACAGACATAGTGAAACCGGGGCTGAGAGGGATGATGCCTGTACACTGATATGAACTCTGCCATTGCCAAATTAAGACCCTTTGACCTACTGGACCACAGTGTAGGCCGAAGGCAGCTGTCAGCAGTGGCCCACAGCCAAGGGTCATTGGCTCGCAATGCACAGAGTAAGTGACACCAGGGCAGTCATTGGTAGTGTTCTGTCACCTCCGTAACAATGATCCTTTTTTACTCCTGACTGCAACGCGTCTTCCCCTTATACCTCTCCTTGTGTGCAATGATATGTACTCTGCCATTGAAAAATTGATGTTCAGTTCCAAATCTGTGACATACTCGAGCGCAGCATAGGCCGCGGGCAGTAGTCCGCGTGGGCCCACAGAATCTTGCGGCTGTGATGTACTACTACGACATGGTGGCACCACATCAAAGGGAGTATAGTGACATCAAACGTGCCATGAACATATGAACTCGCACATCAGGATATCAAGACTCAGTTACAAATGTGTGACCAACTCGTTCGCAGCGTAGGCCGAGGGCAGTAGTCTGCGTGGGCCCACATGCACGTGTGGTTGTGATGCTATGCACAGACTTGGTGTCATCACATCAAAGGGAGTATAGGGACATGAACTCATCTATTATTAACCTGCTCTGCCATGGTGTAATCAAGACTCAGTTCCTAATGTGTGACCTACTTGTCCAATGTGCATGCCGGTGGAGTACGTCAACAAGTAAGGAGTACTGCAGGCCTGTGTTACGGAGTCCGTGATGGTCTGAGGAGGCTGCCAAGGTCGTCGCCCTCGCACTTGGAGACTGCACCGACACTTGGTAGGCCCTCCTCACTACACACCATTGTCAGCGGATGGGCATTGAGGCCTGGGTGTGCAGTGGTGGGCAGGACTGGTTTGGGGACCAGCGTCCCGGGGTGCAGCAGGTGTACAGGATCGCAGGCAATGCTGCTCATGGCAATGGTGTTGGCCTCATGGCGGGGTGAGAGGTGCCACCCTGGCAGAGATGCTGGGCATCCCAGAAGAGGACCACGCACAGAGTTACGTGCTTTTTAGTCAAACCTACGCTGGTCTGGAGTAAGCCGGGCCAGCCCACTCCACTCACACTTCCGGGGGGACGTAACAAGCTACATTTCCACAATCTTCCCCACTGGCTGGGTTGGCATGGTTGCGTCCTCTGTCCACTACACTCCATATACCAGGTGGGTATGACGACATGGATATGTGTGTGGACTGCATACTATAGTCTGTCCAGCACAACCATGACACTCTTGGCATTGTGCACATTCTCATTCATGGGTTGCTTGCCTCCTTCGCAAAAAAGAGTGAGTGACCTATTGGATTTAACCATTAAGCTGCACTTATAAATGTGGGACTGTTTTGTGTGTAACAGACAAATTCATATTGTAACTCCCACGTGTGAAGGAGAAAAATGTCATACACCTTTTCATACCAAACCAGGAACCTATGTTTCTTGCATTCATGAAAGTGAAATGTAGTCACAAGCAGTGAAAATACTCCATGTAGTAGCCACTGTTTTGGACCTGGCCCATTTGACAGGGTGAACCCCAAACCTTTCTGCTCCATTTTTGCTGAATTTGTTTTTGTTGTATCTAGGACTCTGTGCACTTTACCACTGCTAACCCGTGCTGAAGTGCTTTTGCAGTTTACCTAACACATTGTAACACTGGCTAATATCCAACTGGCATATTTAATTTCCTTTTAAGTCCCTAGTAAATTGTACTACATGTGCTCAGGGCCTGTAAATTAAATGCTACTAGTGTGCCACTCATTTAAGAAGCCCTTTTAAACATGTCTCAGTCCTGCCATTGCAGAGCCTTTGAGTGCAGTTTCAACCTCCCTTGTCGTCCTGAATGAATAAACCTTTTGCCAGGCTCAAACCTTCCTTTTTATTACAATTATGTCACCCATAATGGAAGGCCCTGGACTGCCCTAAGGGCAGGGTGCAATGTATCTAAAACTTTGGAAATGTTTTTTTTAAGTTCTGCAGGTTCTGGTAATTAAAAGCTCCTAAATTCATTTTTCACTAATGCATGGCCCATCTCTCCCATAGGATAACATTGGAGTTTCCTTATTGCATTTTGTAAGCATAATTTGCAAATGGGAAGAGATGACTATTTCATGTTTGGTATTTCTGGAATCCTAATTTAAAATCCAAACAAAGGTGATGTCTGTATTTGAATTACAAATCTGGAAATGCCACTTTTAGAAAGTTGGCATTTTCCTGCCTTATCTATTTAATGCCTGCAGCCCATCTCTAGTTACATGACTGGGTGTAGTTAGAAGTTGGGCTTTGTGTATTCCTCTTAGACAGTCACACACAATGGGAGCTTAGGTGTGACTGGATGGTCATCACTGACAGATGGGATGGAGGAGCTGGGTCAACCTGACTCACACCTGAATAAGCTATATTCTGCCTCTACACAAAGGGTTGCAGTCCCCCTGTAGTTACTCTGGAACCAGGGCAGGGAAGGCAGGGCATCTGTGCACTTCAAAGACAAGCATCCAGAAGCTTCCCCTTATTTCAAAGTCATAACTGTGTATAAAAGAAGGACCTCAGACACCACCACGTCAGTATACTTATGGACCTGTATATACTTTGTTAGGAAAAAGGACTGTTGTGCTGCTATAAGGACTGCCCCCCTGCTGGAATGTACTCTGCTGGACTCCTGCTATGCCGTGCTGGCCTGCTGCCCTCTTGCCTGGGTGAGGACTGGACCTACATCTTTTGACCCTAGAACCTAGAGTGACTCCAAGGGCTAATTGCCTGTCTTCCTGATCTGAAGTCTATGGGACATAACAGGCGTCTGACAATCTCGAATCTGCATCTGTAAGTCTACCCTGCCAAGTGGTGCCACCCCAGTCCAGGACCCTTGCAAGTGGCCTTAAGGTGCTTCAACAGCCTCTGTGGTTACAGGGAACCGTATCACCCCCTCTGCTGCGTGGCAAAACCCTCAGCAGAACCGATGGATCCCGACTGTTGCATGGATTGGACGTGTTGCAAAGACCTGCACTACCGTTGCAACCCGCAATGCCTTCGGAACTACCACTGCATGATGACTTGTCGGCTCAGGCCCTCTCACCTGTCATTGACGGCAGCCTTGTTGATGACGTCAGACTCTGCATCAGAGTCTCGCAACTCTTTGGAACCGATGCATCGCCCTGACTGCATGCCGTATTTGATCTGTTGGCCCCTTTTGACACCGTGCCCCATGATAGACTCCTACAGAGACTGAGAGAGTGTGGAGTAGGGGGCACGGTGTTAGAATGGTTCTCTTCCTTTTTGGAAGACAGAAGCCAGGAGGTCTGGACTCCCCCTTTCCTCCTACAGGCCTCCCATGAAGGTCGGTGTCCCCCAGGGTCTATCTTAAGCCCACTGTTGTTCAATTTGTATATGGGTCCCCTTGCTCCTTTGGTAGAAGGCGCAGGTGCAACAATTATATCCTATGCTGACGCTACTCAGCTGTTGTTTACCTGTAAAAAGGGAGAGGATTTTGATGGAGAGAGGATTAATAATTGTCTAAGAAAGGTCTTTGCCTGGTTCAGATGCAATCCGCTACAGTGCAATCCTGAGAAGTCCGAAGTGATTCTCTTTGGATCGTTTGTCCCGGATGCTTGGAGGCAATAGTGGCTCACAGATATGACACCTCTGTAGACTTCTGCTGGCGTAGTGAGAAATCTAGGGGTAAAAATGGATGGCTCACTTGACATGAAGAAACAAGTCCAATCGATAGCAGGAATCTGCCATGGCATTCTGAAAATGCTCCGGAGATTTCTGCCGCTCTTGTCGCTTTCTCATAGAAGGACGGTGGTCCAAGCTCTCATTACCTCAAGGCTGGACTACGCAAATGTCCTCTATTTGGGCCTTCTGGAGTGTCTATTAAGTAAACTTCAAGATTTCCAGAATGTTGCAGCTAGAGCCATTCTCATGCTAGGTCCCAGAGCACGGATCTCTCCCAATTTAAAGAACCTACACTGGCTTCTCATTTGTCGCAGAATCCAGTTCAAGGCTCTGGCACTGGCCTTTAAAGCTTTGCAGGACACTGGAGCACATTACATTAGGAGACAAATTACCTTTTACACGCCCGATAGACATCTAAGCTCATCCCAACAGCTGATGAAGGTGCCCAAATTTGCACGCACACGCAGAGGCGGTCGTTCATTTCAAGTACAGGTAGCACATCTTTGGAATAAGCTACCTACCACAATTAGACAACTGACAGATGTATGACTTTTTAGGAAACAACTTAAAACCTAGTTATTCATTCCAGCAATAATTCATCCAGAGAGTCGGTCCTGATTTCGGTAGCGTTTTGTTTTGCTGAGCGCCGGGACACTCGTTGGAGTAGCTGTGCGCTTTTCAAATATGCAATAACATAACATAACATCCAGACTCCGCATCGCAATCCTCTGCGGCAAGATCCTCAACGTCGATGCAGGACATCACACCGCAGCCTCACCGCATCTCAGAACTGACACATTGCTTGGGTTGTGCGGTTCATCTTCGACAAAGATCCTTTCCACTCTCCTCAACCAGAACTTAAGGTACTTTGTTAAGTAGGCCTAACTGGGTCCCTGTAGTCGGCCTGGGCTCCATTGTGGCCCTCCGGCCTTAACTTGTTCCTGGTCTGGTGCGTTGTGCTTTTTGGTGCTATTTTCACCGAAAACTTTAAAAGTCAGTATCTCCGGTTATACTAATTGGATGTTTTTCATTTTGGTATTGTTTTATTTATTAAATAAAGCTCTATCTTGATATTCTAGTGTGGGAACTGTTTGTGTGGTTTTTCACTGTGTTACTGTTTGAAGTGCTGAACAAATACTTTACACATTGCCTCCAAGTTAAGCCTGACAGCTCTATGCTAAGCTACAAGAGATTTGAGGACAGGTTAATTTGGGGTTTGCTTGTGCCTTTACCCTGACTAGGATTGTGGTTGCTGCTTGTTCAAGGCTCACACCTCAGTCAACCAATGAACCGATTTTAAACACATGTGACATGTGAGTCTTCTGCTACAGAAAGGGGGGGCATCTTCTATTTCTTCAGAACTTATTAGGGTATAGATGGCTTCTTTTTTAGCCATGATTCTTTGTGGTGAAGCAGAATGTAGGGCTCACAAATGCCCTCTCAATGAGCTGTCAAGCTGCATTATTAGATTTCAGCATTCATTACCCTATTTTAGCTGTGTAATAGCCCGTAACTAAGCCTGTCCATGTTGTAGGAGATTTAGGTCTTCTTTAATATGATCAAGCGCTTATAGAATACATTAATGTGGAGAATATTTGCATGCCACTGTCATCACTTTCAATATGATTTGTATTATTTCTCAGTCAGTCAGTCAAAGGTACTTTATTCGGTTACAATCGATAACCATAAAAGCATACAGAATACAAAATTCATTACATTAAAATATACACAAGATTGCGCAAAAGATATTACATTAAAAGAGATTTTTACTATTAAAAACAGGAACAAAAGTACATTAACCGGTTATAAACGGGAGAAGTGGGGCAAATAGACTGCATCATGGCTATAGCGTTCTGTCCTTAGTTAATGATGTTAAACAGAGTTCAATGTATATGCGGTACGGGGGTAGAAGTGATACAATTCTCGTGTTTTTATTTGCCCATCTCCTCTTTGTGGCTCCCAGCTACGCAAATATGGAACGACCTGCCTATCCTTAAAATTGACAATTACCAAATCACCTACCATGTTCTTAGGCCGAGACCCTATCCACCCCACCCTTCTCACACTCAAAATTCTGTCATTGATACTAGTTGGGAGTGGTCTGTTTTTCGTCAGCCAATACTGAACTTTGTTTTTAAGGCCCTGATGGCCTTCAGTTTTCCCAACAGTGAGCTCCGGCACTCCCGATAGGACGCACACATAGGGTCCTGCCTCTGGTGGTAAATGTATGCAGTTGGTGGTTTTTACTAGACCCTCGGGAAGCTTACCTGGTTGGGTCGGCCGTGCTCTAGAGATAGAGCTGTTGGCTGTAATGCATTTATTAAAAGGCTCCTTACTTTTAGGTGCTCGGGATTCAGGGTCCGATGGTTGACCCAGGGGGGTTTTATGATTGACAACGGTGTCATAGGTATTTAAAGCAGCTATGCTCTGAAATTGGTTGTTTGTCAGGTTGTTTACCTCTAGTTCTGTGAGCTTTACCCCTATTCTCTCTATCCTGTCGATTATCGGGACAAGCAGGTTTTTAAGCAGTTCTTCTAGGCTAGCTAGCAGGGTGGCTGGAAGGAGGGATACAGGTTTTTCCAGTAATTGATTGAGGCTCTCAGGGGTGGTGGCAACTGTAACCATAAGTGGATTTAGGGTGGTTTTTGGGTGTTTTGAGGGTCTCCCATTGCAAGCTACACTTTTGCGTTTAATACCCTGAGCAAGAACCTGTGGACATTCTATCGATTGGGCGGTGGGAATTTCTACTAAAGCAACATCCGGGTTTACCAGGGAACTGTTAATAATTTGCTGCGGTTTTCTGGGCTTAGGACTTCCAGAACCCACAGGGCATGAATAGGGACCAGTCTGTTCATCTTCCTGCGATATAATGTTATACTTAGTGTTACAAATCCCATTAAGCTCTTTCAGCAATATAGTGTTCGGCGATTCAAGTGGAGTTGAGGGGGATCCTTCACAGCATGTGACATCTTTGGGAAGGCTGTGTTCGATAGTAGCAATGGCCGATGTCACCCTTGTTAGATACAGGTCCAGTGTCCCTTTCAAGGATCCACCCTGGGCAGGAGTTTGATTGTAGAGTACTTTAGTTGTCATGGGGCAGCTAAATTCACACACCCATGCAAGTGAACAGACAGTTTATTAGACTACTTCCTTATTGTGTCCGGGGATAGGCTTGGTCGGCTCTGGGCAATACACTGTAAAGATCCTACCTTGGTTCATCGGTAATCCAAGAATCGTGCCCCGTCAGTCATCCAGTAGCTACCCACTCGAGGCCTGGGGAGGTGTACCAACGATTGCCAGCACAGACAGGCCCAGATGTCTCTCTCGTGCCCCCTGCCATGCTGAGTCGCGCTTCTCAGGCACGGGCCCAAATCTCCGCGTCAATCCAGTCCCCTCACCAGCCTATGCTCTCAGTGCCAGTGCGACCTCCAATACCCGCTCGTGAGCGAGTGGCCAGACGTGTTGCCTTGAAAGTGCCTCAGGGGGTGAAGATGGTCGTGCCCAATCGCTGGCGGACCTACTCTCCCAAATTGGAAAGAAGGAACCCCTACAACCTAGTGGCTTGCTAATCGTAGGGAATGTACGGACATGAGTTGGGAAGGAAAAAGTAGCAAACCAGTTGATAATCTTAGTGCCCTTGTTACAACCTCAGTTTTACATAATCATTACATTGACAATAATAATTCGCTTAGACAGCAACGTATGCAAAATATATGATTATTTTATTTTTCTTATTGTTTGTTTCATTTTTATATCTTTTTTTCCATATCGGACAACAAAGTTTTGTGTTTCTATTTTTAAAAAAATATAGTTTCACTTAATTTATAGGGTAACCATTATAGTTCATACCAGTGACAATAAATAACATACAATACCTATTGTGAAAAAAACATACAACAATACACAGTTAAATACAAAAAAAGTGTGTTGTACGATATGTTCGGTCGATGGAAAATTATATGAAGGCAAAATGCGGTAGAATAGAACACAACGCGTTTCGGCCTGAGGCCTTCATCAGGTGACCGTCATTTCGTTTTTTACACACAGACAAGTGTATAACAAGTTCCTACACAGACAAGGATAAAACACATAAAAATACATACGTCAATATTTGATATAGATTGGTGTGCATTTACTGTCTGAGCATACATCGCGAGGTTGAATAAAACAGAAAGGGAGTTTTATAATAACAACCTACTGATACATTAAGGGTCAATTGTTATTTTCTAGACATATATTATATATTATATCTGATTACATGATACATTTCTGATACGTGTACATAGTAGGATAGCAGTTCTATGTCCTATTTTGTCTCAGCTATTTACAAGCAATATATAACGGATTGTTATAGAACACTGACAGTGAAAGTCTCATTGTATTTTTTCTCCTATCTGGCCTTTATCTTCTAACTAAGGTTTTCAGTGTTTCTGATAGATATTGTAATGAAAAAGGCATTGGGGGAGAGGACGGAGAAAGAAAAACTAGACTTATGTATAACAGATAGGTGGTTGCAAAGTAAGGTGTTAGTGAAGTCATAGCTACAAAAGGGAAGAGTACATGATCTCTAGTTGAGAGTATTAGTTTCTTGAAGGGTGAAAAGAGGAGAAAAAGATTTGATACTGAGAGGCTAATCTCCATGAGCTCTGAGTGAGAATATTATTTACAAAAGAGTTGAAAAGAGGAAAAAAGAGGAGATTGGTGCTGAAAGGCTAGTTACCAGCTGCTGATTTACTCACTTTACTTAGGTATCCTGTGGAATAGGTTCCAGTTATTCTTAGAACGGAGGTTCTGATGTTTTTAATAATGAAGAGGTTTCAGCAGGAAATATATAGCACTAAGGAAATAGATATGCTCGGTTTTATATCACAAAAACTATATCGGCGATCGTTTTTATTGTATATGGGGTAATGAATTATCTAGAGATACCTGATATTGGTTGATTCCACTTCTTATTTCTAATCTGGATTACTCGTAGAATATATTATTTTGGTTGAGTAGAGATTCGCAGGCACAACATATTTCACTCCAAGTTCGTTCCACAGTTATGCTCTACTGAAAAAAAGCCACTTTTAGATTCTATATATTTATGTATTGTTTTGTCCCTTCATATATATAGAGGCTAATCCCGTTACGTAGTAGGAGCCTGCAATGTTAGTCTAGATAAAGGTTCTCTCTATAAAAATAGGTTTATCCTGCTTAATACTGAACCTGTTTTAGTTTTCAGAGACATATTTACTAGAATTACTTTGTGTCTAACCCTAGAGTGCTTTATTAAAAAATGCCATTTTAACAGGTATAAAAGAACTGTATTAGGGGATTCTTACCTTAACAATGATTGTGTAGAAGGAAGGATATTTTTCTAATGGTTATGCCATCGTTCTTTATATTTTCATACATACCATTCCTGAAAATATTATTGAAAATGCAAAGTATTAATCTCTACTTTCCTTATATATTATGTTAAGTTTAAAATTATGTCCTGTTAAGTCCTTGTGGTGAAGATAATACCTTATTGTGACTTGTTGAGAGGATTGGTTTCACTAGGTGGCCTCTTCCAGATTTTACTATCTAAAGACAAAAAGATGAAAAAACGGAATACATGAGTATAGAACAAGTCTAACTCTTGTATTTAGATGTTGCAAGGTAAAGGGGTTCTATGCTGGAGCCTACCCTGCTTCGAGTGGACTTACTTGGTAACTGTGAGCGTTTCTCCGTAGTCAGGGGGGTCTGCTGGTGCGCCTTCCAGACGTGCCGGCGTGAAACTGACAAAGATGTGGCCCGGTATTTGTAGGTCAGTTAAGGGCTTTAATTAGACTCAGCTGCGTGTGCTTAGTTCCGTATTTTTAAAGATGCATTTCCTCTTTTCCTTACTATGTGGGTAGAGACTGACGACGGATGAACCGTAGTTCTTCCCGTAGCTGATGGAATACAATGAAAAATGAAACAGACTATCCTTATTTCTTATCACAAGACCAACGGGCGCAAACGGGTTGCCTAGTGATAAAGAGCATCAGTATTTTTATATATTTCCTAGTTTCGAATTGTCAGAAGCAGAAAGACGCTTTTATATTTCCTGTGTGAGTGGAAACTAGCGACGGATGAACTGTAGTTCTTGCCATCGCTAGCGGACTACAATAGAAAGGAACAATGTTTACGCGAGTAATGTAAACCCGCTTTTTGAACATGAGGCAGACTACCTTTGTTGTCTTGTATACAAGACCAGTGTGTGCATAAGGTTTTACTTAGTGATAGAGAGCTTCAATATTTTCATATATTTCCTAATTAAGAAATATATTACATCTATGAGCCCCACGTGTATCTATATTGGTAGAGAATATATGTTTTTCTGGATCTGAACAAAATATTATGCTGAGACAGAAGAAGAAAAAGTAGTTTTAAACAATTGAAAGTGAATAATAGGTAAACATATGGAGATGAACATACGGTGATATGTTCCTATGAGAGCGTCGTTTCAAAGAATGAGAGGCAGTATGTTCCTATGTTCCTATGGGAGCGTTGTTTCAAAGAATAAGAGGCAGTATCTATTATCATCATTCTAGAAACAGTAACTGACAATGACATCACATGTTCTTGACCTACGCTGTTCTTCTGATTCAGAATTGAGTATATTTATCCAAAAAACTTCGCGCTTTTTGGGTATTTTTTCTGTATCAGCTCCTGGTCTGGGTACAATTTTTTCTAGTACAATCCATTTAATTTGTTCTGGATTGTGATCTTTTTCAATGTAATGTGCTACCATAGGGGCATTTTGCTTTCTGGTGCGGATGGCTGATTTGTGTTCGGTCACTCTCGCGTAAACCGAACGGGCAGTTTCACCAACATATCCCTTATGGCATGGGCATATCAATAGATAGATGACGTTTGTCGTTTTACAGTTAGTCATATATGGTAAACTGATTAGGGTCTCATTAAATTTGAATTCTTGTGTTTCTATTGCCAATGGGCAAATTTTACAGACCCCACACTTATGATTTCCTATTACCGGAGCCCCGGTACTTATGTTTTTAAGGTGGGTATCTTTTTTGAGTGATGGCATTCTTGATCTGACCACTATGTCTTTTAAGTTCTTGTTTTTTTTATAAACGAACAGGGGTTTAGGAATCACATCAGAGCCTGTTTTGTTAACATTTAAGATATGCCAATTAGTATAGAGGATATGGCGAATCTGATTATTAAGCAGAGAATGTCTACTTACAAAAACTAGGCTGGCATCTCGTTTGTTTTTACTATTTGTCAGGAGGTGCTGTCGGTCGTAATATCTTGCCCTTTTGTAAGATTCTCTGATCAGTCTATGGGGGTAACCACGTTCTTTAAACTTTTCTTTCATCGTAGTAGCTTTTTCATCAAAGTCTTGTAATCTGGTGCAGTTTCTTCTCAATCTCAGAAACTGACTGAACGGAATACTATCCTTTTGGGAGGTTGGGTGAAAGCTACTATAATGGAGCAGAGTGTTTCGGGCAGTGGGTTTTACATAAAGATCCATGATGAGTTGGCCTTCGTGATGTTTGATCGTTAAGTCTAGAAATTCTACTTGAGAATTACTTATTTTTTCTGAGAATTTCAGATTAGGGTCACAGGAATTGAGCCATAGCAGGAATTCCTGTAGGACATCCTCATTGTCATCCCAGATAAAAATGATGTCATCGATAAATCTCGACCAGTAGAAGATTGATTCAAAAAATGGGGCCATTTCATTAAAAATATGTTTCTCTTCAAACTGTGCTACATAAATGTTGGCAATAGTAGGAGCACAGGATGCCCCCATACTGACGCCTTTTATTTGCCGATAGAGATTTCCTCTGAATTCAAATACATTGTTTTCAAGTACTATTTCAAGGCACTCTAAGATGAAAGGCAAATTACAGTCGATTTGGAAAGATTCGATGAACCATTTAGTGGCTTCGATGGCGCCCTTACACGGAATGTTGGAGTAGAGACTTTCCACGTCCAGTGTTGCCATCCACTGTCTACGGGCATTGAATGCTGTGCCCTCAAGTTGAGTTATTACATACCTAGTGTCCTGGATATATCCTAGTATTTTACTGATGTAAGGACGTAAAATTGCATCCAAATATTTCGATATTGGCTCAGTGACACTACCGATTGTGGTAACAATTGGACGAAACGGGGGATCATATTCGTTTTTATGTATTTTGGGTGTGCCATATATACTGGCCATTTTTGGATTTTCTATGTTCATGAAATCATGTTCCTTTTGGCAAATGATACCCCTGCTGAGCGCTCTTGCTGTTAATTTCGCAATTTTATTTTTTGTCTTTGAAGTGGGGTCCCTAAGAATTTTGTTGTAGAAACTTGTATCACTCAGCATGGTTTCCATTTTCTCAATGTATTTGGCTGTTTCTAAAATGGCAATCCCACCGCCCTTGTCACAGCTTTTTACAGTTATTTGTGAAGAATCCTTGAGTTCAAGAAGGGCATTGTGTTCTTCATGAGAGATATTAAACGGGGTGTGCGGTATATGCTTCGTGATGTTTTTCAGTTTTGCATATACAATTTTTTCAAAAATTTCCACTTCTGGACCTATTTGATCCAAGGTGGGTGTGAACACAGATTTTGGAGCCAGGCCTGATTTGTTAACTTCATTAGTGTTGATTTCTCTATTGGCAAAAAAACTTTTTAGTCGGATCTTACGGAAGAAATCCATCATGTCATTAAAGAGCTCAAACTTGTTGAGACCAGAATGGGGAACAAACGACAGTCCTTTAGATAGTAGAGTATGCATGGCCGAATTAGTCGCATGAGAACTTAAGTTAAATACAGGGATCGTTTTTACTGTCTCCAGTATTTGGCATTCCGTGTTTCCAAGAATCTGTCTGTGTTCTGTTTATGTTCCTGGGGATGAGGTTGGTATTGACCCTGGGGCTGGTACGACTGATTCTGGGGATATTGAGCTTGGGGTTGATATTGTTGATTTTGTTGATAGTGTTGATTTTGCTGGTATAGATTTTGGGGACGGTATTGAGGGCGGTAATTGGGTCTCCAATTGCTTCTCTGTTGGCGTCTCCCTAAAAAAGGTCTATATCCTTGATTGGATCTGAATCTACCTCCTCTGGGTTGATAGGGTGACATGCTTGAATTACTGCCTGAGTCAGAGGAGTTTGAGAAGGTAACAAATTTGTTGGAATTGGATGCCATATTCATTGTAGGGTCCTGATCTAATCCGTCCGATTGGCCATAGAAGTTATCGGCTAGATACGGGTAGACTTTTTCTTTGCTAAAGAAACGAATATCTTTTTGTAGTTTATCCATTTTACGTTTTATCAAATATTCACTGTATGAATTGAGATCTATCTCTATGTCTTCAAGCTTCTTTTTGATGTCTAGTATAACTGTGGAGTTTTTGATTTTGTCCTCAAGTTCTGTTATTTCTTTAGCTAGTTGTTCTAGGACTTCTTTAGCAGTGTCCACTATCAACATCATGTGGTCTCTGGAACATCTATTGGAGATGAGGGACCAACGTTCTAAGAAATGTTTTAAATGGACAAAAAGTCCAGGGATGTTTTTAATTTGAAGTCCCTGTGGGATCACTCCCGCTTTAAGGTAGTCAAGAATGAATCTGCCATGGAGCTCAATCCTTTTACTTTTCTTTTTTAGTGCTGATAGTTTTATGAGGTCTCCCATTACAGATGCCCCATGGTGCAGTGTTCCTGTCTGTGTCTGTGTGTCCTCTAGGCCTACCTGCGGTTGTACAGTAGCAGGCAGAGCTCCGAGGGCGCCCCTTCACGCAGCAAGATCCCGGCAGGCCTCCACTTTCCACCACCCGTCTCGTCTCAGGAGGCCTCACAACTCTGCTGCAGCCGCTCCTGGTGCCACTAAGCTGCTCTCATGCCCTCACGCGCCAGCAATGCCACGGGGCTCCCCGATCTGCCCCGGGTCCCGCTCCTCACCGGCCAGCAATCAAGTCCCTCAGAGCCCCACAGGTCGCATATGTCGAGGGACAGCGCTCCGAGGGCCGCCCCACCTCCGGTCCGCCCTCTCACCGGTACCGGCTCTGGTCCGCCGCTGCTCCGGTCACAGTCGCTCGATCCCAGGCCCCACTGCAGTCCTCTCTCCGGGTTCCTTGCTCCGTCGGCAGCCGCCAGCAGCGTGGAGTCTCGGATCCCAGTAACCTGCCAATCGACACTCCGTTCCCAGCACCGTCAGGCTTGTCAGCGGCGCTGAGAGCGATGCAATGCACAGCGGCGTCCGCTCTCAGCCGCCCAACGGTCGCCGGGCCTCTGCAAACTCATTCCAACTTCCCACCCCAAAATTCAAGAAAGTTTGCAGGGAAATCGCCGATTGTATTATTTCTCAGTCAATTTCTCAAGTATCAAATTATAGATGGCATAACTTGCTGCAAATATGAGGTACTTAATTTAAACAGGGTGTGGGCCCAGGAGGAAGCCATTGAAATCTATTGTTTAACTAATTGAGGACAGATGCTCCTCATAGTCATGAGGTTAGAACACGATAACCATCATTTGAGCAGCTTACCCACACAGTATATCGTGATTGTTACAGATGTATATTCGGCATACCTACAATCAGGGCGATTATCTAAAGGATTGGGAGCTTTGGAACAAAATTGTTTCATGCATATATCAATATCAATTGACCAAAGCTATCCCTTTGGGATTTAACATGGTTGAATTGTAGGTACCATTCTGAATCATTTAATTTAGTTTGGAATCTGTATTTTATTATTTTCTTTTCCATTTTGGAAACTTGGTCAAATTCAGTTTTGGAATTGAGGGTTTGCTGAAATCTCTAATTCAATTAAATCGTAGAAAAGTAGTCTGCAAGACAGATTTGTTCAGAAAAATACTTTTAGAATTCTGCATCCTGTAAATAAGGCTTCTTTGCCATGAATTTATCACAACGTGGTTCTCCAAATACTTTTTTCTTTAATATTTTCCTTACACTGAAAGATAGTCAACAGATTTGTGGGAATATATTAGTTTGTGTTTGGTAATCAGATTCTTTTGTGGCTTTTCATATTTTTGTAAATAATAGAACGCTTTAAGATTTGATTTGTTAAAGTTATTAAATAAGGACATTTCTTTTGGAAATTGGGGTGGCTATTCCTGGGTGGAGCTTTGCAATGCTCCCAGTTAGTCTAATTATATATTTCTCGGGTCTGCTAGTTCCTTGTATGCGATGAGGACCAAATTGGTAGAAAGAAACCATTTGCTTATTATTGTCACCATTTAAATAATAATCTTCCATGTCTAGTGTTGTAGATGCCTGAAGGTCCTCCAACATTTTTTAACAGGATTTATGTTATATTAATCTGAAAAGAAAGCAGGTATTATAATATCATCAATAGTACTTTTTAAGACATGGGTTATATCTAGAATCTAACTAGGTCCCATGATCTGATAAGGAACCTTTTCTAAACTGTGCTGTCTATCACAGGATATGCAGTGATGTTCACAGCATGGTGATCCCAGTGTGCTCTGTAAGAAAAAGAATGTGGTTGCAGTTTTTGAACAACAGGAAATGGCATACCATGGTGGTATGAGATACCTGTCATGAAATCAGTAGCCAGCAGAGATCCAGCAGTGACATTTAGCAACTGAGGGGTGTGTAGTTACTACAAATAATTCATAGTCAAAATCACTTTCATAAAGTGTTATTTCTTGCACAGGTATCATTTTATTTAATTTGAGTCATGTGGTGGCTTATAGTAAGCCTTAGAAGCAGTGGCCCCATTAGGATTGTCAAAATCTCAGTACTATGTTTATCTGTGAAAGCTTGGACTTAGTTTAAGACTGGAGAGATACTGAACTCAATGAAGCCCTTAGATAGGGACTTGATATTACAGTGTTGCTGCTCTCTTCATTCTTTTTTTATGGTAGTTTCAGCAGATTAGGGAAAAGTTGTAAGGGTCTACTCTGAAGTGGGCTCAACAGAATCGGCTACACGGTGCTTTTTAATGTGATTGATGGACATCTTCCTGTTTTGTTTAGAGCCAGGCTATGGAGGCCCGATTAAAGTGTGTGTGCCTTTTACCACAAGAACTGGAATTGGTATCTGTATGATGGCCCAAAAACTGGTTTATCCAGGACATTGTCTTGAACTAGTTATTCAACCTTTGGGGGCCACCCATCAGCAGCTGTAGGAACCTTATCCTCACCAGTGGATGTGTCAAAATGCTTAAAATTAGATAGCTTGTCTCTGATCTCTTGGATGCTGTGGAAGACATTCAAATGTTGGTCAAGGTCAAATTCTTTTTCTTTGGCCACTTTTCCAAAACTATCAGAATTAGGTACATACATAGATATTCCAAAGAGCATCTCATAAGTAGGGAAATCACTTAATACTCCTCTAAACAGATTATTTGATATTTTCTGAACTCCCTACAGATTATGTAGCCAGCTCAGTCAAGTACTTAATACCCTAGCAGTCTAGTTTGCTTAAGTATACCTTTGAACTTCTATATTAACCTGTGTGTTCAGCTTAAAATGGGTGCGTGTAATGCAGACATATTACCAGAGTAGACATATCATCCCTAAACTCCTTTGCAGCAAACCCAGGATCATTGTCTGTATGAAAGGTTGGACTGGTGTGACCTAACCTGACCTAATCAGTGCCGGTCGCTCCACCCGCCGCGTGGCTTCTCCTGAGGTCACCCGGTCCCCTTGTTGCCGCCGCCTGCTCGTCGCTGCCCCTGCAGTCGAGGTTCCTTCTTTTCCCCCCGGTCTTTCCTCCGTTAGTACCAGTATCTGTCTACTTTAACTGTTGTGCCCCTGATTTTGTATTTTTCGCTTCTGCTGCCATTTCCCGCCTTTCCACCCCGCTCCCTACCGCTGCTCCCCTGCGGCCCGCCCCCTGTTTCTTCTATTCCCTCTCCCATTCGCCACCCCGCTCCCTCCTCTGAGCTGCTCCTCCCTCCCACTGGGCACTTAAGGTTGTGGCTGCACAATAGGGAGCTGTGACCTAACCTGACCTCGTCAGTGCCGGTCGCTCCACCCGCCACGTGGCTCCTCATGAGGTCACCCGGTCCCCCTTGTTGCCGCCGCCTGCTCGTCGCTGCCCCTGCAGTCGAGGTTCCTTCTTTTCCCCCTGGTCCTTCCTCCGTTAGTACCAGTATCTGTCTATTTTCACTGTTGTGACCCTGATTTTGTATTTTTCGCTTCTGTCGCCTTTTCCCGCTGTTCCACCCCGCTCCCTGCCGCTGCTCCCTTGTGGCCCGCCCCCTTTTTCTTCTGTTCCCTCTCCCTCTCCCATTCGCCACCCCGCTCCCTCCTCCCAGCTGCTCCTCCCTCCTCGCCATTTATGGCGGAGTCTGCGCGTACGCGCAGCGGGCGCGCCGATTGCACGCTGAAGGCGCACCAAAGGCAAGCCCGTCTGCGCCTGTCCTCGCCTGGACCGCGCCCAGCACCAGAAACGCTGGATCTCGCCGATGCCAACGTACCCAACGTACCTACGACGCCGCCAGCCTCCACGCACTCAACACCAGCCGGAACCCCGCCTGCTACCTGGCCACCCCGAAACGCACCCACGGACCCTTCACTTGCCAAGAATGCAAATTCACTTACATTCGTCCCGGACCAGCACCCACCAAGCCTAACACCGGCAAAAATCACCTCAAGTGCATCCTGCTCAACACCCGCTCCGTCCACAGGCACGCAGGCTAACTCTGGAACCTCCTAGACACAACAGCACCGGACGTCGCCTTTCTCACGGAAACCTGGATGAACGCCTCTTCAGCCCCCGACATCGCCATAGCCATCCCGGACGGCTACAAGATCACCCGGAGGGACCGCTCTAACCAAACCGGAGGAGGCATCACCATCGTCCACAGAAACACCATCCGCATCACGACCAACTCGGAAGACACCCTCACAGCCGCCGAACACCTGCACTTCCAGATACAAACCAACCCCAGTACTACCCTCAGAGGCACCCTGATCTACAGACCCTCGGGACCACGCACTCAATTCAGCGAAGCCATCGCAGACTTCGTAGGCCTGCACGCCCTCACCTCCCCAGACTACATCCTCCTAGGAGACCTCAACTTCCACCTGGAGAACAACGATGACAGCAACACCACCACCCTGCTGGACAACCTCGCCAACCTCAGACTCAAGCAACTAGTGAACACCCCCACCCACTACGCTGGCCACACGCTTGACCCCATCTTCTCCTCCAGCAAGCACATCTCCTTCAGCCACTCCACCGGACTCCACTGGACAGATCACAGCTGCGTTCACTTCTCCTTCAAGAAAACCAAGACCCACCACCACCCGCAACAGGCCCCCAGCAGGAGCTGGAGCAAGATCACTGCCGATCAGCTCACCACCTCCCTCAACCAGAACCCTCCCGCCATTATGGACGGACCCCAACGAAGCAGCCCGCAACCTCGCACAATGGCTCACCGACTGCGCCGACGAACTCGCACCACTGAAGAAACCACCCAGCAGACCCCACAGCAAGAAAGCCACATGGTTCACGGACGACCTCATCACCTCAAAGGAAACCTGCCGCTCCCTGGAGAAAGCCTGGCGTCAGGACCAGACAACAGAGAACATGACAGCCCTCAAGAACGCCACCCGTAAGCACCACCAACTGATCCTTACCACCAAGAGAACTACCTACTAATAGCGCCTGGACAACAACACACACAACAGCAAGGAACTCTTCAGCATCGTTAAACAGCTCTTCAACCCCAGCGCCTGCAACAATGACATCACACCCTCGCAAGACCTCTGCAACGCACTCGCCTCGTTCTTTCACTGCAAGATCACCGACATACACGACTGCTTCGGCACACAGGACAACCACCCAACCAACGAACCAGCGCACCCAACCGCCACCCTCTGCACCTGGAACCCGGTCAACACCGAAGACACCACCCGCACGATGAGCACCATCCACTCCGGCTCCCCCACTGACCCATGCCCACACCACATCTTTAACAAAGCCGACTCCATCATCGCACCCCAACTCCGCGACATCATCAACAGCTCCTTCGCATCTGCCACCTTCCCAGAGAGCTGGAAGCATGCCGAACTCAGCGCCCTCCTTAAAAACCCACCGCGGACCCCACGGACCTCAAGAACCTCCGACCCATCTCACTCCTCCCGTTTCCTGCCAAAGTCATCGAGGAGACGGTCAACAAGCAGCTCTCCGCCTTCCTTGAGACAAACGGATCCCTCGACCCGTCACAGTCCGGCTCCTGAGCAAACCACAGCACCGAGACCGCTCTCATCGCAGCCACCGACGACATCAGGTCTATGCTCGACAACGGGGAAACCACCGCACTCATCCTCCTGGACCTCTCAGCAGCCTTCGACACAGTATGCACCCTAATACAAGGTCTCAGCAACACCGGAATCCGTGGTGCGGCCTTAGAATGGATCATCTCGTTCCTCGCCGGTAGAACCCAGAGAGTCCGCCTCCCCCCGTTCCGGTCCGAGGCCACCAAAGTCATCTGCGGCATCCCACAAGGATCCTCGCTCAGTCCCACCCTCTTCAACGTCTACATGAGCCCCCTCACGGCCATCGCACACAAACAAAACCTCAACATCATCTCCTACGCCAACGACACACAGCTGATCCTCTCCCTCACAAATGACCCAGACACCGCCAGAGCCAGCCTCCAGGAAGGAATGAAGGGCGTCGCGGAATGGATGAATTCAGCCGTCTGAAACTGAACTCAGACAAGATGGAAGTCTTCATCCTGGGACCATCCCGCTCGGCCTGGAACGACTCCTGGTGGCCACATGCCCTGGGCACCGCCTCCAAACCCACCGACCATGCACGCAACCTGGGCTTCATCCTGGACTCCTCCCTCACAATGACCAAGCAAGTCAACGCTGTGTCATCGTCCTGCTTCAACACCCTGCGCATGCTCCGGAAAATCTTCAGATGGATCCCCATCGCTACCAGGAAGACGGTCACCCAGGCCCTCGTCACCAGCCGCCTAGACTACGGAAACACCCTCTACGCCGGAACCAGATGTCAAGCTCAAGAAAAGACTACAGCGCATACAGAACGCCTCGGCAAGACTCATCCTGGACATCCCCCGCAACAGCCACATCTCCGCCAATCTGAAGAATCTGCACTGGCTCCCCGTCAGCAAGAGAATCGCATTCCGACTCCTCACCCACGCACACAAGGCACTCCACGACACGGGCCCCAAGTACCTCAACAACCGCCTCGCAATCTACACACCAACCTGCCAGCTTCACTCCGCCAGCCTCGCCCTGGTCGAAGTCTCACGCATTCGCAAAGCCACCACCGGAGGAAGATCCTCCTCCTACCTAGCAGCCAAGACATGGAACTCCCTCCCCACCCACCTCTGGCTGACGCAGGACCACCTCGCCTTCAGGAAGCAACTCAAGACCTGGCTGTTCGAGCAGTAGCAACTACCCCCCAGCGCCTTGAGACCCTAACGGGTGAGTAGCTCGCTTTACAAATTCCTTGATTGATTGATTGATTGACTGCACTCATTGCTTAAAGGCACTGCAAGTCTTTCATGGCATTGATGTATTCATTAACTGTGATACGACTTATGTTATATATGTTATATCCTGCTCATGTGGCCAAATATATGTGGGTAGCACCATTAGAAGACTGAGGGATAGAATGACGGAACACTTCCGAGCCTGGAAGAATGGTGATACAAGATACCCCATTGCTGCCCATAGTGTACAAAATTACGATAAACAGGATCAACATCAATTCAGTTATCATGCTATTGATCATGTTGCTCCAGACCCGAGGGGGGGCAACAGACAGTTGAGGTTGAGAAGAAGAGAAGTGATCTGGATTATGAAATTGAGGGCGGTAGATAGGGGACTGAATATTGATAATGAATATCAATACTATCTTGGGCAGGATTAAGTTGGGTAGTGCTATATGCTGAACGTGATGTAATATAATGATGCGAATGTCTTCATGCATAATGTTTGTCTTCTCATATAATGATGCGAATGTCTTCATGCATAATGTTTGTCTTCTCATATATGAGGCAGTGCATCCTTTGGACTATGTAAATGTTGTTAATAATTCTAGAGATATACAGATGGGATGTGCCCCAATGGGTGGCCTTTTGCTGCTGAAGGGTTTTGATGCTATCTTCCGTAAATAGCCTACAGCTATTACTGGGTGCAGATATGTGCCGATGCTTAGTATTGGATTGCTTAGAATGATCATATGTATTATGAGTACTGGAAACCTGCTTCGGTGTGTGATCTACTAATACACCTCTATCTATTCTCATTTATACCTTATCTTATTACTAATGCCCTATTACACTGGGTGATGATATTTTTGTCGTTAGACAATTTTGTCTTTTACCTTTGGCTGGATCATGGGCTACGTGTGCGCATTTCAGAGAATATATATGTGCGTTTATTATATCTGCTTACGTGCTTATATACCATTGCATTGGACTAATATGATCGGTTGTGATTAGCGCTTTTCCTCATGACCATTATATTCTGTGGACGATACCCATATGACGGATACGACCTTTATTGGAAATTTTTGTCCTGATTAGTTACACTGATTTTTTATTGCAATTGCGATACTTATAAGATGTAAAGGACACAATGATTTTCATGACGATAATATGCAGTTTTATGTCACGCTAGTATAACGGACTATAATTTGCAATTATCATTTATTATGACACGAAGGAGCATTTATACATAAATATTACGTTCTATATATACCAATAGACGTAATTAAAGTTTATACTGTAACAATAGTAAATGGTGAGATTGACCACTACAATATGGCGGCTGCTATTTTGCAAATAAATAGACCCTCTAAGATGGCACCCATGCAGAACGCCGAGGTACAGCGAGGACACTTGCCGCTGTTGCACGGGTATGTAACGATGCAGTTAGACCATTACCATGACTTGAATCTTGCCTATTGATTCTCTGTTGTGGTGTTTACAACAGATTTCTTCGTGTTGTAGGTAGAACACTGAGAGCTTGGATATAACCGAAACCGAATACCGGACGGTAAGGCTGGAACATGGGGCATAGTGTTTAGCGACGTAACGCTTAAGATTAAAGATTGACTATCGCTCACTTTGAATACATTTACTTTATTTGGATACACAGGTCTAATGATAATATTGGGACTACAATTTAAAGATTGACGCTGTACAGGTGGAAAGGATTGGATTGGGGAATTGGATATGTCGATAAGATACGAGGGTAAGAACAGTAAGAGTAATTACTTGGATATAGATAACAGATATTGGATAGAAGGGTGAATAGTATTTTGTTTTATGTTACAGTGCCCCATACAAAGATACGTAGTTTTGGAGCTGGTGAGTGAAGGCGCTTTTCTATTGTAGATATTTTGTATATATTACCCTTATAGTGTAGATCTAAACATGGTTATTTCTGTTCTTAGGACGCTCTTTTGACATAGAGAACAGTGCAATATACGTGAGGAAATAACTCATGATATATTTTGGTGAGTCAGAATTATTTACCTAAGTTAGGGTAATGAAATTAGCACACGTACTATATTGGTTGAGCCATGTTTTGCTTTATAGGTTATGATGAACATGTTATTCATTGGTGTAGTCATATATATATGCTCTTCTTTAATATATACTATAACACTGACTTCTTATGTGAACATAGGGCATTGCTGATCATATGACTAAGTGTTGTACTTCTAATGTCTGGTTTTTATTACGCAGACATTTGCCTAACTTACACTGGAGAGGAGGTTATATATATTTTTTGGAGAGGATTGAACATTTTTCAGGTGAATTATGGCATCTTCCTCCTGTTCATTGCTAATGGGTTATAAGGTAGTCACTAATTTTAGAATTGGTCTATTTTCCTTGGTTCTTTGGGTGTGATAATTTCCGCTCTTATGTTTCTCCTGCACAATGCCTACATATATGTTGCACACAACGATATTTCCCTGTGGTGGAGGGGACTATATCTATCTCTCCTGACAACTCTATGATTTGAAAGATTTTAATGGAGGGCTTTGTATATTCTTGTTACAGCCCTGATGAAGTCAATGTGTGAAATTTGAACACGACGAAACACGTGTTGGCAACAGTATTGACAACAGTATTATCCTCACTGAAATGATGTATTGAAGAAACTTTGGAATTTTGGGAATCACATGGAACTTTGGAATAAACCTTGAGGAAAACCAAGAGACATAGATCTGGTGAACTTTACTTGGAATTGTTGAATTTTGTGGTCTGCTGAAATATTTAAAAACACATGTATAGATTTGGTTACACCACGCTGAAATTGTAGTTGAGTGCTCAGAGGTACATTATATCTTTCATGACTGCCCAAGCTTATTAATTCCTTTGCGGCCAAACCCACAGAAATCAGGAGCATGAATCAACACCAACTACAATATACCTATATTAGTTTACTGGGTTGATGGACCAGGTATGATCCAGGTAAATTCCCCCCAAATGGTAATGGAAGAATGCATTGGTCTTGGAAGTGTGTTGGCAGATGTTAAAGTGCTGTACATATTTTTAGTTAATTTAGGCAGATAAGGCCAACAGTATCTCTATTGTGGCACTCATACCAAGTGAGCAGACACCAACCCTTTGTGAACTGCCTTAGGTCTAATCTAACCTGCTTTTTATAAATGTGTCTATCTCCCATTCCATGTAATTACGCCATCGGAGTATTATCTTCATGGAAGGTGTAAGACTTTTTGCATGGAAAACTGTTCAAAGTCTTTTTCCATTTAGCTGTTGCTTGTGTAGCTGCCACGTCTGTAATGATCTTGGTTTGATATCTGGCTATCGTTGCTACTTTAAAAGTATGAACTGCTACCTTTGGTGCTAAGGCGCCTGCCCAGTCCCCTTTAGCACGAATTCCCTCACTTTTATGGGTCAGAATATGTTGCACATGGCTCAAAGAAAGTTTGTCTTTTAAGACAGCCAACTTTGCCCAGAGCTGTTTTTTTTTTATTGATTTTGCTATTGAATCTCTGAAGTCATTCGATTGCCAATGTGCTCTTTTGACATGTTACCCTTGCATACACAAGGAGTAATCCCACAATAGTGTGGGAACTGCTGGATCAGTCTTCTGTAATGCAACCAATGAAGCATGTATTTCGGCGTTCTGTGCAAAGTAATCACCGAAAGGTTTAGTAAGGCTATGTAGACATTTGAATTTGCTGTTGTCATCATTCCCTGCCCTGCAAGTTGCAAGAGTATCTCCGTTTAGTCCTGACAAAAGAGAAAAGGCTGTGCAGAGATATCTGTTTAGAAGTTATTCCTTTAGTCCTCAATGGGTAGGATATTGAAAGTTTGTGGTATATTTTGTGTATATTGTGCAAAATCTTGAATGCACAGTCCATTCATACTCAAATGCTATATCAACAGCACTTAAAGACTCTGCCCACTGCATCCAACGCAGATGTAGAGTACAAGAATTAGGCATGCTTGCTTTTGTCGCTGCTTCCATCGTAGGAACAGGTGAAACTATAAGTAATAGTTTCCATTGCGCCAAAAGGCAGTCTTTTAAAATGGTTGTCTGCATCCCAGTAAGAATTTTCTTTATGAGGTGAAGCTCGTTTCAGCTGTAGAATACACTCGTAATTATTAAGCCATAGGGACTGTCTGTACTCCATTGTAAACTATTTCTATGTAGCCCAAAAAACTGAGAACAATTCAAATAACTACATACAGCTTGTTATTCCTAGTCTGTAAATATTTAACCTCTTACATGTCTGCTTGGAGTCCATAGTTTTGTGTTTTTCAGTCCAATGTTTTTCAGAAAATGTGGGAGAAATTTGAGTGTACAAGAGCTATACTAGCTCAAGACAGTTTGGCAACTAAGGGGCATATTACCAACAACTATCGATAATTATCGCTATGTTGGTTTAGCGGCGATATTTTTATTGCCGAGCTGCGGCGATTTTTATCGCTTAAGAACCTTGCTATTATCAAGGTTTATCTCCTAAGCGATAAAAATCGGCCGAAATGCATGAATATCGCTGACAAGTCAATATTCATGCATTACCGAGCTAATGCTCTTAGCCATGTTATCCACGTACCATTGGATAACATAGCTAGGAACTGCTCTGGGGCAGGTGTTAGCTTTTGGAGATATTAGCGCTTAGCGCGAATATCTCCAAAAGTTGGTAATAGGAGATAGCGATGTTAGCGACTGTTACCAGTCGCTAACATCTTGGCACGCCCACTTTGCATGTCATTAGTGATAAATATCACTGACATGGAAAGCGGGGCCCAAGATAGTCGCTATCTCCTACTGGTGTTAGCGACAGCAAGGTAATAGGGAGATACTTTTATCTCCGCTTTCTTGGCTTTTAAAGCCAAAAAAGCGGAGATAAACCCCCTTGATAATATGCCCCTAAGTCTTTTCGAAGTTAAAAAATACCATTTGCAATTGTAAATGTCTTAACATATTAGGGGACTGTAACGTGGCACACTTTTCCAAGAAGTCTGATGCCAGAACCTACTCTTGCTGCACAATTCATATCCAATGAAAATCACATTCAAGTAATCAAGTTTATTTTGTAGCCATGTGTGGTCAGTATTGGCACTGTCTGGTCCACAGTTTTCAGGTTATGTTCTAAATAATTGTTTGGGATGTCATCAATGTAAGACTGCCCCTTGGGATCTTTCAGATGGTTACAATGCATGCTGCAAATAAAATAAGACTATTCTTTTATCTCATCAATAATTATGTAAAACAGAATTGAATGCAGTTAAAAGAGAAAATAGTTACCCACTATTAGGCGCTATGTTTTGACTGAGATGGCAATCGAAATATCCAGGGTTGTTGTATACATTTTCTATAACAGGATCATCATGAGGCCTGTGCTATGATTGTTTTTTGAGCATATGTGTGTGTGTGTTAGTTTAAGTTCCTAAAGTCTAAGCCTATTCTATATGATCCATCAGGTTTTAGGACCTGAAAAAGTGGGGTGTTCATTTTACAACTACAAGGCACTATGATGCCATGATATTGCAGATGATCTAAGATAGCTTTTATGTTGCATTTTGCATCTGCCTTCCTAACATATTGAGCTTGTTTTTTGGGGCTCACTCAGTAAAGGAATGACACGTGAAATAGATTCTTTATCCCACACTATTTGGTTTCTACACAGCACTAGACCCTGTTTCCCAGCCAACTCGCATGCATATTTTCGCCTGAAGGCTTCGGGTATGAAGGTGAAAAATGCTAACAGTATTACCTCCTTTTTTCGAGCAAGCCCCTTATAATGACTGAGGCAAGTCAACCTCTGCCAGAATGATTATGTAAGCATTTGATAAGTGTGGGCAGAATATTACTTTAATTTAGCATGGTATTTTCCCACTCAATTTGCAGTGTTATATTATAAACCCTGTCTGAGGGTTTACAGGTTCATCTTCAACCTCAGAATATTCTTCAGCCAGATTCATCACCAGAACCTCTCAAAGAGACTGGTCAACTATTATCGCTTCTACTGCGCTATTCAGTAGTGCTGTCACCCAAGTCCCATCTCACAGAAGTATCTGTGGTTTGCAGAGAATGTTTATTAGTTAATTTGGCTCCTTTTTCTAAAACAAATTAGGCTTGGTGGCTAAACCTTTTTCTTTCTCCTTTTCACTAACTTCAACTTCATGTTCTAATTCACCATTGTGCTTGATATTCTTGTCTTTCCTGTGGTACTCCAGTCTGTCCAGTCCTCTTTGCGCCTATACTTCCTGAGAAGAATGGCTTTTAGAATGCTGATACCAATATGGTTTTTATCACAGTCCTTTCAAACTGTAACCACTCTGGCTGGACTCCTGAGTTGACAGAGATACAGTCCTTTTTCTTCTGTTTTACTTTCCATTTCTTTTTAGACTCTAGTGTAGTTTGTTCTTTACCAGAGCACTCAGTCTAATTTTTTGTTTTGAGATGTGGTTTGAAGGCTCATGATCTCAAGGCCAACAAATGTATTTATTTCATAGATTATTTTAGATAAATTCAAGTTATGTTTTTGAACACGGACTGCTGTGAGTTTCTGGCATAAAGTGAAAGCAACTGCTTCAGTCTTGAATTTGCTCAGAATGACTGAGGAAAGTTTTTCAAAATTACCCATTAGTTTCATTCCTATGTCTAAATCTGGAGCAGCTTCATGCTCATTTTGTACTTGTATTAGTACATCAGGTAATACCGCCAACAAGGGTGTGCCATGCATAGTAGTGTAGATGCATGCAAATATATTTCTACAGATGTTACACTCCTCCAAGGATGGCATCATCCCAGGAGGAAGGCACTTAATCAGAATTATATGCTTGTCTTGGGGTGTTGTATGAGGATAGACTGCTTCCAACTGCATGGAATTGCAAGTGATCTAGAAGACAATTTCCCCAAATTTTGTAGGCACTTTGACCATAATAATTTGTATAGTCTGTGAATAGATTGCCTATATTGTAACCTGTGACTGTGGTGCAGGCCCTACTGTGACAGCTTCTGTTGCTATGCTTTGCAGTACATGATGTCTGAGTTGCCTAAATAGCGCCACTTCTTGATTAAATAAATGTCCTCCCGCCCCAAACCGTAATTTTGATGGATTTAGAAACAGGTATACCTAGGCAATACTGGCAGGATGTCCCCTTCATTACTAAGGTGACCCAACCTGACTTTCTGAGGCTTTTGGGGTAAGTGACCATCAAACCACTTTTGGTGTTCTCTGTAGGTCAAAATGACCTCCAAGTCATGATATGCTTGACCCAGCATTTATAGGCTCAAATTCCATCTTGAGTAAAAATGTGCAAAAGCATATACATCAGGTGTATGAAGCACAAAAGTTGTAACATCCACCCCTTTATCTTTGAGATGCTGTGTAAGTGCTGACCTGCAATATAGCCCTATTACATCAGGGCCTGCCTTGGTTAAAGAACATATTCAATTAACATTAGAAACAAAATTCAGAAACCACACATGGGGAATGCCCTTTTAGGAGCCAAGCATGACTAACCTATTTAACCTGAATGAGGAGACCAATATTAGAATGATCATCTCTGTATGATTGTCATATTTGTTTTTGAGTGTCATCAAAACCTACTCAATAGTCCAGATAATTTGTGTCCATTGTCATGATCTGTGGGCCTCCACTCAAAGCCTCAGGGGTTGGATTTCTAACCCTCTGATGCAAGTATTTAGTTTGATGCACCAACACATATCAGAAATCCCGTTGGACTGTGGCCAATACACAACCTACTAAGCAATACATTGCTGTTGGTGTTTTATGGTCACAATTAGTCCCTTTTGATGAGTGCAAAGGCACAGCACAACTCCAAATCTTCTTTCGTAAATAAATAACTGCCCAAAAGAGCACCAAGAGATAGAGAATACAACTTTAAAATGTTTATTTTTAAAATCCAACTCTAGTGCATAAAGTGTGAACGGTAACCACACAGAATGTGAAAATAAATGCAGCAATGCAAGATTTGCCAAGCAAAAACACTATGGCGCTTATTTATGAGCCCTTGCTTCACTTTTACCCCTCTGGTGCGTCACTTTTTGTGACGCACCAGCGGAGTAGAAAATGTGCCTTGTTCCACCATATTTACACAGTGATGCATCTAGGTAGATGCGTTACTTTGTAAACCCCTGTGCTACATTATACCTGCGCCAGGTATAATGTATGCAAGGGGGGCGTTTTGATGCAAGAAAGAGTCATAGAAGTGACGCAGTGAAATCTATAAGATTTCACTGCGCCATTTCTTGGACACTAATGCGTCAAAATCTAACGCCTGCCTCATGGCAGGCTTAAGACTGACGCAGGCACTAACAACATGGGACTTGCCCATGTGAAAATACACATTGCTGGAGTTGCATCACTTTTGTGACACACTCCAGCAATACGTCACTTTTGCACCTACAGATACGTCAGAAATGCTGACGTGTCTGTAACTCCTTGCAACATGATGTGTCATACTGTAAATATGATGCATCGTTAGTGTCACAGGGAGAGCGCAGTGAAAAGTGACGCATCGCTGTTTTCACGCAGCGATGCGTCACTTTTCATAAATGAGGCCCCATGAACATTCCTAACATGGTTAGCACACTCCTAGCAGCCTAACATCCTATTTATACTTCTAAACTAAAATTTGGTAGAAGCAGAAAATAACAAGCCTATAAATTGGGTTTCTTAGGATGGATTGCACAGCATATCTTACTTAGTAAGAAATAGCTGTTTAGCTAATCTGTGTCACAGCCCTTGCCCAGGAATGATAGCCAGTGTCGTGTGGAAAGCCACTCATCTGCGTCACTCTCAGATACCCAGAGCGGACCCAGACTGAGGCTGGTTTGCAACAAACCGGCATGACATCTGGCCTGACAGTTCTCTTGCAAAGCCTCTCCAAACTATGACCAAATACAAGTGGTTTGTATGACGACCAGTGTACCTCAGATGCTCCCACGGGACCGGTAGCCACTCCCCATCTCACGTCAGGCGTGCGCCATGTGCACCATTTAATTCATGAAGAGGCTTGCTGGCTGAGTGTGGGGGCCTCTCCCTGGAGCACGCCCCCCCCCCCCCCCCCGCCCCCACAACGCAGCCCGGGAGCTTGTGCACACCATTTAATTGAGGACTAGGAGGCCGTGCGCACCATTTAGTTCATCATGAACCAACTAAGAGCGAGGCAGGCTTGCTAATGCTTGCTCCTCTCAGTGAGGGGGCCCCTGGAGCAGGGGGGCTGTGGGGGCCTGTATTACGCCCCTGTATGACTCCTGGTGGCCAATTTGTATCTCACGTTTATGAGGACACTAAAATCCCAACAAGATAAAATAGACATGATGATAAATCTGTAATCTCCGTTCACAAGAAGCCATTTTAGCCTCTATTGTAAGTGTCCATATTGACATGGCAGCGGTCATAACATAAACAATGAAAACTATCAGCCTATATAGGAGGAGGATAGGATGCTAACACTTCTGTACATCTTCAAACTTCACAATTTTTAATAGAAAGGTATAAAATAATCTGCTGGCAAGTACATGATAAAAATAGACGCGATATTTAAATGGTCCCTGTCACCCTGTTCATGACACCAGGCTGCATGCCATTCATTTTTATTTTAACCTACCAAACTGCCTTACTTGTTCTGTCATATTACCATACTGTCACACTTGCATTATGCCACCCTGCCACTCAGCAGTCTTACAGTAATAGTCATCACAACGGGGATGTGCAGCCACAGGGGGGAGGTGTGAGTAGCAAGTCTAGCAGCATATATACTTTGCTATAGGTAGGTTATTGGTTGTACAATTTGTCTAGTGATAATGGGTTTTAACATAATGTCCAAGAAGCTCTGTGTAATGTTTTCTTAATTGTGCCTTAAGTATGTGACTGTTAAGAGTACAAATATGTTAGAGTACAAATTATAAGTATGTCTAAAATTAGTAATTGTTTCTCAAGTATGGAATGCTATACCTTCAGTGAAATTGTATGAAAAGATGCTGAACTTTTTTCACAAAGAAAAAATATGCATGCTTCACAATGGCTTAATATGGGTCAAAAACATTTGCATGCAATCATTTGTCCCTGTGCAACATATGGGATTTTGGATGGGTCAGTATGTGTTTTAGGCTCAGATCTCTACAGAATTCTCATTCACAAATAAACACATGTCTGAATGTGTCCATATGGCAAACCTGTTTCATGCAGCACAACCACAGGTGAACATGCAGTGCTGACAGAAACATTCTTTGCCAGCATGACAAGCCCTGTACGTTGTTGCTTATGTAAGCCATGAATAGCATAGTATAGAGTCATTGGAAGAGCAATTTATGTTATTTTTAGCGTTGGCTTAAAGCAGATTCACCTGTCTAGAGGCCAGACCTATTGTTGCCAATATACATTGAGTGGGCTTGGAGTTAGCTCCTTGCTCGTGAATGGATGGCTTTCCTGTTTCTAAATCAGTGGATGTACTCTTTATTTATGTGTTTCCCATTCAGGAGGTTTTTGGTTTTACAGTGATCTGTTTGGTTGACATTTGTCCTTTCACCTTCTGCATATATGGAACTACTTTTTATTTTAATTTAGGACTCTTTATTTCTCCCTCTCTCATGTGCTGCTCCTCCTTCGTGTCCTTCAGCTCTTGATATTACTCTCCAACTGTCCCAGCTTGTATGCTGCTTGCCTTGTCCCCGTCCCATACCCCTCTATTGCTTTCCCACAAATTCTTGACCATCCCTCTCCCAAGTCTCGAGCAGGGCTCTGCCAAATGTTGCCTTTCAGGAAGGCAGATTTCAATATCCCATATGGGGTGTACAGTAGCACTCACTCACAAGCCTCTCGGTGTGGGCTCTACAGGTATGTTCAGCAAGCGATCCGAAGGGTTCATTCTCTGACATAAGGGCAGATTTACTAATACTTCGTGCTGGGTTTGCATCACAAAGGTAATGCAAACTGGTGCAAAGTGTTGAATTGGGATATACTTTCCAGCCCACTTGCGCTGAAAAGTGGCCCTAAAGTAATGCAATGTAGGATAAATTAATACATTGCATTTTTACTTTGGACGTTCCCATGCAACCACATATGGGCTTTGAAGCAAATCGCTGTCTATTAACATTTGTAGACTGGGATTTTGCATCAACTATTTACTCCTCCTTGAAGCAAGCATAAAAATGAGAAAAGCTTTCCTTTTCAAAACTTTCCCAACTTTGGATCTGTGCTATACTGTACAGCACACATATAGACTTGGAATAGTGTTAAACGGTGTGTAAGCATAGCATCATATAATGGAAGGTACACTTCCAGTACAACATTTTTGCTAGACATCACAGGCACAGTCGAGCAAGATGGTGTAAGGGTGAGTGCATGTCGCAAGGCAGCCAGTAGTGCACCAGCGGAGAGAAATTGTGCCATAGCTTAGCAGATATAGCATTCTCCTGTTTTATCTTTTCACACAAAGCAATCGAAAGACTTTAGTTAATGCATTTCACGCACTGTGTTACATGAATTGTTAGTAAGTTTGCCCTCTAGTGTATTGCTATTCTGCCCGATCCCCTGGAGTGGGGAGAAGAAACAAGAACCCAGATTCGCGTCAGAACAGCTCCTCATCTTTAGCACAGAGAGCAGTTTGAAGTGCAGAGTGCTTTCAATCCAATTAGTAACTTCTTGCCCCACCCCCTTTCGGTGCATAGTGATTCTCTTCCCACATCCCAATGTCCTCACAGATCCATCCTGAGCAGTAAAAGAGGTGTGGCCCATCTACAAAGGGCTATAAGGCTATTCGAACATTGTCACTAGAGGACAGGATGTTCTAACAAACAAAAACAAAGCCTTTTGGGAGCGTGAGGGGATTGAAATCCCCTCAGGTTCCCTGAAGGCTTTGTTCACAGCCAGAGCTGTGAACAAAGAAACATTGGAATGTTGGAGCTCTGGGCGTATACCAGACATTATAAGCCCAGAGCACTCCATTGTTTTCAATGGAGCTCCCAACATTCCAATGTTCTAATATAGCGGCTATTAAAGGCCCGCTGAATCGTTAAAGGCCCGAGCCGAAGGCGAGGAACTTTAACGAGACAGCAGGACTTTATTATCCGGTATAGCCCTTCTACGAAGGGCTATAAGGCTATTAGAACATTCTGCCACTAGAGGGCAGAATGTTCTAACAAATTAAACAAAGGGTTCTCGAAGCTCGAGGGGATATAAATCCTCTCGAGCTTCGAGAGGCCTTTGTAGAACATTAGAATGTTGCTCTGCGGGCCTTTGCCGGCCCGTAGAAGCAGGGAGCACTCCATTGTCTGCAATGGAGATCCCAACATTCCAATGTTCTAATATCAAGAACGGCGATAACATTATCGCCACCTTAGCGGCAGTAAACCACCAGAACCTGGGCTTCTGTGGGAATTCACAAAGGCATATTATCAAGCCCCTTATCACAGCTTATGGGGCAGTTTCCTTTGCTAAAGCGGCGATAATGCAATCGCCGTTCTTGATAATATGGCCCTAAGTGTGCAAAAAAACATAATGGTGGCATATGGCAGGGCTATGTTTTTTTTTCTTCTTCTGTTAAGCATCGTTTAAGGAACTCAAATGCAGTCCGATCAAGGGACAGAGGCACCAGGAGACTACGACTGACCAAGGTCAATCAGCTGGGTAAAGGTAAAGCCCCTAGACTGTAATGGAGTACTGCTTGTCTTTTAATGTCAGTTAGGGTTGCAGTACTTCTGGGATCAGTGTATTTGCTCACCTGTAATCACTGTTTGATGTTGTAGGGTAAGTATTTTTTTATTTTTGAACTTAATTATTAACGTATGTGTTTTAAATGGAGAGGTTAAAGTCATCGCAAGAAGGAAAAACAGTTCATGTGTTTCCTGTGCAAATAATACCATATCATTTAGTAGTATAACATTGTGCACTGTAGTCGTGTTCATTTTTCTTTTACCTTCCTTCCACCCAGAAATAATGAAGCACTGGACAATTTCTTCAGGTCATTGCCCAATATCTGAACCTGGATGTAGCCTTTAATGAGATGCTTATAGTATATTTTGGAACCTAACCAAAGAGATCATGAGTTTCCTGTCACGCTGACTCGCCGAAACCCTGCAACCTGTTGCAGGCAATGAAGGTGCACTATAGGGAGCAGTCGGAAGGATGGAACAACAAGAACTTGCGCACAAAAGTGTGACTTTCAGTCGCTGGCAAGCTAGCTCACATGGTACTGCCCTAAGTCTGTGTGTAAAGAAGCAAGCCACCTACTGGAATCACTGCAGGGATGATTCAGCCTTTCATGATTCGGACTATAAAGGTTACAGAAACTTCTCCTTTTGGGCAATCAGTAAATGGGACATTTGCCTTCTAGAAATTCAGAGCATATTACTATAGCAATAGTTCAGTTAATGATCAAGCTTGTTTATTGTCTTGTATACATTTTTAACAGTGAATAAAGGCTAGCTCGGAGAATGTGTGCATTAAAAGTCCATGAGTATTAGAAAGATTGGGTAAAAAACAGCTGCGGCCCTTTCAGGTAAAAGCGGTGAGGCCGGGTTGGGGTCATTCGACAAACGACCACGAGGGAAAATCAAATGAATAAAAAATTTCCCTCGTAATTGGCTGTCGAAATCACCCGCCCCAACCGGCCCCACTGCTCTTACCTGCCGAGACCGCGGGTGGTAAAAACAAACTACATTCAGGTCTGCATTATATACATTAAAAGTGTTATCCTAATATTATTCATTCAGGCGCCTTGCCAAGATCCTGATGAGATAGCAGAGACTCACTATTTTCAGGATATTTTTCACCAGGCTGGTCCATTTTGCTAAGATTCACAAAAATCGCCCCTCTCCTTTCTTCTGCCATTCCAGGAAATCACATTCAATCCAAAAGTGAAATCCTACGACCTTTATACCATACAGATTCCCAAAACTGTGTTTTGTTTACAGTCAGAGTCCCTGTATTTTCGGAAAGGAGGACCAAATTATGTGTTAAATTTGAAGAGATTATGAGACATTTCAGTGTTTCAGTGCAATTTCTTGTTTACCTTTAAATTAAAGTTCCACCGGCGATTTTAGAGCAGTAAATAAAGAATGGCTGCATCACGTTTCAAAGGCACACGTGTCATGACTCGTGGATATGTATCAGACGCTGTCTTGAGTTACCTTTTCTTTAAAACACTTTCAAATCCAAGATAGCCAACCATGCGTCCATATACTTGCATATGGGTTGTGATATCATGACGCATGTGTGCATACGCCTAGTGATGCTCTGGTAACCATTTTGGCATTAGCTAATGCCAATTCAAACAGCCATTAGCAAAACCATTAGCTCAGCCCAATGCAGCAGAGATATATTGCAATCACAAAGTAAACAGTAATCCTAACTCTTTGGCTCAAATAATTAATTTCTTAATTGCATGGTGTCCTTTTCTATATGAAGTGGACGTTCAAAAAAGTGTCGACCCAATTTCTTTTTGAAATGCTTTACACTTTTAAGATTGGATGGTGTAGCAGTATAAAGATCCAAGCCCACTGTCTCTTTCAAAAATGTTCATCAACTTGCATTGTACAAGACATTGAAATCTGTTGGAATAAGTAATTCTTACAAATAAATATATATTTTAAAATTAGAGCATTTAAATATATTTATTTTCAACTTCAAGGATTTTTGTCAATTTGGTCAAAACTATCAATCAAAGACATGAAAAGTCAAGATATACATTTCATGATCAATGGAAGTTAGTAGGAATTTGTTGTATATTTATCTTTCTTTTATTTCCTTGCTCCACTATAGTTCTTACCTGTGTCACTCATTCCAGAATGTACATGGCTCTGTCTCCTTCTAGTGTTCTAGCTGGTGACAGTTTGTGCCTGGCCAGCTTGTGTTGAGGTTGCTTCACTCTGTTTTCCTGCAATAAACCTCTATTGCTACACCTGTGGTCTCCAGCTATTTACTACAATTTTGGCGACGTTACCTGCTGGCCAGTATCACTGAAGACCTCATCTTGATGCCTGGTTTCAAGATTTCTAACGGAAAGCAGTTTTCACCGGAGCTTCCTCAACAAGAAACGAATCTACGGCGTGCTGACCTCGTCAATGTCCTTTTGGTCCGCTTCGGTTCCCAGTGAAGACGCCCATCTGGGGTAATTGTATGATTTGGGATCGGATTGAAGAGCGGAGCTCGAGCGCAACCAGCGCTGACGTCATCTAAACAGCGGAGCGAGCGCAGCGCGTGCCTGACCGGTGAGTGAGCCACGAGACGCTGTTGTTTGTTGTCCTGGAGACGCACCAGCGCTGACGTCAGTGGAGCCAGCGCGTGAGTCAGCGGAGCCCGAGCGCAGCGCTGTTGCCTGGCGTTACCAGGGAGACGCTCCCTGTGCGTTCCAAGCCTCGTCTGAGAGCATTTTCAGCCTCGTTTTCGGCAGCGGCCATCTTATCTTCAAGTGTTTGCCTTCCAAGCCTCATTTTGACTGTAATCCTAGCCTCCTTTCCAGCGGCGGCCATCTTTGCCTTCAAGTGTTTACATCCCAAGTCTAGACTTCGACTGGCACCCGTTTTTAGCCGTTTTAAAGCGGAATTTTCTCGTTTCAAGCTCAAACTCCTGCCTGGTCCTGTCGCAGTTCTCTAGTATTGTTTTGGACACTTTTTGAATGGGAAGAGGTATGTTACTATAATTTCAAACTTTGTCCTGTTGTGCAAAACCTGTGTTTATTTTATTTTTCACTCTACATAATCAGTGAACATGGCACAACAATTTGTGGTACCTTTGCCTCCTCAGTTCTTACCTGAACCTGGTGTCCCTGAGATAGCTTGGGAAGACTGGTACATCATGTTTGACAATTACCTGGAAGCACTTGATGGACAGGAATTTTCACCCAAAAGGAAAAAGGCTATCCTTTTGAGCACTCTGGGCAAGGAAGGGCAGAGGGTTTTTAGATTTCTACCTATCACACTTGGAGCTAGTGGACATGACATTGATGAGTTTAAGGAGGCGGTTGATCGCTTGGAGATCAGATTTGCAAAGGAGGAGAATCTGATTATGAACCGCTATAAATTCTACACACAACGCCAAAAAGAGTCAGAAACCATAGATGATTTCGTGGCCAGACTCAGAGAGCTTTCTATAAAGTGTAAGTTCGGTTCTATGAACGACGAGCTCATAAGAGATCAATTAGTCGTCCAGTGCTCAAGTAAGAAAATCCAAGAGAGGCTATGGGCAGCTAAGAACCCTACCTTGAAAGATGCAATTGATCTGGCCAAAGTAATTGAGGAGTCTAGTAAGTGCATGAAGGTTCTAGATTCGCACAAATCTACTCCACATCAAGAAGTTTCTGTGGTTACCGACAAAGGTGGTGTTGCGGGGTGTGAACACTGTTCTGGAGACAATGTTGCTGTAGTGAAAAACAGACCCAGACCCTTTGTCAAGAAAACCTCAGTAAGCAAAGTCTGCAACAGGTGTGGCAGTAGCAGTCACTCTTCCGACGCGAGGTTTTGCTTTGCCTCAAACAAAGAGTGTTTGAAGTGTGGGAAAGTTGGACATTTCTCCAAGATGTGCAAGGCCAAAGCCACACAGAGAGTGAATATTGTTGATGACTACGTTGATGATTCTGGAGTTGAACCCGATAGACTTCTGGTCATTGACGATGTTGATGTCATCTGTGATGATCCTAGACAAACCAGACCCAAAGCCATATTCAAGATTGACTCCCACGAGGTGTTGTTGATGGTTGACACTGGTTCTCGCCATACCATTATACCCAAGTCTACTTTCGATGCCTTTTGGGAGGGGGTGAATTTACACCGCAGTGATATTTCCCCTAAGGGTTTCAATGGCCAGAAAATTGAAATCCTTGGTTTCTTTGAATCTGAGATTACATTTGAGAAAAGGTCTATTTTTGGGAAGATTTATGTTTCCATTGATGGTCCGCCCATTCTAGGGTGGGTACATCAATATGACCTCTACATCGTCATCAATCCTAGGGCAAAGAACCAAATAATGGTGGTTGATGATGACTCCATTGAGTTCATTCTGTCTGAATTTGGGTCTGTGTTCAGGGAGGAGTTGGGTGAACTTCGGGGGTATGCCCACCTTATTAAGTTGAAGAAGGGAAGTTTGCCTGTGCAACATCGTGTAAGGAGGATTCCCATCTCTATCCGCAGTGAGGTAAAACTCTTAATTGAAGAGATGCTCCAGTCTGGTGTAATTGAGCCCACAGAAGCATCGGCATGGGTTTCGCCCGTCGTGATTTCTAAGAAATCAGACGGAAAATTGAGATTCTGTGTGGACCTCAGGTCCCTAAACAAGTGTGTCGTTGCAGACACCTTTCCTTTACCCAACATTACGGAGATGGTTTCCACTCTTCAGGGGGCGAGATATTTCTCCAAACTCGATCTGAAGAGCGCCTACCATCAGGTTAAGCTCCATGAGTCCTCGAAGCCTCTTACCACCTTCATCACTCCAGAGGGGATCTTTCAGTTTACTCGTCTTCCCTTTGGGTTGATTTCGGCGGCGAGTGTCTTCCAAAGGTTGGTCAGCGAAATCTCTAAGGGACTCAAAAATGTGGTATTCTTTCAAGATGACATCTTGGTCTTTGGAGAGTCTGTGGCTGATCACAACCTTGTCCTCAGGAATGTTCTACACAGAATCTGGGACACTGGTCTTACATTACGTAGGGAGAAGTGTTCTTTTCTTGTGGAGAACATTGAGTACTTGGGACATGAAATTTCAGTCAATGGAGTCAGACCCAAGAGGAATCTTCTTGATGCAATACGCTTAGCCCCTTGCCCGTCTGACAAGGACCAGTTGCGGTCATTCATGGGCTTGATCGAATACTACTCCAAGTTTGTGGAGAAATTCTCAGAGAAGACCTTGCCTCTGAGGACCTTGCTGAAGAAGGGTTGCAAGTTCTCATGGGGCCCTGAAACGGAAGCTTGCTTCAATGAGATTAAGGAGGCTATCTGCTATGCTAAGGTTCTGGCACCCTTTGATACTGCCAAGTCCTCCACTTTGTTGGTAGATGCCAGTGCCTGTGGCCTCGGTGCAGTCTTGCTTCAGTCCCACAAGGATGGCGACAGGCCGGTTGCCTTTGCCTCACGTACTCTTTCAAAATGCGAACAGAACTATTCTGTTATCGAGAAAGAGGCTTTGGCTGCTGCGTGGGGTGCTCATCACTTTCGACCATACCTATGGGGCACCCGCTTCAACCTTAAGACTGACCATAAACCCCTCATCCGCATTCTTTCTCCCGGGGTAGGGGCATTTGGTTCTCCAAGGTTGGCAAGGTTGGCCTCTAAACTCCAGGAATACCATTTTGACATTTCTCACATCTCTGGGTGGAGGAACTTCCAGGCCGACTGTCTGTCTAGGTTGGCTGTTCCGTTTGGTTCTGATGTTGGTTTCAGTCTGGAGGGTTATGACGAGAATGTTGCCTGGATCGATGATGTTCTTCTACTTTCTGAGAGCTCCTTTTCTCGTTCTGAGTGGGTGGATGCCATGTCTAGGGATAGTGTCTTACAGGAAGTTATCCAGCTCATCAAGTTGGGCTCCCGCAGGGAGAGCTGTCTCCATGTCTCTGTCCGTCCTTTCCTTAAAGTCATTGATGATTTGTCTGTTTGCAATGACAACGTCATAATGCGTGGTGACAAATTTGTGCCTCCTGCTGACTTGAGACCAAAGCTCATTTCTTTAGCACATGAGGGTCACCTTGGCCAAACCCTGACGCAACAGCGTCTCAAGTTGAACTTCTGCTGGCCCGGTATGGACTCCATGGTTTCCTCATGGGTTGAGGACTGTTATACCTGCAAGGTGGGTGAGAAGAGACTTAAGGTTTCTGTGGGGTCTGAGATGGGTGCGCTGCAGTTCCCCGAAATTCCGTGGCACACCATCTGCTTAGATTTCATAGGTCCCATTGCCGAACTGCCCCTTTCTCAGAGATTTGCTGTCGTCATTGTCGACTGCCATTCTAAGTGGTTGTCTGTGGAGTTTCTTAAGGATATTACTACGGCTACTACCATTAAACATCTTAAGTCTGTGTTTTTTAGAGAAGGTTTCCCTAGTGTTCTTATAACTGACAATGGCACACAGTTGGTTTCGCATGACATGCAAGCCTTTTTGTCTGATTGCGGTGTTTCCCACCATAGGACCTCCCTCTACAACCCCCAGGGGAATGGCCTCTGTGAACGCCTTAATAGATTGGTGAAAGGTACTGTTCAAATGGCTCTCTCCAGTGGTTCTTCTGTCTCTTCCCTTGTTAGTGAAATGGTTTATGCGTACTGTACCACCCTTCATGGTTCCCACACCAGATCCCCTTTTGAGATGATGAGGGGTAGAGTTCCCAGCACCAAACTCATTCCCTCTTGGCTCAAGGACTTGGTCTGTCAGTCCCTTTTGGGTGATGTCTCTAGAGTGGCCCCCAAGCCTTCTTGTAAGGGCCCTGTGGGTTCGCCTGGTAAGTGTGCTTCAAGTAGTAGTCCTGTAGGTCTGCCTTCTAAAGTTCCTTCTCACAAACCTCTTGTAGGCGATAAGTCCTCTGTTAAAGTTGTTGCTGGTAAAATTGCGAAAGGTGACCTTGTCAAGGTAAAGTCTGGTCGTGTTTCAGGTGGTTTGTCCAAGTTCCGTGGTCCGTTCCTTGTTAAGATGGTCTATCCTCACTATGTTGTCCTCTCCAATGGGGAAAAATGGAATTTAAGGAGGGTTGCCCTCTATCAGAAAGCTGGTGTTGGTCCCGTTGTTGGTCCTGGTCCTGCTCTCCTTCCTGCTCCTGTCCAAGATCTTCCCTCTTCAGGGTTCTTGCTTGTTCCTTCTCAGGATCCGGCTCTTGTGGTTCCTGCTCCTGTGAGTGTCTTGGCTAGGGGTGATGGTTGGGGGGGATGCTCCTGATCCCCTTGTGTCCGTTCCCAATTCCATTGCTGATCCCGTTCCCAATTCCATTGCTGATCCTGATCCCAATCCCATTGCTACTTCAAGTTCTTCTTTGCCTGCCACCAGACCTCAAAGGTGCCACAGACCCCCTGCTTATTTGAATGATTTCTGTTGCGATTAGGCCTTTTAGAGGGGTGACGTGTGTCCCTTTCAATGCTTATTAATTCTATAATGTTTTCAACGTTGTCTCTACTTCAGAAATTCTTGTTTAGTCTTGTGTTAAGTTTCCTTTACATGACATGCTTACCTTTTCGTGTTAAGTTTCCTTTCACTTTTTTTGTTTTATTCTACGAGAGGAGATGTGTTGTATATTTATCTTTCTTTTATTTCCTTGCTCCACTATAGTTCTTACCTGTGTCACTCATTCCAGAATGTACATGGCTCTGTCTCCTTCTAGTGTTCTAGCTGGTGACAGTTTGTGCCTGGCCAGCTTGTGTTGAGGTTGCTTCACTCTGTTTTCCTGCAATAAACCTCTATTGCTACACCTGTGGTCTCCAGCTATTTACTACAGAATTCAATCTGCAAGAAAGTCGCTGGATTTAATAATTTAAATTCTATCACTTATGTTGCAATAAAAGGTCACAGAATGGCAATATCTCCGATGAGGAGGAAAATTAGAGGGAAACTCGCAAATTTACTTTAAGTGTCAGAGAGATCTGTCATCATATAAGATAACTATTTTGTGGTTTTGTGTATATTACGCCAACATTTTTAGCAGGCTGAGAAATCACTGTCATGTGGAAGTACAGTCATTCTTTCAGAATAATCCTAATTTATTGCATCCATGTCACGCAGTTGTTAGTTGAGGATAAGTTATTGATTTGATTAGCTATTAGAGGTTTACAAACTGCAGACCTTGGGGCATATCTACAAGGAAATGGTGCAGCGAGGCAGCGCATTTTACAGCGCTGCATCATTTAAAAACACACATGGATGCACTGTATTTACAATACGGATACGGCTCACCCCTTTGTTTAAAAAAGCTGCAAAGCACCAACACAGACACCCTTGCGACATAGTGCAAGAGCACCGGCTTGTCAGGGGAATGATTGTTTATGTGCAGGAAGGTGTCCCTTCCTGCACATAAACAATCAATAATGGCGATTTGCTACTTCTATGTGTGCTGCATTTTGCAGCAAACATAGAAGTAGTAAATCATAATTATTTAATGATTGTTTATGTGCTTTCTAAATAAGGTGTAGGGGAATGTGCCACTGAAACGTCTTAAAAAGAGACGTTCCGGTGGCACAATCCTCTTGTAAATATGCTTCCTTGTTTGTGAACCCAACTGTCTGAAGAATTTTCCCACGGCATTCAGGCACTGTTGAAATTAAAATAGATGTGGATTCAGTCTACTGCTCTTTGGTATATTTCCAATTTCTCTCAAGCAGTTTTCCTCCATTCATTTTAATTTTGTGCAGCATTTATTTTACAACATTAAGAGGGCTGCACAGTTGGCATATAGATAAATGTACACCGAAGTTTTACACTATTACACATTGCAAATGAAAATGAAAATGACACAACTGAAACAAAAACAATTTCACATTTATTGCAAAAACACAAAAAACGGGAGATTAATATCCTGTAAATATAGTGTAAAAGAAATCTCAAACAAGAGCCGTATATTTTAATGGTTATATAATCCTAATCCTTGTGATTATTCTGTGCAATTTATTGTAGAATAGGGACATTGGTGTTCACATTGCCAAATATAAATGTCACAGCTAATTACACCATACAGTTAAATAATACAATAATATGCTACAAAGAGTTTAGGATAGCAATAATCACAATGCCAGGTAGTTTTTATTTTAAAAGGTAAAGTTTAATTTAAAATATAATTAAAATGAGTTTTATTAACTGCTTCAAAAATACACAACATTTCAAGTGACATTATTATTAATTCCCAATAGAAGCATACATTTGAAATTAGCAGCATTTAGAATAATGTGTGTGGTTCAGCATGCACAGGAAGTACCTTAGGGAATTTTCTAACTCGTATATTGTTGAATGGTGTGTTTGTATACAATTTGTCTCAGAGGAAATTGTTTTGAAACAGAAAGGGTTCAAATTCCAATACAATACTATATGATAGCCATCATTATGACTGATCATTATGCTATGCTCTATTTCTTTCCATTTTTCTGCTGATACTGTTGAACAAGTGTCTACTAATCTTGTAAATGTATAGTTATGCGATACAAAAATAATATCAAACTTAACACTACAGTAAACTAAATTAAATCTCTCAATATACATTCATTGATTAAATATTCCTAAACTTGTGTGTTGCATGGATGTAATGTTACTTTTTTTAAGCTTGAGCATCAAATAAATGTATGGGGAGGGATTTTTCATGCCCCTCTTACAGAAATGATTAGTGGCCTTACAAATGTGTTACAGGAGCATAGTTGAAGTCATCAGCCCACACTCTACTGCATGGCAAAGTCACAGCTAGTTTGGGACCGATTTACAAACCATTTTGCATATATGAACAAAGTGCAGGATTAAAGAATGATCAAATTCCCTATTAATTGTGATTAATTGTGATTTTTCGTTGTTCACAAATTTACAACTAAGGAGAGTTTGCTGAAATAGCCAGTGACCAGCACTAACAGGAAAATTCAGTGTACCCACAAGTACGGACGTTTGTAGTCATTCATGCATCGTTTAAAGGCTAGTTTTCTCTCAGGAAATACCCAGAAATGCGCTCCAGTCTCAGAAGGAATTGGAGTGCTTCCAGTGCGAGCAAATAGAGGACACAGAGTATCATCAATAGGGAGACAGATCAGGAGGTTTCTTTATTGGGAAACTCCCCATAAGGGAAAGAAGTTACATTTGAAAGCTTGCATCTGTATCAAATTTATACCTGTCGGTGGGATATCCTCCTGCATGCATTTTACACACTGATGTACTGATGCAAATCTGGAGTACATCCAGGGTTCTTGGTGAAGAATACAAAAATCAATTACAAATATAGGAGTTACGCATTGTGAATGGAGTCCCTATATATTCAAGTCTGACGTTATGATGTAGTCTTTAAGAAGAATATTTAAGAGTGCCGCACTTTAGGAGTCACAGTGGGTAACCTAGTTGGTAAGACAAATCAATAGGAAGTGTATGGTTAATGAATAGTCATTGTTGGTTCAATTAATATGTGTTACATAGTTTAGGGTTGATGATTACTTATCTTTTCTAACGTGTTTAGTTCAATTTGTTTTGGAGCACACTGGGCTCGATTCACAAAGGATGTGCAGTGAAGGCAAGGAATATTTTCCCTTATGAGAGATGTTTGGAGCGCATTTACAACTTTGACGGTATTCAAACAGAGTCCCAGATGTAGTCTTGGAAATCAGTGACAGCACTCAAATATGTAAGTATTTCTGAATGTACAACGTTAACCATGTGTACAACTATGCAAGTGGAATTTAACTGAAATGTACATTAGCATATTGATTGTTGTGTTACTTTCTCCACATGGAACATGTTCCACATAGACAGGCCCCTATCCTTACACCACCAAGAGATTAGGGGGCATATTAGCAAGAACCTCGTTAAAATGATCACAGTTTTAGCGGCAGGAAACTGCAGCTAAAATGGCAATAATGGGCTACTTACCAGTCTGCATCTGTTCTTGGCATTTAGAGCTGCATATTCTTACACTGTGCATTAGATCGCCACATGGTGTTGAGCTCGGATGATTGCATGTTGTTGTCGTCTTGGAAGAAGTCTTTGTAGTCACGAGATAGGTGACTCCTCCCTTGGATGATAGTGAGCCTGGGCATCGGCTCCATCCTTAGATTGTTTTTCGCCATGATGGGAAATGATGGAGTTTGTAGAAAGAAGAAAGGATGTCCATGCATGTGTATATATAATTACGATAGAAATAGAACAGATACAGGCCCCGGGGAGGCGGGAGGGCGTGTAAGAATCTGCAGCTCCACATGCCAAGAACAGATGCATACTGGTAAGTAGCATTTTCCGTTCGAGGCATATGAGCTGCAGATCTTACACTGCGCATCGATTGTACAGCAGTGTCTCCCCTAGCGGTGGTCACAGCCGTGGCCGGCAGTGGTATTACCTGCAGGGCGGTGACGTGGGGAGGGGCAGGGTGGGGGGTAGTAATGTATGGATACAGAGTTTTACAGGTAAGTAAACATTTAAATAAATAATACGAATTTCGTTGAGTGCACTGCATCCCCAAATGCGATGCAGTGCGCGCAACAAAATTTGTTTTATTTATTTATATGTTTACTTACCTGTAAAACTCCGTAATCCATACATTACTACCCCCTCCCCACGTCACCGACCTTTTTGCATACATTTAACAATCCACCTTGCAATTCCTGATTTGAAATGGGGTTGCCTTTATGTGGTGGAGAGAAAGCTACAAACAGTTGCTCTGTTTTACGAAAGGATTTGGTCCCTTGTTGGAGCAGCGTTAGATGTTCTGTGGACATTGGACGCTGTCTGGGTGGTATATTTGGGGGGTAGCTGTAAGCTCTAGGCAGTAACCAAACTGGATAATCTGTTTTACCCACTTGTCTGTTGTGATGGAATTCCAGACAGGTAGGAACTGTGTTAATCTCCCCCCTACAGGAATGGTATGCTGTTGGGGGAGCTGAAGGAAGTCACTGTTTAGTGGTGGAAGAGGATCGATTGTTGTTGATACCTCTACCTCTTCCCTTATTGTTATTAACTCTGTAGCCTCCTCTAAAGTATCCTTTATTAGAGAATGCTTGTGTATTAGTTTTAAACGAAGCTGAATTGTCTGCTCCAGCTTGTTTGGAGCCTCCTCTGTAAAAGGAGCTACGAAAGGGGCCTCTTGCTTGGGTGGACTGCAAAGCTCCCATAGACTTGGCTGTATCAGTGTCTTTTTTAATTTTTTCCAGAGCTGGGTCTACTTCTGCACCAAACAACTGTTGTTGGTTGAATGATTGATTTAAAATAGTAGTCAGTACCTCTTGCTTAAATCTTGAAGTGCGTAGCCACGCATGACGTCTAATAAGGACACTGGTGTTTATTGACCTGGATGCAGTGTTTGCCACATCTAGTGCGCATTTAATGGAATAATTAGATATAAGCTTACCCTCGTGTATGAGGTCATCTGCTTGTGCCTTATATTGATCAGGTAGATGTTGTAAGAGCTTTTCTAGCTGATCATAGTGAGCCCTGTCATATCTTGCTAGGAGGGCCTGTGTGTTAGCAATGCGCCATGCATTACTAGTTTGGGGAGGTATTCTATTCTCTAAAGCATCTATAATTTTGGACTCTTTATCAGGAGGTGGTGCTTCTCCTGATGTTTGTGAGTTTGCCCTTTTCCTAGCGTTTTTAAGTACTAGGGAGTCTAAGGGTAGCTGTCCCTTAATGTAAGCAGGATCCCCAGGAGCTGCTCTGTACTTTTTTCTATCCTTGGGTTTATTAATCTAGCCCGTACAGGATCTTTAAACACTTCTGGGGTATGTTTAATAACTCCTTTAATCATTGGCAGTATCTGCACATATTTTTGGGAATGTACAAAAGTGTCTAGTAAAAAACCCTCTTCTGCCTCACCTGATTGCATGGTGACATTGTGATAAATGGCAGACTTATGAATTAAGTTTCCAAACCCAATATTGTCTTCTGGGGGAGAAGGTTTAGATGGATATATATGTGGGTCAGGAATATCTGGTATATCGTGTGGGTTTGGATACTCCCAGTCTGGTTAACCTGTTGGGTAGGGAAAAGGGTCATCTGGGTCTTTCCAGCCCCCCATGCTATACTGATCATAATCAGCATCCTGAGGAGGTGTATGTTGTAGAGAATGAAGAGGAGAATTTTGAGGTGAAATGTTTAAAGGAAGAGCAGGAGAGGGAGATTCAAGAAGAAGAAGGGTGCATAGGAGATGTGGCAGAGTCCTTCTTGACAGGCACTGGAATTGTCGGTGCTGTATCTGACTTCCTCTTCCTATGTGGTCTGGTGGAAACATGTGGAAACATGTCCTGTTTGAGGGTCTATGTATATCCTCTTTTGCAGAGGATCAGGTCTGAAAAGCTCTTCTTCAGAAAATGGTTTCGGGCTTGTTTTTGTTTGTCTTTGTTTGTCTTTAGCCTTAGGAGTTGTTGTATAGTCCTGTGGCATACTTTTCGGCACCAAAGGTATCTTCTTCGGAGTCTAGTACTGGTTGGAGGGCTTGGAGTCATCGGAAGCAGGTTTTTGGGTTTCGGCACCGAAGATTTTGGGGTGGAAGCAGGTTTCATTGGTTTCTGTGCCGTATTGTCTTAAGGAGTCGACGGTTTCTGGGTCTTTTTCGGAATCGGGGCTTCTTTCGGTTTCGGTGCCGAGGGAGCTGGTCGTATCGGCACGTGCGGTTTGCTCGGTAAGGAGCTACCGAAAGGTCTCGACTGGGCCCCGAAGGTGGAGTTTTGACCTTAACCTTTTGTTTAGGTGGTTGGGCTGGGGTAGGGGCAGTTGTACTCACGCGTTGACCTTATGGTATGGAGTCATCAGAGACGTCTGCCTCAGATACGATTGGAGATCATCAGAATCTTCCTCAGAGACACATGGACCTTTATTGAAAAATATCCACCGGTTCTGGAGCTGATCTCTGCATGTTGCGTCGACGGGCCCTCCGATCTCGAATGGTCTTCTTGGATCGAAAGGACGCACAAGCTGTGCAGCTCGACTCGTCGTGTTCAGGTGATAAACACAGGATACACACCTCGTGTTGGTCGCAGTGTGGAAATTTTGCTCCACACCCGGGGCATTTTTGGAATGGTCTCCTTTCCATGAGGTGTAGGCCTCACCTCGTGGGTAGACCCGACGGCCCGCGTCGACAACCGTAATCGAAGTGATGAGGTCGAGTCTATGCATATTGAAGTTAAAGTTTGTTTTTAGAAAGTTTGGCGCGTCGAAGTCTTCAAAAAGTGGATTTTCGAACCGGAGCGTAAAAGTTGCATCCGAAACCAGTGGCGGAAAAAAACAATCTAATGATGAAGCTGATGCCCATGCGCACTATCATCCAAGGGAGGAGTCACCTATCTCGTGACTACAAAGACTTCTTCCAAGACGACAACAACATGCAATCATCCGAGCCCAACACCCGGTGGCGATCTAATGCACAGTGTAAGATCTGCAGCTCATATGCCTCGAACACATATTTTTCACCTACTCTTGACAGACGTAAGCCTGTGTGTGTTTAGAAGGTTGAAAAACCTCTGCAAGGGATATGTCATACCCCACATAACTAGAGTGTGTGGGTGTTAACATACATTTGTAGGTACAACCTCTTAAAACCAGCCACAATGCTGCCACAGGCTTTAAAATTGCAAATAGAGAAATTTCTCCACACAAGTACAAAGATTTTGGGCCTAGAGCTTACTGTGCCACAGAACTGAAGTTGCACCTTCGGATTGAGGCCACCCATGGTTAAATGTCAAAATAAGCCTGAGGTGCACATCTTCTCATTCAGAAGGCATCAGGCCTAGCTGGAATGTTCCACTTGTGATGGCACCATTGCTAATGATGAAGATATTGCAGATGATTTTTGTAGAAGCAGTGTGAGCAAAAAGACAATCAACTGCAATGTGGTATAGGGTTGTGAACAGTGGCTGCATTTATTCCAACCATCACTTAATGCTATCAAATTTGACTCTTGCTGTCTCTCACTGATGAAACCCAAGTACTCTGGGGTTACTTGAAATCATGTTCAGAAGGGAAAAGCCTCACAGTTGGGACATGACAAATTCTGATTTGCAAACGATTTCTGCCTTTATGAAGTAGCACAGTGAGCAAAACTTAATGGTTTGGAATGAGGCCCAAAGGAACTATCACATTACCTGTGCTTAATTTAAATATTCCACCAATCAGTTTGATGTTCTCAGTACAATACTAAACTCAACATGGTTCACCACACCAACTGCTCAGCTTGTCTCATTTTCCGACTGCTGCAATATTGTATTAAGATAAGCAGAGAGGTCAAAGCCATGCTGATTTAAGAGGGGGCAGTACATTCTAAATGAGGGTCGAGAGGCATGCATTACCTGGAACTGGGACTCATTTTCCAAATTGTCATTCTTTATTGTATAAACATGAGTTATTCTTCTGCAGTTCAGCAGACTTTGCAGTTTTCTTGCAAAAAACCTTAAATGAAAATTCACACCAAAATCGCACTTAAAGTCACATCAGCTACACAAATGAATCATGCCACCTAAACAAGAAACTCAGAATGGACTGCAAAGAAGCAATGGTTGTTTGTGATTCTAGTTTTAAAGATACTTAAACTTTCTCCATAAAGTTGTTTTGCAAGAATGTAAAATCAATTGTGGTGAATGCTATTTATGTGAAAAAATTGTGTAATGCTATTTTTTGCCAGAATCACATAAATCACTTACTTCCCTTGTTTGCCCTTCACCCGGATTCCATTTTCCTGCTGAATTACTCATCATTTTACTTCCGCCATGTTCCCTCACTAAGCCGGTTCCGCCCACTTCTTCCTAAACTATCTTTCTTCTGTATTCCTTTCCTACACTTCTGCATATTCCTTAGTATCCAGTTCTCTATACACACTAGTACCTGTACATCTACCAATTCCAAAATTTGTTTTTTAAAATTCATTGCAATCTCCATGCACCTCGACATATGTGCTAGTACATCAACTGTCATCAATGCTCTATTAACACCTTCAGTGCTCATGACGAGCTCAGCTCAGCTCAGCTCGTCATGAGGCACAGTGGCGCTGTGCTCATGACGAGCTGAGCTCGTCATGACTGCCGTTGCGCTCCCACGCAGGGATAATTCCCCCGCTGTGCTGAGCGTTCTATGAAAACGGGCGTGGTCATGACGAGCTCAGCTCGTCATGAGCACAGCGCCACCATGCTGCATGACAAGCCAAGCTCGTCATGAGCAACGCGGCGCTGCGCGCGGCCTCCCTCCCCCTGCAACGTGGGGGAATTAGCCCCACGATGAAGGAGTTAACTCGACTAGTGCCTAGATATTAGTACCTTTACCACGCCCTATACCATAGCACCCATTACTTCACATACCATTAGAACTATTTCCCTGATCTACCCAACTAAATGTACCTGTACGTATATGATAAGATTTTCAACTCTACGCTTCCCTAAAACTTATAACCCATTGCTACTCTACTACCTCAATTACATCGATACCCTATTGTGTCTACTCTTGTCCATACCCTTTTGTCACATTACTTTGTCTTCTTTCTTATTCCTGGTCATTTTATTCAATTGTACATCTTCTGTCTTTTTTCTTGATCCCCTCATATGTTACAATTTTTGGAAGCTTTATCTGCCTGTGTTAGTCATGCTGGTCTTATCAATTTTCTTCCTCTCATAAATTAGAGAGAGCCAAGCCTAAAAAGCTTGGGAGAAGGAGAGTCTATCCTTCAAACTGAAAACTGCCCAGGAATAAAGCCATGGATTGTCTTGGAGAGGAGAAAACACATACTTGCTCTTCATTGTAAGAAGGTATAATTGTATACCAAATTTACCATGTTTTCCAGTGAAACTCAATGGAGAATGTGATTGTACTCGACACTGTACCTAGCGTTTTCATATTCTTCAAGTTTCAGACTTGTAAATTACTACATTCATCTCTAATTGTTAGGCCTATTCTGGCTCCCCCAGTATGTTCCTTCATAGACTAATACTCTAGGTGCTACTATGTCACCTTCAGCCTACAAGCTATTTCCTGCATAACTCCAAGGACAAAGCACTATGCTGTAGAGCATCTCTACAACCAGTGCCTTATGCAGGGGTAGAGTAGCACTATGAAGCTGCTATGAAGCCCAGGTCCAGAAGATAACTCTGAAACAGCAAACAAACCTGTTTACAAGAAGACAGGAAAGGGGGATTCTGGGAGTAGCCTTCAATTTTATAGGGATCATCAGAGGAAGGGTTGGGCTGTTCTGTCGATAGAAGTTCCTGTCTTCGATTTAGAATTCACTTTTTTGTTTAAGAACCAAGGAATGAGACAAAAAGATAAAGCCACCTCTTACTTCCTCTTCATAATAGCATTCTCAATTCAGAGCGTTCCAACTAGCCTGTAGAGACGTATCTGTCAACCTTAAGAGCATTTAGAAATGCAGCATGAAGGAAGTAAAAAAACACTAATCTCTTGGAGGTTTATAAATTGCATTATCATTAAATAACTAATAAACATTTCATTTTGGTTCTTTCCAACAACACTAACTCAAATATTTGAGCACATTATTGCATGATTTTTCTTTGTTTTACCAGGGAAAAAAACAATGTTAATGGCCCCTCACTAATGCACTGACATTTTGAGGAATCAAACGTAATTTTTAAAGGCAGAAATATGTTTTACACTAGATCAACCAACGCCGAAAAGCAGAAAAATAAATAGGGCTCTCTGGAACATCTTATATTTTCAGTTCCATATTGCTATAAATATCCCACGGTTTTCGTTTGAGCCGAAAATGCAATCTCCTTTCCTTTCATTGGTGACTCGCTCTCACTTATTGAAACCCGTCTCTGATAACTGGTGACAGAATTAGAAATGATCTCAAAATAAATCCTGAAATCAGTTTAACATTTCACCCCGGCTACAGGACCTTCTAACAAAACTTTCTCTTTTCTAAACTCTATTTTTCTAGTTTACATAGATTTTCTTGTCATTGAAAGCTACTTTTCACATTACTTACCATTCTCACAAACACTTTCTAAATCTCTTTGCAATATTGTAATTTTGTACCATAAATCTTTTAATTCTCCAAGACATTTTAGCTTCTGACATAAAAATACTTTTACTTTTATTGAAAACTATCTTCAGAATAATTTCAGCAATTAACATCCCTGAACTAGCTTTATGATATTAGATCACTTAATGATAAAATAACTGTGTATTTAACTTCATCATTCGTTACGCATCTAGCGGTCTTCACCACCGCTATGAGTCAGGTATCTTACTCTGATGCAGCACTAAAATGGCCAACATTGGTGGTTTGGGTCACACCTTCTGCTCCTCAGAGGTGTCTGCTTCTATAGCTTTAGAAATCTACCACCTCCATTTGATACAACTGTTAATGCGCCATTCCATTGCATTGTTTTAGTAAACTTGAGCTAATTCCAGAAGCGATTTCATTCAAGCAGATCTTTTTAATTTTAGGTTACGACCTCCAGACTCAACCAACTCATGATTGGTGAGTTAAGGGGTGTGCTATAAATGGGTCTTCTTTAGACTAAACATGGGATAGCTCATTGAGCTGGTGGAGAACACAGGTATGTACACTGAACAGCTCATAGTGGACACCCAATTATGACAACATCTTGTCAATAGATGACGCATTTCATCTGAGAAACTCAATGTGTACGTCATTCATTTGTTTCTAAAAACGAACCCTATCAAAGAATAATGATTCTTATTTCTGGGGATTTCGCTCATTTCTCTGTCTCTTCTCTTTTGTCTTCTTGTGGCACGTCAAATTCTTACCACAACTGGGATCATTGTACTGCGTTTTGCACAGTTCTGCTTTCTGTTAAACCGATTTAATGTAAAACATGTGTGGGCTATTTATTCCTACCCCAATCTATTTCTTCCCATTAGGTTTTACTTTTCTAATCATATTATAATTATTTGTTAAGCTTGTCATAGATATTGAAGGTAGATATTGAATTCTCTATTTCAATTTGTTTTGTTTTGGCGGCTTGGTTGTTGTGCACATTACCTGCATATAAATTCTATCAAGTTTGCCTTAGCAATCAGGCCATGCTACCAGGGCGCCGATTCCGATCCGGTAAAAAAAATCCCCTGTACGATTCGTATTTGTAGCCGTTTCCGTACGACTCGTAAACACACCGTACGACCCGGCGAGTACGATCCGGACCGGGTGATCAGGACGCTATTTATACGGTCCACGTCAGGTAAGGGCGATTCGTACGGAAAAGCGCACAATCACATACACACCATACGGCACGTACCCCCCATGATCGCAGGGGTACGTCACGTACCCCGGCGATCATGGGGGGTACGCGCCGTACACCCAGCGTCCAGCGTACATGGGGTACGTGCCGTACACCCACCGTACATGGGGTACGGTGCGTACCCCATGTACGCTGGGTGTACGGCGCATACCCCCCATGATCGCAGGGGTACGCGGCGTCCCCGGGGGGGGCGTTCCGTACTTGTTTCGGCGCAAACTATGCGTTTACGGCTGTTTCCAGCTCCCGTAAAAAAAAGGGTTGTACGGTGCGTACCCGACACAAATCGTACTTGCTGGGTCATAAAAACCAGCCGCGAACCGTAGCGATGTCACGTACAGCGGGTTCCGAGTGACACTCGTACGGATATTTTAGTCGTACTGAGTCCTGTACGACTCGTACGGTCTTTGGCTCCTGGTACGAATCGTACTTCGTCGTACGTACGGGGACGTTTACGGGTACGATTCGTACGGGGAAAATTGCTCCGTACGACGATTCGGAGCGCATTTTACCGGATCGAAATCGACGCCCAAGTGTGAGCGTACATTACCTTTGTTAAAACCTGCCTGTTTATCTTTGTGGGACAGATTTTGGCTCGATGCCCAGCATGCTGCTTTAAGGTGGATTCTAAAATGTATTGAGATGGCAATGAGCAACCAAAATTATTTTGATACAAAAACCCAAAAATAAATTAATGATCATGTGCAAGAGACCATGTTATGAATGAATAGATGCTACTGACTGGGACATCTGGATAAGAGCACTGTCCTGAATGAATCTTAGGCGTTATAGGACATTGTGCCATAAATGCCCACAATGATACTTATTTAACCATAACTTCTAATATGTTAGGTTGGAGCAAAATTACACAATTATTCTAATTATTTGTACATAAAAGGGCATACGTATGTGCATGCAGAAATGTTGAAATATTTATATTTTGAGGGTCATGTGTTTGAAATACAACATATAGCTAGGTAATCAGAAATTCACAAACAATTATACTGTAGGCAAAGCATACTAGATGCTGCAGAATATTAAGTCACATATTTGCATTACCTGTATTAAGTATTTTCTTAAAGCTGTGATCTTTAAGTAGTTGGTGTTACACCACCTGGCATTTTAATAGTGGCATTGGGTATCTGTTGTTTCCTTTTCACGAAGTGCATTAAAGTGCTTTTATATATACGGTTAAACCTTCTTTATACATGTAAAAAATAGGTTTTTACAAAGTTGCATTTGACAATGCAAAATAACATCTATCCCTTTGATTTGCCAAAGAAATTAGCATTTGCAGCATCAAAACTTTTCGTTTGGAAGCAAATCTTTGAATTTTTTTCCTGATGGTAAGCATCTAGAAAGTAACAGATCCCAGGAATGTCACTGGGGAAGTCTGGCGGCAACTCCTCTCTCGAGCGGGGTGTAAACTGGAATCCTTGGAAGTCTTTGAGTAGTCTGCAAAGAAATGAAAAAGAGCTATTAGAACAGGAGTATTATCTTAAACTACAAATCTATACCTTTTCACAAAAAGATATAGGCATCATTGTTACATTTTGCGATTTCTTAATTGCGAAAATTAAGGAATCGCAATTAAGAAATCGCAAAATGCTATGCATTGAAAAATCGCAATATTTTTTGCGATTCTGTATTTTTCCGTAATTGCAATTCACAATTTGCGAATCGCAATTAAGGAAAACCCTTCCCATTGATTCCTATGGGCCAAAAGGCTCATAGGATTGAATGGGAAGGCATTCAGATTTTGCGAATTTCAAAATGTGAATGCAATTTCAAGGGTGCAGGGGGGGGGGTTCAAAGAACCCCTACCTGCACCCCTGAAATGTAACTTTAAATGCAATTTACACACACACATGCCCCAAGGGCATGTGTGTGTGTGTGTAAATTAAAAGTTTCAAAAATGCAATTTGTGCATATTTGAAAGTTTTCGGTAAATTAGCATGAAGTTCAACTTCATGCTAATTTACCACTTCCAAATTGCGAATTCGCAATTACAAAATGATCATGCATTGCATTTAAGAAATCCGAAATTGTGATTTCTTAAATGCAATCGCAATTTTAGAAATCGCAACATGGTTGCGATTCCTAAAATTGCGAAATGCATGATGCATTCCAAATTAGTCAATTGCATTCGCAAACGGCCGAAAATTGCGATTCGCACCGTTTGCGAATGCAATTGACTTTGATGTATGTGGGCACTAATGTTATAACATGCAGGATGGTGAAAAAAACAAATTCTTGTTTGCACCATATATTTGGTCAAAGTGTGAATCATTTGAACACGAATTGGCCGGCAGAGAATTGCCTTTCACATATCTCAATCTTTTTTACCGACATCTATATCACGTAGCAAAAACTAGTTGACATCAATAGCTATCAGCGTACATCCCGATGTATCCTTATTCCACAAAGAAGAAAGAAGATCACTACAATATACAAGCCAATGTAGAAGTTGGGCAACTGCGATTCTTTATTGATAACGAAATCCAAATGCAAAACTTTTTATCAGAAATCAGAATTTGTATTTGTGAGTTCAGTAGAAATGTAATAACACTTTAAGCTTCTGTAAATCTATTCAAATCAAGATAAATCTTTTTCAAACTCAAATTCCCAGTGAGAATGATTACTTGATCTGCACTATTTAGATTTTGAGTGTGGCAAAGGTTTTGATAAAGCAAAACGGAGCTACCATATGGGCATTTGGGAAAGCAACCCATATTTCATGCATAAATCCCAGGCCATAGAAAAAAAGTGGCATAAGAATGGATTCATGTTTTGGTAAAGACACAGTGGCCCATATTTTTCAAACTACTTTTGGTTCACACAACCAGCACAACTGATTTTGCCTCATTATAAAGTGCTTCATAAACTCATAATGGGTAGTAAGTTCTAAGAAAATGAAATTACAATATTATACAATTCAACAGTGTTAGAAATTGGGGTCTCTAGTAGGCAATGATTGGTACCTTTGTCCAAGTAGGGAACCTTCTTCCTAGTCAGGGTACGGGGGATACACTTATAAAACAACCTCTGCATACCCCCTTGGTAGCTTGACATGAGCAGACAGGCTTATCCCAGAAGCAGTGTGTAGAGCATTTGTGAATACATACAGTAATACAGTGAAAACACTACAAATGGACACCACACCTCTTTAGAAAAATAGGTAATGTTTATCTAAACCAAAACAAGGCCAAAAACTACCAAAACCCTCAATACAGTTATAAAGATATGATTCTTTAAAGGTAGAAACAGTTATGTTCCAAGAAAATGTGGGATGAGACACTTTTACACAAATACCTTGGATGCTTTGAAAAAATGCAAGCAAAAAGGGTCACAGGGAGGGTGATGCATCAGTTCCTTATTTATACTCAGAAAAAGTGATGAGTTTGTTCCTTGCCCCAGGGGAGAAGATGCGTTGGTTCCTTACTGCTGCACAGGGAAAGTGATTCATCGGTTCCTTACCAGAAAGGAGGTGATGCGTTGGTTTCTTACTGCATGGGGAGGTGATGAGTCGGTTTCTTACTGTGTACCCTAATGATGCGACAGACTTGACGCTTTGATGCGATGCATGACAATCCGGTACGAAACAATGCATAAAGACCTGGGATGCACTCCGATGTTTTCAGCTGTGTCCCCTCGAAGCATCGGTTCTTCCACAACAGGGTCTGCATCAGAATCGGTGTGGTGACCTTGGACGTTGGAGATGGGTGCACAGGATTAGTCACACTGCAGATGCTGCTTGAATCCTTCGGCGGCGGCAATGTATCAGATAATTCTTCTCGCACCGTTGTGATGCGCTGGAAACAGGCGATGCATCAGTTTTCACAGTTCTTGCAGTTTCCAGTTCCTAAACAACCTCCAGAGGTCCAGAACTCTGGCAGGAACCACTGAACAGGTCAGAACTCCCACCAAAGGAGTTCAGGGGGAACTGGGGATGAAGTATTTGTGTCCCTGAGACTTCAGAACAGGAGCCAAGCTCTATTTCAAGCCCTTTAAGACCTTCCTCAAGGAGGGAGCACAGCACACAGCACACACCACACAGCAAAGTCCACTGCACCCAACCCCAGACAGCAAACAGCACAGGGGCATTATTCCTCCTCAGTTTCTCCAGCTCTTCTCCTTGACAAAGGTTCCTCTTGATTCGCAGCAGTGATCTAAAGGTCTCGGGTCTGGGCCCCTCTTTTTATAATACAAAATCCTTTGCTCTCTGTGGCAGAGAATCTCTTTGCCCAACCAAAACTTGTTCTGTACTCTCTGGAGCAGAGTCCTCGCAGGAGGTGGAGTCAGCATTGTCTAAGGCAGACCACGCTAATTCAGGTGCAACAGGAATCTCCTTCCCTTACTCTGAATGCAGCCCAGGTCCATTCAGCCCAGCCCTGACTCATTCTGGAAAGGCAGGACACACCTAACCCCCAAGTGGCTGTCTGAACAGAATGCACATCCCCAGTCCCTGTGACTCCAAATCCAGACAGTCAATACGCCACGTAGCAGAGGCACACTGGATGGTTAGCAGGGCTGGACTGGCTACCGGGCGTTTTGGTGGGCTGCAAAGCTGGAGGCCGATTTCACTGCGGTGGGGGCTGATTTTGAGGATGGGGATCTATATGTACTTCTAAATAAAGAGAGCAAAACAAAATATTTTAAAGCATACTTTAAAACCATTTGGTTTTGCATTGCTTACTTAGAAATGCTCAGTAGCCAGTTCACCTCTGATGGTTAGGCAAGAAAATACCAACTTTCTAAGAGTGGTATTTTCAAACCCAGAATGTAAAAATCACCCTCACTAAAAGATGCCTTTCAACATTCTGAGTTCAGGCATATCAAACGTTATTTTCCGATCTAGTTCCCATGGGCAGTAAAACTTATAAGAGGTTATGAGTAAACGCCCCATTCTATTCTATGGGACAGATAGCCTTACAATAGTAAAAACAAATTCGCAGTATTTCGCTATCAGGACATGCCTCACACATAAGGACAGTTCCTACCTTTCACATAACTGCACCCTGCCCACAGGAGTACCTTGGGTCTACCTTAGGGGTGACTAGCATGTAAGAAAAGGGAAGGTTGGGATCTGGTAAGTGGGTACACTTGGCTGTCGTATGTTGTGCACACCCTTTTTAAAGCAGATTTATATTTGATTCTGCAATGATTTGTACTACTGGTTTATCAGTGTTAGTATGTGCTTAGCGTGCTGGTCAGGGATGAGGCTGCCTACCTCATATAACAATTGTAATTATAGCAAGTGTACAGGATCACTATTGACCTGGCCGCACAGCTAGGGGATTCATCCAACAGGATTAACAAGTTTATTCTTGAGTGTACATACAATAGAAATGTGTTCAAATCAATGACACTGTGATTTTTATTGTTGTGGGTAATTTCAAGTGGTGATAGCTTGTAGCCTTAGACCATGGCCAGCATCATGTCACTACTCCTCCTGGTGCCGAGGTTTGGTGAAGTGCAGTAAGATTTGGGAGCAGGAAGTAGCCTGCAGTGGCATGCAGCACCTGAACCTTACGAGAGATCCAACTGACCACCTTCATCAAAGAGAACGCCATCCTCGACCCCTCCCAGTCCAGATTTTGCTGCAACCAGAGCACTGAGACTGCCTTCCTTGCCACCACATCCGCATGCTACTCGACCAGGGCCACACTGCGGCCCTCATTCTACTAGACCTCTCCGCAGCCTTCGACCCCGTCTCCTACCGGACTCTTGCAGCCAGACTCCATGACACCAGTATACTGGGAACTGCCATCGACTGGATCTGCTCCTTTCTCTACGGCAGAACCCAAAGAATCAGACTCCCTCCCTTCCTCTCCTGAACCTACTGCGATCAACTGCGGAGTACCCCAGGGATCCTCGCCCAGCCCCACGCTCTTCAACGTCTACATGGCCCCCCTCGCCGCCATCGTCAGACAGCATGGGCTCAGCATAGTATGTTACACCAACGACACCCAGCTCATTCTCTCTCTTATTAAGAACCCCAAAGACACCAGACTCAGCTCCAAGAGGGAATGAAAGAGGTTGCGGCCTGGATGAGCAACAGCTGCCTAAATCTCAACTCGGAGAAGACAGAGGTACCTGTCCTCAGACCCTCCCCCACTGTGTGGAACAGCTTCTGGTGGCCACCTGCCCTCGGAAACCCACTCACCCCAACGGACCACGCCTGAAACCTCAGCATAATCCTAGACTCCTCCCTCACCTTGACCTGGCAGATCAACGCCGTCACCTCCACCAGCTTCAACTCCCTCGGCATCCTCCGCAAGGCCCTCAAGTGGATCCCATCCGAATGCAGAAAGACCATCACCCACGCTCTCATAACTAGCAGATTGGACTTTGGCAACACCCTCTATGCCGGAATCAAAAACCTTCTACACAAGCGCCAAACCTTCCAGAACACCATAGCCAGACTCGTCCTTGGAAAACCACGACACAAGCACATGACCCAGCACCTACGAGATCTCCAATGGCTCCCCATCGAGAAGAGAGTGACCTTGAAGCTACTCATCCATGCCTACAAATCCCTCCACAACATCGGACGCAAATACCTCAACGAGTCTCCTTCCATGTACCCAAAAAGAACCTCCGCTCCACCGATCTCGCCCTGACAGAAACCACACGCATTGGTAGAACCAAAGCAGGTAGCCGAGCCTTCTCCTACGTCACAGCAAAGACCTGGAACGAGCTCTCAGTCAGCATCAAATGCTCCCCCACTCTGCACACATTCAGGAAGTGCCTCAAGACCTGGCTCTTCGACTGATCCGGAGCTGCACCCCCACCCCATGCGCCTTGAGACCCTCACAGGTGAGTAGCGTGCTTTATAAACCCTTGATTGATTGATTGATTGATTGATCCATATGACAACTGGGTTTAAGACCTGACTTCTGGCCATGCTTATACGTCTTGACCGTAGGCCCAGCAATGTACAGCCTTCAACTGTTCTCAACAAGATCTGGGCACAACCAGTGGCATCTTACCACAACCCGTGCCTTGTCTCTGTGATGATAACCCACTGCATGCGGCATTCCTAGGATCATTATGGCCTTTAATACCACATTCCATCCTTGCTAAAGAGCTTTGGTGTACCAACACAAATTCCGTTTAACCTTTCCAATAGGAGAGGGAAGAACATGTTACCCCATTCCAAATCTCCCCATGGTACCATGGAGGGTTATGACTGCATCCTTCAAATTCTCCCAAACCTTGCCCAAGGGTCTGGAAGAGTTAAGTTTGCTATTGCCTTACAATTTCCAAAGCCCACTGTCTTACACATGAGGTGGGTAGAGTTTAGCCAGCTTCATTAACTTCCAATGGACCAGGAAAGGATTTCTGGATAACTCTACCATTTTTTCAAATCACATCTCAGGACTAACTTCCACAGCCTTGTCAATAACTTACAAGGGAAAGACTTTCTCACACTTATATGCAAATGACCGGAGTATGATATCTCCTGATATGGGACACTGGCACAGTTCACAGGCATCTTGTCTCTGGAGAAAAGTGACATGAGGCTGTTGTCAGTTCACTCTGGTGTGTAATCCTGCAAACAAATGGAAGGAGAAGGTCTGCCCAGACAGTTGTTATCTGCTCCATTGTCCCTTTCACAATAGACAGAGCAGAACCACTAGTACATCTACAGCCATAACACTGTAGAGAACAGTAGTGTGCCAAGTAATCTTTCTGATATTGCTATTGAGAATGTGACGTCCTACAAATGTTAACTGTTGTAGAGCATAAGCCAGTGAAGCTGACTGTCTCCTTGAGAGATGCAATATACTGCTGTGAATTATCAATACCTGCATTGCACTATGAGCAAACTGTTGATAAAATGGCAAGAAAGATCTGCAGTGGTATGCCAAAACATTTAAAACAGCACCCATAAAAAAGCCAAAATGCTTTGTGGAGCTTGATCATCACTTTAGGGCATTGCACCTGCAACTGGATTCATAGGTTAACCACTGAGCTACTTACCAGGGTAGCACGTGATGGTTTTTACTGCTGCCTGCATGTAAGAGAGGGACCTGTACTCTAGCCTGTAAGTAAAGGAAATACATGCAAACGTCGTTTTTATGTGAATATGAGTACCACTGCAGGGAAGATGCAATTTCAGCTTCACACTGCTAACTGCCTGAAATCATTAATATGCTAGAATGAGTTACTATTCTGCTGAGCCTGTAAGGTCTGTCTAACCTGAAGGATGTTTCTGCTGTCTATGACCCGAGATTATTAAACTCTGTAACATATCATTTTCTCATCCTATGCCTTTGATATAGATTCCATGGGCTAATTCAAAGCCAGGAACAAATCTTCATTCAGTTGGTACTGGCCAACTCAAGGTTATGAGTGATGCTGTAAGACCGAACTCCTATGATTTCCTCCTCTCCTCATGGACATTTTACCAGCAAAAACCTGGTGAAACAGAGGTTGAAAATACTGAACATTAGTAATTACAATGGGATTTAGGCACAAAAAATCTAATTCCCAATATAATTGTACATTTCTCAGGGTGCATCGTGGCCTACCACAATATTTCATCACTTTGGATTTACTAATCAATGTAGTATTGCTCACTAAATGTGCGGGAATATTACATTGTTATTCTCAGGCCACTCAAAGGGTCTGCGTCAGTAAATTAGGTACAATCTGCGGGTTAATGGCAAAGTAAAAAATGAATAACAGGAAAGAGAAATGAAGGAATGTTGGTAGACCTGGCATCCTTGACGTGGTTTTTGCCTCTACCTCCTGTGTTTTTGATGCTGTGCTGGATTTCGTTTTTTCTGACTTAGATGCTTTGGGCACTTTGCCACTGCTGATCAGTTTAAAAAGTGCAAGTGCTCCCTGTATACATTGTTATTGTGATTGGTGCTCCCTGATTGGCATATTTGTTTTACTAGTAGGGCCCTAGTAAAGCGAAATAAGTGTACCAGCGCTGGTAAATCAAATGCTGCTAGTGGGCCTGCAGCACTGATCGTGCCACCCACATGAGTAGCCCTGAAAAGATGTCTCAGGTCTGCCACCGCAGTGCCTGTGTGCAGTTTGTTAACTGCCATGGTGACCTGATAAAGTGCACCCACTTGCCAGGCCCTACCCTTCCCTTTTCTTACATGTTAGTCACCCCTAGGATAGGCCCAAGGTACCCCTGTGGGCAGGGTGCAGTGTATGTGAAAGGTAGTACATGCCGTGATGTGTGTGGCATGTCCTGATAGTGAAATCCTGCCAATTTCATATTTCACTATTGAAAGGCTATCTGGCCCATAGGAAAGCATGGGAGTTAATTTCTAACATCTTATAAATATAACTTCCCATATGGACCAGATAGGGGGAAAAAAGTTTAGTATGTCTGAACTCAGAATTTAAAGAGGCTTCTTTTAGCGAAAGAGATTTTTACATTCTGTGTTTAAAAATACCACTTTTAGAAAGTAGGTATTTTCTTGTTTGGGCATCCACTGTGCCTCTGCTAGGATGTGTATTGACCGTCTGGTTTTGGAGTGGCAGGGGCTCGCGATGTGCAGTAGCTCCAGAGAGTTTGATAAGTCAAGGCTAGGCTGAATAGACCTGGGCTGCATTTAGAGTAGGGGGAGGAGTTTCCTTTTGCACCTGAATGGTAATGGTCTGCCAAAGACAATGCAGTCTCTGCCTCCTTCCAGGCAGCTGCACTGAGGGGACAGAAGTGGTTCTGGCTCAGCACAGGGCTTCTCTGCCACCAGAGAACAAAGGATTTTGCTGTATAAAAGGTGGGGCCCAGACCCCGGGATTTTACACCACTTTGTGAATCAAGAGAAACCTTTGCATCGAGAAAAGCTGGAGAAACTGGACGAGGAGTACTGACCCTTTGCTGTGTGCTGTCTGGGGTTGGCTTGCAGTAGCTGATTCTGCCAAGGGAAGGAAAAGGACTTTGCTGTGTGTTGCGTTCCCCCCTGCTTGAGAGGAGTATCCAAGGGCTTGTGCGTGCTGGCCTCCTGTAGTAGGAAACTCAGGGACCACAAAGTTTCCAAGTACCTTTGATTGCTTAATCAGACTGCACTGTGTGCGTGTGCACTTGCAAAGCGCTCTGTGCACCTTGACCTCCGTGAAGCCTGAAAGCGTTCAGCGCTCCTGCCTCTCACTGCTCCAGGTCTGGCTTCCTCCATGTTACCCCTGGGAACCTGACGCGCTCCCTCAGAGGAAGAGGCAGTTTGAAAGGAGTTACCCAATCATTGGCTCCGGCCTGAGTTCGGGGCCAAAGCTCGGTTGCCATGGGAGCAGCTCAACCAGGCTGCGAGGTGTTACCTAGCAACAGGATTCCCTCACCGCAGGGAAGCCGCAATTGAGTAACCCCGTCCAGCAGGATATCAACTCGAAGCGCCAGGTAGCGAGGATGCGCTCCCTTCAGGAATGAGCTGCTGCGTTTCCCCGCTCCTCAACATGGACTTACCACACAGTTCTCAGCCCGAGGATCAGAGGAGCCTAAAGCTTGTGTCTCCTGTTTCCTCTGGATCACGCAAAGCTTCTTCCCACTGGCAGGGTTACTGCCCAAGGCACCAACGGGTGCATGAGGGAGTGACGCAGAGGGCAAGACCAGCCCTGCAGGTGGTGGCGATGTACGCTCCCAGCCGGGGCCTCGACAAGTATCGGAGAGCCCGGAGGTGCACAGGGACAAAGGACTACCACCCAGTTAATGCTCAGTTCTGCGCACTGAGCCGTGATGCAATGTTCTTTCACGCAACCAGGAGGGGTTGTAGAAATAAGTCCTTTTTCACCTATGTGATCAGTGGCAGCTTGAAGCAATTTTTATAATACAAAGGACATATGTTTTTACCTATGTGATCAGTGGAGCTGGGGGCACCTCTTATGATACAAAGGGCACGTGCTGTTACCTAAGTGATTATTGGAACCAAATGCATTTTTGGAACACAATATATAAAATGTGTGACTCATTGATACTGCTGCATTTTCTGAATAATACAAAGGCTAAATTTTTTTACATACCTTAGTGTGGGGTTTCCTTTGTGGTGTGCCTACTGTGATATTGGTGCGTGTGTGTTGTGCAAACGATTTACACATTGCCTCTGGGATAAGGCTGACTGCTCTGCCAAGCTACCAAGGGGGTGAGCAGGGGTTATCTTCAGCATGTGACTCACTTGCCCTGACAAGAGTGGTGGTTTCTGCCTGGCTTAGGGGCATGCACTAGCCAACCAGAAATCCAATTTCTAACAAATGTGGTTTTTGTCAAATATATCCTTTGTTCAAAAAATTGGGTTACAGGTTGAGAGTGTGGAAGATTTACTCAGGCAACAATCACAATCCTTGTCCGGGAGCTCCAAAGAAAGTCACTTAATTGACCTATGCTTAATCTCTGGCAGCATGGTGCAAAGCAATTAGGCTTAATTTAGAGGTAATGTGTAAAGTATTTATGCAGCACACAAACAGTATTAAAGTAAATAGATACATGTTTAATAGATGAAATGATATCAGAACACAAAATTCCAAACAGTAGAACTGGAGATGTTGGATTATAAGGTTTTTTGTAAAAATACCCTAAACGGTGCAAAGCGCCAACTGTGGTCATCTGGTCTCGCTGGACCGAGGCAAAGTCTCAAATTCAGGTAATGGAGCACAGACCAAATTCGGACAGCTGAGAGTTGCACCTTATGTCCTTTTTTTTCCATAGTTTTATATAGCGAGCTTGACAAGAGGTATCAAGTATCAGAGCACTTTACATGAGCACCAGTTGCATTACACAAGGACACATTCATTTTTGTTAGGCACAGGGAGATTAAGTGATTTTTCAGAATCACAGGATGTTGAGATTCATTGGCGAGACTTGAACCTGGTTCCCCGGATATGAGATAGACCGCCCAAGCCTTTAGGCTACATCCTCTCCCCAATGTCCAATGTACCAATGTCCTTGGTGCTAGGTCTGCACTGTGATGCTTTTCGAGGCTTCATGTTGCAGTATGTTGGTTCCGAAAAAGCTCTCAACTGTGTGGTAAGCCTTTGTAAAGATTCCAATGAAGTTCTTAGCGGTCCTTTGCTCGCGTTGGCTCCAGTAAAACTTTCAGCTTTGCAGTAAGGCTTTGCGAGTCTTGGGTCGCTCTGAGTCGGTTTCGAATGAAGATCTCAGCTGTGCGGTGAGACTTTGGGTGGCCTTGCTTCGCTCTGTACCAGTATGGATGAATCCTTCACCTGTGTGGTGAGGCTATGCAGGGCTTCACTGCATTTCAGATTTGATGCAACTTTCAGTTAGGCAAAGAGGAGCTCCGTCAAATGCCAGCCAAGGGTCCAGGGACCCTAAAGGCACCTCTTGGGGATCAGGACTTACTCCATCAGAAGCCACCAAGAGAGTGTAGGCAGGTCCAGTTGCAGCACGTCATCTGGCCAGTTGCAGGGTGACCTCTGAAGCTTGTGCTCCTGCATCTCACACAGGTGGTCAGCCAACTAACCCTAGTAGTCACTCGGGGTGGCATGGGATAAAGGCATGTAGGTCAAATTTTCCTTCTCAGACACCAAGGCAGTTCTTCAAGCAGCAGGGCTGTCCTTCTTCTGTAACTTGCACAGGTACAGGAGTGTTCTAATGAGTGGCTTTGGATGTCCAATATTTATACCTGTGCCAGCCAGCTTTGTGCGGGAGAACTCCCTGTCCTACCCCCACATCTGGTTCCTGAAAGTTCTTCTCCTCTCAAGGCTTCAAACTATCTGGGGTGACAAAAGGCAGGGGAGGCCTAGTGTCAGGTTCATTTGTGTGTGCAAAAAGCAAGCCCTTCATAGTGTAAGAGGGGCTGGTTTCAGTTCATCCCCAGTCATCTTGCCAGGATGGACCATCATGTCCGTATCTAAACCCCGTTGTGTTACTGTCTGGAGGCAGTACACTGGTGGAGCCACTGGCATAATTCATACGTGCAGATACCTAGGTACATGGCATTAGATTTGAGAGGGGCCATGAAGACGACCTACCGTTATCTGTGGACGATATGCTATTATACGTCCGGAGACCCTTCACACCATCTCACACCTAACAATATTCCTGACCATCTACAGGGATGCATCAGGTCTGAAGGTGAACTGGGGGAAGTCAGTGATTGTCCTGCTATAAGACAGATCACAACTGGTGACCTTAGATACTGTGCCTTAGAAAGGCGGTAGACAACTTTAAGATACCTTGGAAGGATAGTGCCCTTTCACATCAATGCTAGTGGTAGCTAAACAGAGCCTTACTGCTAGCAAAAGTAAAAGAGGACATGAAGAAGTGGTCTTCCTTGCTGCTCTCCATGGAAGGCCAGGGAGTCTAGTTTAAAATGGTCTCTTTTACTGGATTTTTCTACATCCTCCAAAATCATCCTTCCCACCTACGTTTATTCTGGATCTTCAAAATCAAATTACCACGTTCTTATGGGCCAGGACAACACCCTGAGTCTCATTTGAAAAGTTGCGCCTCTCACCATATCATTTGAGACTGGTTTGAGTAGACATCAAACAGTACTACTAAAGCTTATAGATGTTCAACATCAATGTTTTGATTGTGCAGCTAGAAACAATCCGGCTCACAGCCTAGAGGAATAACTCCTTAATCGACATGGTATACTCACCTTACGTTCTAACAGAGCCATGCCTTTCTCGTTGATCCCTGTTACTAATCTATCCATCCTCTGTTCCTTTTGGACAGACTACAGAGGATCCAGTCAGTGGCGGCCAAGTTAGTTCTAGGGCTGCCCAGAAGGTCCTCTCTTCCGCGGCCTTGGCAGAATTGCACTGGCTCCCTTTGAGACAGAGAGTTCAGTTCAAGTCTATCTGCCTTGTCTTTAAAGACCTTCATGGGCTGGGTCCTGTGCTCATGTTGAACAAATTTGAATGGTATGTCCCTATGAGAAGTCTCCGGTCCTCATCGGCGAGATTGGTGAAGGTACCGAGATTTAGGAAAGTCAGGTCAGGTGGTAGATCTTTTGGTGTGGCAGCGGCCAAACTTTGGAACAAACTCTTGTGGGAGATTAGACAAATTAGGGAGCTCCTCCCGTTTAGAAGGAGTTTGAAAACCTGGTTGTTCCCCAAGACATAGTTCGCCTGCCTATGGTTCCGACACACTCTTTACCTGTACTCTGAGTTGCTTAGCGCCAGGATGCCTGCAAGGTGATAGACCGCTCTATAAGTTAAATAAATAAAATAAAATAAAAATCTGCTGGTATGCTGCCCTATTAAACTATTCAGTACTGTTACAGAGCAAACAACCTCCACCCCCGTGGCAGGGTGTATGGCTGGCCGAGACGTCTAAATTTGTGGGTTTTCAGAACTGGCACTTAACTGAAATCTCCACAATCGCAGATGTCTGGGTGGGCAATCACATTAAGGCCTTCCAAAAGTTGATAGCTTAACCTCCACCCCATCAAATGTTGTCACTACCTGCAACTAAGCCACGCACTTGACACCTATAAAGAACGGCTGCAATCACTCCCTGTTAGAAATGGGGGTTTTGGTTGTCTAGGTATGTACCAAAGCCAGACAGAGCCCACCATTCTAGTCTGGGTACAGGACTTACACACCCAAGATAACCGCTTGGTAGCTTGGCAGAGCAGTCAGGCTCATACCAGAGGCAATATGTAAAGTGTTTGCAACACACACACACACACCAGTGACACAATAAATACATCACAAAAGAGACTCCACACATTAGTATATAAAAATATCTCTCATATTTCATATAAACATAGACCACAATCTTATAACCCATGAAACACTTTGCCAACTAGGCAACTGTTATAACATCACAGTTAATGCAATTAAAATGAATACTTTAAGGTTGCACACATCATGAAAGAACCATCACAGTACATATTATGCAGGTCCTGAAACAGTACTCATTGTTCTAACATTGCAAGGGATCACTGACATAATATCGAATTCACAAATATAGAATTACCAAAATATCGAAGAAAAAATATAGAATGCAAAAATATCGAATTCCTATCTACAAACAGGTAAGTACAAAAATATTGAATAAAAAATATAGTTTTAAAAAATACAGTTAGTCAAAATATCGATTTTTTTAATGTCTTAAAAGTAATTTAAAATTAATGAAATAATGAATATAACATTTACTATTACCACTCCAGTGAGTGCAACAGTAGGGAAAGCGTTGGATAGAGTAGGGGTAAAAATTACTATTCCCACTCCAGAGAGTGCAACAGTAGGGAAAGCGTTGGATAGAATAGGGGTAAAAATTACTATTCCCACTCCAGAGAGTGCGACAATAGGGAAAGCGTTGGATAGCGTGGGGTAAAAATTACTATTCGATATTAAATTACTTACCTTCAATTCGATATTTTTCACCACTATAATCTGTCCATTCCATATTTTGTCCATTCTATATTTTGACTTCGATATTTTGGTAATTCTATATTTTGAATTCGATATTTTGTCGTGTTACCATTGCAAGGTATAAAAAGCCATGCATCCATATATCAGGAGCAGTGATGCAGCAGATTAGGCATACATAAATCATGGCAGCTGAGCACACCATGACAGTCCTGGAAATGTGAGGGACATCAATATGGAGCAGTTAGATTAGGAAGAGAAAAACACAGGAACCCCCATATTCAAAGCTATCACTGAATACCGACTCAATCACATAGGATACAGCTCCCTGTGCCCCTATTACTGACAATGAGGTTATGGACACACCAGTGTGTGCCCAGAGGCATTTGAGCCCCTACTATGGGTTATACATAATTTTAAACGTTTTCTCTAAATGAGGCAAGTTCCAAATCAGGGTCCCCATCCCGGGTTCGCCCTGCAATGGCCACAAAAGCAAGGAATAAGTGGCCCCCCAGGTATGTGCAAGCACGGGAGAAGGTACTTACTGCCTACTTCGAAGGGACAACCTTGCTGGATCCACCAAGTGTGTCAGCCTATAGCAGCTACCCACTAGCACGTGGGGCAGTTGCAATACCCCAAACTGTAATCTCAACCTGGCTCAATCTGGTTCATGCACATACATCCTGTGCACACATGGCGGGTGGCCTGCAGGTCGGAATACCCACAGCGGACCTCGTGGGGCTCCACCGAGCGGCACAGTCTCTTATGTGTTGCCCTCTCTGGACTCCAAGCAGTTGATAATGTTGGAGACCTCTCCTGGTCTCAGGCAGGGGTGCCTCCCGGTGGCAAGGATTTCAGTCCACAGCTCGCACAAGGGACCTCTCTAACAGGCACATGCATCAAGCGATTTGGGAATCGCAAACGGTGCGAATCGCAAAATTCGGCCGTTTGCGATTCCCAAATCACTATTTGGGATGCATCAACTTAAAAGTGAATAAATCGCTATTTTAGCGATTTTTTCAAGTGCGATTGCTTTTAAGGAATCGCAAATTTGCGATTCCTCAAAAGCAATGCATGAAACTAAAAAAAATTGCGAATTCGCAATTAGAGAGAAAAAATTACCATGAGGTTGGACCTCATGGTAATTTTGCGAAATGTTAGAAAAATGCAATTTTTTGCATTTTTTTAACTTTCATGTTGTGCACACACATGCCCTTAGGGCATGTGTGTACACAACATATGTGCATTGTTTGATTTCAGGGGTGCAACAGGGTGTCCTTTGGACACCCCTGCACCCTTGAAATCGCAATCTCAATTTGCGATTAGCTAATTGCGAATCGCAAATTGAGATTGTCTTCCCATTCATTCCTATGGGCCTCTAGGCCCATTGGAATGAATGGGAAGGGATTCCTTAATTGCGATTCGCAAAATGCTAATCGCAATTAAGGAATTCTAAGAAATCGCAATTTATTTAGCGATTTCTTGATGCATAGGCATTTGCAATTCCTTAATTGCGATTCCTTAAAAATCGCAATTAAGGAATCGCAAATGCCGAGTTTGATGCATGTACCTGTTGATCTCTCCTGTCTGCACCAAGTCGGAAACCAGCTGCCCACTGGGATGACAGCCTGTTCGATCTGGACCACGTGCCGATCCGGTCGGTTGGGTATGCCAGACGGCAAAGGAGTTCAGCACTCCTCAGCTATTGCTCACTGATTAGAATGGCCATGATTAGAATGGCCGGTCCTGGAAGTCGTAACAGAGTGGGGTTTCCTGCTTTACTTCGGTGATAAGGCTTGGTCAGATTCTTGGGAGCAAAATAAAGTCATTCCAGTGTGCCACTTCAAAAGAGGAGCAGGACCCAGAACAAGTTAGCCTGCATTTACAGTGAGGAATAAAGCAAATATTCAAATTAACAATAACTACGAAAGAAGAATGGGATAAGCGTTGATGTTTCAGTCTCTATTCTAGCATATCAACAAGACCATCTTCAGGACGAATGTTAATCTTGAGTAATTTTTTGAATCCTTAGTTAAACAATCGAATGAGAAAATATATTCTCATGGTTGATTTCTTTAGAAGGCAGATTTGGGCAAATCTTTAACATGAATTGGCCTCATGGTTAAGAAAGGAAATTAATTCCTTGTTCAACATTGCCATGGCATCTGTCTCACAGACACAACGTTGATATAGAATAAGGTATTAGTTAATTTGTTTTGCCTTGAGTTCTGAATCCTATGTTTAGGACAGATTCATCCTCTTGAAGATGGGCAATTATACACTAACAATCAGGATACTTTTCTATGTTTAACTTATGCTGTCTGCTGTCATTGTATGTTCCATTTACTCAGCTTTTTTACTCTTTTCAGGCTCCTTCTACCACAAGATATGGCGATGCCCAGCTATCAGTTCATACTGGCTTACTGTCAGTGGGACTCTGAGCTGGGTGGTGGAGACCCGCCTAGATGTGGGGCCCATGGTAGCAGCAATGGGATTCATGGACAACTTAATGGGCACATGCCCCTCTCATGGACTAATAGCTAAAGGCTGTATGGTTGCAAAGAAAGATCTGGTGAGGCACTGGTGGGCGGGTCATTCTCCATCCATCCAAGAGTCGACCAGGAGAATGGATCATTGTGCAGCAATTAAAAAAATTGGTTTATACAGAGAGCAAGAAAGAAATGTGATAAGATCTGGACACCCTCGTCTCAGGGGTTGGGACCTCCGGATAATTATGAGGACACTTAATAAACTGGCCCTGGGGGGGTAAAGTTGTCAAGAAGCTAGCGGGGAGACAGGGGTTATGGCAAGGCAGCGTCCTTCGAATTCTCGATTGGAGATGTGAAAGGGGGGATACCTGTAACCAATGGTACCAGAAAGTACTGGCATGCTATGTACTGTAATTTCAGTCTCCGGAATATGTATTTAAGAAGGTATGAATATAAAAAAGGCTGGGCAACAGAAAGCAAAAATCTGTTGGGTGACCTTGCAAAAAGGGACAGGTCAAACACTTTGGATAACAACTGTTGCTAAATTTCTTTGAGAGGAGGACCCTTCAAAGCACCCTTAACAGTCACACACTTGTTCAAGAGGTCCTTTGTAATTATCTGGGATACTCCTACACAAATGCCTTCAGAGCCCATTGCATTTTCTTTGAATGTGTATTACAGAATTTACTGTTAGGAACCTCTTTGTCAACGTGTTGTTGGGAGAGACTCCTACTCTTCAAATTATCATAGGAGGAGAAGGCATGATCACTTTGCTTACTCAGTCACATGCATGGTAAGAATGTAAGCTTAACTAGTGTGAAAGTTCATCAGTCTCCACTGATCAGAACAAAGTATAAATAGTAGAGGTGTGCGAGCCTCCGAAACTTCGAGCTAGACTAGAGTCTGAAGCCTGACAATGGCTCATATCGAGGTCCTGTGAGTTTAGGCTATCAGGGGCTGTATTATGCATTCAAATTGTTTGCACTGGGTGCATCTATTAAAAGATGCGCCCGGTGTAATCAAGGAAAGTAAGTCCTATTACGATGAATGCGCTGCCACCAGTGAATTCGCAAACTTGCACTCCCCTGGGGACAGCGCATTCATGTGAAAAAAACGAGGCAGCTGCTTGCAGCTGCTCTGTGCTTTCACAGTGCAGGTGGCACCCGCCCACACGTTTATGGGGGATTAGAGGTCCCCTTGCAGGCGGGTGCAGGCGGCAGGTGCAGTGACTGCACTTGCCTGCAAGGAGATGTCTGGGGGTCCATAGGACCCTCTTTTCCCCATCCAGTGGGCTGCTCTCAGGGGGAACACCCAAAGTGTACCACCTTTAGGTGGCTTACTTAATGTGCGCCCCCTGACAGTTTCTTTGTCTCTGCACCCGCGTCTGTAATACTGTGCAGGCACAGAGGCACAGGTATTCCCTCATTTGCATTAGGCACCCCGCATGCAAACAAGGGAATGCCCCCTGAAGGCAGCGCTGGCTTTTTAGGTGTGCCACTGCTATCAGTATCACTGAAGGGGACGCAGAAGTGTCTGTGCACCCTTCCGTTACACCAAAGTGCCTCGGGGCAAGCAAAGTAGACGCAAATGCCCGTTGCACCCCGAGGGCACTTACAGTAATACAAAGTAATAAAAAGTACTTCTCACTGCAGTGTTATAATGTGGCTTATTATTTTTAAAGCTTCCATACGTTAAAGAAATACGCTTTTTTGAATTTTGATGATGTTGTATGATTTACATAGTAAATATTTTAGGGCTGGGCTCTATGATCCGAGCCAGACTTTGGCTCGGTTCAGGTTCGTCCTCTCCCTGTTAATTTGTTGGACGGATGGTCACTCTGACCGATCTTGATCTATTTCAATCTATGTCAGATGGGGCATCATCCTCTCTATACACTCATTGACCTTGTCTAAATGCTTGCATAAAATCCACAGGATCATGCACATGTATATTATGCACACAACTTGCTGCTTGTACGATAGGTCAATAAACCCATGAACAGAGGTAGACTTGACACTGATTGCTTGACCCAGGATTCAGCCTGAAGCCTGGCTCTGGTTCAGCTCACACTCCTGTTGGCAACTGGTGCCCATAAGCCGAGCTTCAATATGGCGTCTGCCTGCTTCTTTTCCTGTACTTGGGATGTGGTGTTATGGTCAGAGCTGGTGACTTTGAAACTAGAAAACGAATTTCAGTGTCAAAACTTCCACATGTAAAAGTAATAAACTTTCTGAAGAGACTTTCATACATTACATAACGTTCGCTGTGTGATTTACATAGCAAACATGTACAGGGCTCGGCTCGTGCACGGTTCTGGCTCAGCTCTCCCTGTTCATTTTTTGGCTCGCTCACCTTTATCCATACGTGCTCACTCCATGATTTGCACTCATATTTATTCACTTCATGCATGCCAAAGAACATTGCAAGTCATGGTTGTTAATAAGCTTTGGGATGATGCACTACTTGCATAGAGACTACATCCCTTCCAGAAAGGGAGATACCGAATTATTATTCAAGCATACGTGTACACTCTGACGTTTTTGTTTTATTGAACGTACGCATATTCCAGTAAAACTCAAGTCAACAGCAATTTGTTACATTTAAAGTGCGCAGAAGGTACAAGGTATGAAAAAAACCGATAATACTGTGAAATAAAATGGACCTCATACACTTACCATACACAACAAAAGTAAAGAATCTGGGACCTATTATATTACTGCTGCCTTGTTTTATACTACAACGTGAACTTAGTGCAAAAACGGGAAGAGAACATGCGTACACGTAAAAAAAATACATGAGACAAGCCAAAATTCCTCTAACGCAATCTGATTTCCTTGATACTCCCGTACACAGATCCATACAAACATAAAATGCATTCACCTACATTAATGCCTGGAGATCGTCCCAGGTCCAATATAACTCAGTTCATGAGTCTAACTGGAAGAGAACCTCTAGAGACAGTCTTTTGTACCCCATTCAGTATTGCATTCTCCCCTGCCTGCTAGCTATATATGTGCAATATATGACCCAGTACATATATGTAGGGACAGGACAACTACACACATTTCGAATGAGTCTTATCATGGCACACTATTCTGCTTTTGTTGTTTTTCAATAATCGGCTGTGATTGAACAAGTACCGGAGTCTCTTTAGTGTATTTTTGGTTTGGTGGCACACATTTCTAGAATGGTCTCGTAGTATCACATGACCACTCTTAATGCCAGCTGCATCCCTGAGCATCAGCAGTCACAGAAGGCGCGTCAGTGAGTCGTACAGGTTCCATTGACTCGGGAATTTACATATTTAATCACAATTAAGAGCTGATTGACTGTTGTTCTCCACCACAGCTGTAGAGCACTCGAGGGTGCTTAAGAGCTGATAAGTTGGCCGTAGTGGCGCAGCTGTGTGGTAAACTTGCTGCTCCGACCTGATACGACTCGAGGATCATTTGTTCGCACAGCTGCACTTTAAGGAAATCAGATGCTTTTTAGCAACATACATTGCTGAGAACTAGGTGCTCAAAGATGCAGATCTTGTGTGTTGATATGAAAAAAGGAACGTTTCACTCTTCCCTGGCAATGTCAGCGCTGGAAATGTGGAAGCTACTCTGAAGTATGCACTCAAATTATCCGCTTTCAAGATAAGTAGGTAGCTTTAGGACGTCACTTCCAGGTATATATTCTAATTTTGGTTCTGGTTGTCTCGGTTCAAGAGAACGTGGGAGTGAACAAGAAGAGGGTTCTGCACTGCTGTGTCCGCCTATACAAATACAAACAAGAGAGTCTCACACATATCCTGTTTTGTTGCCGGGGATTGTCCACGGAGCGCAACCGCTATTTAAAACCAATTTTATTAAGACAAGGAATGAGAACGATAAAGGAGGCTGTCTACTATCTATTCACAATGGAAACAGTGAAAGATATGGCTGTGTTCAGCAAATTTATCCACCAGACACTCCGGAAGCTGATGGCCCCGCACCGCTTGGCCACTGGCCGCCAACCGCCATTCCAGTGAGATTTGTTGCCCCACGGAGAAATGGATTAATTAACTCAGTTTTCAAACATGTTTTTACTCATTTTTATTTTTTAGTTCTTTCTTTATCATTGACATGATATTAATGTTTTGAAGTTTGATGCTCTATTTAATGGTTTTGAGTAACCAAAAATAACATTTTATTCATTCATTCATTCATTCACTGCTTTGTCCGTCCAAATGTTGTTTGTGAGTCCTTAGCACGTATAACCCACAACGTTTTATAGAGTAAGAACAACTGTACTAACAATGCAAAATGGGAGCAAGTAGGAAATAAAGCCGCATTTTACACCCACCACGGATCGCCAAGAGGAGTGGGTGAACCTCGGCTGTAAAGGTCTGTGTTCCAGGTACACCTGATTGGTGCAAGGAAGAAACCATCCGCAGGTTTTTCCTGAACTTGGTTCAAGCAGCCACTGAAGCTAGAAGAAGAGGTGATGTATAAGCAATGAGGGCCACTGAAAAACAAGGTGATCTGTAAGTTTAGAATAGATTGTTGTGAAAGGTGCAGGGAGGAGCCTACTTGAAATGTGCGATAGATAGTGTAGTAAAACATCACTGAACGGGGAACTGAATATAGTTAGAGTATTTTAAAAACAGAGGGCCATATGTACAAAGACTGGCGATAACTACAGCTAACACTAGTTAGCAGCTGTTTTCTCACCGCCGTGTACCACTGAAAACTATCACCTTGTTAGCGACGTATTTACAAGACGTCACTACGTGGCAATAGTTTCAGGGATCAGTGGTGAAAACTGCTGGTAACATTAGCGTGATTGCGATAGGAATTCCAGCGTTAGCGTGTGAAAACTAACGAAAGGCCCATTAGTTGCAAAAAACGCATGTTAGTCAGCCCAACGTGAGTTTTGTTCGCCTCCAAGTGCAGCACAAATCAACAGACCCCTCAAGCCCCCCAACATCCAGGATGACCAGACAGAGTCCCAGGGGAAGAGGAAATGCAGAGCTACATCCATGAAAAGAGGCACATCGCAGTGCACCACCAGTGATGCATCACTTCTCCTTGCACACTCTTCGCAACACAATGGCATCCAAAACTTTGAAAGCGTGGACAGTCCCCGGGGCCCAGAGGCCGCGCTGGTCCTGCGTCTGGAGCCTGGGTGCCTCGCTGGTGCTGCTTCTTGAGCCTGGATGCTTGCTGGACCTGCGTCTGGAGCCTGGATGCCTCACTGTACCTGGGTCTAGAGCCTGGATGCCTTGCTGGACCTGCATCTGGTGCCTGTATGCCTTGCTGGACCAGAGTCTGGAGCCTGGAGTGGGATGCGGAGGTGCTGTGGACTCGATGAGCCATGGCAGTAGACATTGACGCACAGCGATCGCCCTTACCTGGTGGTGAAGTCTGCAGGTCGCATAGAGACACGTTGCTGTCCTGTATGACAAGATCGCCTTGAGCCCTGTTGGAGCAGTGAATGGTAGAGGGGCTCCTGGGCACCAATGTAGGGTGGTCTGCATCGCATACTGCGATCAATCACTACACCGGGGAGCACGGAGAAGATTACCAAAGGTGCCTCTCTGCATGACAGGCCGGATGAAGTTGTGCTGGCTGGACGCTGTGGAGGGTGATACCTCTGAGCTGCGCCGAACTTCTGTGGCGGGTGCGCTGCAACTTCACGCCTAAGGAGGCCCTGCTGCATCACCTGCAACAGGAGGTTTCCTAGTGGCAACTGCTGCACCCAGGCTTGGGAAATCCCACCTGGCTTAGGCTCCTGCCGGCTGAATCACAGAGTTGGAGAGAGTGCAGCTGATTGCACCACTGTGTCAATGTCCAGGTAAGGAGAAAGTGGGCGTCTTAGCAGAGGCAGACCGGGGGTCGAGTTGCCCAGGCCTAGAACCTGGTGTGATGCACCCCCAGTGGCGGCTCATCCGCAATGACAGAAGAGCCTCACCCCACTGCTTTCAAGAAGTGCATCAAGATGCAAAATCATCACATGATGATAACTTTCTGATGTAATCGTGTTATGTCTCCTCTTCGGTGGGGGTGGTGGGAAAGGCTTCTCCTTTCTCAGAGCAGGGCAGGGGCGGAGTGGTATGCCTACTCAGGTGCGCAATGACTGTTTAGTCACCCAAAGCAGTCATGCGCACTTCCCTGTTCGCAACGCAGGCTGCATTAAAGCCTGCATGGAGAACATGCCCACCCCTCCAGCCCCTTGCTGAATGCCTTGTCACAGCGCTCAAGAACAATCCCAATGCTGCATTGCATCGTTGTGATTGGCTTAGGGGAGGGAGCCTGCTGCCTACTTCCTGTACCTGGAAGCAGACTCAGGAGAGCAGGAGAAATGAAGACACGCGACCCAGCCTCGAGCTAAGTTTTCATTCATTAAAATATTTACAACACCCACTCACGCACACCCCCGTGTCACTGCCCCATCCAGTGTCCTCGCCTGCATTTCTCACCTCCCAGCTGTCCAGTCCCCCCGTAGCACTTCTCAATGGCGGCCGCTGTACGCCCATGCGCAGTAGGCATACCAATGGTGTGCCAATGGTATATATGACGTCAAAACGCATACATTACATTGCATTCCATTACAATGCATACTAATACTACGCGTATTGCAACAATAGGGAAAGTGCTGGATATCGGAGATGAAAAAATTACTATTCCCTATATCTTTAACCTCCAAAAACACACCCTGAAATTCATCTTTAACTCCAAAGCATAACATAAAATTCTTATTTGACCCCAAAGCACACCCCAAATTTAATTTTTGACCTCATAATACACCCCAAATTTAATCTCTGACCCCAGAAACCCCTACCCACCATGAAACTTAAATATCTCCATTACTAACCTCACAATGCGTTGGAATGCCATGCGATGTAAAGGCACCTACGGTGTTGAAGTTGCGTTGTACAGGCATTATGATGTAATGCCTGAATTGTAATGGACGTCTCCCATGCAAAGGTAAGCTATAGGCAAGCCTGTCTGCGTCCGTCTGTCTTTCGACCACGCTTAGCACCAAGGACCCTTCCTCTCGGACACTCCACCACAACAACACCAGCTCTCTCCTCGCCATCAACCTTGGACACCACATGGCCTGCCAGGATCAACATATGCTCCAGACGGGCCATTGCTATCATCGTCAGTGATGGCTACTAAATCACCGGCAAAGATCACCCGACCATCCAGGAGGAGGCATTGTCATCAGCTACAGAAGCACACTCCGACTGACCACACACTCTAATGACCCAACGGTGGCCATGGAAACCTCAACTTCCAGATTCGGACCAACCCCAAGCCAATCCTCTGCTACACCCTCATATGCAGGCCCCGCGGGCCATGGACACCCATTTTCCGATACCATTGTAGACCTCATTGCACCCCTGGCTCTCCCATCCACCGAGGACATCCTACTCGGTGAACACTAGTTCCACCTGGACAACCCCAGTGACCAGAACACCAGCCCTTCCTGGGGAAGCTCGCCAAGCCACATAGCAGGACACATGGTAGAGCACGTCTCCTCTGCCAGCGGGAACTTCAACTACAGCCAAACCAACAGGCTCTCCTGGACCAAACATCATTGTATACATCAAACCTTCACCATGCCCACCGTACACTTCCATCATTGTTCCCCCCTCGAAGCTGGATCAAGGCCACCGAAGAACTTCTTGTCAACTCCCTCATCAGCAGGACTTCGCCATCGCTTTCAGACAATAATACAGCAGCGCGCAAATGCCACTGATGGATCTCCAACTGCGCCAACACCCTGGCACCCCTCAAGAAAAGACCATGCAAAATCCAGCACCATATTGTGCCGTATTTGTAAAGTGATGCATGTAAGCATATGCTTGAAGCTCTGTGTACGCAGGATGTGCATTCCCACGCGACAAGGCCTCATAGGAGTGGTACAGTGAAATCCATCAGATTTCACTGCGACTATTGTAGGAGGCACTGCGTCAGTACCTTACGCATGTCTAATGGGAGGCGTAAGGGTGATGCAGTGCCACAGGGATAGACTGGCACAATGCACTGCTGGAGTTGCGTCATGCTTGTGACACAACTGCAGCAATGCGCGACTGCGGCGTTCCTCAAGGCTCCTCGCTCAGCCCAACCCTCTTCAATGTCTACATGAGTCCCCTCGCAGCCATAGCACGCCAGCACAACCTCAACATCATCTCCTACGCCGACGACACCCAGCTGATCCTCTCCCTCACCAACGACCCCGCCACCGCCAGAGCCAACCTACACGAAGGGATGAAAGAGGTAGCCAAATGGATGAAGAACAGCCGCCTGAAACTGAACCCGGACAAGACAGAACTCCTCATCCTGGGATCCTCACCCTCTGCCTGGGACGACTCCTGGTGGCCCCCGCCCTAGGCAGCGCACCCAAACCAACAGACCACGCACGCAACCTGGGCTTCATCCTGGACTTCTCCCTCTCCAAGACCAGACAAGTCAATGCCGTCTCCTCGTCGTGCTTCAACATCCTACGCATGCTATGCAAGATCTTCCGGTAGATCCCCACCGAGACCAGGAAGACGGTCACCCAGGCCCTCGTCACCAGCCGACTGGACTACGGCAACTCCCTCTACGCCGGAACCACCGCCAAACTCCAGAAGAGACTTCAGCGGATCCAGAACGCCTCAGCACGACTCATCCTGGGCATCCCCCGTCGCAACCACATCTCCGGACACCTGAGAGACCTGCACTGGCTCCCGGTCAACAAGAGAATCACCTTCCGTCTCCTCATCCACGCACACAAAGCCCTGCACAACCAAGGCCCAGGATACCTCAACAGCCGCCTCAACTTCTACACTTCCAAACGCCAGTTCGATCGACCGTCCACGCCCTCGCCGCCGTCCCCCGCATCCGAAGAGCCACCACAGGGGGAAGGTCCTTCTCCTACCTCGCCGCCAAGACTTGGAACTCCCTCGTGACCCAACTCCGCCTGACCCATGACCACCTCGCCTTCAGGAAGCAGCTCAAGACCTGGCTGTTCGAGCAGTAGCGGACCCCCCTCCCCTAGCGCCTTGAGACCCTCCGGGTGAGTAGTGCGCTATACAAATGCTTTGATTGATTGATTGATTGATTAGCGGTGACAGATATGTCAGGATTCCAGATGTATCTGTCATTATTCGCAACATGGAGCGCTGTCCAGTGAATACAGCAGGTCCATGGTGTTGCAAGTAGGTCGTACTGAAAAGTGTTGCAACGCTGTCTTGTCTCAGCGCTGCAACACTCTTCATGACTAAGGCCCAGGAATGTGCACTATCTTATTGATGGTGCACGTTCCTGCCCTGTAGTTTTGTCACAGGGCCACGCAGCAACATTGCTTGCAGCACCATTCAGCACCAAAACCTGCTGAAATGAGGCCCCAAGTGTTATCTCCATTTTTAAGACCAGCTAGTATCTGGCCTTAAAAAACTGCCTCTAACTGCAGTTAGAGGAAGTTTTGTTGGTCTTCCAAACTTCAAGGAATACCTTGCATATATCGCGATGTGGGATTACCGGCCGTTTTTGCACGGGAACACCTTCCTCGCGTGTCATTATCTCTAACAGAAGTGTCGATCTTTTCTATGGACGTTTTCACTGGAAAACTGCTGCTAACTGAGGTTAGCGACAGCTTGTACATATGGCGATAAAAAAATCGCTGCAATAACTTCAAAAAAGTGCAGGTAAGGCTGCATTAACACCATCGCTGCTAATGGTTTTCCCCTCCTGTGCTGGCTTTGGATTATTCCCATTGTTCATGACGAGCTCAGCTCATCATGAGTGTATGAGAGGGCTATATCATGACGAGCTGAGCTCGTCATGAGTGTCGAAGGGGTTAACTCCTTGTACATATGCCCCAGAGTGTTTGTGGCTCAAAGGTGGTGGTGGTCTGGTAGATTTTCAACTTTCTTCTGATGGCCACTCTGTTTGCCTTTGAGCTGATACCAGAGGGAGAGGTGGAGGGGGCAGAAGAGCAAGGTTCCTGAACTGGGCAGGGACCTCCAACTTATTTCATACTGTTGCATTGCCTGGGGTCCAAGAGTGACGCAGCACTAAAGTTAGATTTATCAACCCATGCAAGGCCACCTTACAAAGCAACCTGAGTGGTTTGATAAATCTAGAGAAACCCAAAACAGTGCAGATCGCTGTGTTATGTTACAATGCTAATGCAGGGAGGCATTCTATGGGTGGAGTGTCGGTGCTTTCATGCATTCAACCATGGATTTTGGCACAATCCTGGATTTACCATTACTGACAGACCTGGAAATGTGTAAAAATGCTTTGCATCCCCAGTGGAGGTGTAACGGGGCGAATTTTTTTTATTTCTCCTCCTCTTTCTTCTTTCTCTGTGCTGCATTCTGTAGCACATATGGAAAGAGAGAAATACCTCAGAGGATTGTTTTTGTGCAAGAATGGGCCGCTTCCTGCACAAAAATAATCCTGTCTGCAACGCAGGGCAAGGGTGCCTGTGTTGGCGCTAGGCAGCACATTGTGTGTCATTGCATGGAAAAGACAGGAATGTGACGTACAATGTCCCATACGGCATATTCCTGCCTTTTCCCTTTCACACAGCACAGCATGACGGCTTGCTGCCCTGCACTGGTTGAAAGTTTGATAAATTGAATGAAGAGATGATTTACATACATAAGTTGCTTGGGCTAGAATTTCGTAGTGAAAGAATCCATAGCAAAAACTCCCTTCCTGCGACCTCCGTTATACAAGGCCCATTTTTGTTGTGCATGGATTTTTTAAAACAAATTTAAATGCAGTATAGTTCGGCTGATTCGTCAAACTCTTGCAACATGTCCTGCATTGGACTCAAAGATTTTCTATATCGTGATTATGGGAATTTCAAGTAACAATTTATGTGAAACATTCATATGGTGCAAGGGAGTACAAAGGCAAAAGGAACACTACTTGAAGTTATTCGTCAGTCCATGCTGCCCTTTCTGAGGAGTTCCCGTGAAATGGGGTTGATACTACGTACTGAGACAAACACTGTGTTCTTCTGTTCTCAAACCCTGTTCTCAGCGAAATACAGGCAGACTCATTTTTTTAACAAAAGGAAACAACCTTGGAAAAAAAAAAGTTAGTGGCACATTCCGCTTTATCAGCAGTTCTGGGGAACAGCGTACTAGGCGATCTCTGCAACAAAGTAAACTATGTCATGACATCACTAATAACTCCCCAAATGAGTAGAAACGATCACTTAAATAGCACCTTGAAATGTTTTCTAAATGTTCTCATGTAGGGCCAGATGTACAACCCTATTTTGCATGTGCAAACGGGTTTGCAACCCGTTTGCACATGCAAAATCTAATAGGGCCATGTACAATGCCTTTTTAGCAAGATGCAATTTTTTTGCGACTCGCTAAATAGGAATTGCGAGTCGCTATTAGGAAGGGGTGTTCCAAGGGTGTCACTTCCTATTAGTGAGTCTGAGGCCTTTGTAGGAATTTTTTTTGAGACCACAAAACACTCGCAATTTACCACCCTCTTCAAGAGAGTGGTAAAGCACTTGCAAATGGGAAGGGGTCCCAAGTGGGAATGCAGGGCAAAATATTTTTTAGAGCAGGCAGTGGTGCCAGGGACCACTACATGCCCTTAAAAAATGAAACGAAAATGTTTCATATTTCTTTTTTTAAATGCATCCCGTTTTCCTTTAAGGAAAACGGGCTGTATTTTTTTTTGTTAACTGCTTTATTTAAAAGCAGTCCCAGACATGGTCCGCTGAGCCCAGCTGGCCACCTTACCTGGGAGGGCCAGCCATTCCAAATGGGTCGCAAATTCCGAGTGCCTCCTTAATATGAAGGAGGCATGCAATTTGCAACTACATTGGGAATCGCAAACAGGGTCTCAAACACTGTTGCACATCCCAATTTGTGACTCGCAAATTGCTTGGTTGTACATCTGGCCCTTAGTCTGAAAATACCAGCTGGACATGCTTTAGTAAGTGAACACATTTGTCTGCAAACATCAGCTTTTCTGTATCTTGGAATTCACAATTACCTCCTAAAATACCAGTATTTCAGTAACAGCAAATATGCTCACCTCATGACAAATATCAGCTGTTTCTCCTGTTATATATACTATAAAGCATGGAAATGATCAAGTTATTGCAAATTATTCCAGCTGATGCCCAAAAGAGTAGAAAAATAGGTATTTAGCCTGTTAAAGGTAAGTTCATAGACAGTGAAGGAAAATGGACAAGCAGGTTTAGGTGACAAATCAGCCTCACCCCTAGGCTCCAATTTATCAGTAGTAATTTGAGGAGAGAGGCCTGAGTGCCAAAGCAGTCTCACCCCAGGCTCTAATTTATCAGTAGTAATTTGAGGAGAGAGGCCTGAGTGCCAAAGCAGTCTCACCCCAGGCTCTAATTTATCAGTAGTAATTTGAGGAGAGAGGCTTGAGTGCCAAAGCAGTCTCACCCCTAGGCTCCAATTTATCAGTAGTAATTTGAGGAGAGAGGCTTGAGTGCCAAAGCAGTCTCACCCCAGGCTCCAATTCATCAGTAGTAATTTGAGGAGAGAGGCTTGAGTGCCAAAGCAGTCTCACCCTTGGGCTCCAATTTATCAGTAGTAATTTGGGGAGATAGGCCTGAATGCTTTCAGAGAAAGGTGGCATTTGATTATTAAGCTACCCCCATCAATTGCCTCGGACAAAGAAGCCAAACCAACACAATGGCTTCCATTTGTACTAGGGTAGAACAGTGTCTCATCTCAGTAGGGAATCAAGCAGATGTAATATACTTCATGTCTCACAATGCAGAACATTTACACTAATTCTACAGCTAGGAAACCAATAAGACTAGATGATGAGATTGATGTAATAGATATTTAAAAATCATGCTGTTAATTCTTTGACAATAGAATCCCAGATTGACCTCTTTGTTACCTCCGAAACTGAAGCAATCGGCACGTGAAATCATGCTATATTAATACCAATTGAGGCGAACATGTTTCCAGATCTAAAATCCTAATCAGGAATGAATAAAAACTTTCACAATAGGAAATGCCCAGTTCCTGAGTTTGCCACCTGGAAAAGTGTGTACATCTCTGCAGTGGTCATGGAGAATTTGGGTGATCTGTTGTAAACTCTGTCCTAGCCATGCAAAGTAGGTCCTGGCCTCTGGGTGGCAACCAAGAATTTCCTTTCAAGAATTGCATACATTTTATGCCAGATTAAGTCAATGTTCTAAGTCAAACACCTTAACCAGGCATCCAAAAGACCTTAAGCCATGTAATCAGCATGTTGTGCAGATTCTGCTCCCACCATTCTTTTTTGTTTCACAATTACTTTACCAAGAGTAGCTACTGAAACAGTAACTGGAGATCAAAACATTGGATTTTTTATTTCACTGGAACAAGCCTGAAGACATTTTAATTGCATTGCCATCTTACTAAATTTGTTCTGCCCTCAACTTGACAGTGGTAACATGAATCCTACTCTGGCCTGGCCTTTGGTTATGCAGACCTAAATGGACCTCCACATTCGCCCGCTTCTGGGTAAATGCACAAGCATCACAATAAGTGCACAGAGTCTTCTTATTCCTCATCAACCTCTCTTAATCAAAATAAAGCTGAATTAAAAGATTCCATTGGCGAGTTCTTTCACCTTGAAGGTTTGGGTGAATTGTTGGCTATCTCAGGAAGAATCAGGAGTTTACAGCAGTGAAGTCTGAACCTAGCACCATTGGTGCTCTTTTTCAACAGTTCCAAAGGATCAATATAGACATATTCTCATCCACCAGCTGATTAATAGATTGATTAGTGGAAAATAAAACAACATGGTACCTGGGCATATCCAGATTCCTTTCCTCCTTGTATGACCTGGAGGTTTAAGGTGGAATCACTAGTAGCTAACCTGATTGGCAAGTCTTCATCCTTAGGGGAGGATACTGTGTTTTCAGAAACTTCAGATCACAAGGTGGGTGGGCATTTCCAGAACGCTGGGTTGTTTCTAGAAAATATGCCACCTATGGCTTGCACTCACATACAAAAGATTTGCCGAAACTGTCTTTGGCTTTTCGATAGTGAGGATTATACTGAACCTTTGGACAGGCAAGCATTCTACAACGAACCAGACTGTAAAGTAGTGAGTATGCTAAGAACAAATGAAGACTTTCGGATGATAATTAAAAGTTGCAGTCTTTAACAAAGTCTAGAAAGCAAGCATTACATATATGGCACATTTGAGCAATGCTGTCAAGAATATCCTTAACATTTTCTAGAAAAGAAAGAGCCAGCCCATCACAAATGGCTTGTAAGAGGTTGGTTGACACTAATGCACTCAAGTCTTCCAAATTGGAAGTCAACCTGGAATAAAGCACTGGTAGAGTCAATGAAGCTATATTACCACACGAGGTGGCCATCCTAGAGGTTAGAAAGTATTCATAGCTTTTCAACTCCAAGGGATGGGCTAAGTAGCCTTCCTCCAAGTAAAACAGATGCAAAGCTGATCAGCATGCTGTATGTTGTGAAGGATCACATTGAAACGTTGTTTTTGTGGAAGTATTGTTTTATTCAGGATCAGAGATCGAGCGTGACGTCCCCCTTTGCCAGTTTCTCACAACTGTCAAAGACTGGAATGCCACTGCTCCCCTGCCAACAAGGAATTTCCAAGCATTCTAAAGTCCTTCAAAGGGCCACATTACAACACACAGCCATATTTCAACATAGAACCACATTAAAACATACCCTCCTCCTTTCATAACACAAGTTATTCAGAGGAAGTATAACCTACAATTATACTTAAGAAAACTTCAAAAGAAAAACAAATGACATATAATACAAATTTACCCCCAACCGCCAATCATTTCAAACAAAACTTTATGAAACAAAACATATCTCACATAATTTAAACCAATGACTTATCTCACATAATCTCGCAAAGAGATGGGAGTTTTTTTTGGTCTTTAATCTTTTGTAGTTCCTGCAGTCATGTCCCAACTTCTTAGCTCCCATTGAACAGTTTCACAAATTCTACATTCACCCGCCTCATATGGGGATTGCACTTTATCAGACAATGATGCCGAAATCGAATGATTGCTATCCCCATCACCATGAAGCTGCTGCACTCATCATTTTTCTCACCACCCTTGACTTTTGCACTTCTGTGATCCAACTTTGCCACTCACCCACAATTCCACATTTCACCATTTTCTAACATCAAACAGATTTATTTAACTCAAAATGGTCCCCGACACTCACACATGCTTTTGACTGCTAGCCGTGGTTGGATTTTCACCCAGTTACCTGGTACAATTTTGCTTTTGCTCCTACCTTCCATCTCATTTTTTCCTGGAGTCCACCTCTCCACCATGTTAAGTGATATCATCTTCCACCCTTAATGAGCTCTTGAGGCATTCACAGTGGAATTCTCTGTTCTGTAATGTGCCCAACCCAGGTCTAAAACTTTCCTTTTCACACCTAAGTTGTTGACTAATGCCAAATGAATAGCCCCTTTGGTCAATCTGTTGACGCTTTCAACAATTCCATTCATTTGAGGATTGTATAAATTGGAGTGTGAATGTTTATCTCCATAGGATCATAACATCTATTCTCATCAATCAATCAATCAATCAATCAATCAATCAATCAATCATTTATAAAGTGCAATACATACCCGCAAGGCGCTGGGGGGGCCACTACTGATCGAACAGCCAGGTCTTGAGTATCCTCCTGAAGGTCAGCAGGTTTTGGGTCTTTCGTAGGCTCAGTGGGAGGGTGTTCCATGTCTTAGCGGCGAGGTGGGAGAAGGATCTCCCGCCTGAAGTTGTTTTTCGGATGCGCGGGGCGGTGGCTAGTGAGAGGTCCGCAGAGGGTAGCTGGCAGTTAGGGATGTCGAAGAAGAGCCATCTGTTGAGGTAGGCTGGGCCGGTGTTGTGGTGGGCTTTGTATGCGAGGATGAGGAGCTTAAAGGATATCCTCTTGTTGACGGAGAGCCAGTGCAGGTTTCTCAAGTGGGGGGTGTGTGGCCTTGTTTTGGTACTTTGAGGATCAGTTGTGCCGAGGCGTTTTGGATGCGTTGTAGTCGTTTGATGAGCTTGGTCAGGGATCCCACGTAGAGGGCGTTTCTGTAGTCGAGTCTGCTGCTGACGAGGGCCTGGGTGACTGTATTTCTTGTATCTGTTGGGGTCCATCTGTAGATCTTGTGGAGCATGTGGAGGGTGTTGAAGCAGGAGGAGGAGACGGTGTTGACTTGCTTGGTCATTGAGAGCGTTGAGTCGAGGATGATTCCCAGGTTGCATGCGTGGTCTGTGGGTGTCAGGGCTGCCACCAGTGCCGTCGGCCACCAGGAGCCATCCCCAGCTGAAGGGTTGGAGCCGAGGATGAGGACCTCCGTCTTGTCCGAGTTCAGCATCAGACGGCTGATCTCCATCCAGTCAGCTACGGCCTTCATTCCGTCGTGGAGGTTGGCTTTGGTGGTGATGGGGTCCTTGGTGAGGGAGAGGATCAGTTGATTGTCGTCGGTGTAAGAGATAATGTTGAGATCGTGCTGTCGGCGACGTGTGCGAGCGGGCCATGTAAATTTTGAACAGTGTTGGGCTGAGGGAGGATCCCTTGGGATGAGCTGTCAGTTGGGTACCATTGTCCATTATCGAACACTCTGGCAATCCTTCATTCTTAAGTATTTCTGTCAAGACTCTTATCGTGGATGTTGTAGTTATCTCCAACATAAATTTCACAACTAGCCACCTTGAATGCACATAAACCAAAATTAGTGCAAACCTGTGTTTATGTCTAACACCAAACATGTAACCAACAAAGTCAGCACACAATATGCCAAACTTGCACAGGGTTAAGTATGGTTCCAAAATACGTTTGACTTCTAACCTTCAACCTTTTCTCACTCTCCATACATACATCACACCCTTCAACCAATGCACCACATCCTCATCAAGGCCTGGCCACCAAAATTCTGCTCTCAGCCTTTTCTTGATTAACGTTTGCCCTAAATGTCATTAATGAGCAATGTCAAATACTTTAATTCTGACTCCCACAGATGGTACCATTTTCTCACCTTGTACCAAACATTTGTAACCTACTAATGAAAATTTGTCCAACACCTTTCCATAAGGCCTTAAAGCTGTCTGCAATGTGCTCTCCCTTTGTCCACCTTTCAACACCATTTCATTTGAACAACTTTTTTCAAAACTTCATCGCCAATCATGGCTTCATTCCACTCTTCATTGCTCATTGTTCCAAAACTCCATTACACCACATCCATTACACTTGCCACAGCACCTTCCTTCTCACTCCTAATTATTGCCTCCTTGTCCACCCATTACCAATCCAGTGGCAAGCGTGAGAGACAGTCCACTTGTACATTTCTCCATCCATGTATATACTCAACGGTGTAGTTATATTCCTGTAACCTAGCCCTCAGTCTGTGTGTTCTGGACGAACCTTTGCCAGCACCTTTTTTCAACAAAATCTTCACAAGTGGCTTGTTATCAGTATGGAGGGTAATTTGATTTCACCTCATACATATAATATGAAGTGCTCCAAACCCCATGCTGCTGCTAGCGCCTCCCTCTCAATTACTGAATAGTGATGTTCAGTGGATGTCAAGGAACATGATGAAAATACATTGGGGAGAGGAGTTGTCCTAACGGCTAGAGCAGTCCGCCTCAAATCTGGAGAACCGGGTTCGAGTTTCAGCAATGACGTTGAACATCCTGTGATTTTGGGCAATTCACTTTATCTCCCCGTGCCTAACAAAAAATGAATGTGTCCTCATGTAATGCAACTGGTGCTATGTAAGGCGCTCTGATACCCGATAGCTTTGGGTCAAGTTAGCGCTATATAAGAATCTGTTAAAAAAAAAATACAACTGCCTTTTCTGTGGGTCCAGGAAATTTTGATAAGACAGCCCCATTTCAATTGCTCGGCATCCACTGTGTCCTCAGACTTATATATAGTGTCAAAAGGTAACAAAATCCCTGCCTCACACACGCTTTTTGTGGAGCACCTCAAGAAAAGTTTACACCTATTTTCAATAAAATTCTAGATTCTCGAGTAGTACCCGATCAAACATAGAAAGATCTTAATTGGTCTTTACCTTGTGGTGCTGGTGCCTTCTTGATTGCAGCCAACAGATCTTTCTTAGGTTTAATCCCATCTGCTGATAAGGTATGACCAAGATATTCGATTTCCTTAGCCAAGAAAACACATTTTTCTTTCCTTAATGTCCTAGCATTTCAATGTCTATCCTGACTTTGAAATTCTGTTAACATGGAATTGCACCTCTCTACCAAAAACCAATTTGTCAACTTAAAAAAAAAGATGATGTTACTTACACCTCTAAATACGTCAGTCATAAATCTCTGGAAGACACTTGCTGCTGAACACAGCCCAAAGCATTATTCTCGTAAATTGTGAAGTGCCTTACATGGCTATGAATACGTAAAAGATTTTGAATCTTCATGAAACTTTACTTGGAGGTAGGCATGTTTAGATCCAACTTAGAGAAAAATCTTCCTCTTATTAATATTAATTAATTTATGTTGAAAAGTTGTCCGCAACAACATTCTGAGTTAGGCATCTCAAGTCTACACAAAATCTGAGTTTGCCATCCGCTTTGTGCATGATGACTGGTGGAGAGATCTAATTTGACATATCCACAGGTCAGTAACCCAACTCTTCAACATATCTACAAGCTGTTTTTTTACCTTATCCCTGACCATTATAGGTACTCTTCTGACCTTGTGTTGTACTGGAATCACTCCTTGTTTTAGTTTTGTCCTACAAGGGTATCCTTTAAGTTGTCCCATACCATCACACAAAACATTCTCTGCCTCCTTGATGACATCCTGCAACATAAACTCTTCTTCTAGCATGATTTGGTTAGGAGTATGAGGATACATTACAATGTGCAAATAAAATCGGTGAACCCATCCTAGAATTGGTGCACTGGATTCTGCCTCATATACCTTCCCCATGCTGCTTCATCCAAATGGAATGTCTGCAAACACGTAGCCTATAATATCAATCTTTTCACCATGAAATCCGTTAGGGTTACTATGTTTGGGGAGCAACCTCACATGCTGCCATTCTGACACAAATGTACTTTTGGGTATTATGATGTAAAGGGACCCTGAATCAATTATTAGATCAACTTGTTTTCCTCACAGTAAAAATTTGGCCTTTTATTTCTACCAGGAAAATTGTCCTCTGCCTCAACATATAAGATCATATCTACCCCTACACTTATGGTTTCAGGAATCACCTAATTAGGCAACAATGGTATTTTCCCTTTTGAACAAAATGTCCATTTCACCTGTATTTCCTACACTACTTTTCTATTGCAAAACAACTTTTTGCCTCTGTAGTGGATCACCCCTTCCACACATTTTACTTGAAGTTTTGTTATTTAGTAACCCTTTTCATGACTTGGTAGTACCAGCTGTGGCTGCTACCACTACCTCAGTCATCGTTATGTCTACTGCTGACACTTCACCGTTCACGTCCATCCTATCCATTTCCCTCATACACAATTAAGATTCTTCAATAATTTTGCTATTTGAAAAGCATCCTTCAATGTTGGGTTTTTAGTAGCAACAACCTTTCTTGCATTTCCTACTTCTACATTTCAGTATTAATTGGTCTTGAATCATTTAATCCATAAGGGGCCCAGATTGAAGTTTTATGGACAATTCACGTAACCTGGAAATAAAGTCATCAATAGGCTCTCCTGCCCATTGTGGTTGGGTTTAAAATGTGTGTCTCCTCATGACTACATTTATACTCTTTGCAAAACTCAGATATAGTTTCTTCAGCCTTTTTTTGACTGTAAACATCTGTGTCAGGTTGACCCTCTTCAATTGGTAATACTGGTAAATAGTTAAATATGTGTTGTCTCTTTTTCCATATGGCATTCAGTAATGTTGCCCTTTTTCTGTTTGGGCAAAACTCCTGCCCATCTAATGCCTCAAGATAATTGTCAAATACATCTTTCCACTCCTCCCACTCAATTGGTGGATCTCCAGGTGGAGGCAAGAATGGAGGAGATGGTGTTATTGAAGAAATATCCATAGTAGAAATGATCCAATATTATATTGCAAGTGCAATCAAATAGTGGAAGTGAAGGTTTGAACACTTTTGTTTAAGAATCAAGCCTAAGGGTCTTTCCTTTTGTTTTTTATTTTGACCCAGAAGAGTTTCTGAAGTGTCTTTCCTCTAATTGGTCAGTGAAGAGACACAACTGTGAAAACAGTTGACAAGACTGCAGAAGTTCGAAATGGAAATCAATTGAATCAAATTAGATTCTCCTCCTTTAATTTTATCTCATGGATAATCTGCTGTAAGCAATTAACAAATCCTTCTGCTGCTTTACAAAGAGGCAGGCAGCAGCAGCATTTGACAGGGCACATGCAAAGCATGTGCAAAAGACTATCAGCACTGAACACATTCAGTGGACATGAGCTTTGTTTATTTTATGATTCTCGCACACCAACTATGCCTCTGTACAATTTGGAAGGTGTGCTCGTAGACATTCATAGAGCATGAGTAGAGTGTGATATTGCCAGTGGCTGAAGTGTGTCTTGCCACAACTGAGAAGGTGCACATGACATGAGAGTGAGCAGAGCATGAGATCCCTTATGGCAGAGTCTTTAATCGCAAGTGGATCTGCAATTTGCATGCGGGGAAGCGGGCCTGACAAAACTGTCAAGTGCTCAGCATGTGTCGCATAATAAATCAAAGGCAGTTATACATACACTACTACATGCCTAATTCAATGTTTATTTGTTTTTTACTTTTCAAGATTTCACCATACTCTTTAAGGTTAAGCGCTTCCTCACTTGCACGTTTTTATATAAATACAGTGGGTTGTCTAGGGCTTCTTTAATTGTGTGCTATTATAGACTATACTTTCAGCTTTTCCTCACTTTCCACCTTGCTGGCTAGTTTTATTGTTTGGCACACTTATTTCTGCTGTGCACTGACCTTGCACAAGCATGTATCTACAGTGTTTACCTCCCAAACTGTTTATTTACTCTGGCTAGAATACTTCATCGCCTGTGCATTTTTCTTCGGCGCACTTCACTTCACCTTGTTCTTGACTTCACTTCACCTCAGGTACAGCTAGCCTCTTGAGCATCACTTCAAATTAGCAATGTCACTGATTCTGTGTTGTCTCTCTCAGTTTCAACATGCTAGATGCTATTCCTATGTCTGTTAGGTTTACAATGATTCTTGGAAATCAATCTGTGACCTCAAGGTCTGTAGGGGAAGAACTGGCAACTCGTTAGGGAAAAATATGTTGTGAAAGATCACACTGCAATGTTGTTTTTGTGGAAGAATTGATTTATTTAGGATCAGAGATTGAGTGTGACTTCCCTCGGTGCCAGTTCCTTTCAACTGTCAAAGACGGAACACTGCTGCTCCCATGCCAGCAAAGGAATTCCCAAACATTTTAAAGTCCTTCAAAGGACCACATTACAACATCGGACAATACTACAACATATAGCCATATTACAACACTGTATTTTAAGACATTTCCTTCTGTTCCTGTGGTAAATTTGGGATTGTTTGCTGTTTACAAAGTTCTAGATCTGATTGCAGAGGTGAAGAGTTGATCAATGTTTCGGTTAGTCAGATATTAAAATAATCATATATCTCAGATCACACAAGAAACTAAAGGGTTTCCACCATGAAATAAAAATATCACAGCTTCGGATAACATAAAGTTTATTTCACGGGTGCAGTGTTCTAATCCCCCTTGAGGCTATACCCCTGAGTGTATATCAATTGCCAAGAAAAAATGGTAAACCAGTGGTCAGTCAATAGAAGGGGGAGGATTAGATGTATTTCGACTAAATTGGAGGAGAAGGATATCAGGTTTAAAGGCTTGCAACATGGGTAGGACTTGTGAAGAACTGAGTGAGACCTTGACAGAGCTTGAATTCCAAGAAATCCCCTTTCTTACCATAAGAAACAGTGGATTTTTTGTTGGGATTGAGGGTAATCCACTGAGGAAATATAAATTTTTGGTCAAGTTATGTTCCCTATCGTGTACCCCACCGTCTCCATGTACGAGCTTAAAGTGCATGTAACTTCCCTCCTGTGCCAGCTATGAAGACGCAAATACATTTGCGTCCAACGTTAACATGTCCTCTTTCAGACCCACCCAGAATGGGTTGAATAGTCCGTTCCTAAGTATGCCATGCCAACGTCTTTTTGTGGTGTACTTTACACGTTTTTCAGCTCTGGCGAAGCAGGCCCTGAATTCTGCCATCGAGCCTTTTTTCTGCTTTCTGACTCTGAAAGCCTCAGCCCAGGCTGTCTCTGTACCCGTGACCTCTGCCTTACTCCTTGCGCGGCTCACCGCGTTAGCTCAGCCTGCTGCCTGCCAAGAATGAATTCAACCTTCGAGTTATCTGTTTCCCTCTCCGAAAATGCATTCCTGCCTACTAGTTTAAGTAAACATCCCCCCAGCTGCAGAGCGAAGGGCCTGGCCTTACTGTCTCCGTGCAAGTGATTCATAGCCTCTGTTACCATGGAAGGCCCATGCCCCCCTCGCATCTCATGCAGACACTTAGACGCTTATACACGCACTCACAGTCAGTATAGAATAGCTTCTGCCCCAGAGACCTTTCCGCCCAGATAGTATGGTTCCCAAACATCAGATATCAGATATGATAGAGGTACGAGTTGATCTGACATGCCAGACTTCTGTCTCTTTCCGCCATTGTAAATGTCAAGTCCCCTGCACCCTCCAGTTTCACGTCAATCACACGTCATGCAGCTGCGCGCGCATCCAGGCCTCAGATTTCTGCTGACATTGCAAGATTCTGCTTTTGTTGCCACCCACTTATGACACCTACTCATGACGTTTCTAGCACACACCTCTATGTTCACGCCTAGTTCACGCCTTCTAATTACGTATTATTACCACGTGTGTGTTTTATCTTGTTTCTCTCAGCTGTTACGCCTACTATATTGGTTTCTATAATGTAACTCAAGTATATAAGCTATGTATTGTCAATAAAATATTGCTCTATCCCTTCCTGCACCCCAGTGGTGGCAGGAACAAGATATCCGGTCATGACCATTCCTTTTTAAGGAATAAAACCCCTAAGAACTCTAACACCACGGACTCTGCCTTTTTCTTTCCGATTGAGTTATTATTGATTAAGTACTTACCTGCATAGAAATTAGGACGGTAAATCAAATATTTACCACATTATTTTGGCGCCCGAACAGGGACCCCTCCCCCACCTCACGCGCCGGTTGGTGCGTTGCAAGCTCTGTCCCCTGCCATCAGTTAGACGGAAACTACGCGTACTGGCAGGATTTCCTGTATCTCCCTCTGGCCCACGGAGGCGACGAAGACTGCAATCAGCACCCAGACGAGGCGGTGAGGAGCGCGGAGGATCCCGACCAGAGCCTAGCCGAAAGAAGCAAGGTCCGAGGTGTCAAGAGGCCCACCAGTTTTCCGAAGTATCAACGTGTCGAGTCGAGTCGAGTCCGGTCCAGCCCAGTCGAGCTTTCCGAGGCCTTCTGTTGTCCGTGCTTCCCGGTGAGTACCATTGCTGGGACGTATCTAGACGGGTTTGGGTACACAAATTCGGTCTGCACTGTTTTTAGACAGTGTATCTGTACTGTTTAGCAGTATATCAGTTATACTAGTTTTTGCACTGTTCTCAGCAGTGTATCTGTGCTGTTTAGCAGTACATCCAGTATAGGGGGTAGTCATATGTGTTTCAAATGTCCTTTTGATGTGTTTAATGTCGTGGTATGAGTGACTGTTTCTAATGTGCATTATTGTGTTCTGGTGTAACTAATTGTGTTCAGAGTCAGAATTAAGTAGCAAGGATTGAGCATTCAGTACTAAGTAAACAAGATGCTGTTTTTCAATAAGTTAAAACAGATAGGAACTAGAAAAGAGATACTAGAGGAAGAAATTCCTATTCTCCCTAGGGACACTCCTGGAAACTTCATGTATCAGAAACATGGCATAGACGCCATATTGTATCTAGATTTATGGGCCGATTATACTAAGCATCTAGACGAAAGACACAGATGGCCTGTTACTGGAACATGGGATGCCGAGTGCATCATGAAGGTAGAAGAAGCATTATGGAAAAAGAAAGCCAGACAATCTCAGAAAGACGCCATAGAATGTTGGCGTAAAGAATCACATAAACGTGCTGAAAAGGCACTCCGTAGAGAAGACAGACATAGAGAAGAATCAGATAAAGCCCGAGAAAACGAATTAGTTACTGAAGGGATTCGAGTAAAATCAGAACAAGTAGACCTTGTAAATGGTATGTACTTAGTAGCCGAAGGTACGCCTGAGGCCACTTCAGAAATACCGAAAAATCTGCCACCTCCATTAGTTCCAATTAAAGTAAACCACAGGACTACTAAAGACATCTTTCTGAATTCCTATCTAAATGATGTAGCACCCGCTTACACAAATCCACGTGCCCTCGTCCCGCCTACTGACGGTGACGGAGATGGCAACACGCCTCCAGATCGCACCCCGCCACTACCGCAACAAGTTCCCCCTGACCGACAGCCTGTCGTTACTCCACCTCCACCACTTCCCTCACCTAAGGTTAAGATACCGAATCCGCTTGCGCCCGATCCTACTAAAAGACAAGTTCTAGTACAAATACAGACTCCACAGAGAGATAATGCTCAAGCCTCCGCCTCAGGAGGTGCGACCAGGGGTTACCAGACCCCGCCAGCAACACACAGATTAAACCTTAGGGACATGCAGAAGCCCTTTTCATTCCAATCACCCCGTCTCGACATACTCAAAGAACCGCTTCAAGTTTGCAGATACGATCCAGTACCCGGTAAAGACGATAGGATGTTGATGGCATCGCTACGTTTACGACAAGCTACAGATTACCTAGTGTTATTCTCAGGAATGAAAGAGCACCTAGATAGGATATATCATTTTGTCCGGACGGGGGAAAACCCTGAAAGTATTAAGGAATGGAAGGAAGCCATGGCACATCAGAAAGTCGACACTCAAGCATATATATTACGTTTTTTCATAAATTGCTTTATAAGAGAACGAGACAGGCCTGAGACAGAACAGGATGAAATGGATGCCCTAACAAAGTGGGGTCAAAATATATCCGAAGGAAAGCATGATAAACAGAATTGCATAGCCAGTATGTACAGGAAAATAAGAAGTGCAGTAATAGAAGCACACGAGAATGAGAAAGAAGAAGCTTCCTCTGAGGAGGAGGAAGGACCTGGAGAACCAGAAAAAACTACAGACATGATAGCGTATGTAGGTAAAGGAACTTATCTTAGGAAAGGCATTCGTCCAGAAAGCAAGAGAGTCTTCCTCTCTGGCATAACAAAACCGAATTCTCCTGAACATCAGTTTCAAGAGACTGATAAAATGCTTCGAGAACGAATGGGGTACCATGTACTAAATTCTATGGATGAACAAGAACTAGCCCGGTCAGCTGTATTATGGGCTGACAATCCGAACATATACCATGATGACACAGTAGCACAGACATTCCTGAACCTTTCCCCAGACGAGCAGAAATTAGCAGGTGTATACATGATTCAGCACCTTCTCACGTTATTCAGATATCAACATTCTGACCCAGGTCCCTTACATAATACATTAGAAGCACTACTCATGGATAGATGGAGAGGCCTAAGTACCAAGTTAATTCAAATAATTCTAGAACAACGGCACAGATATAACACGTTCTTAAGTTCCGAATACGTTCCCGCTCCGCCCCCAGAAAGAAAAATGTATCACATGGAGCGTCTGCATGGCATCGAAAGTCAGAACCCCTTACGAGAAGTACACCCAGTCATGGGTCCTGATAACGCCCTGAAACGTGTGTATGTACACACACCTCTGACCAAGTTAGAACTATTGGAAATGAAGAAACTAGTACCGTGTCACGATAAAGACCCTGCAGGTTTTCACAGAGAACTTAAAGACATGTTACTGATGGGAGATTACACATATGAAGATATTATGAAAATGTTAAAGGTACTGCTGCCCACGGGCATCTACGAGAAACTGAAGGAAAGAGAATGGGAGGTGGGAGATAAAAAGATTGTGTGGACAGAAATAGAGGACGAGGAGAAACTTCGTACCCCTGGGCTAGGCCTTGGGGAGAAAACTAAAGCATTACCAGGTTTAATAGTACAGGTTCTGCCCAGATTACTGACAACTAGAAAGGAAGACTGGGACGCAATTTCGGCCTGTAAACAGAAACACGATGAAGATACTAGCGACTTCTATTCAAGATTCGAGAAATGTTTTATTATCAATAGTGGCCTTAAGCCAAGTAGCGAGTCATACCCGCATCTTTTTGTATCAAAACTAGTCGAGAATTCTCTGCCATTAGTTAAGAACCGCGTGTACAAAGTTGAGAGTACTTGGCAAGCAAATACGCCATCTCAGATGTTACAGATGTTACAATACCATCAGAACAGAATTAGAGAAGAACAGGATCAGGAACAGAAACGTATGAAAGACACGAAAATGAAAATGTTAGTGGCCCAGTCGGTTCCAGCCGACGGCCAGAGAAAGGGTATGACCCAGACAGGTCACGCCACAGCTCCCGTTAAAGGGACATGCAATTATTGTAAGCAGCCAGGTCACTACGTACATGAATGCCCAGTTCTGAAACATAATATATCCACAGGTAAAACTAAAGAAAGACCGCATCCACCTAGACAAAATCAGAGTCAGCAACAGACTTCACAGAATATACAGCCCATGCAGAACACCCAGCCTATGCATGTTTCACCACATGCAGCACAGACAGTAGCAGTACCACAGAGACAGTCACAGTCACAGCCACAGCCCATTGCCGCGACTCAGCAAGTCTCGCAGCAGATGTACCAGTATGCCCAATCTGATTACCCCGATTATCCACGATACACATGAAACAGCCTAGAGAGGGAGGGTGGCTTGCCTCTTATTGAAATCCCTGTAGATCAAGAGGGTCCTTATGTACACAGTCAAGTATTGGGAAAAGACAGAAAGTTTTTAATTGACACAGGGGCAAGTCGCAACACAATCAGCCATGATGAAGTCCCAGGGGCACCCCTCTCAGGCTCACAGAATGTTTCCCTTGGTTTTTCAGGACAGCCTATTGTAAATGAGGTATCGAAACCAGTCCCCCTGGCTGTGGGTCCATTATCACGTGTTACAGACTTGTTACTTACGAAATCTTGTCCAGAAAATCTGTTAGGAATAAAAACATTGAAGGCTCTAGGAGCCGTGATCTGCTGTTCTCCGGAAGGAGTTAGACTTTTCTTGAGAGACTTTAAGGGTCATTATGTATTACGAGAGTTTGATGTCAGATTGAAAAATGTACCGGATCACTTATGGGCAAAAGGCCCAACTGACGTAGGTTGTATGCACATTACACCATACCGTGTTACACTCAAACAAGGTGTTGTTCTACCCAGAATCAGACAATACAAGTTACCACCCGATGCTGTAGTTGCTTTACTGGAAATCATTGAAGAGCTCATTGCCCAAGGAGTGGTCGTAGAGACCGACTCCAATATCTGTAATTCCCCTATCATTCCGATTCTTAAACGTACTGATCCCAATGCACCGCCAGTATATCGGCTGGTGATTGATTTAAGAGAACTGAATAAATGTATTGTTCCACAGTACCCTGTGGTTCCCGACATCTCTTCCCTATTGACTGCTATTGATTCAGAAGCAACGTTCTTTACTGTAATTGACCTCAAGAACGCCTTCTTCAGTGTACCTATTGACCCGGAGAGTCAATATCTCTTCGGATTTAGTTTAAATGGACGAAGTTTCAAATTTTCACACGCACCTCAAGGATTCACAGAAAGCCCCAGCATCTATAGCCAAGCACTGAAAAGACAACTTGATTGTATCATAATGCCAGTTAACACTGCCTTACTGCAATACGTCGATGATCTGCTGATCACCGCACGAAGTGAGCCCGAATGTGAACAAGCATCACTGACAGTTTTACATTTTCTGGCCGACAAGGGACACAAGGTGTCTCCTTCGAAGCTACAATTCTGTGTTCAGCAAGTTGTGTACTTGGGTCACTTGCTGTCCAAAGTGGGGAGACAGCTCACTCCCGATCGCATTCAGTTAATTATAAATATGCCACAACCCCAGACACAAAAGGAAGTGCGGGCCTTTATAGGCCTCACCTCGTACTGCAGACAATGGATTCCTCAGTATGCATTTCTAGCTAAACCACTGATTCAGTTAACAACACAGGAGGCAGCGACTTCGACTGCCCTCCCTTGGACTCAGGAACATACACAGGCTTTTGAGGAATTAAAGAAAGCTTTATGCCAAGCACCAGTTCTAGCGACACCATGTTACAGCAAACCTTTTACACTTTTTGTTACAGAACGTGACGGTACAGCATTGTCTGTCCTCACTCAAGAGTCAAGACCAAGCAGGTTCACATAAGCCTTGCGCTTATTTTTCAAGTACATTGGATTCAGTAGCCCAGGCACTCCCTGCGTGCTTGAAGTCAGTAGCAGCAACAGCACTAGCAATCAGACAGAGCGACTCAATTGTTTTAGGACATCAATTAACAGTACAAGTTCCACATTCTGTAGAGGTTCTTTTAAACAGAACTCAGACTCAGCACTTGACTATAGCACGACTGACAGGTTATGAATTGACACTATTCCAGCCACACATAGAAATCAGACGCTGCAGCATTCTGAATCCCGCAACATTGTTACCTACAATTATGACAGATCCAGCCCCGCATGATTGTATAGAGATCATTAATGCAGTAACAAAGCCTCGATGAGACTTAAAAGATGTCCCACTGACAAATCCAGACCTGACACTTTACCTGGATGGTTCATGCATGAGAACAAGTACAGGAGAATTAGTGGCCGCGTATGCAGTGACCACTGAAACTGAAGTTAAAGAAACACATCGTATTGACACACTGTCTGCTCAAGCGGCGGAGCTCATCGCTCTGACCCGAGCTTGTATACTAGCCAAGAACAGAAATGTTAACATATACACTGATTCCCGTTATGCGTTCAGAGTCGTACATGACTTCGGAATGTTATGGCAAGAACGAGGTTTCTTGACCTCTCATGGTGCCAAGATACAACACGGTCCCCTCATTCAAGCACTGTTAGAAGCAATACATCTGCCCTCAGGCATATCCGTCATGAAGTGTAAAGCACATACTAAAGTTACGGATTCTGTTTCCCAGGGTAATGACCTGGCAGACCAGACAGCAAAACATACAGCATTGACTCACACCCAGACTACCGATGTGACAAAGACAATAGTACCAACACAGTGTATGTCAGTCAGGGATCCCACCCTAGATGTAATCGATATCCAGACACATGCTACTTCAGATGAGATAAAGAAATGGACTGAACTAGGAGGGATCCAGACAGATCAAGGATGGGTCACGAAGGGAAAATCTACATGGTTTCTCCCCGACTCAATGGTTCAAATCATGATAAATACAGCACATAGTCCAGCACATCTAGGAGAGAAAGCTATGTTAGACAGTTTACAGAATCTCTGGTACAACAAACACTTACGAGCAGCAGCAAAACAGAAAGTGCGTACTTGCATGATCTGTTGTCAGTTCAATCCCGGTAAAAGCGTTCCTGTAGAGCAAGGTGGATTCCATCCTCCCGATCACCCTTTTGAAGTCCTCCAGATGGATTATATCCAGATGGACCGTTGTCGAGGATTCAAATATGTCCTCGTAGTTGTTTGTGCACTCTCCCGTTGGACCGAAGCATATCCAGTCCCAGATTACACTGCCCCGACCACTGCCAAGCAGCTGGTTCGAGAATTCTTCCCACGGTACGGCTTGCCTCGTGTCGTGTACTCAGATAACGGACAGCCGTTCTCATCCGAACTTATGAGGCATGTTTCCCTTCTGTTAGGATATCAGTGGAGATTCCATTGTGTCCGACATCCCGAAGCCGCAGGCCTTGTAGAAAGGCATAATCAGACACTAAAGACCCGCCTTGCCAAAGTCTGTAAAGAGAAAGGGGTCGACTGGATAGTCGCCCTGCCAGTTGCATTATTCTATATGAGAATGGTTGCCCATTCGAGATCAGGACTATCCCCGTACGAAGTGGTCTTTGGTAGACCACCGAATATGTGGGGGACGCCCATGCCTAAGAAAATTACTGATGTCGATTGTAATATGCTGACAGATTACCTTGCCTCCTTGATGTCTGCACTCCAATCATGTCATTCACAGGTTGCTGCAGCCTTCCCTGACAACACTGATGTAAAGCCACACGATGTCCGACCAGGAGACATTGTCCTGATTAGGAACTTCGACAGGAAAAGTCCGCTGGAGCCCCGCTGGAAAGAGCCGAAGACCGCCCTTCTTACTACGAAGACCGCAATCAAGGTGGAAGGCAGAAAGGGGTGGATCCATACGAGTCATATTAAAAAGTGCAACGAACTGAAACCAGACCCTGACTCGTCCACCCCCTCCAAAGACTGTATCGAACCTAGTGACTTTAAGGTTCCTGAACGAGAGAAAACTCCCCAAGAGGAGTATAGATTGAAACTTCGATCTAGCAAGTCAGACAGTTTAATTGTTTAAGTCCTCCCCTAGGTGAATCGGTTAAATAGTTTCTGACATGTATCCCCTAGATCGAGATAGAGAGAGAGAGAGACAATTCAAGAAACGTGCATATTGCAAATCACTTCGTAGTCACTGTATAGTGACTTTATTGATTATGTTCTTTTTAAGTCTCCTGATTATTGTTGCTAGCATATTGCTTCCCATATACTACCCTATCTTCAAGCGTGAACAATCTGCTTTCAATGTTTCTGCTGAACATTCTTTTAGTGAATTACCTCCCCATGAACTTTCTTACAGACTCGCGCTGCGCAACAACACATTCATTAGTATGTTACACCATTCCCATCAGACTAACAATGCTACAAACTGTTGGATATGTGGCCGACTCCCTCCCTACCAGAAATACAAGGTAGTTCTGCCCCTCTTTCCGTACCCGTTCACTCATAATGGCTCCTGTGGTGCATGGTTTAGAATAATTAATTCTTTAGATCCTGATGTTGCTGTTTTTAAAGGGAGCTGGGTTTGGGGAAACTTGAACTTAGTTCTGCTTAATGCCTGTTACCCTGACAAGAAAGGACTCCCCACTAGAGTAGGAACTGATCTAGAAAATGAAGTATATGGATTAGGTAATTATACAATTAACCTTATGATTCTCACTGTTGAATCCGAAGCCGCACCAGTTCTCCCTGCTATGTCAGTACTACCAGTCACAGGTGACTTATGTGTCAGAAAGAAGGGTTCAGTACACTTAGGTCATAGTAAATGTACTACCGTGGTCGAATTCAATGATCATGGCAAGTCCTCCTTTAAAGCTACTCGTCATTCCTACTTTGTTTGTGGCCATACCGCATACATACGCTTACCTCCAGATTGGGATGGTACCTGTTACATTGCCTTCCTTCTGCCACCTGTTTTTCTAGCCCCTCCTGACTATCACAGAAATACAAACCTAGTAAAGAGTAGACTCAGAAGAGATCTCCCGATTGTCGACTATACTGAAACGGCATGGGAACAATACACAGATTTCAATAAAGGATTCTTTTTCTTCACAGGCCCCGTCCAAAACAGTAAATTAATACGTAGATTAACCAGAACACTCGAAGCAGTAGTAAATGAAACTGCCTCCGCTCTAGGTAACTTAACAGAGGAACAGTCTGCTATGCGGATTGTTGTCCTTCAGAATCGTCTTGTTATTGACGTCATCTTGGCAGATAGAGGTGGAGCCTGTAAGGTCATCGGGTCAAGTTGCTGTGTTTTCATTCCAGAAAACGCGCCAACTGTCTACAAAGCTATTACACGTCTTCATAAGATTGCAAGTTTGATACATCAGAATCCAGGCACCTGGACTTGGTCCGGTTGGTTCTGGACAACGTTAACCGCTTGGGGATGGAAGATCCTATCCTTCCTAGGCATTGCCCTTGTCATAGTATTCAGTTGTTGCCTGTGCCTACAGTGTGGGCCAGCGATTTGTGGACTGTGCGCCACATCGTGCATTAAACATTCCAGTTTTCTCTCAAACCGACAACGGAAGAGAGACGAGCAAATGATGTTACAAGAACAGACTGATCGATTCATGAGGATCGAGATATCATGAAGGGTCCGTAGGGAACAAGGAGGGAATGAGGAAATATAAATTTTTGGTCAAGTTATGTTCCCTATCGTGTACCCCACCGTCTCCATGTACGAGCTTAAAGTGCATGTAACTTCCCTCCTGTGCCAGCTGTGAAGACGCAAATACATTTGCGTCCAACGTTAACATGTCCTCTTTCAGACCCATAAACTGTGGGATCAGTGGGTCACTGGTCCCATCCTTGGGTGCACACTATGATTCCTCTGTGGTTCATAGAGGTTCCAGACTTGATTGGTTATGAATTATTCATATTTATTGTATTCATAAACATGTTGAGTTATTCCATTTTCAACATCTTGACTTAATAGTTAGCGTCAATCCAATGCATTTCGGGGCTATATGTTGCCCCTTCATCAGGGATGAGGTACTGTAATAAAGTTCAAAAAAAAGAAAAACTTGTAAATAGTGGTGGAGGGTAGACATAAAGCATGCGTGGTACTGGGGAAACACTAGGAGGTGTGGGGGGGAGCGGGGTGGTTTGTGACTGTTATAGGGTCACCTTCATGCGTTCCGGTCTATCCGTGTTCAAAAAAAGGGTGAAAAGGAAACCATGTTTCCATGGTAGCTTACGTGTGTCAGAGGTATGACGATTATGCCGATGTACTACAAAAGTAAAAAAGCGCATGTTGTAAGTATACGTTTAAGTTACTACGTAGCTTACAATCTGTAGTGGTTCATGCTTTCCACTAACCTGATTGAAACGGAGGTTAGACTTCCAGGCTCATCCACTCGTAACGCCGGACAGGACGCGGAGAGGTTCCTGCCGCGTTTAGTCAGTTGCATTAGTAGCGGTCACGTGGGGGATAGACATGGTGAACAGACTCGCGGGTGAAATCTAGCTTTGAGAAAGGTGGTTCGCCGATCAGTTTGACGAGTACCGGTGTGGAGAAAAGAAATCATGCAGTGCCCAGAGTAATTCAGATGTGGTATTAGTACGCATGATATAATTAATGGAATAAATAAATAAAAATCGAGTAAATGTAAACAATGTCCAGAGGGGACATGTATTCCTAATTGGGCAGTATAGGGGGAAAGGATCATTATGTGCATGAGGCTAAAGTATAAGAAACGGTACATAAGATGGGAAAAAACAGTACATAAGTTGAAAAACGACAGGAAGCCTTTTCAGGCTCCAAGAGCAACTTTCATAAATAGCAAGACAGTTCAATTCTATCATTGAGGCCCATTGGCTTCTGTGTGGAAAGTCTCTGAATCCAGGTATTCTCGCGTTGCAGAAGGTATTTGTTATTGTCTCTACCTTCAATTTTGACAACAGTTTCCAATATAATGAATTTTAGCTGTGAGATATTGTGTTTTTGTTCTTCAAAGTGGGTAGCAACGGAGGATTTGGTGTTTTTCAGTCTGATATTAGACTTGTGTTCTGTGAGTCTGATTTTGATTTTCCTTTCGGTCTTCCCGATATACAGTTTCCCACAGGGACATTTGAGGGCATAAATTACATTGCTTGAATCACAAGTTGCATTAACTTGTAATTTGATGGTGTTGCCCTTCATCGGATGGTTAATCGTGTTGCCCTTTATAATGCTGTTGCAATTCCCGCAGTTAAGACAGGGTTTGGTGCCGGTGTATTTGACAGTCATGGTAGGTTTATGTTGAACCAGTTCACCTAAATTTTGAGCTCTGGTAAATGCGAATAATGGGGGTTCCGAAAAGATCTTATTGAAATCCGGTTCCAGATTGAGTAATGACCAATGTTGGTGTATGGTTTGTTTAAATTTCATGGTAGCTGTAGAGTATTTAGAGACTACTACTATCCGTGTCTGTTGTTTTTTGGGAGCAGGTTGTAGTAGTTTTTGTCGGTCAATGCTTGAAATTCTCTGTTTAGATTCCTCAATAATGTTCGGTGGATATCCTCTGTCCCTGAATTTGATTGCAATTTGTTCAATGGTCTGTGTGGATTTCACTGGGTTGGAAACAATCCTCTTGGCTCTAGCCATTTGTGAAAATGGGAGATGTTTTTTCAATTTAGGTTCATGGAAACTCGTGTAGTGGAGCATGTTGTTTCTGTCGGTCGGTTTTACAAACAGGTTTGTTTCAAATCCCTGTTGGCTGATGGTTACCCTGACGTCTAGGAAATTGATGCTCTCCTCAGATATTTCCCACGTGATTTGTATGCGTTCGTCAATTTGATTGAACTGTGTCAGTAGGTGTTGTAGTTTTTCCCTGGTGTTCTTCCACACGATGAAAATATCATCAATGTATCGTATTAGTAGCACCAAGTTATCTGTCCATTCCGGGTTGTTGAAGATATGGGTTTCTTCGTACTGTTCCATAAAAAGATTGGCGTATACCGGCGCCGCAGAATTGCCCATGGCCATTCCCACTAGTTGTTGATACCAGGTTTCTTGATGTTTAAAGTAACTTTGGTATAGGGTAAATAGCATGAGTTCCATCAAAAACGACTGAAATTGACTATCGATGGTGGAGTTCAGTAAAGATTTTTCAATGGCTTCTATGCCTAACGAGTGTGGTATAGAAGTGTAGAGAGATCGGACGTCCGCAGTACATAGGATCAGTTTGTCTTCAGGGTTAATCAATACGTTATTCAGTTTGGAAATGAAGTCTGTGGTGTCTCGTGTGTAAGTTCTCATGGATTGTACTGCTGGTTGTAGGTATTTGTCGAGTATTTGTCCAATTGGCTCATGGATGCTACCACACGTGGAGACTATAGGTCTCATGGGAGGGTCCATGAGATTTTTATGTATTTTGGGTACCATCCTTAGTGTAGGACTCTTGGGGTAGGTCTTGATAAGAAAGTTCTTGGTCCTATCATTTATGGTTCCGTTGTCATAGGCTTTATCAATGATGTTTTTCAAAGTCGTCATGAACTCCTGTGTAGGGTTCTTATCTAATTTCATGTACGTTTTTATGTCCGTAATGTGTTCCATTACTTTGGATTCATACATGTTATGGTCCATGATCACGAGGGCTCCCCCTTTGTCAGCTTTGGTACATGTTATCCGGTGGTTTCTAGATATCTTTTTTAGTGTATCAAAGTCTTTTTGGGTGATGTTTCTCATATGTTTTTTGTCATATTTTATGTTGGTGAGATCCTGTTTCACTATGTTCTCGAATAAATCCAAAGTTTTATGACTGATTGGAGGTTGGAAAGTGCTGTGTGGTCTTAGCCCAAGTAGTTGATCCTCATGTTGGTCAGGTTGTTTCGGTAAGACATTTTCGAAAAAATGGCGCAGACGTAGTTTGCGCATTAGCTTGAAGAAGCTGACTTCTAGTTCCAAATTGTTGGTGTTGGTTGTGGGTACGAACGATGTGCCCTTTTGTAGTAATCTCTCTTCGTGTTTGGTTAGTGGGTATTTACTGATGTTGATCACTAATTGTTCTGTGTTGTTTTCTTTTTCGCCACGCTCCTCGTGGTCGGTGGTTCTACTTCCTTTTCTTTGTCTTTTGTTCTTGCCTCTCCGGGGTCTCCTTGTTGGGCTTGGCCCTGTTCTAAAAAAGGACTCATTTCCATAACTTGGCTAGTGGTTGGTTGTTGATCTCTTTGAACGTCTTGTCTAGTGTTTGTTGGCTGTTGTCTTTTTGTTCTTTGGGTGCTATCGCTATCAGATGAGGAGGTTTCAGTCTGAGAGTTATATGGTTTACTTCTTCTCTTCTGCGCATAGACTTCAGCCCATGTGTAAACTTCGCCAAGACGGTAATCTAGAGTATCTCTTTTGTATTTCCGAATTTTTCTTTCGTTGATGTCACTAGTATGTTTGTCCATTTGCATTTTAATATCTTCTAGTATAGTTGTTAGTTCTTCATTGGTTAACATTTTGGAAAGTTCAGTGGAAGTTTCAGTGATTTCAGTAGCTAATTCATCCAAGATTCCAGATAGCTCCTCAATAATTAGAAGAATAAGGTCCAGAGAGCATTTATTCAAAATCTCATACCACCTTTCCTGGAATTTCTTTGAATTCTTGCAGAGAGATGGTTTTAGGGCTATCCGGAGGCCCCTAGGTATACGTTGGTTGCGGTGGTATTTAACTAACGTGCTAGTGTGTAGTTGTTGATTAATACGTCTCTTGCTGAGGTAGATCAATTGTTTGATATGTTGTTCTTTGGAGCGGGTATTGGTTTCCTGTGCGTTTTCTTCCCTGATCAGTGCATAGATGCGATCAGCTTCATCCGGTTTAAATGCAAATGTGGAGGCTCTCGCCTCGGTGCTTTTAGAAATCTCTTCATAGTTACTCATGTTAGGCGGTGGCGTGCTATCAGTCCCTGGGTGGACACCACAAATTGGAACTAACAATATTATTGGGATAGATGCACAGCGGGTTGGTCAGATTTTGAGTGGTTTAGCTAGGTTTAGGTGCTACTCAAGTAACGTCAAGTGTCCGTGACGTTGAAATATAACCGTAAACTGTGGGATCAGTGGGTCACTGGTCCCATCCTTGGGTGCACACTATGATTCCTCTGTGGTTCATAGAGGTTCCAGACTTGATTGGTTATGAATTATTCATATTTATTGTATTCATAAACATGTTGAGTTATTCCATTTTCAACATCTTGACTTAATAGTTAGCGTCAATCCAATGCATTTCGGGGCTATATGTTGCCCCTTCATCAGGGATGAGGTACTGTAATAAAGTTAAAAAAAAAGAAAAACTTGTAAATAGTGGTGGAGGGTAGACATAAAGCATGCGTGGTACTGGGGAAACACTAGGAGGTGTGGGGGGGAGCGGGGTGGTTTGTGACTGTTATAGGGTCACCTTCATGCGTTCCGGTCTATCCGTGTTCAAAAAAAGGGTGAAAAGGAAACCATGTTTCCATGGTAGCTTACGTGTGTCAGAGGTATGACGATTATGCCGATGTACTACAAAAGTAAAAAAGCGCATGTTGTAAGTATACGTTTAAGTTACTACGTAGCTTACAATCTGTAGTGGTTCATGCTTTCCACTAACCTGATTGAAACGGAGGTTAGACTTCCAGGCTCATCCACTCGTAACGCCGGACAGGACGCGGAGAGGTTCCTGCCGCGTTTAGTCAGTTGCATTAGTAGCGGTCACGTGGGGGATAGACATGGTGAACAGACTCGCGGGTGAAATCTAGCTTTGAGAAAGGTGGTTCGCCGATCAGTTTGACGAGTACCGGTGTGGAGAAAAGAAATCATGCAGTGCCCAGAGTAATTCAGATGTGGTATTAGTACGCATGATATAATTAATGAAATAAATAAATAAAAATCGAGTAAATGTAAACAATGTCCAGAGGGGACATGTATTCCTAATTGGGCAGTATAGGGGGAAAGGATCATTATGTGCATGAGGCTAAAGTATAAGAAACGGTACATAAGATGGGAAAAAACAGTACATAAGTTGAAAAACGACAGGAAGCCTTTTCAGGCTCCAAGAGCAACTTTCATAAATAGCAAGACAGTTCAATTCTATCATTGAGGCCCATTGGCTTCTGTGTGGAAAGTCTCTGAATCCAGGTATTCTCGCGTTGCAGAAGGTATTTGTTATTGTCTCTACCTTCAATTTTGACAACAGTTTCCAATATAATGAATTTTAGCTGTGAGATATTGTGTTTTTGTTCTTCAAAGTGGGTAGCAACGGAGGATTTGGTGTTTTTCAGTCTGATATTAGACTTGTGTTCTGTGAGTCTGATTTTGATTTTCCTTTCGGTCTTCCCGATATACAGTTTCCCACAGGGACATTTGAGGGCATAAATTACATTGCTTGAATCACAAGTTGCATTAACTTGTAATTTGATGGTGTTGCCCTTCATCGGATGGTTAATCGTGTTGCCCTTTATAATGCTGTTGCAATTCCCGCAGTTAAGACAGGGTTTGGTGCCGGTGTATTTGACAGTCATGGTAGGTTTATGTTGAACCAGTTCACCTAAATTTTGAGCTCTGGTAAATGCGAATAATGGGGGTTCCGAAAAGATCTTATTGAAATCCGGTTCCAGATTGAGTAATGACCAATGTTGGTGTATGGTTTGTTTAAATTTCATGGTAGCTGTAGAGTATTTAGAGACTACTACTATCCGTGTCTGTTGTTTTTTGGGAGCAGGTTGTAGTAGTTTTTGTCGGTCAATGCTTGAAATTCTCTGTTTAGATTCCTCAATAATGTTCGGTGGATATCCTCTGTCCCTGAATTTGATTGCAATTTGTTCAATGGTCTGTGTGGATTTCACTGGGTTGGAAACAATCCTCTTGGCTCTAGCCATTTGTGAAAATGGGAGATGTTTTTTCAATTTAGGTTCATGGAAACTCGTGTAGTGGAGCATGTTGTTTCTGTCGGTCGGTTTTACAAACAGGTTTGTTTCAAATCCCTGTTGGCTGATGGTTACCCTGACGTCTAGGAAATTGATGCTCTCCTCAGATATTTCCCACGTGATTTGTATGCGTTCGTCAATTTGATTGAACTGTGTCAGTAGGTGTTGTAGTTTTTCCCTGGTGTTCTTCCACACGATGAAAATATCATCAATGTATCGTATTAGTAGCACCAAGTTATCTGTCCATTCCGGGTTGTTGAAGATATGGGTTGAAAGATGTTGAAAATGGAATAACTCAACATGTTTATGAATACAATAAATATGAATAATTCATAACCAATCAAGTCTGGAACCTCTATGAACCACAGAGGAATCATAGTGTGCACCCAAGGATGGGACCAGTGACCCACTGATCCCACAGTTTACGGTTATATTTCAACGTCACGGACACTTGACGTTACTTGAGTAGCACCTAAACCTAGCTAAACCACTCAAAATCTGACCAACCCGCTGTGCATCTATCCCAATAATATTGCTCTTTCAGACCCACCCAGAATGGGTTGAATAGTCCGTCCCTAAGTATGCCATGCCAACGTCTTTTTGTGGTGTACTTTACACGTTTTTCAGCTCTGGCGAAGCAGGCCCTGAATTCTGCCATCGAGCCTTTTTTCTGACTCTGAAAGCCTCAGCCCAGGCTGTCTCTGTACCCGTGACCTCTGCCTTACTCCTTGCGCGGCTCACCGCGTTAGCTCAGCCTGCTGCCTGCCAAGAATGAATTCAACCTTCGAGTTATCTGTTTCCCTCTCCAAAAATGCATTCCTGCCTACTAGTTTAAGTAAACATCCCCCCAGCTGCAGAGCGAAGGGCCTGGCCTTACTGTCTCCGTGCAAGTGATTCATAGCCTCTGTTACCATGGAAGGCCCATGCCCCCCTCGCATCTCATGCAGACACTTAGACGCTTATACATGCACTCACAGTCAGTATAGAATAGCTTCTGCCCCAGAGACCTTTCCGCCCAGATAGTATGGTTCCCAAACATCAGATATCAGATATGATAGAGGTACGAGTTGATCTGACATGCCAGACTTCTGTCTCTTTCCGCCATTGTAAATGTCAAGTCCCCTGCACCCTCCAGTTTCACGTCAATCACACGTCATGCAGCTGCGCGCGCATCCAGGCCTCAGATTTCTGCTGACATTGCAAGATTCTGCTTTTGTTGCCACCCACTTATGACACCTACTCATGACGTTTCTAGCACACACCTCTATGTTCACGCCTAGTTCACGCCTTCTAATTACGTATTATTACCACGTGTGTGTTTTATCTTGTTTCTCTCAGCTGTTACGCCTACTATATTGGTTTCTATAATGTAACTCAAGTATATAAGCTATGTATTGTCAATAAAATATTGCTCTATCCCTTCCTGCACCCCAGTGGTGGCAGGAACAAGATATCCGGTCATGACCATTCCTTTTTAAGGAATAAAACCCCTAAGAACTCTAACACCACGGACTCTGCCTTTTTCTTTCCGATTGAGTTATTATTGATTAAGTACTTACCTGCATAGAAATTAGGACGGTAAATCAAATATTTACCACACCACCACAAGTAATAATGGCACTATTCTTGTTAGGTCCAGTAAAGGTTTCTGTAATTGAAACCTGATCTCAGTACCTGAAAACTATGGCACACACCAGACAGGCTAAATGTACCAAAATGTATAAAGCATTTAGAAGTACCAAAGCAGGTGCAATGTCAAAAACCCTTAAAACGTTTTTTTCTTTAAACTAAAAAGTTTAAAGAAATAAGTGACAAAAAATCCCATATGGGGAACTGGAGATATTAGTTTCTACATTTTCAAATAATAATACAGTCAAAAAGGTGCAAGGTGCCAACCTTGGGCAGCAGATCGCAGTTGACAGGGACAAGGGTAAGGTTTGAGGATGGAACGCTGGTTTGGTACATAGGTCAGGTTGGTCCAGTCACAAAGTTACCCTCACACTTAGAAGATTTTCAAGAAGGTAGAGTCTTCAGCGGGGCAAGGCTGCAGGCTGGATCTGAAGACAGGCTCATCAAGGATGAGTTGCAAAAAAAGGAGTGTGTGGTGAAGCCAAGGAAAAATTTGGGAAAATCTCAGAGCAAGAAGAGTCCATAGTACGCTCTCAAGAATTTGGATTTCCGCAGCAGGCAAAGGATGCAGGCTGTAGTCAAAGATGGTTAGACTTTATCAGATGTCTGCCCACATCAGACCAGCTGAAATGGATGTGCTGCTGCAGAGAATAATGTAGAGGGAGCTGTGGTGCTGAGTAAAACATAGAGAGAGCTGCGGTGAAGTGATGCCCACTGACAATACACACTCTGCAGATCGGCTGACAGATTGGTCTCGGTCACACAATGGTTCTCTGAGCAGAAAATTGACACAATTTTTCAAAGTGCTAGATTTTTAGGTTAATAGTAGAACAAGGGGAGCTTGGCCCTTAGGGGACAAGTGAGAAGGCTGGGCCTAAATTTAGGGAACAAACAAGTGTGCCTCTCACTATTTGATAGAAGCCAAAAATCAGGGCGTTTGAAGACGCTATTTGTCGTATTCAACACGGTATTTTTATTTTTACCATTAACTTAATAATTTGTCAAAAGTTTGTCGCAGACAACATATGATCAGCAGAAAAGAACTGTAAAACACGACAGTTTTTACACAACGTTTGTATCAATCATTGCAACACATTGTCAAACTTAAACATAGACCTGAATGCGGTCAACAGATAGAGACATAAAACATGTATAACAAAGTACAGAGTGCAACACATAATATTTGTATCAGTGCAAAATTTGGTTAAAGCAAAAGCATGGTGAATGAGAGAAAGGATTAGAAAAGATTAGAAAAAGGAACGCGAGTGAATTCAAAACTCAATATTATCATCAGCAATAGCTTGGGTTTAAATTGTCCTTTTCTAATTCGCCGACGCGTTTCGAATCCGGAAATTAACTGTCGGGATTCTCATCAGGGCAAAGTTTATCTATCTGTAAATTTAAGCAAAGGGGGAGGTTTTAGTGTCATGTATTGACGTGAGGACGACTCTCCTTGTATTGTGACATTCATATTGACATACCGCTTTTTAAGGGAAGCAGGTTCCAGTCTGGGGTTGCGGGTGCAGACTCAAAAGTGGGTCCAAAACTGAGGCGCCTACAATTAGAATGAGCGTGTGTTATGGCGCGAGAAGTACATGTGGTTGTTACACTTGGTTGTTACATTTAAAAAACAAATCCCAACTGGGCATACCGTTGTTGGGTTGAAAGTCAATCAGAACGGCTGCTCGATGCGGGACAAGGGCTCCGCGGCGTTTTCGCTGCCTGTGGCTGGGCTGAAGCGCTGTGTACAGAAAAGGGAGGGGTTTTGTGTATTGGTACTAGAAAACTTGCAGCCCGGGTTTAAAACAGTTCTAGACCGGCTGGCGGTAAATAATACCTTTGGCGTTTGCCGCCGCTGTTGTCCAGTAAGGGATCCTGTTTTCTGAGGGGCGCAGTCCTCGTTTTAATATTTAATCGGCGTGTTCCAACTCCGCTGGGGAAGAAGGAAATTGTTGTTAGTCAACAGCCAGAGCATTCCTGGCGAACGCGCTAGAACGCATTGCTTTGCCTACAGGAGCGTTTCTTACCTCGAAGTGTTTCGGTTGGCGGCTCATAGCATACTGTTTGGTTTCCCAAGATGGGTGCTGCTGCAGTTGCTATGGTGATGAACCATAGGTTGCCGCTTTGCATTGTGGGATTTGTAGTTTATGTGAATGTGAAACATGGAAGAAATCACCATGTGTTTAGAAAAACCGTACTGAGACACGACCAAGTCGACCAGCCAGAACACCAAGGCATCATTGAGTTAGAGTCTACCAACTTCAGATAAAGTATTAAGGCCCCTTTGCACGCTGTTGAATTTCAATATCAGATAAGCCTCTGTTTTTAAGAGTGACCTATCGATATCCACATTCCTTTGTGCCGGGCGTAATGTATACAACACTGTCCATTTGAGGTGATTGACATCATGGTTTGCATCTATGAAGTGCTCCACCATGGGGGCGGTCATGATTTTGTTCTTGATCCTGGATCGATGCTGGCAAATGCGTGTGTTCACTTGTTGTGTAGTTTTGCCAATGTAGATCAGATCACAGGGGCACTGGACCAGATAGACGACATTCTTAGTCTTACAATTAGAAAAGTCCACATGCTTCCATCTGGTGGTGCCATGCTGGAACTCATCGCCTTCGATAGTGTTTGGGCATACAACACAGGTCCCGCACTTATGGTGCCCTGTGATTGGTTTGAGGTTCCATTGACTGATAAGGTCATTCTTCTTTTTGGGTAGTGGTACGTCCGCCCTCATAAGTTGTTGGCCTACATTTTGATTCCTCCTGTAGGCGAACAAGGGGTTGGATAGTGGGCATTCTAGATTCGCCAATAGGTGCCAATTGCTCAGCACCGTTTTTCTCAGTTTGTGGGTGTCTGGTCCAAAGGTGGTGACACAGACCAACCTATCAAGCGTGGGTTTGGGCCGTGCTTGCAGCAAAGTTTCACGGGGGGTGAAGCGTGCTCTTGTTAGGGAGTGCTTGAGTAGTTTTTTAGGATACCCCCTCTCCTGCATTTCTTGGCAAAACGTCTCTGCATGAGATGTGAAGTCCCTCAGGTTCGAACAATTCCTCCTTATGCGCAGCAGTTGCCCATAGGGAAGGTTTGACTTCAAGTTCCTGGGGTGGGCACTCTTATGGTGCAAGATGGTGTTCCTGTCTGTGTCTTTTTTATGGAGAGAAGATTTCAATACTCCATTGATGTTAATGATTTCTACGTCAAGAAAAGTCATCCTTTCATTGCTTTGTGTCATCGAAAATTTAATGTCAGCATGCCGGTTGTTGAGCCAGTCATGGAATGCTCCGAGGTCGGTCTGGCTCCCCTGCCACAGGAGCCAGACGTCATCTATGTAGCGGAGCCATTGTAAGATATGTTGTTTGAAGGGGTTGTTGTTGTCAATGAACATCTGTTCATACTGGGCCATGAACAACACGGCCATCTCTGGGGCATAAGGGCACCCCATGGCGGTGCCCTTGACCTGCATAAAGAACTCCCCATTAAATGAAAAGTAGTTCTTTTTTAGAGCAATCTCGGCCAATTTTAAGATAAACCTTGTGGGTACTTGGTGGGGCCTTTCTCTCTGATTTAGGTAGATTTCCATCACCTCAAGTGCTTCCTCCTGCGGGATCTGTGTGTACAGAGAGGTGACGTCCATTGTGACAAGCAGTTGGGTCTCAGAGTTGAAGGCTGTGTCTTCAACTTTGAGGAGAAAGTCAGTCGTATCTCGTAGGTACGATTTGACTGTTTTTAGGAAGGGTTTCAAAAAGAAATCCACGTACTGTGACAAGGGTTCAAGACAAGAATCACACCCGGACACGATTGGGCGTCCTGGGGGATCTTGAAGGCCCTTGTGGATTTTTGGCAGAAGATACAGCATCGGTGTTCTTGGGTGCTTCTTTAGTAAATAGTCATACTCTTTTTTGCCCAGAAACCCACCGTCAAGGCCACCCTGCAAAGTGTCAGCAATGAGTCTCTGAATCTCCTTGGTCGGATCTTCTTGGAGACGTCTATACCAAGTCACATTGTTCACCTGTTTGTTGCCTTCTGCTAGGTATTTTTCACGGGCCCACACCACCACCGCCCCACCTTTGTCGGCCTGTTTTATGATGATAGAATTGTCTTCTTTTAAGGTTTTGATTGCTGCGCGCTGCTTCTGGCCCATGTTTTGTGGTACAAAATGTCTTGCTTTTTCCATTTTCTCTATTGATGACAGGAGGACTTGTTCAAATGCCAGAACCTCCTTGGGGATATTTTGATAAGGGACAAATGTGGACTTATTGCGTAGACCAGTGACTTCAATATTGGGTGGAGAGGGATTACTCCAAAAGAAGACCCTTAGGCGGATTTTTCGACAGAACTCAATGGCTTCCAGCTTGAGTTTCGTGTAATCAGTTTTCCTGCCAGGCACAAATTTAAGGCCCAACGCTAAGACTGAGTGTTCGTCCGGTGTCAGGGGTCTATTGGATAAGTTGACAACAGCATTGGAACCCTCTACGACTTGTATGAGCGGTTCCTGGTTCGCATCTCCCACGGTTGTTTGAACCGGGCTTTTGGCTGTTGGCCCTGGTCTAAAAAAGCCTTGGAAGGTAGAAAGTGCTCTCCGGGATTCTTGTTGGGTGTAATAATCCTCTCAGCAGGGACCTCATGGTTCACACTATAGAGACAGCACAGAGGCTGTGCTTAGAAGAACAAAAAGAAATTGAGGAACTTACTGAGGCAATCAAGACCAGTCCGGCCGTGACGGACGCCAAGGCACTATTGGAGAAAATTGAGAAAGATATCAGAACCTTTCGAGATAACACTATTAATGACAAAACTTTTAAATACGAAAGAGACGTGAAGGCCTTCAAAATCGAGCAAGTGTACCCCTTTTTAAAAGAGGATTATTACACCCAACAAGAATCCCGGAGAGCACTTTCTACCTTCCAAGGACGCTCAAGAAATAGGTTCACAACATTTTCAGAAACCTCCTCTTCTGATTCATCTGGGTCTGATAATCGCAATCCAAATAAGAAACAGGTGGCTTTTTTAGACCAGGGCCAACAGCCAAAAGCCCGGTTCAAACAACCGTGGGAGATGCGAACCAGGAACCGCTCATACAAGTCGTAGAGGGTTCCAATGCTGTTGTCAACTTATCCAATAGACCCCTGACACCGGACGAACACTCAGTCTTAGCGTTGGGCCTTAAATTTGTGCCTGGCAGGAAAACTGATTACACGAAACTCAAGCTGGAAGCCATTGAGTTCTGTCGAAAAATCCGCCTAAGGGTCTTCTTTTGGAGTAATCCCTCTCCACCCAATATTGAAGTCACTGGTCTACGCAATAAGTCCACATTTGTCCCTTATCAAAATATCCCCAAGGAGGTTCTGGCATTTGAACAAGTCCTCCTGTCATCAATAGAGAAAATGGAAAAAGCAAGACATTTTGTACCACAAAACATGGGCCAGAAGCAGCGCGCAGCAATCAAAACCTTAAAAGAAGACAATTCTATCATCATAAAACAGGCCGACAAAGGTGGGGCGGTGGTGGTGTGGGCCCGTGAAAAATACCTAGCAGAAGGCAACAAACAGGTGAACAATGTGACTTGGTATAGACGTCTCCAAGAAGATCCGACCAAGGAGATTCAGAGACTCATTGCTGACACTTTGCAGGGTGGCCTTGACGGTGGGTTTCTGGGCAAAAAAGAGTATGACTATTTACTAAAGAAGCACCCAAGAACACCGATGCTGTATCTTCTGCCAAAAATCCACAAGGGCCTTCAAGATCCCCCAGGACGCCCAATCGTGTCCGGGTGTGATTCTTGTCTTGAACCCTTGTCACAGTACGTGGATTTCTTTTTGAAACCCTTCCTAAAAACAGTCAAATCGTACCTACGAGATACGACTGACTTTCTCCTCAAAGTTGAAGACACAGCCTTCAACTCTGAGACCCAACTGCTTGTCACAATGGACGTCACCTCTCTGTACACACAGATCCCGCAGGAGGAAGCACTTGAGGTGATGGAAATCTACCTAAATCAGAGAGAAAGGCCCCACCAAGTACCCACAAGGTTTATCTTAAAATTGGCCGAGATTGCTCTAAAAAAGAACTACTTTTCATTTAATGGGGAGTTCTTTATGCAGGTCAAGGGCACCGCCATGGGGTGCCCTTATGCCCCAGAGATGGCCGTGTTGTTCATGGCCCAGTATGAACAGATGTTCATTGACAACAACAACCCCTTCAAACAACATATCTTACAATGGCTCCGCTACATAGATGACGTCTGGCTCCTGTGGCAGGGGAGCCAGACCGACCTCGGAGCATTCCATGACTGGCTCAACAACCGGCATGCTGACATTAAATTTTCGATGACACAAAGCAATGAAAGGATGACTTTTCTTGACGTAGAAATCATTAACATCAATGGAGTATTGAAATCTTCTCTCCATAAAAAAGACACAGACAGGAACACCATCTTGCACCATAAGAGTGCCCACCCCAGGAACTTGAAGTCAAACCTTCCCTATGGGCAACTGCTGCGCATAAGGAGGAATTGTTCGAACCTGAGGGACTTCACATCTCATGCAGAGACGTTTTGCCAAGAAATGCAGGAGAGGGGGTATCCTAAAAAACTACTCAAGCACTCCCTAACAAGAGCACGCTTCACCCCCCGTGAAACTTTGCTGCAAGCACGGCCCAAACCCACGCTTGATAGGTTGGTCTGTGTCACCACCTTTGGACCAGACACCCACAAACTGAGAAAAACGGTGCTGAGCAATTGGCACCTATTGGCGAATCTAGAATGCCCACTATCCAACCCCTTGTTCGCCTACAGGAGGAATCAAAATGTAGGCCAACAACTTATGAGGGCGGACGTATCACTACCCAAAAAGAAGAATGACCTTATCAGTCAATGGAACCTCAAACCAATCACAGGGCACCATAAGTGCGGGACCTGTGTTGTATGCCCAAACACTATCGAAGGCGATGAGTTCCAGCATGGCACCACCAGATGGAAGCATGTGGACTTTTCTAATTGTAAGACTAAGAATGTCGTCTATCTGGTCCAGTGCCCCTGTGATCTGATCTACATTGGCAAAACTACACAACAAGTGAACACACGCATTTGCCAGCATCGATCCAGGATCAAGAACAAAATCATGACCGCCCCCATGGTGGAGCACTTCATAGATGCAAACCATGATGTCAATCACCTCAAATGGACAGTGTTGTATACATTACGCCCGGCACAAAGGAATGTGGATATCGATAGGTCACTCTTAAAAACAGAGGCTTATCTGATATTGAAATTCAACAGCGTGCAAAGGGGCCTTAATACTTTATCTGAAGTTGGTAGACTCTAACTCAATGATGCCTTGGTGTTCTGGCTGGTCGACTTGGTCGTGTCTCAGTACGGTTTTTCTAAACACATGGTGATTTCTTCCATGTTTCACATTCACATAAACTACAAATCCCACAATGCAAAGCGGCAACCTATGGTTCATCACCATAGCAACTGCAGCAGCACCCATCTTGGGAAACCAAACAGTATGCTATGAGCCGCCAACCGAAACACTTCGAGGTAAGAAACGCTCCTGTAGGCAAAGCAATGCGTTCTAGCGCGTTCGCCAGGAATGCTCTGGCTGTTGACTAACAACAATTTCCTTCTTCCCCAGCGGAGTTGGAACACGCCGATTAAATATTAAAACGAGGACTGCGCCCCTCAGAAAACAGGATCCCTTACTGGACAACAGCGGCGGCAAACGCCAAAGGTATTATTTACCGCCAGCCGGTCTAGAACTGTTTTAAACCCGGGCTGCAAGTTTTCTAGTACCAATACACAAAACCCCTCCCTTTTCTGTACACAGCGCTTCAGCCCAGCCACAGGCAGCGAAAACGCCGCGGAGCCCTTGTCCCGCATCGAGCAGCCGTTCTGATTGACTTTCAACCCAACAACGGTATGCCCAGTTGGGATTTGTTTTTTAAATGTAACAACCAAGTGTAACAACCACATGTACTTCTCGCGCCATAACACACGCTCATTCTAATTGTAGGCGCCTCAGTTTTGGACCCACTTTTGAGTCTGCACCCGCAACCCCAGACTGGAACCTGCTTCCCTTAAAAAGCGGTATGTCAATATGAATGTCACAATACAAGGAGAGTCGTCCTCACGTCAATACATGACACTAAAACCTCCCCCTTTGCTTAAATTTACAGATAGATAAACTTTGCCCTGATGAGAATCCCGACAGTTAATTTCCGGATTCGAAACGCGTCGGCGAATTAGAAAAGGACAATTTAAACCCAAGCTATTGCTGATGATAATATTGAGTTTTGAATTCACTCGCGTTCCTTTTTCTAATCTTTTCTAATCCTTTCTCTCATTCACCATGCTTTTGCTTTAACCAAATTTTGCACTGATACAAATATTATGTGTTGCACTCTGTACTTTGTTATACATGTTTTATGTCTCTATCTGTTGACCGCATTCAGGTCTATGTTTAAGTTTGACAATGTGTTGCAATGATTGATACAAACGTTGTGTAAAAACTGTCGTGTTTTACAGTTCTTTTCTGCTGATCATATGTTGTCTGCGACAAACTTTTGACAAATTATTAAGTTAATGGTAAAAATAAAAATACCGTGTTGAATACGACAAATAGCGTCTTCAAACGCCCTGATTTTTAGATTTTTAGGTTAAGGCAGGAGGAGTACACTCTGACACCAGCCAAGGGTTCCTGGACCTCCAGAACAACACTTGGGGATCAGTACTCACTCCAACAGAAGCCACCAGCAGGGTCCACAGTAGGTCTAGCTGAACATTGTCAGCTGGGCTCTTTTAGGAAAATGAGCCTCTTGCAACGTTTGTGTCCCTGTAGCCTAAAAGTGTATGCTTCTTTGACCTGGGTATAAGCGGGAGTAGGTCAGCCCTTAGGGTTCTCCTCACAGGTCTCAACAGAAGGCGCAATCCTTCTTCTGTTTTCCACAGGTCCAGCAGTGATCTGAAGAGGGTGCCAGGGTACTACATTTATGCTTGCCTCTAGTATGTGGATGTGGGTGACTCCGGGCACCTCCGGAACCAATATGGAAAATGTTCCCAGGGGTAACCTTACCCACCTTTGCATCAGGTCCTCTGTGCCCAACTACAAATAATCGTACAGTGCCCCGCTATCCTTAAAAACATAATTGCAGAACATTTCATCCTTTGTGCAGAGCTGCGGTGCCCACCCTAGAGGTAAAGCCAAAGAAATAAGAAACCACTGCTCTGTGATCACTAAAAACAGTTTTGGGGGTAGCTTTTATCCCTCTGGGATTGGTGCCTGGCTGGTTAGATGAACAAAAGAAGGGGCAAACCCACGAGTTAGTTACATCTGACTGTGACAGGGTAGGCCTCTTTATAGATAATTAAGCTCCTAGGCACTGCCCAGAAGGTCATCTATTATGAGAAAACAAACACCTCTCACACCTAAGGCTTCTGTCTCAGTTCTGAGAGCAAGTTTAACACCTCATAAAGGAGCTATTCAGCTTCTGAGTGACAGTTGGAAGCTCCTGCTAATAGGCTTCTGGATGTTTTAGGTAAGCAAGACCTGACTTTTTAATAGTACAGATTGTAAAATATTTAATACAAATCTGACTTTACCAATTAATTGGATTTTTTAAGAAATGGTTTAATGAGTTTATGAATAAACTTTGTTTTTTTTAAAAATATTTTTATTCAGTTTTTCTCCCCCCCACAATTTTTCTGTTAAGTCCAGTACATTTTTTACCATTACAATTTTTTTTTTACCCTCGTACAGATTTGTTTTTACAGAGTTATACAAATGACAAAGTAAAAGTAGAATAAGCATAAAGAGGATTGAACAAATCAAGCAATAATGTAGCCCAAACAAATTTCACAAATAAGAGAAAGCACAGAAGCATACTTTTAGTTCTTTCTGCTCTTCCATTGATCAATGGGAAACCAGATCCTACACCCCAAGGCCCTTGCCATTCTACCTTTTCTAACATATATGGCTCTCTCTAAATTGTATGTGGAAAGTAGTCTTGCTATCCATATCTGAAACGTCGGTGCTGATTTCTCCTTCCAGGCTTTTGCAACTATTATCCTAAATACTGCTGTAACCATAAACAGAAATTCGGGATGCATAATATTGTCTCCTAAACTTGTACCTAATATTATCAGTTCATCAGTTAATTTAGTTTTTAATCCCAACGATTTTTCCAAAAACTCCTCTATTGCCAATTTTAAAGTATATAGTTGCGGGCATTGTGAAAACATGTGAGTAATTTTAGCACCTGTTGAATTGCAGCGTGGGCAAGGTATTCCAGTGCTTCCCCCCCATTGGGCAATTCTAGCAGGTGTATGATATAATGAATAGACTGTTTTGTAATGTTGGGTTTGTAGTGTGGCTGAACACAGGATGGTTCAGCCAAAGTCTAATGAGGCTTGCAGGGCTTCCGGATGAGCTCTCACTTGTTCCACCCATTTGTTGCTATATCTCTCTCTGTCGTCTGTTTTGTATACCTGTAGCTCTGCATACAATTGCCTAATTGAGCACAATAGGCTACTTCCCAGATAATCCATTATCCTACAGCTTGTCATTCCTCCTACTCCCCCCTGTTTTGTATGAAAGTAACTCCTCACTTGTAAGTATTTAAAGAAACTATTCCCAGCTAATTTAAATCTATATTGTATATCTTGGAACAGTAAGAACCCTCCTTTTATATCCAATAAGTCTCCCAGTTTCTTAATCCCGCTTCCGTCCCACTCTTTCATGACTGCATCCCTAAAAATTTCTGCTGGAAGATCATCATTCATGTAGAGCCTCAGATATCTGTTATATCTTCCCAGTCCCAATTTTTTCTTAATTGCCCTCCAAACTTTGTTTATTGCGCTCAGAGTCTTAAACCTTGTGTGTTTAAAGTAGACATAGTCCACAGTTGTTACTAAGGCATTCTCTGCCGCCTTTCCCAAGAGTGCTTCATAGACGTTCGCTGGGCATGCTCTCCCATCCTGCTGATCGCTTCCTCCTAATAGCCCTTTGGAGTATTGTAGAGCTGTCGCCCAATAGTAAGTTTTAAAATCAGGTGCCCCCCAGCCTCCCCTCTCTCTTGATAATGTCAAAAAACTGTATGCCCTACGTGTCTTCCCCTGTGCCCAAATTAATTTATTCACTGTTGATTCTATTCTGTTGAACCATATGCCTTCAAAGTATAGGGGAATTGCTCTGAACAAATATAAAAATTTTGGAAAAGTAACCATTTTAATGAAATTGATGCGACCCATAAGTGTCAAGTGTAAGTTATTAACCCTCTCCATGTTTCTTTTGACCTTTCCTAACAATGGTTCCATATTAATCTCCACTAGTTTCTCTAGATCCGCAGTCACCCTGACTCACAAGTACCTTGTTTCTGGAACTACTCTTGTGTCTGCAAATGTTGTGTATCTATTCTGTACTACTTGTGTCTTTCCTATGTTTATTAGGTACCCTGACACCACGCCGAATTTCCTTGCCTCCTGTTCTAATTCCATCAGTGATCCCTCTGGTGTCGGGGTTATAACAGCCACATCGTCTGCATAAGCGAATAATTTGTATTCTTTCTCATGCAGTGTGACTGGAGGGATCTTAATATTTTGTGTAAGTCTTCTTAGAAACGGATCCAAGTATATTGCAAACAATAGAGGTGAAGCTGGGCAACCCTGCCTAGTCCCTCGTCTAATCTGTACCGCATTTGAAAAGATTTATTAATTCTTATCCTAGCAGTGGGATGTTTATAAAGTGCCTGAATTGCAGTTATGTATCGTCTACCTATCCCTGCCCACTCCATGGCCTTCCATAAGTATGCCCAGGAGACCCTGTCAAAAGCCTTCTCTGCATCCAGGAAAATAGCCGCAACAGGATCTCCTGAAACCTCTGCTGCGTCTAAGATGGTGATCAGCTGTCTAGTATGTTGGGTAGTCCCTTTGCCGGGTATGAAGCCATGTTGTGTTGGAGAGACCACTCTTTCTATTACCTTACTCAGTCTATTAGCCAGTGATTTGGAGAATATCTTTGTGTCGGCATTTAGCAATGTAATCGGCCTATAGGAGCCTGGTTCTGTTGGGGGTTTGTCTTTTTTCAAAATCACTATTATATCCGCACCTGCCCAGGATTGAGGGACTATTCTGCCCCCCTGTGCCAAACAACAAATTGCCCAGATATCCTTAGCTAACACATCCCAAAAGGTTTTATAGAATTCTACGGGTATCTGGTCTTGTCCAGTTGCTTTGCCGGATGGTAGACTAAATGCCGCATCTCTTATCTCCTGGACTGTTAATTGCGCATCTAGCTTGTCCCTCTCTTCTGTACCCAACCCATCCTGTGGCCCTTGTAGGAGATATTCCATACTTTCTGCCTCTATATTTCCGTTGTTTATATCTTGTTCATATAGAACCTTCTAAATACCTCCTGTACCTCCTCCACTTTGTTGACAATTGCCCCGGTACTATCCTTGATTTCTTTTATCTCTCCTGCTGCTAGCGTTTGTCTAGTCCTGACTGCAAGAAAGTGACCGACCCTCTCATTAAGTTCGTAGCATTTCTCTTTTTTTGCTAAATAATTCCTTGCTGTTTTCTGCGCCAGTGTAACACCAGTTTCTGCCTTCTGTAGTTCCAAAGCCACCAGGATCTGTTCGATGGATTCTTGTCTGCCTATTGCATCCACTAGCATTTTTTCTAATCCCACCAGAGTTCTGATCTCCTCTTCCACCTTCTCCTTTTCCTTTTTGCTTCTTACCAGAGTGTAACTTAGTGTCTCTCCCCTCACTCCTGCTTTAAAACTATCCCACACCACGTCTGCTGAAGCTGAATACCTATTCCCAAAATTGGGTTATCCATTCTTGCATTCTTGTAATATACTCTTCTTCTTTCAACAGCCCTCGCTCAAATGTCCATGTCGAACTTATCCTTTCCGTCTTTTGGGGCACTGATAAGCTTAAGACCAGCGGGTTATGGTCTGACATTATACTGGGGAGACATTCTATTCTAGCTCTGCTTACAAGTGAACTAGATATAAAGAAATAATCCAATCTGGCTATTGTTTTATGTGGAGCTGAATAGAAAGTACTACCTGTACCTAAAGGGTTAAATTCCGCCCACGTATCCACCAGCGCATCATGTTGAACAAAGTTTTGTACAGCTTTAAATACCTTCTTTTTCCTCCCTTGGTATCTGCCCCCCTTCTTGTCTGTTAGGCCATTCAAACCATTGATGTTAAAATCCCCACAACAAATCACAGGTTCTGGCCACAATGCTAATTCATTATCAATGAATTCAATTAATTCAGGTTCATCCTCATTTGAGCCATACAGTGAGGTCAGTGTACATCTTCCTGCGGCAGTTTCTATATCTAACATTACCCATCTCCCTTCGTGATCCTCCTTTTTCTTTTTAATTTTTACAGTACCTTTTCTAGCCAAAACTGCCACCCCCTTGTTTCTCCCTTCCTGTCCCGTATAAGCAAGAACCTCAAATCCCATTTGATCCAAGATAAATTTGTCTTTAACTGCTACATGTGTTTCCTGTAAGCAAATTATATCAATTCTCCAAAAACGTAGCAATGCAGAAAGCTTCTGTCTTTTCTCCCCATAATTTAAACCACAGATATTCATCGTAATTATCCTAACTGCCATGACTCCAGTTTTACTCTTACCATCTCTTCAGCTACTCTTTTAACTTTATCTGTACATTTTCTTTCTTCTTCCTTATATACTTTACAAATCTGTACTGTATTGCAACACCAACCTTCACCAATGCCTCTGTCCCTTCCACCACCCCCCCTTTTATCCCCCCCCTCCCAAGCTGTTGACCCACCCCCCCTTTGACAGGCAAATAGGTCACTCCTGACCTATGCGTGTCCACTGAGCGTTGTAGCGTCGCTCCCCTCTCCTCCCCTCTGCATATCTTGCCTATTGAAGTTCTTAACTGTCAGGCTCAATAATTATCCATCTTTTACCATTTATACTTTCATTATATATTTTCTTATCTTCCCCCCCCCCTTTTGCTTCCTATTTCCTTCTAGCTCCCCCTTGCTCTGTTAGCTCTGCCAGAAATTCTCCTGCTTTTATCTCAGAAAAAAACATTCTTGTTCAACCTGCAGAGATAACCTTTAGCTTTGCTGGGAACATTAGATAAGCCTCTGCTCCTTGGGTCTGAAATGCAGTAATCAATTGCCTGAGCCTCCATCGCCTTTCCACTGTTACATGGCAAAAGTCAGGTCTGGCAAAGAATGTTATTCCTTCAACCGTCTTTCTAGAATCAGGTCTAGCTTTTTCCATTAGTTCTTGCCTTGCAAGGAAGTTGCCAAAAAATACTAGCATGGCCCTTGGGAGTGCCCCTGAACCCTCTTCGCGTTTTTTCCTTGCAATGAGCGGGAATCTGTGGGCTCTCTGTACTTCTTGTTCCCAGTTCCATGGCACCTCCGGGAAGGCTCCCTTGAGCAGCTTGATGATGAAACCTCTGGGGTCTTGCCCCTCCACCCCTTCCTCAATTCCGAGAAGCCTGGCGTTATTGCGCCTCTGGCGATTTTCCAAGTCCTCCACCTTCCATTGTAAATCCTCCACAATCTTAGTCTGTTCTTCTCTAGATGCTTGCCAGTCAGTTACCTCATCCTCTAATCTGCCAGTTCGCTCTTCGACTCCAATGACTCTCTCCTCCACTTCCTCAAACTTTTTATTTATTTTTCTGATTGACGCTTGGATTTTTTTAGTATCGTGCCTGGCCCTCCGGCTTTCAGCTCTAGCCTCCATTTGCATCTGTTTTAGTGTGGCAAACATTATATCTAGTTTCCCTCCATCATTTTGAGACTCTTGTCCATCTCCTTAATACATATTGGAGGTAGCAGAGTAGTCCCATAGTAGTTTCTTTTGCGTACCCTTATATGAACTCAGAGGGGAGCCTGTATTTCTGGATGTCATTTTGCGCCTTTTTTGCGTACCTCTCCCCCTGGAGCTGCCACTATCACCAGAGCTCAAGCATGAGTCCGAAGAGTCCCTTTCCTCGTCACTGCTTGCCATCGTTGATTCTGATTCTTCAGGAACTGAGAAGAACCTATCCCCCTCAGCCCCTTCTGTAAAATCCACCTCTATCAAATTGTTTTGCAGTCTAGTACTTGCAATGTCCTCACCCAGTGTAGCGCTATCTTTTTTTTGGGCTTGAGCCTGTTCCTCCCGCATTTCTGCCTCCACCTCTATAAGGGCCTCTAGCATTTGTCCTGTATTCGACATCCCTGCCCCGTCATCAGTCTCTCTCACCTCTTTTGCTGTATCCCAGCATTCGTCCTGACTCCCCTGCTTCAGCTCTCGTTCAGCGCCTTATGCCTGACTCACTGCCAGGGGCTCCGCAGGAAGCGTGAGCTCCGTGATTCCCGGTTGCTTGGCAACACCTCCGCTTGCGTCCTCGAGGACGTTCCGGCCTGATCCGACGGGCGGCATGATTGCCGTGCTTAGCGGGGTTGCCGTAGTAGATCCCGGCGTCTCCAGTGGCACTTTAATGCTGAAAACTTCTGACACCGACGGCTGTCGGTAAACGGTATCGTTCTTTTTCTTTTCCGACATGTCCCGCGCCGCTTGATTGATGTTGACGCTTCGTGTGTCTTTGCCTTGGCTGATCACTTTCTCTTTCTCGCTGGCTTTCTCCAGCTTGCGCAATTGGACTTTGGTTATTGTGGAAACTGTAGGGGTTGATCGTTTATTAGCGGGTGGCATTTTCGTTTTCGGGATAGTGCCCGTTCTTCCCGCTTCTTTCTGGAGTATTTCTTTGTTTACCCCGCTAGGTATGGGCTGTTGCTGCTGCTGTTTGTCTTTTCCACGAGTCGCCATCTCTGTCATAAATGCCTTGAAGAGCGTGGTGTACAATAATTTCGCCTTCTCAAAGATGCGTGTAATGCCAACAACTCCACCGCCGTAAATTGATCTCAGTCTAATGTTTCCTGCTTGCTGACTCCAGAATATAGGTTGCATACTGCTCTCATAGCTCCATCTGAAGCCTGTGTTTATGCATAGGTTGGAGAGGGGTCTGAGTGCGACTTACTCCTACAGCGCTTCAGCGGCCATCTTGCCCTTGTATCATTGTCCCCCCTTATGAATAAACTTTGTATGTGGTTCCTAATCAGAGATAACATTATTTAATATTACCTCCTAATGCTTTCCTTTACAACAGCTGAACTTACTACAGTCAAAATAGCTTTTGAATCCTAATCACTGTAACCAACATATTCTACATTAATCTTTTCCATGTCCTACTTTTAATATCATGTACCCTGCCTTATTGGCCATTAGGGACAATTTAGGGGTAAAATTAATTTTAAAAGGAGTGTTTAGGTATATCAAAGCGGCTATTTTGACAGGTCAAATTTGCAGTTGAATCCTGAACAGCCAGGTTACAGGTGGCAAGCTTGCAGTCATATTTTGCATTGTCACTTTCATGGTGGCACAAGATTTGCTGCAGTTCATGAGTGATAATAACTTACAGCCCCTGAGGACAATGTCAACATGTTTTATGGGTCAGAGCACTTGTACTGAGGCCAGATTAGCATAGTCCCATTGTTCAGAGTCAAACAAACAGCAGCCTCAGTCCAAACAATTGGGGTGATCATGCAAAAAGAGGCATTTTACTAAAATGAGGGATTATCAGTCCAAATGTTAAAGTCTCCTAAAACAATTGTCTTATCTCCCGTGATAGTCACAGCACTCATTTAATTAAAAAAGCTGTCCAGGAAAGTTGTGAAGTATGGACAACATGTATACTAGGACAAAACGGAGTGTGATAATTGAGGGGGACCAGCACTTCCTCCATAGTGAGGTCTGCAACCTCACTGAGAATGGCTTTTACATATGATTTAAAAAAACTATGGGAACCCCATCTCCCCTCTTGGAGCTTCAACTACATAGAAGAATGGAATAACCTTCTGGAATGGCAAGTGCAGTGTAAGGACTTGATGCTTCATTAAGCCAAGTCTCTAATTATAAATCATGGTCAGGGAAGTAGTCTGTAAGCAAAGAGTAAACCTCCCACTTGAGTTTCATATGGGAGTGAGTACTAAGGTGAACTGGTTTGACTTTATGGTTAAAAGAGGGGCCTTCTAATCACCGTACTTTAAGCTATATAGTGAGTTTGGATCCTGATGCAAGGAGCAGCATATCCCGCTGGTCTTCGCACAGGCTGGTGCAGGTATGCTTGCTCTGGCATGCCAAAGACAAACCTTTTGCATGCATCAGCTACACTGATGAAGAGTGGTGGCTGTGCTTAAGTAGGTGTTTGCTCACCAGCCCATCACACCAGTCTCTATCTGCCTTGGCTTCTGAAAGCAGAGCACAGATATAGAAAAAAAACTATAAAAGGGAATCAAGGGAAATGAAGTGAGAATGTGCATAGACTCACACCCCAAGTCAGAGAGCGGCTATATAACAGTGCAGCATAAATCTGAAATTAGAGGTTTTTTTTATTAAACAAGGAAAATTGACTCCAGCCCATAGTTTGAAAGTAAAAAACTCTACCATAATTGGGAGCAGTGACAACCCACACCCCTGATTCCTGGTGCAATCTCTCCCGTTCCACTATAGATAGATGTGCCCCTGTCGTCCCAATTTTTGATGAGACACTGGAAGGAACAGGGCATTCAAAATTATTCCCTACCAGAATTGCCCTTAGAAGGAGTACAAGTAGCAGGTTTCCAAGCCTTCAATGATCAAACAAAACCTGTCTGTCCTGAGAATCTACATCTGACTACAAGCTGATTAACTCTTTTGCCTTTCCAAGAGGGCTTGCAGATTTGCCTGCTGCTGATCTTATAAGCATAAATTCCAGGACAAGAAGTAGTTCCACAAAATGTTCTTGAAGTACCCAACTGTTTCACTTCCTGTCAAGGATTGGTTCAGAGATCAGCTGGCTCCATCGCAGAGAGGAAATCTCGCTCACTAAGAGATTTGTCTTCTTATTTCGCTACAGGGTGTTGTTAGAAACAGTTAGAACATTGAGGTCTCATTGCTGCATCCAAACATAGGTAAAGCTTTTTCCTAGTGGCCCTCTTCAACAAGTCAAGAGGCACTCCATAACTCTAGATCTCTTCATCAAGACAGACGTGGTTTCCATCTAGGGGAATTATTTACATTGTGATGAAACACACCAGAAGATTCCTATTTCTCAGTGAGTTGAAGGCTCTCAATCACTTCATTTCTACCATTAATTTTAAAATGGACACTCTGTAGAAGTTTTGTTATAAGGTATCTCCAGGGGAAATCATGGCCTCTGTGCACCAGCGGAATAGGTATCTGCATGTCTTGGTGCACTCCAGCAATCAAAAATTCATTCAGTTTGTGATGCAGTCAGGCCAGAATCAGTTTGCCGTCCTTTTCATTTACCTAAAATTATTTTCATTGGCATTTGCCAAGGTTTAGGCTCCTCAGGTTGTGATCCTGCACAACGAAGGCAGGATGGATCACCCATATTTAGACAACTGGCACGTGTCTGCGCCCTCAATGAAAATAACACAGAACGCCTATTATATTGCCATCTTCTTCAGGAACATGGATGATTCTTGCTGAACTTGTTATAGTCCCATTTCACTCATGCTTAAGACTCGCAGAACATAGGAGTCTGGATCACAATTGATGTAGGTGAGGGTCATTTCTCCAAACCAAGTTCAGAATCTAGAGATTCAGCTCTGTGGTTGCTTCATTTGCAGCACAATATGTCCGCTGTCCCCCTTTCAGTCCATTGGACCAATCTAAGGATTATGGTCAGACAGATCCTCAGGTACTGATCTCCTTTGCCTGCAGAGCTCTATCTTGTCCTGCCTGTGATCTGGGAAGAACAGGAATTGTTGGTGAGCCCCACATGTTTGTCGGAGGATGTGCTAATAAATGCCGGTGGTCAGGGGTGTAGAGCCACTGATAGAGCTCTTTGCAACCTCAGTCTGTTGTCTTATTAGGGAGCTTGTCATTCATCAAATTGAGGTGAATCGATGGCAGTGTTTCAGCCACTGCTGGTTTATCATCCTCAAGACATGGGTGCAGCTGTTCTTGTTTAAACAAACAATAGGAAAACCAAGTCATAGTTGAATCTTTCAAATGGCACCACATCTAGACGTCTTATCAGGTCATATGTTTGCAGGCAGTACAAACAGAAGGTCTGACTAACTGTGGAGCAGATGCCTTCCGCTACCCATTTCACTTATCTCAGGACCTTTGATTGTCTCTCCAAATGTTCTCCAATTATGATTGAGATTCAGTTGTCCTGGCTTAGACTTGTTTGTCTCCTGGCAGGTTACCAAGCTCTGGTAGTACTAGCCCTGTATTGTATATGCTGGGGAGGAGGGGTGGAAGAGGTTGATACTCTACCCTGTCCCTGGCCAGAAGGTCGTCTTCACACCTTTTCCCTGATTCACTTTCTCTGGAAGATTATATTGTATGTGCCTAAGTTTCAGGCTTGGGTGTTGGAGAGCACTCTCTTTTAGCACTGGCCAGACTTCCTCTCCCGTACAGGTGGAGAAAAAGTGGGTTTTCTCCATGGTTCCAGCCACTTTGAGTGCCCCTCCGTTCCCCCTCTTGACTCTCCAGAGGCTAAGGTTAAATGCTGTGCCCTTGAGAGTTCAGGGCACCTCTGACAGAGTTTTCTAGTGTAGTGACCTTGCAGGGATCGAGCTTTGTGGATTCCAAAAATCTTGCAGGGATTCCACCGTGAGGCATGTACCCACCATTATTTTTTTAACTTGGTGTGTCAGCCTGTTGTGGATTGCCTGCCCTTAGCATTGTGAAGAGTTCAGTCATTTTTATTTTTGTTCAGTTCTTAGTGCATGGCGGTTTCCATCTTAAGGGTTCAATGGGCAACCAGCAAGGCTTGAATGGAACCTTGGGGTTGTTTGAAGGACTTGGGGCTTTATGCATTACATTTGTTCCTAGGAGGTCCTTCTATGCATCTCCCTTTGTTGCTAGTTGCTCGGTCTGCAACCTTCTCCTTTTGAATCTTTAGAGGCGGTGTCTTTATTTTTTTTAAACTAAACAAATAAGAGAGTTGAGTTAACTTCTTTGTGTGCCACCCTATCTTCTGGCTTTTTCTGACAGGCTAAACCTGAGGTTAGGTGCAGACGTCATTCCTAAAATCCATCCTAAACTGAACCCTTAGCATAAGATTTACTCTTCCTTCCATCTTCCTTGAACCCATTTCAGAGAACCTTAGCTCTCTGCACTCCGGAAAACTACAGGACTAACTTCAGATACCGGGTAAGGACTGCAGATATTGCCTGTGAGATTCGTTGTTTGGCAACTTTAATTCTGCTAGGAAGTGTCTTAAGCCTTCTGGGACTTTGCTTAGTAGGTGGATCAGGTCTGCCATTTCTTCAGCCAAAGCTTCTGTGGGTATTGAATTTCCTATGTGCACGAGGGCAATGTCTTCCCATGGGTAAAGGCTATGGGGAGTCTGCTTCTGGTATTAATGGACTGCCTCATGGAATGTGCTTTCTACTTTGATTCCCCATTACTGTCTCCAAGTAAGTAGCAACAGGGAGATGGATTTTCGTTCCAAGGTGTTGTCCACTGTCCTTGCCTTCACTGTTTCTTTTGTTGTACCACTGCATTAAACCTTCATGTCTGTTTTGCAAAGTGGCCCCTCAAGGTAATTTTCAATTACACAATGCTTCATTGCCCATGGCGGTAATCTTCTTCAACCCATTCCGTGTTCCCCTTCCCTCATTCCTGACTGGTATTACATCCAACCAGATTAGTAAAATTGCAAGATTTTAAATACTGTTCTCAATAGTAGCTGGGAAGTTAACAAGTAACCTAATTAGGAATACTTAGCTAACCATTTATCGGAAGAAAAATACACTTTTTTATGCCAATCAAAACCCCTAATCATATATGCATAAGCGCACTTAACTGATGTTTTTATTTATACCTTTTGACAAATTCTATAATTTAGATCTCGTTATACTCATGGAAACTACCAATCAATCCTATGCCTGTTTCTATCTCTATCTTTAGCACTAGTTAAATAAGTGTCACTTTATGTGAAATAGCTGTAGCAGCCTGCCTTTATGTCCTAATGCCCAATCATCTCCATCTTCAATTAATTAGCTTTTCTGATCTGTTTGATACTAGGAGCATATAATTAGCAGAATGAACTACATTTTCCATTCGGCTGTTTGAGCACAAATAGGTTGCCATTAAGCCATTTCCTACTAGGCATATCATGGTACCTTACATAGTCTTGCACATGCCTGATCACTCATATAGGTGATTATAGTATAATAAAATTCGAAATAAAATTTATATAGCTATGTGTAGCCCTAACCTGTTACTGTGCACCCTTAGGCACCACGAACCTAGTGTAAAATCAGACACTCCCCAAAAAGGTGTTGCACAATTTACAAAGATTTTTAGCAATCTGTTTCTGAATGCACAGGGCCAAACGTTTTAAAAAAGAAGAGCCTGCAAGTCCATGCACACAAAAAGTATATATATATATATATATATATATATATATATATATATATATATATATATATATATATATATATATGAAATCCAAAGAGCACCTCTGTGGGGTATCCCTCGTCTCCCCTAGTCCTGGTGAGGACTAGGGGGAACTCCAATTGCACGGAGTGGTACAACCTCCACATCAGCTCAGCGGTGTCGGTCGAGGGATTGGAGCACCAATCCCGCGTTCCAAATGGAGGAAGAAAAAGAGAGAAGGGAAGCGGCACTCTCATTGTTCGCCAGAGCGCCAGGCAAAGGCGCCTCTGCAGCAACACCGGCAATGGCGAACAAACCCATTATGTATTTATTAAGAAAATATGAAAAGCTTCATAAGCATGAGGTGTCCAAATGGTGGGAAGCAACCTCCCTGGAGGATTATCTGGAAAAGAACATGGTGCCAAGAGGTTTGCGCATTTACATCACCCCCTCATATGAATCTCGTGACCCTCAAATGATGGATGATTGGGCGGCGAATTCAGCACAGAGCTCCAAAGTGATGATGCAAATCCTTGTCAAATATGCCTGGGCCGACAGAATGAAGATAAAAAAAGAAATAGAGGAGATTGCAGCAGAGCTCAACAAACATCAAGAGCAAGCGATCATTGTTGATTATATCTGTGAGATGAAAAAAAGACTCAAAATCTTAGAAGACGATATCAAAAAGAGAAAGCAATATAAGCTCCATAGAGATTGTGGAGACTATGAATCAGGAAGAATCTTAACACACGCGAAGAAATATGATCATCTCTACAATGAGATGCAACGGGAAGACCAGACCAACGGAACCGGCAATGAAGAACCAGATGATGAGGATGAATACACAAGCACTTCCCTGACGGAGAACTCTGATTCCGTTGATAGTACCTCTAGCTCACGCAGTGGAATGGCGGCAGAAGGAGCAACTATGAAGTCAAAACCCAGTTTTTTAGAAATGTATCGGCTCATGAATCAGAGCCGACAAGCAACCAGGGCATCTGCACGTCTTCAGGCGAAAAATCAACAAACTCCTTCGCCCACAAGAGGAAGACCAAGAGGTACCGGAACAAGAAGAGGAAGAAACTCAAACAGAGGAGGAAACAGAGCAAGAGGCCAAGTGGGAAACAAGAAGGGCCAAAACAAGAAGTATTAAGTATGGATGAAGACCAGGTAAACCATACTATTATTAATCTTTCTTCAAGAGACATTAATATGAAAGACAAACGTACCCTCTGTTTAGGTCTCTCATTCTGTCCCTCTGTACCTATGAATTATGTGAACAGTAAAATTGACTTATTTAAGTTCTGTCGCAAACTGAAGCTTAAGAAATGGCATGTACTGAAACCGTCTAGAAGCAGGAATATTGGTACTAATGACACTAGAGAAACACAAGAAAACTTGATTATTGGGGATATAGACAACTTGTTGGCTTTGGAAGAAATTAATGAAGAACTGGATGATCATGATATTAGCCTGGAAACTAAACGTATCTTGGAAGCTCTTGAGATACAACATGATAACAGCACCAAAACTAACTTTAAACCCCGCTCAATATTTACCCCTAAACTATATCATAATAACATAGACACTTTTCAAGATATGGTTGGGAAGGAACTTCTTCAGTATAGAAGCCAGAATTGGCAGAGGAAAATGAAAACATTTAAACACAATCTCACATCGGCAGAAAAATCAGCCATGACAGAATTAGCTGAAGATGACAGCATTATTATCCGTCCAGCAGACAAGGGCGGTAACATTGTTATCCTACCCAAAGAAATGTATATAGGGGAAGCGTTGAGACAGCTCAGGGATGCTAAGACATATAGAAAAAGCAACAGAGCAGAATACAACGCAAGTATCACCACAATCTGGGACAAATTGTCTGATTGGAAAAACAAAGGCTGGATTGAATGGGAGGAATACTGTTACTTAAAACGTGACTATCCAATCCTTCCGATTCTATACCTACTTCCAAAAGTACACAAGTGTAAAGATAATCCCCCAGGCAGACCCATCATCTTGTCAAAAGGGAGCGTACTTGAAAACATCTCCAGGTACGTGGACTATTTCCTACAGGAATATGTCAGAAATCTTCCGACTTATGTACGTGACACCAAAGATTTCCTTGATAAAATCAAAGATATAACTTGGGGAAGGGATCTTCTGCTAATAACACTTGATGTCAGCGCACTATATACCTCTATTGAACACAATCAAGGTATAGAGGCATGTGCCAGGTTCCTGAAAACACGCAACATCAAATATCTGGGACACACGACTATGATCCTAGACATGATGAGATACTGTCTAGTAAACAACTATTTTTTGTTCCATGATGACATCTATGTCCAATTGCATGGCACAGCGATGGGCACTTGTTTTGCCCCCAGCTTTGCCAATCTGTTCATGGGGGCATGGGAGGATGACATCAGAAACAGATCGGATTTACAGGAAGATTTCCATAATGTCACTATGTGGCTAAGATACATAGATGACATTTTTGTGATTTGGAAGGGCAGTAAGAACTCAGCCATTGATTTCATCTCCAAATTGACCATGAATAACAACATCACACTTACAAGTAACATCAGCGATAAGGAGATTGAATACTTGGACATCAAGGTGAGAGTCCAAGATAATAAACTCACTACAGTACTATTTCGGAAAGAAACAGCAGGAAACACCTTACTGCATGCCCTGAGTAGCCATCCAGAACCCCTTAAATGGAGTATCCCCTATGGGGAGCTACTCAGGGCTAAACGTAACTGTAGCACTATTGCAGACTATGCCAAGGAAGAAACAAGCATTAGAAATGCAATCGGGCTCGGATTTATTTGAGTTTGAGCTAATGGCATTGAAAATGCCAATGTCTTTTTGCCATGTGTTATGGAGTGTGTGCATGTGGTGTGTAGTGGAAGTATGTTGGTTGAATTGTAATTTTACCAATGGTGGCATGCTGTGCTTTATATGAATATGTTTAAAAGTAAAGTGTACCATACTGCGATTGCTTGGTGGAAAAGTGCACTGCCGGCTGGAGGTGTGTGTGCCTGGTGGAAGGGTGCACTGACGGCTGGTGGGTGTGTGCTTGGTAAAAGCGTGCACAGATGGATGATGGTTGTTGGTGTTTGTGCATGGTGAAAGCATTCATTGACGGCTGGGGGTGTGTTGTTGTGTGTGTTGTTTTCTGTGTGCTGGTGAGTGTGTGCTGGTGAGTCTGTGGGGGTGAGCCTGGGGAGTGAGTGTGGTGGTGACTGTGTTGTGTTGAGTGGTGACAAGTGTGTGGTGTTGAGAGACTGAGGTGTGTGGTTTGTGTGTGCGTTATGTGTGTGTGGTGTTTTCTGCACACTCACACACTGCCCCGTAACATTCACACACTGCTCACCCGCACACTCCCAATGTCACCCTGCATAGTCACACACTGTTTACCCTGCACACTCATTCTGCACACTCACACAATGTGCACCCTGACACACTGTCTCTGCAGTCACTCTGCACTCACTGTCACTCTGCACTCACTGTCACTCTGCACTCACGGTCACTCTGCACTCACTGTCACTCTGCACTCACTGTCACTCTGCACCACTCTGCACCACCACTCTGCACCGCCACTCTGCACCGCCGCACCGCCACTCTGCACCGCCACTCTGCACCGCCACTCTGCACCGCCACTCTGCACCGCCACTCTGCACTCTGCACCTCCGCACCGCCACTCTGCACCGCCACTCTGCACCGCCACTCTGCACCGCCACTCTGCACTCTGCGCCGCCATTCTGCGCCGCCACTCTGCGCCGCCACTCTGCGCCGCCACTCTGCACCGCCACTCTGCGCCGCCACTCTGCACCGCCACTCTGCACCGCCACTCTGCACCGCCACTCTGCACTCTGCACCGCCACTCTGCACCACCACTCTGCACTCTGCACCGCCGCACCGCCACTCTGCACTCTGCACCACTCTGCACCACCACTCTGCACCGCCACTCTGCACCTCTACTGCCACTCTGCACCGCCACTCTGCACCGCCACTCTGCACCGCCACTCTGCACCGCCACTCTGCACCGCCACTCTGCACTCTGCACCGCCACTCTGCACTCTGCACCGCCACTCTGCACTCTGCACCGCCACTCTGCACTCTGCACCGCCACTCTGCACTCTGCACCGCCACTCTGCACCGCCACTCTGCACTCTGCACCGCCACTCTGCACTCTGCACCGCCACTCTGCACCGCCACTCTGCACTCTGCACCGCCACTCTGCACCGCCACTCTGCACTCTGTACCTCCGCACCGCCACTCTGCACCGCCACTCTGCGCCGCCACTCTGCATCGGGTATTACTAGTAGCGGAGAGGAGAGAGTGCAACCAGCGATGGCAAGAAAATAGGAGGGGCGGGGGGAGAGTAGAAAAGAAGGGAGGAGGTGAGACGAACTAAGAAAGGAATGAATTGCACACTTAGGATGGCGAGTCTCTTTATACAAGCTGCAGCCAAAGTGCAAAAAAAAGGTATGTCAAGGATTTACAACGAAGTGCAACATTAAAACACACACAATGTGTTCACAGCCTGTGTTTTTTGCAAAGTTCGGTCTTGGCCTCAATTACGAAACCAAAAAAAAACCAATACCCTTAGGTTTATCATTGATTCTGTGACCATGTACCAACAGGTCAATGACATCACCACATACTTTGTCACCTAAAATCTCATACGAGTAATCGATCTATCTGGTTCCACCCAATTAGAGCAGTTTTGGAGAAAATAAAAGTCCGCCTTCATATTCCAATCAATTACAGCAGTTAAAATGGTGACCTGGTGTAGACAAACAAACAGTTCTCCTTCCTCAGTCAGTCCTGCATCACTAACAATCACCAACAATAATCATTCTAGAATGCTGCTTTGTCTGATGATGTCAGCTTGCGCTTTGAGACATATTTTGACATCATTCACCGGATGGCCCCTTAAGGTACCGCCAAGCATGCCCCTTGTTGCAGCCAATCGCTGTGTGGATCACATCACACCTAAGTACCGTACCTTCACACCAATCACATTATGACTTAAATTACATCCACACCTGCCCACCTTCCCAATTGGTCATAGCACGTTAAAGAGCATTTTTTTCAATAATCTTGAGCACTTTCCGAGCCACCCGGGATTTGATTGAATTTCTAAAATAAATAAAATCATAGGGAATGTGGCATTGATTCAGCATTAAATAGACAGCACATAAGTGCCTCATTCACACCATTACTTTTAAGAGCGTGGACACATTAATATTCCTGCCGAGCTGTGAATTGGAAGCTGGCCCGACGCTTTTCGCAAGCTTTCAGAAGGTGCTTGCGCTCAATCTATGACTCACAGATCCGAACAAACTCTGCTCACGATGGACTGCCGAAATCAAAAGCATGACTCACAACAAACTCGGACAGGCTAGAAATATGAAAGCGTGAGATAAAAACTCCACAACCAAATGGACGTTTGGCCACGAATTTCCACCGTATTCAAGCTTTTTGGACCAAAATGGGATACACGTAATATAATAATCTGCTGTAACGGACCAATCAATGTAGTCCGTGGAATGTAATGTAGCATGGACTTGAAAGAGGCGCGGTCAAATTTATTAGAACAGGAACAATATTGAGACTATGAAAGCAGTCTTACGCTTGAAGCCTGCAGACTAGGCACTGGCCACGCTGCACGAGTGAGCATATATATTTATTTGTATTCTGGTCTGAAGTATGGTGATGAGTGAGGCTGATGAAGCCCTTTCCCGGCCTGGCATGCAGCAGCTGCGCGCTGAGCGCTGCTGAATGGTGAACGCGCCCGGCCATCTGCATTCACTTACGGAGGCACCCTGACAGCTCCTAATTATAATTAATGTACTTCTTTGCGCGAGCACGAACGAAATATGCCCAAAATGGCGGAACAAAACTACATTTACCCTATCACTTCAAGCCTATTAAAACGACAGCACAACGAACACGAATCACTGGCCAGATGACAGAACACGCAAAGGAATGTGTGGAATTTGTCTCGGCAAAAGCCCTAGGAGATACTTTTTTTTCTTCTTTAACATTAGTTCTCGAAACTCCTCCCACTTTACAGTGGGGAGGAGTCCGAGCCCTAAAAATCATGGTCCAACGGTTCATCAACAGGGGTTACCCTAAATGGGTCATCAAAAGAGCTACCGAGAAAGTCAAGTTAGTAGAACGCGTGAATTTACTAACCACTGAAAGAAAAGATGAAAAGATGCAAGATGAAAACAATGTCACCCGCATCATTCTTGACTATAATGGCAATCAAAAGCAAATAAAGAAAAGTATCACAAAAAATTGGAACATTCTCAAAAATGATCCCATCATAGGAAATACTATACCAGCAAGACCTAGCATCACTTACCGCAGGGGCCGCAGTCTGAGTGACCTACTAGTACATAATGTGATCAGTGACATCGTACCACGGGGGGTAGATCTCCCCGGTTTCTTTCCATGTGGTCATTGCAAAGCATGTGCAAACAGCCACATGGTTAAAGAATATTGGAATCCGAGTACCAACAAAATGGAAACCATAAAACAATTCTTAACGTGCACTACCACATTTGTGGTGTATGTATTAGTATGTCCTTGCGAACTAAAGTATGTGGGCAGCACCACGAAAATGGCAAAACAACGCTTACTGGAACATACCAGAGCCATCACCAATAGAGACAAACAGTATCCTATTGCTAGGCATTTTGAAAGCCACCATTTCTCGAATGCCAAACTTCTCAAGTACTATGTTGTCGAACAGGTAATGCTTTCCACAAGGGGAGGCAATCGTGCTCTTAGACTGAGACAGCGAGAGTCGAGATACATCATTGGTCTCTGTACACGTTTTCCGAATGGACACAATCTTGATGAGGAATACAATGTGCATTTACATCAAGAATGAATGTCGATTTCATTGACTGTATATCATTCATGTTGTTTTAAAGTCATTTAAGATTACTCTCAGTCTGAGTATAGCCCCTTCACTCTATTCCCCACAGGTTGAAACAGTAGGACTGTATCACAGGCTTGTGATCTCAGTAACCGAGTACTTTTCAACTCTGGCCTTCTCCACCCTCCAGATGAAGTATGTTTTCTTATATTTGTATCACTGTGCACTTTATTATTTATGGATCTTGGAACGGGGTTGTTCCGTGGCTGACCCTTCACCTATTGCTCATTTTTAGACCGTGTGAACATCAACAGACTATATTTGCTGGACTTTCTTTATGTCACTTAGAGCTCTTCCACTAACCAGGGGATATGTAATTATAATTTTATGCCATGCACTCACCCACTAACTAGGGGGGATTGACTCTACATGTACCGCTACCTGTATATACGTAGGTACGGCAAGGTTTACAACGTCTCCATAGTAACCCTTAGGAGACGCGATGTCGATCACGTGCTGTGTGTCTCGATTCTGATTGGAAGACGGCACCAATGTATTATAGAACTGTGGCACGTCGTTGCAAACTTTTACTTGAGTCATAACACTCATTAATCATGAGTTTAAAATATCTAATATTTGTGTTCCAGCTGTGACATCAATATGATTTTTTCAAATTTTCAACATATTTTTTTGCAAATGTCCAGGATTTTCTTTTGGGCTGCCCGGCTATTAGGTACTACTTTGTGTTAGCATGTTCATTGTTTAATATAGCACCAAACTTGGTATTGTTACAATTTATACCCACTACAAGATGGCGCCCGCACAATATTACTAAGATATGTGAGTCCTATGTTTATGTTTATTGAATGCACACGGTAAATACGACAAACTTTTTGAGCATTTTGTGTGAACAAGCACTCATGGAGTGCGAAACGCGTTACGTAGGGCTTATGGCGTGAATAAACCCTACTCATTTGACTAACCTGCTGACTGGTGTGGATTCATAGTACCTGAGTGTGCACCTGGCACGCCGTTTTGGAGTTATATATATATATATATATCACTAATATGTACTATAAATAAATAAACCTGTAAAAAAATGTGATCTGTTTGAAATTCCTAAATCCCATCCCATACTTTAGTCATCTATCATATGCCTCCATGTATTTCCTTTTATACCTTCAGTACTAGCATATTTGGGGACTAATATCTGCTTCAGAGTGAGCACCAGCAGACTGAACTTTTCATACAGCGATAAAATGGATGAAAATATATTTGTGGAGACTATGTGTCTTCTTTCCTGTTGAAGCAGTTGAAAAACCTATTAATAAACATCTAACATGCCTATCTGAATATTGTGTGTACGTTTTGACATGCCCGTGTTCAAGGAAATACGTAGGGAGCATGATGTTCCCTGCCAAGAAACGTGTCCTTGAACACATGAGATCTATTGACAATAAAGATCAAACCTCACCCATCGCACGTCATTTCGAGGAACAACACTAAAGCAATAGAAATTTGCTTAAGTTCTTCTTAATTGACAAGCTCCCTGCCATGAAAAGAGGTGGTGATAAGATCCGCAAATTAAGACAAATGGAGAACAGGTACATCATTGAGCTCGATACCCTTATGCCCAGAGGTTTAAACTCGGAGGAAGAAATGAAATGGCATCTAGGTGATTAATGTTAGCTGCAGTCTGGATATGATAATTAATGTATTTGTTTTAGATGTAACTAGAACTGTAACTGGTTTTGGGCCCCTGGTCTAGACAGTGCCTTCTGCTGTTTTTAAATGCATTTTGAATTTTAATTTTTGTTTCACCACTTTAATTCACTCAGTTCATAACTCATAGCTAAATTCATTAGTTTCTGGTTATGCTTGATATAGATTTTGATCGGCACCTTTCTTTTGTGTTTCACTTATAGGTACTGATTATGTTATGATGCACATGAAGAAACATCCGTCTAAGACTATACATACTTGGATTGATTCGAGTGTCTGCTCTGTATACTATATCTCACTTGGGATTTCACATGTAGCATGCAACGTACTGGGCGTCGTTTTATGCAAACTAAACTCACTTGAGTTGGACTGATAAAACTATTTAAAAATAGGTCAAAATTGTAATTTTTGGTTAAAAGAAACTTTTTGGTTAACTCTATGACCAGTTACGACAATATGCAAAACTCACTGGGGGTTGGTAACATATGAGGTTATCTCTCAAATTCACATTTGGGCAATTCATTTGAAGTCTTACTGTGAAAGAGAGTAAAGAAATCGGATGTTTTTCACATTTATTTAAGATGCTGACGGGACTTTAGAACGCGAAATTAGCGTTTCCAGTAATTATTTCTTTTGCATGTCATAATACTACATAAGTGACAAGAATGGGCTCATTCTCTTAAAAATGTCTTTTTGATTTATAATAAGGTGCCAATGGAACGTATTATTTGAGCTATTTGACTAATGAATGTGTACTCCACTCTAAGATGGCCACCATGATCAAGCTATGAGTCCTTTGTTTATGTTGCACTTTTCACGTGAAACTTTATTTAATGTTTGTGTATTGGATTTGAAATTACCCGTGACCAAGGCGAGTTTCCTCGCCGAAACGCGTTGGGTTTTGATTCCATGGCTTATCACGATGCTGCACTTTAAATAAATATGGATTTTGGAAAAGCGCACTTTGTTGAGGACTTTTGATTCCTGGAATATCGAGGGGAGTGCATCTAACGTAGCGTTGCTACGCGTTGAGGACCTGCATATATATATATTCACTGAAAAAACCATAGGTTTCACACCAGTTATAGTTAGGAATTAGCATTTAAAAAACCTATTAAATTCACTGACAAAACCAGTTATAGTTAGCTGGAAATTTTACTGACATAAAACCATTGAAATTCCCACGTTATAGTTAGTTGGACTCACTATAACTTGCGCGCCTGCAATGCACTGCTGATGACGTCACATATTACATCACTCATGACATGGTCAGTGACATCACTCATGACATCACTGATGACACCATCCTTGTGACAGAGTGACAGACCTAATTTCAGTGTAATGTAACGCTTGAAACAAATATTCAAAAATAGAAACAAACATTTTCAAAAAAATGGAGATACCCAAACCAGTAACAACAACCAATTCAGTAATTCCACCATCTATATACTCATCCACTCATTCACCAACAGTTCTATATAGTCACTCATATATATACTCACTCATCATATGTAGTGATACACCTATACATCCTGTTACACATCAGCAGTCATCCAAAAGTTACTCACACACATACTCACACATGCACATAAACTATTGAACATCCATTTATTTGCATATACATTTATACACACACTACCACCTTACTTCTAAGGAAACTTACACATACTTACTCTCTTAAACAATCACTTATAGAAACACATACTTATTTAAACAGGAACTCCTACAATCTCTCACTATATATACTATACTCACTTATATACATCAATACTCACATATACTAGATTAAAACATATGTCGTTAGTAATGAAGACACTAGTGAGACAGTCATTCACTCACTAACACACACATATACACACTCGTCCACCCATACAGTCCTGCACATATTCTGTCTTCAAAACACATACAAACAGTGAGTCAGTCACCAACCCCTGCAGCCACTTATACACAAAGAGAAACACTGATACAAACATTTAAATATTTAAACAATACTCGCTAATATATGTATTCACTAAGATACACTTAATAAGCCAGTTAACCAACCAATTTTTTTTAAAAAAAACATCCATTTACACACTTATTTAAACATTTATTCTTCCATCGACCTTTACAAATACATATATAAAACAAATTTATTTTTCAGAAAGACACACATTCACTGGATGGTGTCATCAGTGATGTCATGAGTGATGTCACTGACCATGTCATGAGTGATGTAATATGTGACGTCATCAGCAGTGCATTGCAGGCGCGCAAGTTATAGTGAGTCCAACTAACTATAACGTGGGAATTTCAATGGTTTTATGTCAGTAAAATTTCCAGCTAACTATAACTGGTTTTGTCAGTGAATTTAATAGGTTTTTTAAATGCTAATTCCTAACTATAACTGGTGTGAAACCTATGGTTTTTTCAGTGAATTTCAAAGGTTTTTTTAATGCTAATTCCTAACTATATAAGACCTGAAAGCCCACCAGGAATCTCCAGTATGCGCCAGGGGACTGCATTGCAGAGAGGTGTAATGAAGCCACAACCCTTTTTACACCTCTCTGCAACGCAGCCCCCGTGCATGTTTGTAGAGGGGGGACTAATTCCCCTTGCATACTGGGGGTCCCTGGATCATATCTGCCCAAACACCGATATTCCGAACGATTGTAAATGACTTTTCTTGAGAAACATTTGGATTTGGATTATCATGTCCTATACTTTGGAATTTTTGAAAGACTGACTTTGAGGATGCTATAAATTACTCAAGTCTGCCCAAATTGTGTGGGTAAAATTGATACCTAGTCACTTTTAATAAGAATATACTTATGTCTCGTCTAACATTTGGAAGAAATATCTAGTTATATGACAACGGGATACCGACATAACTTGAAGGAAATAAGAACGCCCTGAAGAAGTTCTGTTGTACAGAACGAAACGTTTCGGCTGGCTGTGGTACATAAACTTAAGGAAAATAAAAGCATTTGAATATACACCAAGATTCAGCGCTTCAATAAGTACTCTAAGTGATATGATTTGATTGGACTCATTGTGAAAGTGGTGCTGTGCCAAACTTTGGAATATTCTCCACTACTCTCTACTACTTACTCTCTCCTACTCTCTACTACTCACTCTCTACTGCTCTCTACTACTCACTCTACTACTTACTCTCTACTACTCTCTACTACTCACTCTCTACTACTCTCTACTACTCACTCTACTATTCACTCTACTACTCTCTACTACTCACTCTGCTACTCTCTCTACTGCTCTCTACTACTCTCTACTACTCACTCTCTACTCTCTATTACTCACTCTCTACTCTCTACCTCTCTACCTCTCTCTTCTTCTCTCTCTACTAATCTCTACCTCTCTACCGCTACCTCTCTACCTCTCTACCTCTACACCTCTACCTCTCTACCTCTCTCTACACGCACACATATAGACATATATGCATATATATATGTGCATATGCATTTATATATATGTATGTGTATGTATAAAAAAAACAACTAAACATTTTTTTTTCTAAACAGCTACTTTTAAAACTGTCATTCTTTTTTCCCATGGTACGCTCCCCGGTACGCGCACCCGTGCGCGTACCGGGCGCTCCCCCCGCGAAAATCAAAAAAAAAAAAATTTTTTTTTTTGCCTTGCGGGGCCCTTTTATGGCCCCCACATCAAACCTAGGGGGTCAGGGGGGGTCTACTCTGCCCCCTTATGTTCATTTCCCTCTTTGTTTTGGCCACCTCTTGTGTCTCGATTTTACCGAGACACAAGATGGCGGCCGCTCCGGACTGTTTAGAATGTTTACAGACACCCGAGAGCCAATCAGCTTTCCTTTCGCAAGTCGCGTGGCGCGCACGGTACGCGCACCCGTGCGCGTACCGGTGCGCTGCTATAGATATATATATTTTTTTGAACCTTAATTACTCAAAATCCACTGGAGCACATATCTTGAGACATAGCAAAGGCACATCGGGCTACCAGTCCCTACAATTTTGCCAAGTTTGGTGGAAATCCATTCAGCCGTTCGGGCTAAAAGTGAAATCGACCGCCCTATGGAAATTAACATGGGGAAAACGCGTTTTGGGACCCCCCTTTTATCTCGGCCCCCGCTTGACGAATCCCCCCCAAACTTTCAGGGAAGGACCGGACCGCCATGAGACCATTTTCCTGAAAATTTCAGGCAGATTCGTCAACCGGCGCCAAAGTTATTCAAAATAGAATGTTGAGATTTAACATTGAAAATTATCCTAACTATAACTACCTACTGGCGACCGCCAGTAGGTAATATACATATATATATCACTAATATGTACTATAAATAAATAAACCTGTAAAAAAATTTGATCTGTTTGAAATTCCTAAATCCCATCACATACTTTAGTCATCTATCATATGCCTCCATGTATTTCCTTTTATACCTTCAGTACTAGCATATTTGGGGACTAATATCTGCTTCAGAGTGAGCACCAGCAGACTGAACTTTTTATACAGCGATAAAATGGATGAAAATATATTTGTGGAAACTATGTTCTTCAGTCAATATTTATAGATACTACTCTTTTTTATAACTCACAAATCCCTACTGACATTACCATTGCCTCCCCAATTATCTTCAACTACACACTTACAACTATGGAAGCAAAATTGAGATGAATTGCAAAGAATTTAAATGACTATGGTCAATGACTTGAGACAACATGTAATTTACTTGGCAGAATCAACACTAGTGACATATCATATCAAAGATCAGGTGCATACATATAATGTGTGATGTTGCCACAATTTGAATACATGCATAGCATGTGCACTTTATGAAAACCCATATTAAGACATCCCTCAAAATGGTATATCCAGTGCCTAAACTGAGCCGGTGGTTGGATGTGGGGTCACCATCACTTATTTTTGGTGTAAGAAATTAGGTTACTGGTTGAGGGGGGTGAAGCCATACTGCAAACCTTATCAGGTTGAAGTCACAAGCAACTCCAAATTAACCTGTAAGGGTCCTTCTGAGAGCCTGGTACAAAAGCAGTCAGGCTTAACTTGGAGGCAATGTTTAAAGTATTTATGCAGCACTTTAAACAGTAATAAAGTGAAACACAACACACAAAAACCACACACCAATTTAGAAAAATAAAGTAATAGTAAATTAATAAAACAATATAAATCCAATTAGAACAATCAAAGATATGCAATTTTAAAGATGTGAGAATAACGCCAAAAAAGCACCAAGTGCAAATTGTGAAAATCTGGTCATGTTGGCCTTAGATAAAGTCACAAATTCAAACGACTATGATGGAGCACGGGCCAGCTATAGAGACAGAGTTAGGCCCACTGAACAAGAGTACTTTAAATCCTGAATGCGGAAACCCAAGTCGAGGATGTGCCATGCATTTGTATATTTTAGGAGCTGGGAAGCTGCGATGCGAGGCCCTGCATCATTGACAAGGATGCCATTGATGAGAGGCTTGGGATGTGAAGTCCTGCCTGGAGATGCATTGCACACAGGTTGGATACGAAGAAGCTGCAGTGCTTGTGATGTAGAATCCTGAATCATAGTTGTGGTTGCCATCAATAAGGGACTTTTGATGTGAAGGCATGCATCAAGGATATGTCGCACATTGATAGTTACTATAAGGCAGGGATGCGAAGGCCTGTGCCCAAGATGAACCACACAGTACTGCTGATGTGGAGTATGGTGAGGCGTCATGCAGTGGCTCCAATTCAGAGTTTTTGGTTGCCAATGCACTGCACTGCGGCTCTGATGAATTGGTCTGCTTGGACCACATTTGGGCCTGGAATAGCACATTCAGGTCCCATTCCAAGGCTCTAGAACTGGGGTGGCACCACATGGGAGTGTAGGACTCAAAGCTGTCGAGGTGATGGGACGAAGATGAAGGAAGCCTGTTCTGACCCTGAGGTTTCTGATCAGGAGGCCAGTTAGCCCTCAAAGTTACTCTAGTGGTCCTGGTTTTAAGATGCAAGACTAGTCCTTCATTCTGACAGGAGTGTTGCAGGATAGCAGAGTGGCAGTTCTTCTTGCAGTAGAGCAGCACACACAGCAATCCTTCCACTAAGTCTTTCACCGGTCCAGATGTGTACTGAAGAGTTGGGGGTCTGAGGTCCAATATTTATACCTGGTGCTCACTTTGTAGTAGAATAAGCTTCTAGAGGATTCCACTTACTCAAGGTTCATGGAATTTCCTGCTTCTTTTCCCTGGCCACAGATTGTTTGGAATCACAACAGACTACAGTCAAACCCCTTTGTGAGAGTGCTCAGGCAGGGTCTTTGTGCTGTGGTGCAAGGGTAACTGCGTTAGCGCTAAGTTGCCAAAAGGGCGCAAGGGAAAGGACAGGAATGCACCATGTTGCCTAAAATACAGCACTTCCTGCCCTTTCCTTGTGACACACGCACAGCAAGGTAACTTGCCGTGCAGCACGGTATTCGTTTTTCATAAATAGTGCCCTTGCTATTTGGCACACTGGTGTTTAATTGCAGCATTTATTTGCTACTTAGTAGAGCTTCGGGCACCAGCACTCTTTCATTAAAAAATTAAACACTAGGTATATCCAGTGCTATATAGGTCTAAAGTGTAAGTAAAACATATAATGTATTATATTATAAGCAGCCACATTCTGAGATACCTATTTAATTCAACCATTGAACTATACAAAATGAGTAAATGCTCTACTAAGAATAATGAACACTCGGATCAACCATTTAAAAAGCGATTTCAAATGTTTGTCTATGTCTATCCAATGCCAAAAAAACACTCTTTACATATAGAATGAGCCAATAAATACATCAGTCATATTTGCTTCCTCTTTAAAAACGTCCAACCTCACAACCTATTGGTCCTTACTGTAGCAAAATGACCTTGTTCAATAGTTTTAACTTTCTATTTGTAATGATATAAACATACTATTCTTCTCAACAGCTTCCTGCTCTCTGCCATTTCTGTTAAACACTCTTGTACGAGAGTTCATTTCCTGTACAATTTAAGGACATTCTGTTTAATTAAATGTAATTTTGCAATCCCAGCACTAAATTCGAATATATGCATTCTAAGCAGACTAACAGGTTTTGGATGCTCGAAGTTCCCCTTGTACGAGTGTACATTTCCTGTAAAATTTAAGGACATTCTGTTTAAATCAATGTAATTTTGCAATCCCAGCACTAAATTCGAATATGTGCATTTGCCTCTAAGCAGCCCAACCGTTTTTTAGATGCTTGAAGTTTCCGTCAGCATGATACAGGCGGTAGGCGATATATCAACCACACTAAGGCCTTCTGCCCTCACTATGGCACCACAAAAGGGCGAAATAGAATGAGTGCAGTGACATCATCATGCGGTTCACAGAATGATTGATTTGTGGCAGAGACAAATTATTGTGGGCCAGTCCAGGCTGTGTCGATTGTACACCTCTTTCCTGGGGAGATATCAGAACTCAGGGAGATGGTTGTGGCAGTTTCAGCTGCTCGGAGGTGTTAATGCAAGTTAAATGGGATGGCACAGTCTTGGCTTTCTGGTACTCAGCTTCCATGGGTGAGGCTGCTCAGATGTTGATTGGCATGCTACTGATGATGCAGCAGAAGAGCTTTTATGCAGCAGGCGCTGAATTAGAATACAGGTGAACTGTCCCCATCTGCTCCGCGGCACATCGGTTGTCTGTGCCCGAAAGAGTCAGGGACAGTGCACTGATTTATCAAAAAATGCCTACTTCACCTCTGTGTATGTAAATGCTTTTAAATTAGTAGTAGTAGCACTAACTATTCACCTGTGGCCTTTGGCTCCAGGTTGCACCCTTTGGCCGTATTATGGAAAGTGCCCAGGGGGTGCAATGGGGATGTGCACCCATTTTGTGCACCCCATTGGGAACTTTGGTATTACAGAAAGGGCTGCAGACGCTTGTGTGGCCATTTCTGTAATACAGATTGTGTTAATGCACATATATTGCCAGCGCTATCACCAGAGGGTGTTCCCTGGTTTGCATGGTGTCGAGATCCCACGCAAAAGAGCAAATGCCTTTATCTCTGCACCCGTGCTGTATTATAGACGTGGATGCAGATGCAAAGATGTGAGAAGGCGCATTGACCTAAAAGCTGGCACACTCTCAGTATGCACCCTAATTGCAGCCCTCTGGAGGGAGGAAAAGTGGTCCTATGGACCCCCTAGTCATCCTCTTACAGGCAGGCACAATCACTCACTGCACCCGCCTGCAAGGGTGAAATTCTATTGTGAAATGTTATTGTGCACCTTAGGCAATAAGATACAACGGGGGGGGAAACTGCAATATTTGTAGCAGTAAAATTACTGCTGCTATTTGTTTCACGTGTTTTCAATGTGACTGTCTTTTCTGCATCATTCATCTGAGAGTCCCTTTCCCCAATGACTTGAACACAGTGTGCCCCATTACAGAACAATCACTACCAGCTCTAAATTGTTGGCAAGCCAACAATGCTATTAGAGTAGAAGGTAAACCTGGTGTTATTGTCATTCAAGATTGTCAACAGTGATAGGGAATTAGATATAACACTCATGTGCAATGCATTATCGTTTGGCTGTGATTACCTGCCTTCTGCTGCTACCAGCAACCTTTCCAGTAACTCTGTGAAAGAAGATGGTGTAGCATAGGGCTAAATCAAGAAATGCTGATACACTACAGCTATCCATCCGTCCTCTACCTCTCTCTCAATAACTACGATTAGGATAAGTGTGAAGTTCCAATGTAAAGATGTTAGCAAATTACACAGTTTATCAGCTTTGCTTACATGCAATAGGTAATTTTAGCTGAAAGAATGTCCATCCAACTCTGAAAGCAACCTTACATTACACAGCCTCCCAAGAGATCTCCTGGTAAAACTGTTACCAATTTATGCAGTTGTACTTTCCTGACCTACTAAGATCCTAGCCTTGCATTCATCATATACACAAAACCATTTGAATGCAAAGCTTACCTGATTTTCCATGCTTCCATTTGTGTTTTATTACATCATGCACAGACCTCATTAAATTATGCCATACTTTACATTATTTCAATTATTTCCCTGTACATGACAATCAATTAAATCATCAGCCACAAACACGTTGGCTACAAATGACTGTCACGTAAGTTTCTAAATCTTCCCAAAAATATTTTCACAGAATTGTTAATTTTGACATTGACCACTTGTGATGCTCTTTGTCATTAAACCAAGAAGCAGATCCAGTATAAGGCAAAATATCACATCTGAATATGAACGGCAATCATCAAACCGCAAACACAATGAAAAATCACCACGGACAGCATGCAGTTTATTGCCATACACAAGTAATCTTGATCAGGTATGTTGTTTATTACATCAACAATCACATCAATCTATTAGAATCTATGATTCTAACACCGACCACCGACAAGACCAGGATTATTAAAATATTATGAAATAGCTCAAATGAAAATATTTTACAACCCAGCACTCTTTTGGCACATACTCTGCCTGCGCCCAGTAACTGACACATGAAATCATGGCCTTACAGGACTGTTACTACTGCTATAACCTAAGGAAGCATTGTAAACACCAATGTAATACAGAAAAGAAAAGAAACAAACGTTACTTTAAGAGAAAAAAATGCGATTGTTTAAACGTGACAATGACTCATCTATTGCTCTCGATATATATATATATATTACCTACTGGCGATAGCCAGTAGGTATATATAGTTAGGATTTTTTTCCTATGGGACTTTTGAAAATTCTATGTCTAATAACTTTGGCGTTTGTGGACGGAATCGGCTGAAATTTTCAGGAAAATGGCACATTTTGTTTCTGAGCAGCTCCTGAAAATTTGGGGGGGGTTCGTCAAGGGGGGGCCGAGAAAAAAGGGGGGTCCCAAAACACGTTTTTCCCATGTTAATTTCCATAGGGCGGTTGGACTCACTTTTAGCCCGAACGGCTGAATGGATTTCCACGAAACTTGGCAAAATTGTAGGGACTGTTAGCCCGATGTGCCTTTGCTAGGTCTCAATATATGTGCTTCAGTGGATTTTGAGAAATTAACGTTTAAATCAAGATATATATCTGTAACAGCGCTCCGGGCAGCTATCCGGTTAGCGAACCTTTCGCGTATCGGAACTTTGCAAAGCGAAGCTGATTGGCTCTCCGGTGTCTGTCAACATTCTAAACAGTCCGGTGCGGCCGCCATCTTGTCTCTCGGTAGGATCGAGAGACAAGAGGAGGCCAAAACAAAGGGGGAAATGAAGGAAAGGGGGCAAGGTAGACCCCTCCTGACCCCCTAGGATTGATGAGGGGGATATTATAGAGCCACGCCGGGCCCAAAAAAAAAAAAAAAAAAAATCCGATTTTTTCGCCGTAGAGACGCGTCTTGGTTCGCGAACCGGGCAGCTAACCGGGCAGCTAACCGGGAAGCTAACCGGCAGTGTAACCCAAAAAAAAAAAAAAAATCAGATTTTTTCGCCGTAGAGACGCGTCTTGGTACGCGAACCGGGCAGCTAACCGGGCAGCTAACCGGGAAGCTAACCGGCAGTGTAACGGGAGTCTGAGGAGTAGCTGATTGGCTGTCAATATTGTAAACAGTCCGGAGCGGCCGCCATCTTGTCTCTCGGTAGGATCGAGAGACAAGAGGAGGCCAAAACAAAGGGGGAAATGAAGGAAACAGGGCAAGGTAGACCCCTTCTGACCCCCTAGGATTTATGAGGGGGATATTATAAAGCCACGTGGGGCCAAAAAAAAACAAACAAAAAAATCCGATTTTTTCGCCGTAGAGACGCGTCTTGGTACGCGAACTGGGCAGGTAACCGGGCAGCTACCGGGAAGCTAATCGGCAGTGTAACGGGAGTCTGAGGAGAAGCTGATTGGCTGTTATCATTGTAAACAGTCTGGTAGCCGCCATCTTGTCTCTCTGTGGGATCGAGAGACAAGAGGTGGAAAAAAAAAAGGTGTAAATGAATGAAAGGGGTAAGGCAGACCCCTCCTGAACCCCTAGGATTGATGAGGGGGCTATTAAAGTTCCCTGGGGGGTGAAAAAAAAAAAATTTGCGATTTTCGCGGTAAAGGTGCTTCCTGGTACGTTAACCGGGCAGCTAACCGGCAGCGTAACGGGAGTCCGACATATTGTGTTTTTTGAACGTTTGTGATATGTGCACGTGTGGATTTTGTCTAATTAAGGTTAAAAAAATATATATATATCTTTAAGCGTGTTCTGGCACGCTTACGTTTTGGGTTTGGTTTGCGCTGCAGAGACGATACGTCACGGTTATGCGATGCATCATGAGGCGTCTCACGGGCTACGTGATACGTCACTTAATAAAGAATATATTTTACAGCTATAGATATTAGCTTTTAAAAAACCAATGAAATTCACAGAAAAAACCATAGGTTATAGACCATATATAGTTAGGAATTTGCATTTACAAAACCTTGAAAATTCACTGAAAAAACCATAGGTTATAAACCATATATAGTTAGGGATTAGCATTTAAAAAACCTTATTTTATTTGCACAAAACCATTGAAATTCCATATATAGTTAGTTGCACTAACTATATATCGCGGACCCGCAATCCACTGCTAATGATGTCACATATTACATCATTCATGACATGGTCAGTGACATCACTGATGACATCACTGATGACATCTCAAATGACATCACTGATGACAACACCCAGTGACTGTATGTTTCTGTAAAGTTAAAATATGTCTTACATATTGAAGAATGAGTGGATGTATAAGTGTCTGGATGAAGGATTTAGTAGGTGCATGACTGACTGTATGAGAGAATGATTAAATGTGTCTCACTGAGTGCATGGGTTAGTGATTAAAGTGTCTTAATTTGGCAATCAATATTTATGTTCTTCTGTAAACTGCTGCATGTTTAAATCAGTAGCTATATCAGTAACTATATGGGTTATTGAATGGTTGCCCAAGTATTTGTATGGGAGACTGAGTGTGTGTGTGGGTGGCTGGGAGGTGTATAACTCTGTGCATAGATGTGTGAGCGGTTGATTCCCTAGGTGTATGGGTTCAAAAGTGCATGTAGAAACAGCTGTATGGACAGTTGACTGTGTGCATGAGTATATTGGTGAGTGAATGGATATCTCAGTTCTACATGTCAAAGTAAGTACATATGTAAAACACACTCCATGTGAGAGTTGACATATATAAATAACTGAACATAAGAGTCAGTGAATGTGAGAGTGGCTGTATGAATCATTGTGAAGTTGTATCAAGGATTGTATAAGAGAGTAAATATGTGTTAGTATATGTTTGAATAAGTAAGGTGTGTATAACTGTATAGTTAAGGAAATGGAGATGTGATTGACTCTTTGCATGACTGAATAGGTGTGTGAGTAACTCCATGGATGTGTGACAGTCTGTGAGTGCCTGTTTACACTGAGTGTATCAAAGGTTATATTAGAGTCTGAAGATGTATTATCACATAAATGATATCATCAGTGATGTAATCAGTAATGTCAAATGAGATGTCAGTGATATCATCAGTGATGTTATTTGAGATGTCATCAGTGATGTCATCAGTGATGTCATTTGAGATGTCATCAGTGATGTCATCAGTGATGTCACTGACCATGTCATGAATGATGTAATATGTGACATCATTAGCAGTGGATTGCGGGTCCGCGATATATAGTTAGTGCAACTAACTATATATGGAATTTCAATGGTTTTGTGCAAATAAAATAAGGTTTTTTAAATGCTAATCCCTAACTATATATGGTTTATAACCTATGGTTTTTTCAGTGAATATATATATATATATATATATATATATATATATATATATATATATATATATATATATATATATATATATATATATATGTATATATATATATATATATATATATATATATATATATGTATATATATATATGTATATATATATATATATTTATTTTTTTTGTGCCTTTTCTAATTTGAAATCTGCATCTACTCACATGTACCCAAACATATGTAGTGTTGGAAAATGTCAAGGCAGCTGGCAATGCATGTGTGCGCTGAACAACTCAGCAAATTGGGATCCTAGAAACACAGATGCTCGTTAATGGTATTCTAAGGCAGTCAATGGATGTCAGTCTGGGTTTATCCTTCGATTTCTCAGAGGGTGGCGCAAGTAAACAGTGACTGCAGTAAGTGTGCTTTCAGAACTGCTAATGATATACCACCTGGTACTTAAAACGAAAGGCACAGTACGTACATAACCCACCTCAACCCGTTCTCGGGTTGCTTTGCAAAAGCATGCCTTGTACTGTCACATTCTGGCTCATGCATAACGCTGTGGCGGTACCTGTAAGTCGTTGGGCTGACGTTTATCTTCCGGGGGACGCTGCACGACTCAAATTTGTTGGCCAATGTGACGTTGTTCCCAAAGAGACAATAACGTGGCATTTGCACGCCAACGACTCCAGCGAAGACAGACCCGGTATGCAAACCAATGCGCATCTAAATAAGAGAAACACGAAAGATTAGATTATTGGCAACCCCCAGCCACTGTGCGTACTAAGTTAAAACACTGACAGCTGTTTATTTAAAGAGCTTGATCTGACGGAGCAGCGCTAATGACGCATGACCCACAGGAGCCAAGTCTGAGTGGATTACAGAATGCTACCAAACGACCCAGGCTGGTGCCAGTGCTTGCCTTCTCTGCTGATTCTTCTTCATGATGCTTAGTGGTTTCATTTGTATTTACTTCGGTGATCTTATTCGCAGAAGAATTAGTACATTCGGAATAAGACTGACTGGGGCCTGTCTAGTGTACCGCACACTGTGTAATAGACACGAAGGGGCACATTTACTGAACAATCACACTGCACATGGCGGCAAAGTCGCTGCACTCGATTGAGCTAGTGGGAGAGAACATCACCAAGCCATATTTACTAAGATACGGTGCTGTCGCTCTTTCCCCCAACACTGACCACAAACAGGCTGCCTAGCACCACCCACACACTTTTGCACCACAGTGCAAATGTGTGTGTGTCATGTGTAGCATAGGTTTTGTCCAACCAAGGCACCATTCCAGTACAAAATACTATTCCTACACCAACTTATAAACTTTTCCCACATGGTGCTGTTCTGGTCAGCCTACATCCAATCCGTGAAACATTAGGAGAAATAAACATATTGGTCCTTGGTAACACCTGCCTTGAGAAGGTGTTACATTTTCGTGAAACCCCCCCACCTACGATTGTTTGTAGAATGTGTCAAAAGCCATGGGTGGAAGCGTGAGACCACCAAGATACCATGCATTGGAAGCATCCTTGATGCACATTACATCAAGGCAAAGTAACACAAAACGTTATTTACATTATATTTAGGGCTACTTTCCACTGCAAAAATGTTTCAACAGTTTGCCGCAATTCGCACCACTTTTTGTTATTTTGCACTGGTTCGAATTGTTGATAAATCTGCCCTCAAGAGTATCAGTCTTATAATGGCATTCGCTTGTTCCCTTTATTGGAGTAAAAGGGCAATGGCCCTGGGAGAATGATTTCGGAGAATACAAACACATTTGCTTCTGTTTTTAATACTCTTCTTTGAGAGCTAAGCAACAAAAATCTCTTTTCGCTGTGTTACAATCAATGATAAATGTTTAGTACAGTACTTTTGCAATAATGTGCATCCTTTTTCTGCACAGTCATGCGTTTTTATACAATACATCATACAAGTTTACTTTTACTTTTTTTAAAAATCTAACAAATTGAAAGACAATATCAATGCACAAACGTGTGTCCTCGCTCGCACTCATGCAAGCTTCAGGGGGTTATTTTACAATTGCTCTGATGCCTTCGGTCAAGCGACCCTTAACTTACAACATGCACCAACCTGCTCTTTATGGGTTTTTGGAAGCATTACTTCTTCATGCAGGGAACCGGATTAGAAACACAAGGACCCCTTTCATCAATGTGTGACGAGGTTGTTGACTTACTGCCTGTAATCTCGTGTGTGGTGATGTCGGGCCAGAATACATACATTAAGTCGTTGTAGAGCATTGTCTATGCCTCAGGCTACACAAAAATCACCCCAGGAACTTTGGGGCAGTTTGGTGAAAGCTGGCTTAAATGATTTAAAATGACAGTCTCACTACTGTATCAAATATTGCTTATTAGAGAAATATAAACGATTAAAAAACAAATTGTTTCTCGACAGTTCTGGTCGGAGAAAACAATTTGTATCATTGCTGTTCTCTGTCTTGAAGTAAAGACTCTTCCCACATGCCTTCAGAATCGGCTCTGACTTCGCTTTGTTATGTTGTTAAACTTTTAGAGCAATTACTGCGGGGACACTGCAGGATTTACCAAAACTTAAAGTAAACACAATGGCCCTTTTGCATTTAACAAATTATCAATATGATCAAGAACAAAGAGTAAAACAGTAAATATACATACTATTGGAACACATAGAGGCAGATTTATGGATCAAGAATAGTTTAGCCTGTTTCCTTATCACTTCCTGGTGTCATGGCCACCATGTAAGCCCTGGACGAGATTCAACTTGCCATAACAAACCCGAAGACTGATTAGAATGTATTGACAGGTGTCTTTGCAGGATGCCCGAGGAGTTGAAGGAGGTGGAAGGGGGCTTCTTGCTTACCACTATACTCCACAGGGCTGCAGTAACTTAAAAGAGCTCATGCTGAACAACACATTTTCAGGATGGAAGGATGCAAGTTGGATACAGTTATTAAGGAGAGAGAGTCAGGCGACTAGAGTGAGTGCTAGTACTTTGTAGCCAACGGGAATCACACTGCCTCAATCCAAACCCAGCCGCCAATTCCATGGACCTTGAAATGATATCAGATACTTTTGGTGACAGGTTGCACTTTACTCTTGACATTAGTTCCATTAAAAATAAAAAAAATAATGATAATATGGTTCTTGCCTTACTTCCTACTCGCCAAATTGCAAATTCATCCCTTAAATGGCTACTTTGTGAATCATGATCATCCAAAGGTGAAAGTCTGCTGACTTTAGAATTTCAGAATTTGTAAGAATTATTCAGCTTATATATGTGCAAGGTCCTCTTTAAAGTGATATCTGAAATCCATTCACTGTGCAATCCTGCTTCAGCCACTACGGATTCACCTAAATTCTGACAATGTCTTCTGTAGCAGATTTAGAGCAGTTTTGAATTTCTGCATGCCATCATGACCAATTATCAAAGTTAATTGCAACCTGAAGCCGAGGCTTTATCTCCTCTTTTTGGCCAACTTTAGTTTCTCTGGAACCTAAAACTGGTTCATTTTAGTTCAGCTTTCTATTTGTTTATTTATTTCTTTTATTTAATAGTTTTGTATAGCGCCCCATCACAAAGGACAGTATTAGGGCACTTTAGATTTGAAAACAATGTTGCACAGTTTCATAATAACACAAGTTATACGTTTTAGAAATGTTATAGCATGCTACTGGGCAACAACAGAATAATTCCTAATTTTTACACAAACAGAAAATGTATGGTTTTACATAAATTCTGAAGGGCGATAAAGAAGGGTTGAGGAGGAAGAGAGTTAAAATGCAACAGCTGTTTCTGATGATATTAGTTTTGTGGTTTTACACTTCTAAATATTGGTAATTCAAAGTAAAAGAGCTCCTGCTTCCGAGTCCTCTTTCCCAGGATAGGTTGGCTTATTTAGGATGAAAACTGTATTGGCTAGGGAGCATATTTGACACTTTCTTTAATGGGAAGGCAAGGTAGGATTTACTGGCCATTTTAAGGCAATATTACACTCAACAGTCAGACTTATATCTTCAACAAGGAAGTTCGATCGCATCAGTTCAAGTTATATTTCCAATGCACAGAGCTTGGTTAGGTATGACTATTGATGACTACACCTAATCACACATGGCCACGAATGGAGTCATACTTAACTAAATCCTGCACATTTGACAAATTTAGGGCATTATTCACAGTTTGGCAGAGAGGCATATCTGGCAAAAAGTGGCATTCTTAGTATGGCAAAATGGTGGATGTCTGTATCTCCCCAACACTAACCATCAGTGTGTGTTCAACCCCCTCTTTTAAATATATATGGATAGAAGGCAGGCTTATTGGCTTTATCAGTAGGCAAGTACACCAACACATATAAAACAGACCTACCGACTTTGTCAAATGTCACCAATAAGTATGCAGACTGTTAGAAATTGGGGTTTCTGGTTGGCAGAGAAATGCACCCTGTCAAGCAGGAACCACAATCTACGTCAGGGTAGGTCACAACACAACCTAAATTATGCTGTGCTCACCCTCTTGAATATAGACACAGAGCAGTCAGGCTTAAATTAAGAGGCAATGTGTAAAGTATGTGTGCCACGCTTCATACAACAACACAGGGAAAACACACCAGGCTCCATACCAGGTACTATATAAAAGATTTTTATAAATAACACACGACAAAAACAATAAAAATCCATCCAGTAGAAGTTGAGATATGAATTATTAAAGATTAAATGCACAATATAGCAATTAAAAGCAAGTAGTGCCTAAAGAATTAATTGGTCACACTGGGCCGATGCCAAGTAAAGAGCTCAGGCCGACCACAATGGAGCGTGGGCCGGACACAGGACCCACGCAGGCCCAGGAGCAAAAGTACATTGATCCTGGTCGCAGTATCAAGATGTGTTGTTGATACACACGTAGTGGAGGTGTTGTGCCGAATCTCTCCATGCAATTGTGGCAATGTGTCGGTTCCATGAGTGGAATATCGGTTCTGAAGTGCAGCCGTTAAGAATTCATTCCACCAGGTTTCTTCACTCTGTAGGCGATGCATTGATCTTCTCCATGCAGTGGTGGTGATGCATTGTTTCCAAAGTGGTTGTTCCGAGTGGGATGTGCCTGTCCGTTTCCAGCAACAGCGGAAAATCATTCCTTCTGCTCTTGTAACAGAGGATGCATCGGTTTCACTGGAGCAAGCCCCTAGATCCATTTCCAAGGGTCCATTACTGGGGCTGCACCACTTGGCAGAAAAGACTCACAAGCAGATGAGCCTAAGGGTTAGAACAAGCGGGTTCTAAGTCTTTTGTGCCCCTGAGACATTAGGCATCAGGAGGCAAACCAGCAAGCCCATGGAGTCGCTCTGGATTAAAGTGATGCACGTCCAGTCCTTCTCACCCAGGCAGAGAGAGAGCAGCAGTGCAACACAGCAAGGCAAGAGTTCAGCAAACAGCAGTAACAGCAGAGTGGCAGTCTCTGAGCAGCACAGAGTGGTCACAGGTCCAGAAGTGTACTGATTTGTTACCGCAAGAGGTCCAGTACTTATACTCAGTGGTGCCTTGAAGTGAGAAGGACTTTAAAAAAAGCTTTGAAGTGCACAGAGGTTCTCCCTTCCTCCCCTTGGCTCCTGGCACACGACAGCATGGTAATCAATCCCTTGTGTGGGGACAGGACACAGCTCCTTCCGGTGTAAGCATCAGCTCCTCCCTCCCATTCTGCTCAGGTTGTCCCTTCTGTATGCAGATGACCACTCAGGCACATATACCCTTCCTTTTAGTGGGATTGTCTAGAGGGAATGCAGGAAGCCAGCTGTCACCCACCCCATATATGTATTCCAGAGGCAGGCAGACAGCACCAAATGGAGAAAAAAGAGGAAATGCCAACTTACTAAAAGGGCACTTGCTAAATTAGAAATTAAAATCCAACTTCGCCATGAGTTGTGATTTTAAATTGTGAGTTCAGTGACACTACACCTGAAAAAGTCTATCTCTTCACAATTGGGAGTTACACTTAAAAGATGTAATAAGGTATGCCCAATGATATCCTATGGGAGAGATACGTCTTGCAGTTGTGAAAAACGAAATTGGGAGTTTTTCACTACCAAGACATGTCAAGTTTAAAAGTACATAGCCTGCCTTTTGAATACAATACACCCTGCTCTGTGGGTTACACAGGTCCTATCTTAGGGGTGACTTATACTATCAAAAGAGAAAGTTTAGGCCTGAAAAGAGGGGTTACTTGCTAGGAAAACATGGCATTGTGAAACTGCACACACAGGCTCTGCAATGGCAGGCCTGAGACATGGTTAAGGGGCTACTTATGTGGGTGGCGCAATCAGTGATGCAGGCCCACTAGCAGCATATAATTTGCAGGCACTGGGCATGTAGTACACATTACAAGGGACTTATAAGAACTTTTTCCAATTCCAATTTTTCCAATTGGAGATGAACCAATATTATGTTTAAGGAAGAGAGCACAAGCACTTTAGCACTGGTTAGCAGTGGTAAAGTGCACAGAGTCCTAAAGCCAGCAAAAACAAGGTAAGAAAAATGGAGGGAGGCAGGCAGGCAGGCAAAAAAAGTGGGGGAAGACCACCCGAGGCTGTCAGGTCTAACTCAGACTTACTGGCAGTGTCAAAGAATTTGCACACTACAATATGAAAGGCAGGCCTATTGGCATTAGCATGAGGTTAGCACATCAACCTACACAAAACAAACATATTGACTTGTCAAAAATTCACCACAATAATTTTGCAAGAACAAGCTGTTCCTGCAAAAACGAATATTTTGCAGGAACTGCTATTGCATTTTGTCTACAACTTACCACAATAATTTATCAATCGCCATACGCCAAAAGAATCCTTTAAGTACACAAAGGAAAATGCATTACAATTATTTTACCAAACAAAGTTGAAAAGAAGCTATTTTATTCCAAACATGAAAGTGTGTTTGAGTCTTAATTTAACAAACTTCAGGCCACAAAACTCAGCCAAAGAACCAACCACAAGAGTTCCCTGCACTCTGGCTGAAGAAAACAGAGGCAAAGGGCCTAATTACTATTGCCATGCTGCAACACTACCAAAGTTGTCCGCGCACTGCCCGCCCTAATATAACCTTTGATTATGTTAGGGTATGGCAGTTTAGGGCATGAAGTTTAGAGGCCAGCAGCCCTTTTCTGTACTTGATGTGTGCACTGCTGAGCCTAAGGTCAGTTTAAAAGTAGCCGTGTGTGTGCAGAAAGAGGCAAGAGAGGTGCAGAAAGAGGCAGGAGAGGTGCAGAGAGAGGGAAGAAGGGTGCAGAAAGAGGCAAGAGGGGTGCAGAAAGAAACAAGAGAAGTACAAAAAGAAGCAACAGAGGTGCAGAAAGAGGCAAGAGAAGTTCAAAAAGAAGCAGCATAGTTACAGAAACGGGCAGAAAAGGGGCAGTAAGAGGGACAGGGGCACAGAAAGAGAGAAGAGGGGTACCAAAAGAAGCAAGAGGGGTGCAGAAATTTCCAAGAGATGTGCAGAAATAAGCAAGAGCAGTGCAGTAGGAAACAACAAAGGTGCAGAAGGAGGCAAGAGAGGTACAGAAAGAGGCAAAAGAAGAGCAGAAACAAGCAAAAGAGATGTGGAAAGGGGCTAGAGGGGTACAGAAAGAGGGAAGAGAGGTGCACATAGAGGGAAGAAGGGTACAGAAAGAGACAAGTGGGGTGCAGAAATAAACAACAGAGGTGCACAAAGAAGCAAGAGCAGAGCATGAATAACCAACAGAGGTGCAGAAAGAGGCTAGAGGGGTGCAGAAAGAGGCAGGAGAAGTACAGAAAGAAGCAAAAGAGGTACAGAAAGAGGCATGAAGGGTGCAGGAAGAGGTAAGAGTTGTGCAGAAAGAACCAAGAGACATGCAGGAAAATGGAAGTAGGGGTGCAGAACGTAGCAAGAGAGGTATAGAAACAAGCAGGAGAAGTGCAAAAAGAAGCAACAGAGGTACATAAAGAGGCAAGAGGGGTACAGAAAGAGGCAAGAGAAGTGCAGAAGGAAGGAACAGAGGTGCAGAAAAGGGCAAGAAAAGTGTAGCAAGAGGCACAGAGTTGCAGAACTAGGCAAACAAGTTGCACAAAGAGAGAACAGGGGTGCACACTCAGGCAAGAGAGGTAGATAAAGAACCAACAGAGGTGCAGAAAGAGGTAAGAGGGGTGTAGAAATATGCAAGAGAGTAGCAGGTAGACGCAAGAGCAGTGCAGAAAGAACCAACAGAGGTGCAGAAAGAGGCAAGAGGGTGCAGAAAGAGGCAAAAGAGGTACAGAAAAAAGTAAAAGAGGTGCCGAAAGAGGTAATAGGGGTGCAGAAAGAAGCATGGGAGGAGCAGAAAGAGGCTAGAGAGGTGCACACAGAGGCACGAGGGGTGCAGACATTTGAAAGAGAAGTGCAGAAAGAAGAAACAGAGGTGCAGAAAGAAGCAACAGAGGTGCAGAAAGAGGCAAGAGGGATGCAGAAAGAAGCAAGAGAAGTGCAGAAAGAAGGAACAGATGTGCAGAAAGAGGCAAAAGGGGTACAGAGAGACAAGAGAGGTGCAGAAAGAGGCAAGAGAAGTACAAAAAGAAGCAACAGAGATGAAGAAAGAGACAAAAGAACTGTAGAAAGAGGGGAGTTGCAGAAACAGGCAAGAGATGTGCAGAAAGAGGGAATGGGTTTCCAGAAAGAGGCAAGTGGTGCAGAAAGAGGAGAGAGAGGTGTAGAAAGAGGGAATAAAGGTACAGAAAGAGGCATAAAGGGTGCAGAAAAAAAGCAAGAGAAGTACATAAAAGAAGCCAGAGCAGTGCAGAAAGAAGCAACAGAGGTGCAGAAAGAGTCAAGAGGAGTGCAGAAAGAGGCAAGAGCAGTGCAGAAAGAACCAAGAGACTGGCAGAAAAAGGGAAATAGGGTGCAGAAAGAGCCACAAGGGGTGCAGAAAGAAGGAAGAGAAGTGCAGAAAGAAGCAACAGAGGTGCTGAAAGAGGCACAAAGGGTGCAGAAAGAGGTAAGAGAAGAGCAGAAAGAAGCAACAGAGGTACAGAAAAAGTCAAGAGGGGTACAGAAAAAGGAAAAGAAGTGCAAAAAGGAAGCAACAGAGGTGCAGAAAGAGGCAAGAGAAGTACATAAAGAAGCAAGAGCAGTGCAGAAGAACCAACAGATGTGCAGAAGGAGACAAAAGGGGTGCAGAAAGAAGCAAGCGCAGTGCAATAAGAAAGAACAGAGCTTCAGGAGGAGGCAAGAGGGGTGCAGAAAGAGGCAAGAGCAGTGCAGAAAGAACCAAGAGACGGGCAGAAAAAGGGAAATAGGGAACAGAAAGAGCCACGAGGGGTGCAGAAAGAAGGAAGAGGAGTGCAGAAAGAAGCAACAGAGGTGCTGAAAGAGGCACAAAGGGTGCATAAAGAGGTAAGAGAAGTGCAGAAAGAAGCAACAGAGGTACAGAAAGAGGCAAGAGGGGTATAGAAAAAGGAAGAGAAATGCAAAAGGAAGCAACAGAGGTGCAGAAGGAGGCAATAGAAGTACATAAAGAAGCAAGAGCAGTGCAGAAAGAACCAACAGATGTGCAGAAGGAGACAAGAGGGGTGCAGAAAGAAGCAAGCGCAGTGCAATAAAAAAGAACAGAGCTTCAGGAGGAGGCAAGAGGGGTGCAGAAAGAGGCACGACCAGTGCAGAAAGAACCAAGAGACGGGCAGAAAAACGGAAATAGGGTGCAGAAAGAGCCACGAGGGGTGCAGAAAGAAGGAAGAGAAGTGCAAAAAGAAGCAACAGAGGTGCTGAAAGAGGCACAAAGGGTGCAGAAAGAGGTAAGAGAAGTGCAGAAAGGAACAACAGGGGTACAGAAAAAGTCAAGAGGGGTACAGAAAAAGGAAGAGAAGTGCAAAAAGGAAGCAGCAGAGGTGCAGAAGGAGGCAAGAGAAGTACATAAAGAAGCAAGAGCAGTGCAGAAGAACTAACAGATGTGCAGAAGGAGACAAACGGGGTGCAGAAAGAAGCAAGCGCAGTGCAATAAGAAAGAACAGAGCTTCAGGAGGAGGCAAGAGGGGTGCAGAAAGAGGCAGGAGCAGTGCAGAAAGAACCAAGAGACGGGCAGAAAAAGGGAAATAGGGAACAGAAAGAGCCACGAGGGGTGCAGAAAGAAGGAAGAGAAGTGCAGGAAGAAGCAACAGAGGTGCTGAAAGAGGCACAAAGGGTGCATAAAGAGGTAAGAGAAGTGGAGAAAGAAGCAACAGAGGTACAGAAAGAGGCAAGAGGGGTACAGAAAAAGGAAGAGAAGTGCAAAAAGGAAGCAACAGAGGTGCAGAAGGAGGCAAGAGAAGTACATAAAGAAGCAAGAGCAGTGCAGAAGAACCAACAGATGTGCAGAAGGAGACAAAAGGGGTGCAGAAAGAAGCAAGTGCAGTGCAATAAGAAAGAACAGAGCTTCAGGAGGAGGCAAGAGGGGTGCAGAAAGAGGCAAGAGGGGTGCAGAAAGAAGGAAGAGAAGTCCAGAATGAACCAACAGAGGGTGCTGAAAGAGGCACAAAAGGTGCAGAAAGAGGTAAGAGAAGTGCAGAAAGAAACAACAGAGGTGCAGAAAGAGTCAAGAGGGGTACAGAAAAAGGAAGAGAAGTGCAAAAAGAAAGCAACAGAGGTGCAGAATTAGGCAAGAGGGGTGCAGAAAGAAGCAAGCACAGTGCAATAAGAAAGAACAGAGCTTCAGGAGGAGGCAAGAGGGGTGCAGAAAGAGGCAAGAGCAGTGCAGAAAGAACCAAGAGATGGGCAGAAAAAGGGAAATAGGGTGCAGAAAGAGCCACAAGGGGTGCATAAAGAAGGAAGAGAAGTGCAGGAAGAAGCAACAGAGGTGCTGAAAGAGGTACAAAGGGTGCAGAAAGAGGTACGAGAAGTGCAGAAAGAAGCAACAGGGGTACAGAAAGAGGCAAGAGTAGTCCAGAAAGTGGGAAGAGAGGTGCAGAAATAAGCAACAGAAGTGCAGAAAGAAGCAAGAGAGGTGCAGAAAGAAGCAACAGAGGTGGAGAAAGAGGCAAGAGGGATGCAGAAAGAAGCAAGAGAAAAGCAGAAAGAAGGAACAGATGTGCAGAAAGATGCGAAAGGGGTACAGAGAGACAAGAGAGGTGCAGAAAGAGGGAAGAGAAGTGCAGAAAGAAGCAACAGAGGTGCTGAAAGAGGCACAAAGGGTGCAGAAAGGGGTAAGAGAAGTGCAGAAAGAAGCAACAGGGGTACAGAAAGAGGCAAGAGTGGTGCAGAAAGAGGGAAGAGAGGTGCAGAAATAGACAAGAGAAGTGCAGAATGAGGCAGCAAGTAAATTGCTGAAAGAAGCAAGGGGTGTAAAAAGAATCAAGAGAAGTGCAGAAAGAGGCAAGTGAGTTGCAGAAACAGACAATAGAGGTACAGAAAGAGGGACCAAGGGTGCATATAGAGACAAGAAAGGTGCAGAAATAGGTAAGAGGGGTGCAGAAAGAGGCAAGAGGGGTGCAGAAATTTGCAAGAGAGCTGCAGAAGAAAGAGCAGTGCAATAGAACCAACAGAGGTGCAAAAAGAGGAAAGTGGGGTGCAGAAAGAGCCAAGAGAACTGCAGAAAGAAGCAAGAGAGTTGAGGAAACAGGCAAAAGGGTGCAGAAAGAGGGTACAGGTGGGCAGACTGAGGCAAGAGAGGTATAGAAAGAGGCAAGAGGGGTGCAGAAAAAGGTAAGAGGGATGCAGAAATGTGGAACAGAGGTGCAGAAAGAAGTAAGAGCTGTGCAGAAAAAAACAACATAGGTGCTGGAAGGGGCAAGAGGGGTACAGAAAGAGACATGTGAAAGGTAAGGAGGATGCAGAAATTTGGAACAAAGGTGCAGAAAGAAAATCAGTGCAGAAAGGGTTAGGAGAGGTACACAAAGAGGCAAGAGGGATACAGAAAGAGGCAGGAGGGGTGCAGAAAGAAGGAAGATAAGTGCAGAAAGAAAAAAAAAGGTGTATAAAGAGGAAAGAGAAGTGTAGAAAGAGGAAAGAGAGGTGCAGAAACAGGCAGGGGAGGTGCAGAAAGAGGGAACAGGCGTGCAGAAAGAGGCAAGAAGGGTACAGGAAGAAACAAGTGAGGTGCAGAAAGAGGCAACCTAGGTGCAGAAAGAGGTAATATATGCGCAAAAAGAGGCAAGAAAGGTGCAGAAAGAAGCAAATACCAATTTAACACCCACATTTAGCAATAAGTAACAGGTGACCATTCTAAGTTTGCAAAGGGCCTTCCACCATACTGTAACACTTGTCGCTGCATTTTTGGTAACATTTGAGCAAGAAAAAAGGCTTATTTGTTCAAATCTGCAGATTAGGCAGCAGATGATGGATTATGTGGCTAATGCGGAAAATGAATAATTGTGCAAAATTTGTTGCAGCCAAACAGTCATATAATTCAATTGGCCCTGCTCATACCTCAGAGGCTCCCTTCTGATCCCTTCTTTTTTTATCTCATAGAGTTCATAATTTAGCTTCTATGGATACGAGGAAGACTAAACCTGAGGTTACCACTCCACAACACAGAGGGTAATTTACCACAAAATTACTCTCCATAACAAATAATCCCACTCTCCATAATTCCTATACTTTAAATACCACATACTTTCTATCTACATAATTTCACTGCACAACATACCACATAATTCCACTACACACAAAGTATATCCACTCCACTCCAAAAACACATTAGTAAAAAACTTTTAGATTTACAATGCCAATAGCTCTAACTCTTGCAAATGCGAGATCTATTACAATACAAATGCTTTTTTAACTGGTAGTCACGCTTGCAGAGTGGTGGAGAAAGGGGGATCGCCTCCAACCAGTGTTCAGGAATTCTGCTGTGTAGGACTTACAGGAGGTACCAGGAGGGCTTCTTGGCCCCCAAAGTGTCTCAGGAGTAAAGTGAACTTCATCCCTTAACCAGTACTGTGCCAGGAGGTGCATTTGCAGAGTGGTGGAGAAGGAGGGGGGCGTGGACTCGAAAACCTCTTATTTATTTATTTACTTGTATAGCGCTAGAAGGCAACCCCCGAAAGGGTATCTCCGTGCTTACGCTTTACCAAAGAGCCAGGATCTGGTACTAAACAGTGAAATGAAGGGGGAGAAACCTAACAGGCGACAAATAAAAAAGTTTTCAGGGACTTCTTGAAGGATTGAAAATTTATAGTATTTTTGAGAGCAGAGGGCAGTGAGTTCCAAAGGATGGGGCCTTTGTAGGACAGGGCTCGCCCTCCCAGCCTAGCTTTTTTTATCCTAGGAACCTGGAGTTGTTGCTGACTGCTGCAGCACAGGGTACGACTGGGTTTGTAGGGTTTGAATATTTCTTTTAAATCCCACTGTGTGAGACTTAGTAGAGGTAACATTAGAGGTAGTTGGCCCCCTCCTATTACCTCCAGTATGTCCCACAGAGGAGCATTGCTAAGTTCTCATAGCAGGCCATGCCCCCTTTTCCCACCAATCTGCAAACACGCTCCCTCTCGCACTCTTGCATGGGGAGTAAACTCAAATTCGCTGGTGGGGTCCTTAGGGGCCAACTAGCCTACCTGTTACCTCCACTAAAACCCATACAGTGGGACTGCTGACAGGTGGACAAATGCCATGCCCGCTTTGTCCACCACTATGCAAACGCATATCCTGGCACGCTCTTGGTTGAGAGGTGAAGTCCCCTTGCTTATGAGGGTCCTTAGGGGCCAACTAGCCCTCCTGGTACCTCCAGTAAACCCCACAAAGCTGGATTGCTGAGAGGGGTCCGAGGCCACGCCTTCCTTTTACACCACTCTGTAAACATGCCACCTGGCACACCGCTGCTCGGCCACTTTAGTCCTGAGGTCCTCAGGACAAAAGAGGACCGTATCGCCCCACCAGCAATGCTCCAAGAGGCCCGTTTGCAGAGTGGTGTAGAAAGGAGCATGGCCTTGGACCACCTCTCAGCAATCCCACTGTGTGGGGCTTACTGGAGGTACATGGTGGGCTAGTTGGCCCTGAGTGCCCATCCGAATTCAAGGGGACTTAATCCCCAACTTAGAACGTGCCAGGAGGCATGTTTGCAGCGTGGTACAGGGAGGGGGCAAGGCCTCCGGCGATATGATATTTTTTGTTTGTTTTTGTTAGAAGGGAAGCTGTGTGGCCCCTTCTCTTAATATTTTTGGGGCCCTGGGGACCCCATCCCCCAGGGCCTAGCCAGCCTTTTCCATTTTACGAGGGGGCAGAGTGGCCCCCCTCCTGAGGCCTTTATCGGCCCGGGGCATTGCCTCCTTTTTTTAAATTAATAAATATTTGAGAGAGCGGGCTGCTTGGCCCCGTCCCTGGGCCACTTCTGGCCCCTGGGACCCCATCCCCCGGGGTCGGTCCTCAGGTTGGGGATCACAGGGAAGCCCCAATGCCTCCTGCTGGAGCCGGCATTGCTTTTGGGTAAAGGGAGCTGCTAACATGCAGCTCCCCTTGTCCAAAAGCAATTCTGCTTTGCTTCTTGGAAGCAAGAGCAGGTTTCCTGCTTTCGCTTGCAAGAAGCAAAGCAGTGTTTGCTATGGCAGGGCGGGAGCCGTGCTCCCGCCCTGCCATAGTAAACAGCAATTTCCTGGGGGTGGGCACCCCGGGACATTGCAGGAGCCTGCTGTGAAGGGTGCTAGTCCCCAGGGCCAGAGAGGGACTCCCAACTGATTTAAGCCTTGTGGAAGTGGTGGTCCTTGGGGCTCCGCAACGAACACCTGTATTTAAATAATTAGTGCCCTGGGGATGTGGTGGTCCCCCGGGAAGTGTGGGTGGGCCCCCCATGCATTTATTTAAAAAGGGGGGGGTCCCCGGGGTTGAGTGCCCCCGCACATTCTGGATGAAGCCCCGGGAAGGTGGCAGTCCGGGGGGCTTATAAAATCTTATCTTAATGTTTTTATGATATATGTACAAAATGGAATTGTATTGAATAAATCCTGCTTTTTTATATATGACTTGTTATTGTAATTTGTAGAATCTGTTACTTTTTATGTGAATTGCATTTGCCTTTTTTGACATTGTAGTATTATTGGTTCCTTGTGGGCTTAGGATATTTGACCACCAGCAATCTCGAATAGGCTGTGCCACCTCATTACAGTATTTAACTGTTTTATAGGGACTTTTTGGTTTCAGGCACACAATTATCCCCAGAGACAGCAGAGCACGGTGCAGGGCGAGTATCAGGAGTTTTGGCAAAACTTTTGTATCCCTGAGTTTCCAACAGGAGGCCAGCTCTTCTCAGGCCCTTGGAGACAGTTATACTTCAGAGGGGACAAAGCACAGCTCCTCTTCAAGTAGCGGAACACAGCACACAACAGAAAGTCCCTTAGTCCTCTTCCTCAGCAACAACAGCAACTGCCGGTCAGCCCCCAGACACACATCAATGCCAGCACTTTTTCTCAGTCTTATTCAGCTGTTCTTCTTTGGCAAGGATTCCTCCTTGATCACGAAGTTTCTTAGTCTAAAGTTTAGGGCTTTCAGCTCAGCTATTTATACCCCAAAAGACTTTGTTCTTCATGTGTGGGGGGTCTTGGACCCATTCCAAACCAGTTCTGTGTGCACTCAGCCAGTGTACATCTTCAGAGAGTCCGCCTACCACCGTACAAGTCAGAGGCCTCCAAAGTCATCTGCGGCGTCCCTCAAGGATCCTCGCTGAGCCCCACCCTCTTCAACGTCTACATGAGCCCCCTCGCGGCCATCGCACGCCAACACAACCTCAGCATAATCTCCTACGCCGACGACACCCAGCTGATCCTCTCCCTGACCAACGACCCCGCCACCGCCAGAGCCAACCTACACGAAGGGATGAAAGAGGTAGCCGAGTGGATGACGACCAGCCGCCTGAAACTGAACTCTGACAAGACGGAGGTCCTCATCCTGGGCTCTTCACCCTCCGCCTGGGACGACTCCTGGTGGCCTCCCGCCCTGGGCACCGCACCCAAACCGACAGACCATGCACGCAACCTGGGCTTCATCCTGGACTCCTCCCTCTCCATGACCAGGCAAGTCAACAACGTCTCCTCGGCGTGCTTCAACATCCTACGCATGCTACGGAAGATCTTCTGGTGGATCCCCACCGAGACCAGGAAGACCGTCACCCAGGCCCTCGTCACCAGCCGACTGGACTACGGCAACGCCCTCTACGCCGGTACCACCCCCAAGCTCCAGAAGAGACTCCAGCGGATCCAGAACGCCTCAGCCAGACTCATCCTCGACATCCCACGAACCAGCCACATCTCCGGACATCTGAGAGACCTTCACTGGCTCCCTGTCAACAAAAGAATCACCTTCCGCCTCCTCACCCACGCTCACAAAGCCCTACACGACCAAGGCCCGAGCTACCTCAACAGCCGCATCAACTTCTACGCTCCCAAACGCCACCTCCGATCAGCCAACCACGCCCTCGCCGCCGTCCCCCGCATCCGAAGAGCGACTACAGGAGGAAGGTCCTTCTCCTACCTGGCCGCCAAGACCTGGAACTCCCTCCCGGCCGACCTGCGCCTGACCCAAGACCACCTCTCCTTCAGGAAGAAGCTGAAGACCTGGCTGTTCGAGCAGTAGCGGCACCCCCCCTTCCCCAGCGCCTTGAGACCCTACGGGTATGTAGCGCGCTCTATAAGTGTAATTGATTGATTGATTGATTCCTTAGTGAGTGTGGGCCAGGGCTATCAGACGCACCACAGGAGGTGGAGCCAGCATTGTGGAAGGCAGGCACAGACCTATTCAGACCCAGGTGCTACTCCTCCCACCACTCTACATGCCTATAGGTTTATTCAGCCTAATGCTGACTCAACTAGCCTCCGGGAGCCACCCCGGTCCCTGTCACTTACAAACCAGACAGTCAATTCACAAACAGGCAGAGGCACACAGAGTGCTATTTTCAAACACTGCATTGAAAAACAATCCTCCCTACAAGATGTGTTATTAAATTCTGAGTTCAGAGATACCAGATTCTCAACTTCTATCTTGCTGCTGTGGGAAGATATGCAGGTACACATGCTACACAGAATTCCCCATTCTATCCTATGGGCAAGCTAGCCTTTGAATAGTGAATTTTTTTTCTTTCAGTATTTCACTATCAGGACATGGTGCCCACACTAGAACAATCCCTACCTTTCACATACACTGCACCCTGCCCAAGGGGTACCTTGGGCCTACCATAGGGGTGTACATTGTGTAAGAAAAGGGAAGGGTGAGGCCTGCCAAGTGTGTACACTTGGCCAGGACAACATGGCAGATAACAAACCGAGCACAGGCACTGCGGTGGCAGGCCTGAGACCACTTTTCAGCGCTACTCATGTGGGTGGCACAATCAGTAGCATTTGAATTACCAACCCTAGCACACTCAGTGTGCTTTACTAGGGACCTACTGGTAAAACAAATATGCCAATCATGGATAACCAATCACAATAACAATTTACACAGAGAGCATTTGTACTTTAGCACTGATCAGCAGTGATAAAGTGCCAAGGGTCCTGTAGCCAACAACCACAGGTCAGGAAAAACAAAGGAGGAAGAAGCGAAACATTTGGGGATAACCCTGCAAAAACAGCCATTTCCAACAAATGTACTGTATGGTATTTCACTTTAGAAAAATACATTCTGTGCCACTCTATTACATGACACTTCAGTGTACGTCACTAGAACCTATGCTTCTATAATTAACCCTACTGAATTGTATGACACTCTACTGTATGCTACTACACTATATGCCACTGCAATGTACATCTCAAGACTTATTAAACTCTACATTATGACAGTTAATTGTGCGCTTCTCCACTGTATGTCAGTACACGTTAGGCTACTCCAGTATTCACTCTTGCACAGTACCCTATTACACTGTACACCTCTGAACTATTCCACTCTGCATCACTGAACTGTACTGCACTCCACTATAAACCAGTCTACTTTATGTAATTGTGCTTAAAAACACTACACTGTACGACGCTCAACTTTACTTAAGCCCACTCTACATCAATAAACTGTAGACACAGCACACACGGTGGTTGTTCTAGTGGGGTGATTGAGCTCTAAGGCAGTACGCAAATGTTATTGGGTAGACTTAGGTGTAAGTGTGAGGTAAAATGCTAGGGAGAACCACCCCTCTCCCTAGATTGTGGTAAACCACAGACAAAGAACTCAAAGGGCCCCTGCACATGCTAGTAGTAGATAGACTTAAGTTAGTACAGTTGTGAGTGTAGGACAGAAAGAAACACTGTTCATTCATTGCTCTGTGTGGTTCAGGGATTTATAGTCCTTGTTGTGCGTTCCTTGGTACAGAGTCTTTGCCTAGCCAACACGTGTTTCGTCGCTACCATGAAATACACAGCGACTTCTTCCGGGCTAAATTCCTATGCTTGAGGTCCTTTTTGTCAGTTGTACTTCTGTCCCGAAGGTAAATAGATGGCCTCATGAGTACCAGAGACTGGAGTTCCATTTAATTAAAGTTTTCTCATGAAGCAGATTCTATATTCTGTGATGTAGGCGAGTATTTAAAATATGCAGTTACTGGTTATGACGAAAACCCTATTCGTAGAGTTGTGGCTGTAAACCAGAATTAGTTGTGTGGCCGCTGGTCACCTGATCCGGTAAAGCAGCTGGTGAAGTCTCCCGCGTGTGAGAGGGACCGGGCACCTGCATCACAGCAGCTAAATATTACATAGTCAACAGTCACTTTAATGACTATGGGATCCTGAAATCATCACTGACGTAGAGCAGAAAATCCTGTCTTCTGAAATTTGCAACAGAAAGACAAATTTAACAAAGTATCTCTTCCAAGGTTATTTCTGTGCTGCTTTCAAAGCATGGTGTCTGACATTTGACTTTGAAAATAACACATTTTGCAAATTTCACATATAAGTAACTATCCAAGTGACCCATTTTCTGAAGGCTTGACTCATGTTCCTACTAATTGATACGATTTTAATTTCTGTACTGATACTGATTTATCAAGCACAAGGTGTTTGTAACTCAAGATCTACAAACATGCAACATTTTAAGATGAAGGTGACAGTTCATTCTTAGTAAGTCTGGAGTGCAAGGCAACAAAACATCCTCAGTTTGCTGGAGGAGTTTCTAGTTCTTCAGAAGTCCATATATTTAATGACAAAACTGGGAGAATTATGCACATCCATTAGAAATATACCAATCCCCTTCCCAGACAAGGCAACTTTTATATTAATCTAGATAAAAAATTCTGCTTGACTCAGATGGGTTGCTGATGGCATACATAAGCTTGCAAAATATCCTGCCAATAGGCAGACCCAAGATGATATTGGTGCTGGGGTATCACAATGCTGTAATCATTCTTTACAGAGGCACTATACATGGGAGATGGTAGGGTTGCTAGAAGAGGAAATGCATATGGGCTTATTTTGATGTCGGGCGGACTTGTGCCCGACACCGTCACAGAAACGGGAACGACTGACCTCCAGTCAGTGGTCCTAACGGCCTAATCACAATGCGACCACACATGCTGCAGTTGCATACTTCCATTCCTGTATGGGAGCTTGTGTTATGGCCATAAACCAGCGGTATAACAAGCTCCCATAGAGTAAAGGGAGTCTGTGTTCACCCTTGCACCCCGTAGGAGTCCTGCTAGGGGCCCCCAAACACGCTTTCCGACAGGGTTGCCTTGTCGGAAAGGCCAACATGGAAAGCCTGCCAGAAACTGTGCATTGTAATCCAGAAGGCAAAAACGCCTTCCATTCGGATTATGGGTCAGTCTCCCACTAGCAGACGGGCTCCTGGAGGTCGTCAGAAGGCAGCCAGAATGACTGGCCAGTTTCAATTATGACCGGCTTTATTGTAAATAAATGGTCGGAATGGAAACCGATGATCTTGGTTGTAAGGCCTCCGACCTAAGGTCGGAGGCTTTAAAGCCGAGATCGTAATTGAGCCCATAATATTTGTTATTACTCCACTCTTGTGAGTTGCTGGATTATTGTCGGGCACTGTGAATTCCCTATACCTCACACACTCAGGGAAAGGCTTGGTGAATAGAGGATACCTATTATTTTGAGTCATTCCATAGTTCAAAATACAATTCATTTGTTAATTCAATTGCACCAGACCTTCATATTTTAATGTTTTTGGCTTTAGTATCTGCCCCAATGCACTGCTCATTATCTCATACCTGATGCACAGATGACATCACAAATTGGACAACAAATGACATTAAATGTGACATCAAAAGGCAAACTCACCATGTGGCCCAATTGTTGCTGAACACAGCATTTAGCCCAAAGGAATTTGGCCATGTCCTGCACCCAACCTCATGTGCTAGAAACCTTGATGTGCATGGCCTTTGATTCACTTGCATAAGCAGCCGCTACATGGCCTGCATAGCACTTCCCACCCAACCAATATCTGAAAATCGTGGCCTGTTACCAGGCCTTGCATCTAAACTAGGGAAGATGTAAATGGTTAAACAATATTTGAGATCGGCAGTGATTTGTGATGTTATCTGTTTCATTGTATGAGAAGCTATAAGTGCTTAGTGGAAACTATGGTATATTGAGTTTTTTTTACACTTTATGCTGTCTACCAAGATTCTATTATGAAGTAAAGAACCATACTAAAGGTTTACTTAGGGTTTTCATTTTCAAGGTTCGCTCTCTTTATGCAGCCAATAAATGCCAACTTGTACTGTGGTGTATTTAATGTATGCTCCAAAAAAAACTCATTGTGTGTCACAATCTCTAGAATTAGTAATATCGATAAGAGCTGCAAAAAATATTTTCTTGCCATCTGCAGATTGTGCTGCAAATTATGTGGGAAGTGTGGTAAATAAATAATCATACAGTAAATGCTGAATCGACAAAATATAATTATTTGAACTTCGCTGACCATTGTTAATTTTTGAGATCAATAGTCTTCTCATAAACAGTAACATTCTAATTCCGATGAATGCCTATTGTAAAGTCTAATTCGAAGAAAACAGCTTGAACAATTTCTCTCTTCAACAGACCTATCGTGTTTCTTAACAAATCATTGGGTGTTTTTCTACAAAATTCTACATTCCTGAGTACATAATTAAATATTGTGCTCTTCATTTTACAGAAGCAATAAAATTGTTTAAAACAACATTTCCCTTATAATATTTAATAAATATTTCACTACGTGAAAAAATATATCTTTCTATGTATTAACCGGAATTATGCATGTTACATAAAAATACTTTGGGCCTTATTCACAAAGGTAAACCTAGACCTTTGTGGAAGTTTCCGCTTGTTCAGTATTCACAAAACTGCAATATAATAGTAAGTTTAGGTATGCGGAGACTGCAGTCAGAGCTGAGAACTCCACAGGTAAAAAGAGAGGCCTGTCCTATCTTTGTATGTGTGGAGTTCTCCGCCCAACTGTGGAGTTTCTGCACTCATAAACTTACTATCTAAATACAATGCTGTGCATACTGAAAAAAGTAACCTTACGCAAACGTGTACGTTTTTCTTTTTTAATCAGACCTATAATATGTAACACAATATTGTTGTTATGATGTTACTCCAAAGCCTAAGAAAGCTTAACATTTTTCCATGTATGGTACCTATGCAAACCACAACTCAGGCCCCTGCCCGATGGAAAGGTAAAAGAGTCCGCACTGCATCACCGTATATTCCTTTTAATTGTGTATTCTTTGCTGAATTTCACAGATTTTGAAGAGTTAGTTCTACTTATTACTGTTGGTTGAGTGGATATGCTTAAATGTGTGTGGTACATGTGGTGTTGAATGATAAACCCTATGCATAGTGCTGCAGCCCCCCCCCCTCCATTGTTTCCTAGCATTCAGTTGTGTGCAGCCTGAGCTGACTGCAGGCCCATACTACCAAGCACACATGAAGCAACATGGCAACTACACAAGCAGGTTGCAAGGTAAGCCCAGTTCTGTTATCTCCATTTTCAATACAAATCAGTCAAGGGACACCAACGCTATTAGCAAATACATGTTTTAGTTTCATTATGCCCACCTTCATTTACTTTGATTTGACATACCAAGAGAAAGGTACATTCCTGTAGAATTGAGTCAATTTGTCAATGGGTGCAAGTGAAATCCTTAACTTGCTAACAGCCTTCAACTTTAATAGCAAAAACAACAGTTGATGGATAGAATGCAGAACAATGTCATACATTCAACCCAGTACAGAGATCTGGGCCTAAATCCATCGTTTTGTTGAACTCCATACCACCCCAGTTCAGACATGGCCATGTGCAAATCAGCGTTGACCCTGTGCCTCATGGGAACAGTCCAGCCCGAACTGCCAAGCCATGTCTTTCCTGGACCGGAATCAAGCATCCTAGGACCGGTTTCTGGCTATCAGCTGTCTTCAGCCAGGATAGCTTGACTCCTGTGGTGTGGAGTGCATGGGACTCAAGTCTGAGCATACCCATCTCACTCGGTGACAAATGCAAAAACAACAGTTGATGGACAGAATGCAGAACAATGTCATACATGAGAGGAATCCGAGACGATTAACCCCCGCTGTCTGAAAGCGCGCTGATTCTCCATCCGCTGAGGTATACCCTGTATCTATTGCCCCCCCCGCGATCCCTCGCTCTATCCCTGCCCCCCCGCCACCTCCCGTCATCCGCATAGTACTAATTGGCCTTCTAACTTGTTTTGCCCTCTGTACTCGGAGATCTGCCTGAGCGTGCCAGGCCTGTCGAAAGAAAACGGAAGACGTTAAAAGCCTCCCGCTCCCCACCTTTTCTCTAAACCCAGACGCAGCCTCCAGCTCTTGATAACGATCAGGTGAGCTTGCTTAAATGTACCTAGCGGGACCGCTTTGCCCTCCCTAGCCTGTATACTCTATATCTAGACCTGACTTCCTTCTTTAGGTTCCTGTAAACACCTGATAGATCTCCCGTCTTGATGTACTTTCACCCTTAGGAATCTCCATAAGCAGCATAAATATGCCATAGGAAGTACCTAGATCGGAGCCCTCCCCCGATCGACTTCTGAGTGTTAGATACTATCAGGTGAGTGTGTCTAAATTCACCCTCGCCCCAGAAGAGAGTCCTCCTCAAATAAACCTTGGTCGCCGCGTTGTCATATGATCCTTCTTAGACACCATGGATTCCCTGTGTCCAATTGTGATTAGGAATCTTATACTTTTAAATAAATCCACACGCAATCCTTATTCTTAGAAATCTGGATACAATAGCTGAGACCCCAGATTCAGTAGACATTATGTTATTATTCTTCTCCCCTTTCTATTCCTCCAGTATGATCCGTTAACATCCCGAATACCGGACACATAAAGGTACGAAGACCTTCACAAATGAAATTATGTACCAGATTCTTGGTCCCATGCTAGCGACAGGTAGGAATTCACACTTTGCCCATATAGATGTCCTTCTATATCATGGCTCCAAGCGTGTCCACCTAGGCGATATTACATTCTCTCCTAAAAAATCGCATAAACCTGAATCAGTGTTTAGCCCTGTCTTAAAATCTGTTCTCCTATTTAGACCAGTCTACCTAGTCCGCCCACTAAAAAGATTCATCAGACTGTGATAACTGTATAAATGTAAAACATGGATCTGAACTAAATGAATGTTTGAACTAGAGTGTGAATGAAAGAGTGCAGCCAAAAAGAAAAGTTCTTTGTCTTCACCTTGGCCACTTCTTTGATTTGGCCTTTTTCCCCCGACCCTGGGGGATGTCATCCTGGAAGCGATCAATGGATATCTAAACCAAGACTATTCAGCATTACATCTTAGATGTACTTATACTCTTGATGATAATAAATGTTTAGAAATAGGACATGAATAATCATTGTAAATATATATGTATGAAATTTTGTGAATTACCTAATATGTTCAAATAACAATCATTGTATAAATGTATATGTAATAAATCTTGTGAATTACTTAATATGTTCAAAGAAATATGTTTTAAATTTCAGCCTGTGTGTTCCCCTCCCCCATCATCTCTGCCAGCCCTGACGAAGGTACCTCACACCGAAACGGGCGTTGGCGCTACCATCAAGAACGGCAACATTATTCCATCTAATTTGCCCTCCTTAAGTGGCACTCCCGTCCATGCAACCATAAGTCCAATCTTTTTGTTGCAGGCGAAACGAGATTTACCCGTGTGAAGTGGTTGAACATGTGTGAGTATGAATGACCCCTGTAAGATATGAGTGTCTGTTGAGCCCCTTGAAATACCCTGGAGTGAGTGGAACACCCAATTCTTTGGAGAAAATCCTTTCCCCACATGAAATGATAAACCTCATTGAAGATTTTTATTAATTCTAGAATTTGCTAGCTTTTGATTGTTTCTTAAAAATGACTGATTGCATCAAAACAAATAATAAAAAAATATTTATTTTCTATAAAAAGATGAATTGACTGTTATCTATCTGTTGTCTTGGGTCTTGATATTCATTTGATATTGCTCCCCTCTAACCAGAATCAGATCCTGTATAGGACCCCTTATTATCAACATTGGCAGGGTGTTCTTTTCAAATTGCTCTGTTGATCCCCTCCCTTCCTGCCTACATCGCCTATTGCCCTGGGGAACCCCCTTCTATTGTTCAATGTCATACATTCACCTCAGTACAGAGATCTGGGCCTAAATCCATCGTTTTTTTGCACTCCACACCACCCCAGATCAAACATGGCTATATGCAAATAAGCCATGATCCTGTGACTCATGGGAACAGTCCAGCCCAAACTGCCAAGCCATGTCTTTCCTGGACCGGAATCAAGCATCCTAGGACCGGTATCTGGCTAACAGCCGTCTTCAGCCAGGATAGCTTGACTCCAGTGGTGTGGAGTGCATGGAATCACGTCTGAGCATACTGATCTCACTCGGAGTGACAAATGCAAAAACAACAGTTGATGGACAAAATGCAGAACATTTAATAGAGCCAAAGTTATCAGCAAATTCATACTTTTTATGACCTCCCACCTTTAACTAAACCCCCTCAATGAATGGAATTGAATTGAATGAAACTCAAAATAGCAAGAGTAAGATAAACCTGCTAAGGATCGGGTAAGTGTGAAGCAGATTGGTGAAACTATTCCAAAGTTATTTGACCACAATTTCTAAAGGGAAACCTGACCTGAGTTTTATGCAGATGCATTGAACAGTACCAAGATTATTAGCACCTGTTTATGTTTGTCCCTTCTTTTAAATTTGCCTTCCCAATAGATTTTAGATAAAATTACCATAACCAAAGTAGATTAAAGAGGGGGAAATGTCTGTCAAATGTAATGATGATTTGTCAAAAGATGGCGTAATTGTTAGCAACTTACCACTTTTGAGAATGTCCCATTTTTAACTGTGCCCCATTTTGAGAGATATGCAGTGGTTAAAAAAAATACCAAGAGTAACTCAAACATTTAAAAACACATATTTATATAGACAGAGGTTGGACCATATATTAGAAAATCAATCTAGAAATATGTGATCATGGTAGTGTGGAAGCTAAATGAAAAGCACAACGTGCCCAAGGGGAAAAATGCTGTGTGCAAATCTAAATTTGTGTTCTATGACCTCATAACCAGTACTTCTCTCCTTAACACCAATAATATATTTTTCATGTTACTTTTCTTTATTGACCCTTTAAGAATGAAAACAAGCTATTTCTGGTTTGAGACACTTGTTTTTCCTGCAGATTGCTAATTATATAGCACTTTACAAGGCTGAACTATTAATAATTTTACTAACTATGGTGTTTTGAAAAAATGAAACTGTTTCTAATTGCGAGAAGCCTTGTTTAAATTATGTTGCTCAACTATTAAGCCATATAATACTAAGGGCCTGATTTATATTTTCCCAGAAGGATTGAACTCCATCAGGGCGACAGAGTAAGTTACTCCGTCACCTTTATGAAGTCCCTGCCAGCCAAATTATTAAATGTCGATGGGCCAGGTGGTCATTTGAAGCATTGACAGGCAGGAACTGCTGTCAAGGCGGTTCTTGCCAATGCATTGTAACTTTGCCGGATAGCTCTGTCAAACATGATGAAGCCGTCCTGTAAATTTAGAATTATTTTTTTATTTTCAAGGGGCATTGAGCACTTTTGGTGCCCCTTAATGCCAGCCAATTCTCCAACAGCTTCTACTCCAGAACTTTGACCATGGCAGAGACAGAGTAGTCTCCACTATCGTCAAACTATGGTCCATCCATATTTAAATCAGGCTGATGGACCATAGGCTTGGCAGGATTGAAATTAGGCCCCATATTTGTAAAGGCCTCATTTTATGAGAAACTGATGACCTCTGGCTCTGGAGATTCGTACAAATACTGGTCAGGTCTTCTGTATCAGGAGGAGTCTCATAAATGATGTTCTCCAGTGGAGAACACATTACCTCAGCGCATCTAAAAAAAATGTGTATTTCAGTAATACCCAAGTAAAGTGTTTTTTTCCACAATAATGGAAATGCAAGGCAAGTTACAAAATAGCTGAATCAAATCAAGCTTCCTTGTACTTGCACTTTAGGGCACTTAGCATTTTTTTAAAAGTATGTTTGGATACTATGGCTCAGTGAAGATGATACAATGATGTACGTTATGGAAACAAAGATGAGTATTATAGAAAAATAAAGACTTTTCTTTCAAACTTTACCTTTGATTGGGTCTGTAATTCCTTACATAGCCCTGAGTGCCTCTTCAATTTAAAGTACAGTCGATGTGCATGGAGATGCTTTTTCAAGGATTGACTCATCACTGAGGATTAGGTGTTAAGTGGAACAAGTACCATCATGGAAACATTTTTAGTGATCTGTTTGTATAGTAACATAAACATGTTCAACATCTGCTGAAATTTGTAGAATTCTTGCAAATGGTGCCATACTCAGAGACAAATCAACATTATCCTTTCATTTGTCAAGATATTCCCAAATTTTAACTATTTAATGCCCAATTGACACCATTTTCAAATGCTAATATAAAAAACTTTTGAATGTATATAGACCGAATCCAAAAAAAATAACGCTTTTGAGTTTTACGTTTCAAGATTGATTGTAAATGCCTTCTGCAGTTTTTGCTGTAGTTGAGAGCAAAGTTTTCTTTGAAAGCTAAAATTACAGCCAAAATAAAAATTACCTGTCTTTGAAGAGCTGCTTTTCCATCATAGCTGATGTTTCACAAAATACAGAAAAATTCTCTACATTTATTAAAAATGGAAACATTTATTTTATAAATCATACCAAAAAACCCTTGATCACAGCAGTTGTGATTAGGTACATCTGCAATTAAGGGACAAAACCAAGTAGATATATGTATATATTGCCACCATGTTGTTATAGTTAGGTCAGTGTTTTCAATAGAAGAGTGTTTTTAGTTTGGTAAATAACTCTGGTACCACTTGAAGAATCAACAGATGCAGATGTCATAAAAAGTTGATATCCTCCTTCAGCCATATTTCTTAAAAAAATTCAGATGTGGGTGCCAGAACTTCAGAGTTTCTAGTGAGTTTAAATTGCAAACTTATCTCACAAAAGGCATAGATAGCGCTACATTTTAATAATATGGAATGAATTTCCACCAAATCAAAAAAGCATGCAATCTGAGTGACGTCCTGCTTTCATGCCAAGATTAGTGTAAATCTGTTTCAGTGGATTTTGTTGTAGTGGAGAGCAAATTTTCCCATGGAAAATTGAATAGGAAATGTATATTTTTTGACACGCTTAACCATGAAGTTGATTGACATGGGGGGCGTGGCTTGGATGCTGAGGAGGTAGGCAGCGTGAGCCTGGAGCTCCGCGCCCGATCCCAGATATAATCCTGATAAACCGCACGAATTCCGACGGAAATTGGAAAATTCATTGGCTGAAGGCGTCACAGAGGCATCGGCGTCCTGGGTTTGTAAACTGCGACCGCTCATCTTCCAGAAAATCGAACTTAGCAAGTACCATCGGAACGGACAGCTTCGATCTAAGATGGCGGCCCGAGGCCTGAGCTGGTGACGCAGAGAACAAAGGAGATCTGCTGATCTGCACCTCTAGAGCTCCAATACCAGCGGTGATTGCTAGATCGGAAGACCGACCTTGCTCCTGTGAGGTGGCTGAGGTGGCCCTCCTCCCCCCTTGGTGAAGATACGACGGTGGAGTGGGGTAGTCCGTAGAGGAGGACCTAAAATGGCGGCAGCCCTGTGAGTTGACCATTGCTCTCTCTGTGTGCGGGCCGTGGTGACGGAGGCCCCATCGACAGCGCGTTGCCTACAGGAGATGGACCCACCCCCTCCCCGTGAGGGGGACTAGCACAGTGCTCGATGTCCTGAGCATGTTCCGGATCTCCAGCCTTTATTGCCACAGGGAACTCTCCGGAGTGGAGTGTCCTGAACCTCTGACGGGCTGCACGGAGATTGGAAGCAGGTCAAACATAGTGGTTGTTCGGGCTGCCGAGGCCCACGACTGATAGTTGGGATTCCTCTTGCCCCTGGCTCGATCACACCACGATGGGGAAGCCGAAAGGGAAGGGGGACGGAGCGGCTGGCCCTGAAACGATGGACAAAGCGGACCAGAGCCACACTGATCTCCAACGTATGCAGGACCGCATCCTGGAGGCTATCACAGCCACAAAGGACGCTCTGCAGCAAGACATTGCCCAGGTAGCGACAGGCCTAGGGCCCCTGAAAGCTGAGCATGATAAACTTAAGGACAGGGTCAAGAGCGTGGAGATATCCCTGCAAGAACTGGCCCCGGCGCATAAGTCACTGGACGGCCGGGTGGAGGATGCTCTGGACAGAATAAAAGCACTGGAGAGGAGAGCGGAGGATGCGGAAAACCGGAGTAGGTGCAACAACGTTCGCGTGGTAGGCCTTCCGGAAAAAACAGAGGGCGATGACATGGTGGGCTACCTCGATCATTGGTTATGCACTGAAGTGGCACCGGAGGGGCTCTCCACCTTCTTCTAGCTGGAGCTGGCCCACAGAGTCCTGGCCCGGCCGCCGGCCCCTGGCCTGCCCCCTCGCTCTGTAGTGATCAAACTTCTGCATTATAAAGACCGGGACTGGTTACTCCAAAGAGCCAGGGAAGTAGGCCCCTTCCAGGTTGGCAACGGCAGGGTCACCCTGTTCCCGGATTATACATTAGAGACGCAGAAACTCAGGGCTAGTTTCCTCTCGATTAAACGAGAACTCCGTATGGAGGGCATCAAGTACTAGCTCCTCTTCCCAGCGAAGCTAAGAATCGTGGTGGATGACAAAACGCTCTTCTTCACCACTTCGGCAGACGCTTGGGCATGGTGGGACACTTATAAAGCTGGAACAGATGGGGCCAGATTCAGGGCGGAAGAGGCACAAAAGAAACAGCCGACCAGAAAATCGCAACGGATTCGGAAACACCGACACAGGTCTGGAAAACCATCAGTGTCACAGACGGAAGAGGAGAGGAAGGCGGCTTTGCAGGCGGTGGTTGATCTCTCGGGGACGGTGCGGAGCCAGTCCCGAAAAGGCACGGACTCCGAGGAGCAGGGTACGGGGTCGGAAACGGACCTTTCAGAATTTGGTGGTGCCAGAGGCCCTATTGTGACGCCGCAAACTTCGGGAGAGATCATCGAAGCCTGAGAGAAGTGTTTTGAGAACGGTTTGGTGGACTGGTACTGGGATGCCATGCCCGTAGATGCCATGGGCTGATAAATAATAATATGGAGTTTCGTGAGTGATCATGGGGGGATTGCGGGGCGGGATACGCGGGGCTAATCTTGTTTGACGAACTCCTTTGGTATCGGACTGCGCCCTACTGGCCCCTAAGGTCATCGCAGTGGAGACTGCGAAATGTAGTGTGCTTATCTGAGGGAGGTTTACCCAGTGGCAATAGTTTGGATGGGTTCTCTTCTGGTCGAGACGGGGCCTGTCCTGGGGGGGTGGGAACCGAGAGTAGTTTGGGAGGCTCAGGTTGGGGTTGGAGGGGTGTGGGGTTCAGTTGTTGGAAGAGGGTGGGGGGTTCAGTATTGTGTTGGCATATGCGCATGGCTGGAAACTGTTGTTGTTGTGTTCGGGATGCAGGGAGTTATGGCTAATACGGAGGCTTTAAAATGTGTGACCTGGAATGTGCGGGGTCTGCATACCATGGTGCGTAGACACAAGGTCCATGCTTATCTAACATGAAGGGGGGTACACATAGCCTTTCTCCAGGAGACGCACCTCACGAAACAGGAGGGAGTGGCGCTGCAGAGAAGATGGAGGGGACAGCTGTTCAATACAACGTACTTGGCCTTTGCAAGGGGCGCCATGATATGGATACGTGCTGGGGTTCCCTTTCAAGTCACCAAGCAGGTGGTAGATCCGGAAGTCAGATTTGTGGCTATAGAAGGGAGACTCAGGGGACGAGTTGTGTCGCTGTGTAGTGTGTATGCTCCAAATGTAGATTTACCCGCCTTTCTGACGACACTCTCGGGCAAGCTAGCGAGCTACCTGGCAGGCCCAATTATCATGGGAGGGGACTTTATTCAGTAGTAGACACCAAATTGGATAGGTCCCACCCTCCATTACATTCATCACCAGTACATAGGTTAGCGAAGTGGAGATTGGATTGGAAGGAGAGTTGGGATCTGGGAGATGCTTGAAGAACACTACACCCCACGATGAGGGATTACTCCTTTTATTCTAGTATACACGACCTACATGTCAGGCTGGATGTGTTTTTGTGCTCTTCCCCCATACTCACGGCAGTAGGAAGTGCGGAGTACCTGGCTCGCACATTATCTGACCACAACCCTTTGTTGCTGTCCCTGAACTGGATGGTGGATGTTTTGTGTGTTCCAACTTGGCGATTGCGACCAGATACCCTTGATGATTTGTTATTTAGAGAAGCCCTGGGTGAGCGAGTGACTCAGTACTTGACCTTGAGCGTGCGGAGCGGGGGTTGCGGAGATTGGAACGGGAGCGCCCGAATCATCCCGAGCTTCAGGAAGAGGTTGGCAAAGCTAAGGAAGCAGTGGCGGTGGAGTTGGAGCGACTACGTAGTTTTGATCACAAGATCTACCTGACCAGGGCGCATGCGGAGGGTGACAAGGCGGGGACTATGCTGGCCTGGCTTGCTAACCCGCTTAGGCACGGCAATCCAATCGTGCCCATCGAGGTGGAGGGGGGCGGGCTTTGCCACACCCAGGCCGGGATCCTGGATAGGTTCAGGACGTATTATGAAAGACTGTATAGGAACGGGCCGGTGGGCGGAGAGGAGGAGCTTGAAGCCTTTCTTGGGGGGCTGCAGTTGCCACAGCTGGAACAAACAGAGGCAGAGGAGTTAGGCCGCAGTATTACTATAGGGGAAATAGGATGCGCGGTGAAGCAGATGGCGCGGAACAAAACCCCGGGACTAGACGGTCTGCCAATAGAGTTCTAAAGTAAATATCTGGAGTACTTAGCCCCGCAGCTGCAATCGGTTTACAATGAAGCGAAGTCGAGAGGGAGACTACCTCACTCCATGTGTGAGGCTCTTATGGTCCCTTTGTTGAAACCTGGCAGAGCGAGCAGTGATCTCTCCTCCTATCGCCCATTATCCATGCTCACAACAGATTATAAGATTCAGAGTAAAATTTTAGCCAATAGATTGCTCACCCACATGACTGGCCTGATTCATAGGGACCAGTCGGGCTTCATCCCTACATGGAACACCACGCATAACATCCGTAGGCTGACTCGACTGCTGGGCGCTCGGTTGTCGAGAGAAACTACACCCCTGGTGTTCTCCATAGATATCGAGAAAGCGTTCGACAGTCTGGAGTGGGACTATTTATATGGAGTGATGAGGCATTTTGGGCTGGGGGAGGACTACATCAACTGGACCAAGGTGCTGTACACGGCGGCCACGGCGAGGGTTCGAGTTGGTTTGCTTATCTCGGGACAATATCAGGTGCGCCGTGGCACCAGACAGGGATGCTCGCTGTCCCCCCTTCTATTCGCGTTGGCGATGGAACCGTTCGCAGCCGAAGCCAGATCGGGACGCTACTATAAGGGACTGGTATATAGGGCCAGACCACACGCCATTTCACTGTACGCGGACGACCTGCTGATGTTTTTGGCTAATGCGGATGAGGAACTGGAGGGGGCGAGGCGACTTCTTGGGCTTTTCGGGAGGTTGTCGGGCCTGAAGGTCAACTGAGCCAAATCCTGTTTTTTCCCATTGCGACGGGGGGAGCTGTACCCTCTCACCACTCGGGAGCTCAGGTGTGAGCCTCATTGCCTACACTATCTAGGTGTTTATGTATATCACACAACAGCAGATATGCTGGATGGTAATATCACCCGTTGCATAAATGCCCTGAAGGGAACATGGACTTCTGGGCCACTCTGCCACTCTCGGTGACGGGTCGTGTCTCCTTGCTGAAGATGGTAGCGCTTCCAAGGCTGCTGTATTACTTCCGAGCCCTACCAGTGTGGATACCGGGTTCAGTCTTCCGCCGTTTGAGGTCGATGGTTATAGCATTTCTTTGGGGTACGGGTAGGCGACGTATAGCGCTAGACACTCTCTTGTGGCCCAAAGATGAGGGGGGTATGGCAGTTCCTGACTTTGAGTGCTATTATTTGGCGGCACAGCTGCAATCCTTTACCCAAGAGATTGCGAGGGTCTACCGAGGTCCGGAGCAAAGTAGGGACGAGGGTACCCCGCGCCATGTGCTTGCGTACATTGCCCTTCACCAAAGACTTATCGTCAGAGACCTGTCTGTGGAAGAGCAGACATTTAAGCTTTGCTGGAACCGGGCGCGTAGACGAGCGGGAATTCGGCGAATGTATGCACCGGAGATTCCGCTGGGCATGATCACGGCCCTACCTCATGGCGGGGATTGGTCGAGACTGCAGGGTTGGGAGGATGCTGGGTTGCAGATGCTGGGCGACCTCTATGAGGACGGGCGTTGCTTCCGTTCCAGGCTCTGCAGGATCGGTTCGACTTACCCAGGGGGGACTATCTATTGCATGCGGCAGTGATTGGAGCCATGCAGGGACACTGGGGCGAGGGGCTGCAGGAACCTACCACTTCTATGGCCTGCCAATACACGATGATGGCGGCGGGAACTTTTAAGGCAGTGACCTGTCTGTATTCCCGAATGCTGAGGGAAACCCTGCAGCCGCTCACTGCCGTGAAAGCTAAATGGGAACTGGACCTCCAAATTGAGATCCTCGATACCACCTGGGGTCAGCTGCTGCGGAGGGCGCGGAAGAGCACGAGAAACGCCAGATTCCAACTTATACACTTCTACGTTCTTCACAGGGCATACCTTACACCAGGGAAACTGAAGCAATACTTTGGGGTGGAACAGGCGGCCTGCCCTAGATGCAACACACTGGAGGCAGATCTGGGTCATATGCTATGGGATTGCCCCCAATTGAGGGATTATTGGCGGGAGATTGGGGAGGCACTGAACAACGCCACGGACAGAGAACTACAGTATACCAAAGCGGTGGGGGTGCTGCACTGGTTTCCTCACACGCCTAAAAATAAGACGACCAGCAAGTTTATAGATATGGGGTTGATATTGGCGAAGAGGGAAATCACCAGGAATTGGAAGTCCAAGAGGGGGCCATGTATAAGCGTTGGTACAATGAATGTCTGAAGTGGGCGGCGAGTGAAAGCACCTTGCGATACCAACTGGCTAGAAGGGCTGGGGATGAGAAGGCCTTGGAAAGGGCGACAGCGTGGGAGATACTAGTGCAGGCACTCCGAGATGGCACTGGAGAGGAGGAGGGTGATGATACGGACTCTGATATAGATGACCCCAATAGCACGCCGGGAGCACACTCTTAGCGAATGTTACATTTCTTCTTGCACATACCGGAACTTACATTCTCTAGTATTTTACAGTAGCGCAGCCATGGGGGAGGTTTTGGGGAGTTCGGGGGGGGGGTTGCTGATAGGGGGAGGGGGCGGGGTGGAAATGCAAAAGTGGTCCGCGTCATCCTGTGATTTCAGCCAACGTGAATCGGAAGAAGATGCAGAAGATGGACATATTGCCGTCGCCGCCCGGCCTTCTGGATGTGGGCATACAGGCTGTGTAATGGTGTCCGCTGGACAAATGTGCATAACGACACTGCATTGATTTCATATTTTTCATTGTAATGTATACACAATATTTTGGAACTGAAATAAAAATGATGTTACAAAATAAAATGAAGTTGATTGACATATGGCTTTTGATTGAGAAGTAACATTTAACAAACGGTACAACATGGTGATTTGTTCAAATGAAGTCTAAACATCAATTTTATGTATTATATAAAATTGTATTGATAGTGAGTTTTATATGTATGTACTTGTATGGATCACAATAAAAAGATTTGAATAAAGTTTTATGACGATGACACGCTTAACTTTTTTAAGTCCGGCACAAATCTGTGCAAGCAGAACCCTAGCCACTTTTACTGATCATGTGCAAAATTTAGTGCAAATTCAAATGCCAATAAAGTTATTAGCATTTCAAAAATGCTTTGTGTTTGGAAAGTGCTGCTGAGCCATAACAACAGAGCCACTATCACAGACTCTGTTATGTGTGTGTTTGCATTCGTGTGTGTTTTGTGAGTGATATATACATAGATATTGTACATACATAAACAATAGATAGTTGCTTTTCACATATATTTAATATTGTATTACTTTGGAATTCAGACTGACCTTGAGGGGTTCTCCATGAGGAGACATCACTTCATCTGATAGTTCCATCATCTTCAGAGCCATCAGGGCAACCTGAACTGCATGAGTCTCGCTTTCTTTATGTAACCCTCCAGCCACACAATAAGCATCTCCAATGGTCTCCACCTAAATGATTCAAAAGTCTCCATTTAGATGGGGTATATGAAATTTAGCAAACATGATGATCTGAACTTGTGCAGGTGCTGGAAATGTATTAAAGGTGACATTCAACAACTGCACGTTTCCAATATTAGAAGACAACCTCCTAGCTACAGATTAATTATAATGACAATATAAAGACATTCATGCACACTCACTGTTGCCTTTGAAATTAGCAATGTTCGGAGTATCTTGGTGGTATCACTTTAGGATTAAACATTACTGAATTGTATTCAGGTGATACTAAAATGAGTAGCTAGAACATGTCTGCACCTTGTCAAAACATTACATCATCTCAGTATCCGCATCTACTCTACTACTTCTGCTTCAGATTAGTCTAGAGCGGATATTGATTAAGTTGGCCGACTCTATCTCCGAGCACAATCCTATACTCAGAGGAAATTTTTGTCTTTTATTGATAAAAAAAGTTGCACTCTGCATCAGAAAGGAATAACATACAAATTGAAATATGTATACAGACATTATTGATCTCATTTATGAGGCCCCTACCAGGACTACTGTGCCGCCAGAACGTCACTTTCTTGATGTTCTGATTGCGCAATGTGCCACTAGCATATTCATAAGGTGACGTAAAGCCACGTTACATGGCTTTTCATGGATCATATATATGTGCCCCTTTCATTCAGAAAACTGTGTGAAAGGGGAGTTCCATGGGTGTTGCTGGGGGCATTCCCAGCAACATCCATGGCTTTTTGACACTATCCCAGATTTATGAGAAATCGCAAGTCTGAGGCAGCGACAAAAACTTACGCCTCTTGCTATGTGTGTATGAGGGTTTCTCTTCCTGCACAAAATAATCCTTCATGCAATGCTAGCACCCTGCACCATGGTGCAAAGGTGCCTGTGTTGGTGCGCGGCAGCCCATTGTGCACCGGCGCAGGGGAAAAGGACAGGAATACCCCGTACCTTATAGATACTGTGCATTCCTGCCCTTTACTCTTGCCGTATGGCAGCTCAGCAGCAAGGCCTGCTGCACTGTCCTACAGCAAAACAAACATAAATTAGGCCCTTTATGTCTATGGCAATACATTGGACCTTTCATCTTACATATCATCGCTAAGCAGGATGTCCAGGCAGAATTAGCGATGATAAAAGGCAGTCAGTCTACTGGGGTGTCTGGGCTGAATGGCCTTGCCGTTGTATCATTTAAATTATTTCCTTTCTACCATGCTATGTGGCTTTCTCTCATGTTTTTTAATATGTGCTTCCCTGCAAATTGAGTAGTAGTCCTTCTGTGTACTGCTGCGGTAGCTGCAATAGGACTTCTCATTGTATTTCTAGTCTCTGATAATAGTACTTTTCATCTTCATCATGTTACACATATTTTCCAATTAATTTACATATGATTTTCCTCCGATACTAAAATGCATTTAGCAAGAATATAGTCTGACAGAAACATTGTGTCCTAAATATTGTTCACAAATGTATTGTCTCATTGGGTGTAGATTTACTTTTATTAACTCCAAATTAAATTGACTGGATATTACTGTTGGAGGATACTAAAAAATTGGACCCCGGGCAGCTTAGTAGCTCTCTGGCGGCCTCCCGGCCCTCCCTTCTGGGGGACCTGGAGGATAATCTGGCACAGTTTGCTGACTGGATTTCAAGCTCAGACGCAACTTCCTCTAAGCCTTGGAACACTCCTGAGCTGAGGACTTTGAAAAATGCCTGTAAAGTAATGGAGAGAGTATGGCGCTCCAGGGGCTACGGCTCCACTGACAAATACGCCCTGCGAACCAAACAAAAACTCTACTATGCGGCTATTGGAGTGGCCGAAGTCCAGTATTATTCTGCTCACATTGTTCAGGCTAACAACAATTCAAAAGAAATTTTTGGTATTGTACAGAACTTTTTAGCCCCTAGCGCCCAGGTGATGGGGGCTCCTATCTCTTAGACTTGGTGCAACATGCTGGCGAAATTTTTTAAGGACAAAATAACTTGCATCCAAGAGACATTTTCAACTTCTCCTAGGAAGTTTATAGGTGGGTTGTTCACGTGGCCGATGGTAGCATCTGGCTCTATTTTCTCCTCATTTAGATCGGTTGACCTGCCCAGTTCTCTCAAAGTCCTCAAGGCACTAAAATTGGGCTCACTCAACGACCCGTGTGCAACCAGGCTTCTGTCTGATGTGGCAGACACAATCACTCCTGAAGTGAATTTCATGATTAATCAGTCGCTTTGAGACGCGCATGTTCCAATGCTTTGGAAGCAGGCGTTGATTCTTCCCCTCCTCAAAAAATCGTCCTTGGATCCTCTGATACCTGAGAACTACCGCCCTATCTTGCTCCTACTTCGTTTGGCCAAGGTTTGCAAAAAGGTGGTCACATCCCAACTTACCAACTATGTTGAGATGTCATGCCTGCTCCAATCGGCACAATCGGGCTTCTGTGCTTCGTATAGCACAGAGTCAGCATTGTTAGAGGTGTCAGAGGCGATTCGGGAGTGTTTGGATGCTGGCGGGAGAGCTGCTTTGGTTATGCTAGATCTCTCGGCAGCATTCAACACAGTACCCCACTCCTTGCTCCTTGACCGTCTATCAGAGATAGGGATTTCTGGCTCTGCCCTGCAGTGGATCAGGTCCATCTTGGAGGGTCGGTGACAGCAGGTCTGGCTTCCTCCATGTGTCTCTCTGCCTATGCAGGTGTCCACTGGTGTGCCGCAGGGGTCATCACTTAGCCCCCTGCTCTTTAACATTTATGTGACTCCGCTGGTTTATCTTGCGGAGTCATTAGGGGCCAAAGTGATGGCTTATGCTGACGACACCCAGCTTCTGCTTTCATGGAGCAAGGAGGATGACTCAGTGACGGCGGCCCAACATTATCTGTCTTCGGTTTTTCAGTGGCTCGCGAACGCTCAGCTGAAATGCAATGAAGGAAAAACTGAAGTGCTTCTTTACGGCCCGTTCACAACGGACTTCAAAGAAAGGCTCTGGCCTCTCAGTTTTCCCCAACCAACTGCGGACAAAGGCGCCACAAAAAACCTTGGCGTCTGGTTCGAGGATAACCTGAATTTTTCCACACAAGTCAAGAGGCTGGCCGGTACCTGCTTTGGGACCTTAAAAATCTTGAGGAAGTTTTCTTCCTCTTCTGCCAGGCAGTGCCAGAGAGAATGTGGTCCGTGCCCTTATTCTGTCCAGATTGGACTCTGCCAACGCCCTTTTAGTCGGCAGTCAAGGTTTTCTTACTAAGAAATTGCAAGTTATCCAAAACTCAGTGGCCAGACTTCTTCTGGGCTTGACTTCAAGGCATAGTGTTCGCACCCACCTGCGTTCCTTGCATTGGCTCCCAGTTGAATCCTGTCTGAAATTTGAAATGCTAAATATCTCACATCGGGCCTTTATGGGCTAGGCCCCATTTGAATCCCGTCTGAAATTTAAACTGCTAACTATCACACATCAGGCCCTTTATGGGCTAGGCCCCATTTACCTGCAGAAGGGGTTTTCTTATACACCAGGAAGACAGCTGCGTTTGTCTGCTCAGCTGTTGATACAGACCTCCAGGTTACAGCGCCAAAGACTTGGTGGAAATTCATTCGTGCGCAAAGCCAGTCTGGCTTGGAACACGCTGCCCTTGGCTGTTCAGGGCACCCAGGACCCATTGTAGTTTAGGAAAAATTTTTAAACGCTGCTTTTCTAATCTCGGATTTGTGTGCATCTGTTCCTCTCTGAAGCTAGCGCCGGGACACTTTCGAGTAGCTGTGCGTTCCTATAAATTAAATACAACATAACATAACATGATGTTCTGTTACCACCCTTTCACGAAATGAGCACTCCAAAATCAGCTTATTGCCTTACTTGATAATGAGGTTGATTTATTTGTCATGATTGTAGACGGAACTGGTAGATAAATTCACATTGGTAGCGTGTCATCAGAAAGGATTTTGACTAGAATGTGATACAATGGAAAACATCATGGTTTCATCCTTCATCAGCAATCTAGGTCAAAATGAAGCCATTCAGGGTATGTTTTATTGACTTCAAGCCTACAATATCGTGTACGAAGTTTTTTTAAAACAGAAGTTGGATAATTGGGACATGCCACCAACATTTCTGAATACAGACAAATCCTTACATAATAGCCATATCATATTTAGGCAAACTAATAAAATGTCTAAAAGTATTTTTAGCAAAATGTGGTTACCTTACCACCCGTGTTTTTTAGCGTATACACAGACAAATATGAGTAATGGTCTGGCAGAGTATACGATCATCTTAGATCAGACTAAAGTTTGTCCTTTAGACACACATATGTTTGCCATAAATATCAACTTTTGAAAGGATGGCAGTTGATTCCAAGACAACCAGGTGGCTGCATGCGTTTCCTATTACAGGTGGTGGGGCTCTGGGTCAATCAGCAGGACAGTTTTTCGTTGCCATGAGGTAAACTTTAAAAATAAATTCACAATCATATTTTTTACCCTAAAACTGCTCCTGCCTTCTCTGAAGGCTGATTCTATAGTGACGGCCAATAAAACCAAATTTCTTCCATCATTAGTTTATGTACTAACTGTTTCTCCCACTAAAAATAGTTTAATCTAGCATCTGTCTGCTGCAGTCACAATTATAGGCTCAAATTGAGTTAGATTCCAACATATGAGCAAAACATTAGCCCGTGATAGTCAGTTTAGAAAACGATGCTTCATAGTTGTATCTGCTCCTCCAAACTCCATGAAAATACAGGATCCCTGAAGCAACTTGTCTGGGGTGAGGTAATGTAGTTAGATCAGAAGATGTCCAATTCATGATCAACTTATTGATGCCACTGCAGCGACCTGGGGTTGGAGGGTGGTTGTCCGAGCTGAATATGACATTTCCAATTAAAGTGTGGTCGAGGACAACAGTGGTGGGGATGTCTTTTGAGCTAGATTTCTAAAAGTCTTCTGCCAAATGCAATTCTTTGCATTTGATGAGCACTTATATCGTGGATAATTTCCAAATACACCTGTAAATAGCTGTGGCAACCACAGGTAGGTCCAAGCATATACGTTTTAGGTTTTCTGAAACTGAGTTAGCATAATTCAAGAAGAACAATTTTCAGATGCTACTGATTAGTGCAACAAGCTGTCTTTGTATTTACAAAACAGAATCAACAGCACATATCCGATGTTTTGGACAGACATGATCTACGAACACAGGCTCTGGTTAAGGCTTGCTTTTTATTAATGCAGATATTCATTCATAGAGGGAAGCACAACTCCTCTACATGCGTGGGTACTGTGAGTGGTCTGAGGGCTGTGACTGTGACAATTTGGATATGGTTGTAAACTTTTGGAAAATAAAACATTGGGAATTTGGGTGGGGTCAAAATCTGCACTAGTGGAACTCAACGCTGATTTTAGGACTACTCAAAACAACACGACACTTTGAGTTACTTTTTATTTTTGCCCTGAAAGTTGGGCGACTCTGTTTCACAATGTTCTCATAGAACAATGATAGTTACTGATTGTGATTTAATTGAAATTGCAATTTATATTACAATACATTTTGGGCCCGACCAAGATTAATAAGCTTTTGTTTTTGTAAGGTATGGCCATGGTGTATGGGGAAATGTTGTTAAATTTTCTTTTTCTTTTATGTATAAAGACTTTAAGAAATCAATCATGTTAAGAATTAATACATTCAAGCATATTAACTCATGCCATGCACGTTAGGTATTTATCAGCACAATTTGTACAACAATATTAGTATCCCTCGCAGAACCTATTGCGTAAAATAAGACTTCAGCTTAGTTCTGCAAGGTTTGACTTTCACTGACGGACGTCTGAACTAGAATTCGGGCCCCAACACTTAAGCGTCAAAGTACAGGTTGTTGTAGCCCACACAACCCCACTGAATATGCAGGTTAATGTGACGTCCGTGCTTTCTGGGTTACTAGCAGTCCCTTAAAAACTAGTCTGGGATGCAGGGGTAATTCAAACCCAATTTCGCTCTTCAGAATATCACACCAAGTGCTGAACTGAGAGAAAGACACTTTATGCTCAAAAGTGTTTTCTTTAAACTGTTTCATCCTGTCCCTTAGCACATGCAAAATGACCACACAGAATATTACCAAAGCAGCACTAATGCATGTCACTAACAATGACAATATTATGAACACTTGTAAAATGGTCAAAATTACATTTGTAAACCTAAAACCATAAAAAACACTTGTATGCAATATCCTATAAGAGCATGGAATAGCTTAGGATTCAGTGCACTGCATACATGTTTATAGCAAGAAGTTGTAATTATCAGTAGGCAGGAGTGAGTGTTCCCTCTAAACAAAAAGATACATGAACTGGGCTCAGCTCCCCGCCTCGCGGAATGGTTTTAGCTCTCAGCATAGGAAAAGATGCTGCATCAGGACAGCAGTCTTAACAAAAATCTGTCAGGACCTCGTCCAGGATCGCATGCATTAACCTGGGGCAAAGGACGTCTCTACCTCAGTGGCAACTTGATGTGCCTCCAACTGCTATCTTACATGAGGAATTTCTAATAATTTCCGAACATAACCGGCGTGCCTCAATATGATGGTTTTAAGGGGGACCAGTATCAACCAGTATATCAAAAATACGTCAATTCAGACTACATTGTTAAAGCTATCATCGCTATCTGCCCTTGAAATACAGATGCCACAGCACTTGTCTGAGACAGATTTCGCATTATGTGTTTTGTCAATGTCTTTGTCTTGATGATTTAACACTTTCAAAGGTTCTTGGAAAGACAAAGTCAGACAGCATTTAGGTCAAAGGAACACAGTCTTGGCCAACTCAAAATGGAGTCTGACCTTAGGGTCTTTTCATCAAAACACTGTGCAAAGAGATAACATTTAGAAATGGATGATGTTACATAAGGGGGAACAGCCATGACAACGCGGGGATTACCCCGCAATGCCATTACAACGCGGGGATTACAATGAAAGTCCTTACAACGACTTTCGCTGGAGGGCGCTGTTGGATAGGGAATAGTTTAATTTTCTATCCAACACTTTCCCTACTGTCAACGTGGGCTGGAGTTGGAATAGAAAATTAAACTATTCCACTATCCAGCGCTCTCCAGCGAAAGTCGTTGTAACGACTTTCGTTGTAATCCCTGCATTGTAATGGCACGCGTGGTAATACCACGCGTTGTCATGACATACAACCTACATAAGAGATGAAATAATAGAAAACAAGCAGATGAGGTGTGGATTAATTGCAGTGTGGGCAATAGACTGTGAATTAGAAGGAGTATGTGAGTTATTAGAGTGGTTTTGTATGTTGGAAAGAATGTGATTACATGTAGTTCTTCTAGGAATCGGATCCACTGTTGGACATTTTGGAGGCTGAAAGACCAGAATATGGATGAGGTGCGTGAGGGTTTAGGTGGAGCTAATACATTGAGCTTTGCTATCTGTGGGTCTGACGCTCTGAACATCCAACATCATGGGTCATTGTATAATATCACCATTAATTTATTTACAGTAACACTGCTTGTTCAGTTTCATGTTATCATCAAAGCTTTCAGATCTTTTGTACATTTTTAAAGAGCTGCACTTCTTTTTGCTTATGTAAATAACGCCTGCCTACGCCTCTGTAACCTGCATGACATGGAGAACATCATGCTTTCTGTAAAGCGCACTGGTAAAATAGCAGCAATTCAAAGTGAGTGATTAAGCAAAGATATAAAACAGATGCAATCATTTTGTGTCTGAATTTGCAAAGAAGGGCCATCAGTCAGGTACAGATAGAAACTTACATCCACTACAGGGGACAGAACTGGACGAGCTACTATAGCTGGCGGAAATATGAGTGGCAATCTACCACATTGCCAGGAATAAGACCCAGGGGTGCCGGCTGAGTAATACGCCACTCTCTCTGCTCCGACCACCCAAAGTCTGCTGATATGTTCATCGAGGCCAAGCCACGGGGACGTCTCCAGGACTCCTTGATTGTAGTCCTTCCAAAGCCAGACAGGGACCCACTCGATGTTCGCACCTACTGTCCCCTCTCCTTGCTAAACCTGGACTGCAAGATATGGAGTAGAGTGCAAGTGAACCGTTTGCTCCCTATCATCCACACGCTTGGCCATGTCCATCAATCTGGATTAGTACCGGGAAACAGCATGCTTATTAATATATGGTCTTTGTTGCACCTGCTGTAAGGCACTCCAGCTGATGACTTTGCTCATGTGGCAGTGTAATTAGATATTGAGAAAGCGTTTTGACACCCTGAGCTGGGTCTTTAACTCTTACTACGATCGAGTTTAGTCCAGTAATCTTGGGTTGGGTCCACACTGTCTACACTGACCCATTAGCACAAGTGAAGACTCGCCAAATGATCACTGACAGCTTCGACATTTAAAGAGGCACGAGGGCTGCCCATTATCCCCTTTCATTTTTGCCTTGGTCATGGAACCAGTGGCCTGCCACCTGTGCCAACGGGAGTCAGACTGGGACATCCCCGAGCAGGACATACACCACATCATCTCGCTAAATGCAGAGGATGCTCTGGTCTAACTATGGGATGTAGGGACCACGCTTCCTGGCCTCCTGCACCTATTAGATTACTTTGGAAATATATCAGGCCTACCAGTAAATTGGGCCAAACCCTGTTTGTTTCCCCTATCGACAAGACAAGGCTCTGCATGGCGTTGACCCCACAGGGACTCATCTTCAATGATGCTACAACACTTTCAAATACCTGGAGGTCGAGATTTACCACACAGAAAAGGACCTTAAAGAGGGCAACATTGAAAAGGCAGTTGTCTCTATCCACCAGTCACTGTCTTCCTGGCGTTTATTGCCTTTGTCCGAGGTGGGTCATGTCGTGGTCTCCAAAATGTAATTTTTGCCTCGACTGCTCTACTATTTTGTGGCCCTTCCAATTGTGCTCTCAAAAAGCTTCTTCCGTGAACTTAATGGACTACTCCTTGAGCCGATTTGGAGTGAGGGTTGATGCGAGTCACATTGATTACGCTACAGAACCCACTGACAGAGGGCAGGCTCGGGAGGCTAACTTCAAACTCTTCTATGCAGCGGCACAACAGCAATGGTTGATGGTCTAGTTGAGCACTTCAGCCGGCCCTGAGTTACTACTTATTCGCGAGGTGTTTTGTGGTGTGGGGATCTACATATGGTTGTCTGTTGCCACCGTCCGCCCCAGCATGAGAAGAGACAGATGTTGGTGGCCCATGCCTGTTGGCGCAGGTTTGTGCACCGGATATGCCCCCACCTCCCTTACTCACTTGTGATTGCCATCTGGGAAGTGCCGTAATTGTTGCCCATAGCATAGTGCGCCAAAACTGCACCCTGGAGGGACACAAGGGTCGAGAAACTAGGGGAACTTTACAATGAAGGAACCGTCACGTTGTGTCAAACATGTCATGGACACTTATAGACTGAGTATTGGTCAGTTTTTAACCTCCATGCGCTGTAGGTAACGTGGAACACCGGGGATGGAGAGCCTCCAACGCAGCTGTGCTGAATACGCTGTTGTGTTCTGACGGCACACAGTACACCATCACTACACTATACACATCACTGCTGCATCGAGTCTGGCAGGCGGAGACCGCTGTGGTGTCTGAGATGGTAGACCATGATCTTACGCCCACACCTGAATCCTGCCTGCTGGTTCTATGCCCCCAAATAAAAGGACACAGACATTTTTGGTGAATCATTGACCTGGGCTTAGTATTGCTTAAAAGTCAGGTGGCCATTGCATTGAAGGCCCCGCCCCTCAGTGCTAGCTTACTGTATTATTGACATAAAGCCGGGCAGCAGCCCGCACTCTAAAGCTGCTTCAAGTGAGAGGGGCATTCCTGCACGGGTGTGGGAATGCTGGGAGACCTTACCGCTTAATGTAGAAGCCAAAAACAATGTGCTTTCACAGTGAATCATGCCTACATGATCCAGACATAGGCTTGTGTTCCTATGATCACAGTTATGATGATAACCCCCAGGCCAACTTGTGAGTCTCCAAGGATCCATAGGTGTAAAGTCAGTCCATAACACGCCCAGTATGGGTCACACATTAGGATCAGCCACTTTGAGTCATTACTACCAGCCCCCCCATGGAGGAGCCCCCCAACAAGATACGGTCTGACTCTTCCTATTTTATTTTCTTTCATATTGTGAACTGTTGTTCATATGTTTGCTGTTGATATTTTCTCGTTGGGCATCCCGGTGATGGTGGCAATGCCAATTCGCTGATGAATCTTGAATGTAAATTGTAATGCTTTATTATACTCTGATCCACACTAGCAGCTGTTGTTGTACCATCTGTAAAAATGTAATAAACACAATTAAAAACCAAAATGGGATAGATAGAAACTTTTGGCAAGAGAATAGTTTGAGAAAAGCAGATCAAATAGCAACTTCTTGTGGTGGTTAAAGATAGATAATTATTTTCAATATTACCTGGGATAGGGAAAGCATAAGAACAAGGGTCTTGAAATGGGCAAGGAAATGAGGGAATCATATTTTAAGGAGGTTTGGGTGAGTGATGTAGTTGCAAGTGATTTTGTTAGGAGTAGCCCAAACCTTCTTCCCTTAAGGGTTGAGAGATGTGTAGGGGTTTAAATGGCATCACATGTATTGAGGGCTACTGATGTTGTTGGTATGTATTGACTTTCTGATACCATATTATTTTTTATAAATACAACATTCATACATTTCTAGCAAAACACGATTAAGGATAGAGGTACCTATTAGAAAAAACGCATTGGTAAACACAAAGGGGCTGATTTACAAGAAACTGACGCATCTTTGAGTTAGAGCAGATTGCGTCAGTTTCCCTGCGCCTGCATGCAAAACCCTTGCACCACCATGGATGTGTCATATTTACAATATGGCGCACTACGGCACAAGGATTGACAGATGTGTCCGAAATTCCGACGCATCTGTGGGCGCAAAAATCACGCATTGCTGGAGTTGTGTCGCAGCACGATGCAACTCCAGCAATGCATGGGGAGGTCTATATTTGTTGTGCTGCGTCACTTCTTACGCCTGCTCCAAGTAGGCGTACAGTTTTGAAGCACTGGCAGCCTAGAAGTGGCCTCACTTCTACAAGGCTTTCCTGCGTGGGAATGCCCACCCTGCTTACAAAGTACCTGACGCAGGTAGTATGTGGCGCAGGGCTTTACAATGTGACGCATCTCCCTAGATGCGTCATGTTGTAAATGGGCACAACGTTGCGCACAGTTTAGGCAACATCGGCGCAAAAATGTCACACGGGATGGTAAATCTGCCCCAAAAGATCTTGCACTGGCAAGATTATAATGGTTATTTAAAAAAAGTATTCTTGCATGGTTATGCCACAAAAATAAAAACTTACATTTAGTTATTATTTTTTGTGAAAGAGATAAAAATAAATAAAGGCCTAACCTACAATGTTACAATGCCACTTAATCAATTTCCAAACGCACCTTCAAAAAGGAGATGGGAAATAAATCACCATCTAACTGGGCACCTAAGTGCAAGCATAGTAAATAGAGAACATCTAAAGATAAAAAAAATGAATGAGTACAATTGGCCTTTTGAACAAGTTACTTACTTAAGCTTAAATAACTCTTTTTTACGTGAATGTGAAAAATGTGCAGAGGATTTGTGCAGTGATAGGAGCCAAAGGACAACAAGCACTGGCAAAGCCAACAGGTCTGATGTTGTCCACCACCCTTTTGGCAATTCTTATTTTGTTTTGTAATGGCTTCTGCAAAAGCTTATTCTCCGGGAAACGACTCGACGTGTGTCAATCTAAGAAAAACATTGCCTATGGGTAAACATGTTTTTTCTGGTCCCAGAAACACACATTGTATTACTACTCCATGGCACTATGCTGTAATTCATATTAAAGTTATCCAAAAAGAAAAAGTGAGAAAGAAAGCAAGAAAAAAGAAAGAAAGAAAGAAAGAAAGACGCTAAGAAAGAAAGAGTGAAGAAAGGAAGGACAGGAATTGAGGGAAGAAAGCAAGAAAGAAGAAAAGGAAGAAAGATGGCATGAAAGCAGGAAAAAAGGAATGAAAGCAAGAAAGAAGGAAAGAAAGAATGATGGCAAGAAAAAAGCAGAGAGAGAAAGAAATCAAAAAAGAATGAATTACAGAGAAAAGAAAGCAAGAAAAAGGAAATCAAAAATGAAAGAAGAAATGAAAGAATGAATGCAAAAAGGAAAGTAAGAAAGAATTAATAAAAGTAGCAATGATAGAAAAAAGAAAAGCAAGAAAGAAGGAATGCATGCAAAAAGAAAAAAGTCAAGAGAAGGAATGAAAGAAAAAAGAAAAGAAAGAAGGAGCGAAAGAATAAAAGAAAAAAGAAACAAAAAGGAAAGACAAAAGAAGGGAGGAAAGATGAACGAAAGAAAGAAAGCAATACCAAAGAAAACAACGAAACAACGAAAGAAGAAGAAAATATACAAAAAAGGATGGAAAGAAAGAAAGAAAAAAGTGTTACAGGTGCTGCAAATTAAACAGGATGAAGGCTGTTTTTTTTTCCTGTGCAAAGTTTATTACAGCACCATTTATGAAAATAAGTCTAAAATAAACGAGTTCTGAAGAATAATTAAGCTTTTGATAACTTAATACAGGACCGTTTCAAACTGACACAATGCTGTGAAATACCAGCAGTCAGATAAAAGGCATGCCAAAAGGAATTCACCACAGTATTGGCAGGAGAGAGGTACTGATCATGTGTGGAATGTTGCCTGTGCTCACAATAGTCATTCAAAGTGAAGTTATCCAGTGGCTGAAGTGGGCTGACCTTCTACCCCTTGCTGTATGCTATAGTGGGCGAAAACAAAATGTGAATTACACACCAGCAGACCAATGGAAGAAGAATACTGACTGAAGCCCCCTTTAAATAAGTATAATGTACAAATATATTTAAAAAAATGAAAAAGTCTTGGCTAATGCCAGACCTAAAAAGGGGCTGGGACATTGCCCTGTGATGTGTGCTGCAATGGGTAGAAGGAAACATATAAATGGAAGTTTAACAACCCAATTTAATTCATAATTAACACACTTCTTTTATCTATACAGAGTTCTTTCCATTTTCCCTCCAAGGATAAAGTGAAATACACTATTTATGGCAGCAAGCTGGCTTAGTGTTTACATAGCTTGTCGATGATATCTGCAATTATCTCCAGGTCACAACTTTTTATACTTGTATGGTCAACTCATACTTTCACCATTGATTGTTAGCTAGAATCCTTAGAGAAATGGTTTAAGTGTAGCAAAAAAGCCCATGTAAAATTAATTTACTAGTTGTTCCATAAAATCTTATGTTTCAGACTTCATATTCGGTGACAGAACCAGCACACATTTCCAATTCTGTAGCTACCCTGGCACGGTGGGCATCAACATGTAATTATCGAATTGATAAACATTACACCTCGACCCGCAAGTATTATATTTTTGCTTCCAAAGCAAATGAGGCAAGTAATACAAAATCTAATGAATTTTGTCTAAGGAACAACAGGTCAATATAGAACCAATTAATCAAACTTATACTGGTCTCGAATGGCTGTGTAACCAAACACACTTGCATCGCAAAGTACAGCAATGCTAATAAGTAATAAAATAAGCATCTTATATAAACACAATGCTCTCATTTTACTGATAGTATTATTGTCTTTGTCTAATTTTTATTTACTAGGATGAATAAATAATCCTTGGGGTAATTGTTTAGGTCTACTTGTTTGGTGCTTTCCCTCAAAGTGTATTTCAACATCACTATCACCAAAACGTTCTTAGCAATCTACAGTGCTTGTCCAGGGACTCATTCATAAATAAGTAATTCCATATGACCTAGTTGGCCGGATAGAGGGAGGAATTTACTGCACCCAATAAATTTCAATACCCCCGGGTTAAATTAATTTTGGGATGCTGTATATAACCCCAATTATACATTTTCACCTTACAATTAGTCAAAACCTGAACAATCAATAATTAAAGAACCAAATTCCTCATCTTTTGACTTTTTTCAAGGCCTTTTCTGCAGATTTTGAACGATGTCACCTGGCAAAATCTGTAAGGGGAATAATTATAACAGAGTTCGAATTTCTAATCTCTGTTGCGGCCTCAGTTTACAAAGGGATTCGTATTTAGGAGCACATGCATCAAGCACGCATTTTGAGATTTCTAAATAGCGAATTTTACCAATTTGCTATTTAGAAATTGCAAAAAGCAATGCATGCTGGAATCACAAAAAAATGCAATTACTTAAAGTCCCTTAATTGCAACTCCCATATTGCGAGTCGCAATTAAGGAATTGATTCCCCTCCATTCCTATGGGCCTATAGAGGCCCATAGGAATCAATGGGAATTGCATGCACATGAAGGCTATCCTGTATTACAAGTGCATTATAGCCTATGTCACTTGTAATATGGCGGTTAAGATATATGTCAAATTGTGACAGAGTAGGTCATCCACTTAAGTGTAAATCAGGCTCATAGTATCTATGAGGGATGTTCTTCCAGGTATACACAATACGTGTGATGTGATGTGTTCAAGAACTGCTAAGACAGATGCTTTGAGCTCTACCTCCTATCAGTGAGGACTGAGAATTTCTTTTCACTGAATTTTAAAGGTCTGTAAAAGATATTTTTAATTTAATTTTCAGGCAGGATTCACACATTTTTAGAGCTTGATGCGTCAAAGAAAATACATGTTATAGCCTTCATGTCAAGGAAATATACAATTGTTGAGGGGTTGTTCCATGAGGAGGTTATCATACACCAAAATCACCAAAATCAGGGCAAGTCCTGGACGTTTGTCTTTATTGAGAATGTGCTTTGGAGGACAAGGCTGAGCAGTTTACAGTAGGCAGAGAATATTGACATCTCCAAAGTAAGTGCTAGTTCCAATTTGAAATTATTTTTAAATCACTCCCTATGTCCGAGGTGTGAGGCTAGATCACAAAACATTTTTGACTTACGCTTTTTCATGTTCTTGGTAAGTTAAGGAACTGCTTGCTCCAAACATCGTCATGCATCGTATCATGAAAAGAGGATTCTGGAGGTGGTAAACAGGTAATATGTGTTCAGAACTGCTGTGCACACTTGCTGTGTATTTATTCTGGTGGGGATGTGTTCTGCAGTGTTGTGTGCTGCTGTACTGCAATGTGATTTTGTTCTTTTTTACTGTGGTTGTTGTATTACATTCTGTTTTGACTATTTTGCTGTTAAACTTAAATGCCAAGTTATGAATGGTGTTAATTATCTTTGAGTATTGTATTGTGTTATGGTCTGTTGCTTACTTTATATATGATATGTCAAGTTATTAATGGTGCTATGTTTCTTAGTGTATGGTATTGTTTTACGTTCTGTTGCTTAATGGTAAATGCCAAGCAACAATTTACTGCTGTCTTGACAACCTTTCCGAACTCATGAATTTCTAAATGTTCTGTATAGATGAGAAAAACAGGTACCGACACACAGGAATCTTCTTTAGGCAGTTTATTTACTCAGATCTTTTTATGGCATATATATATCAATTATAAAGAGAGAGCTGAAACCTTTGAGGCGGGTAAACTCAAGACGCACAGCACCAATCACAACACCCAATATAGCATTGTAAAGGGGAGTTGCAGCAGATGGACCTAGGCTATACAGGTGGCCACCATATACATTTGAAACGTCAAAGAACCTTAGGGGTAAATTAGCGTGTCGGGGGCGTGGTCATGGGCGTGTCAAACTACTCACATTATACTTTGTGGGCGTAACTGTTGTCAGAGGGGCGTGGGCGTGTCAAACTACAAACTCAGAGGGGAGTACCATAACAGTGTTCTCAGAGGGCCATGCCACAAATTTATTAACAAAAAAATGTCCGCTTCATTCAGTAGCGCGCCTTTCCATTCGCGAGTTGTAATCACTTCTCACACGTCCGTATAAAAACAACAAGGTGTGCGGCATTCACACACATTGACATTCATGCGGCGTTAATAATATATGTTGCGAACCAACCTTTCTGGCCATAAGTGTTAACGTTCTCCACCGGGGAGAAAACACAATTACAATAAAAAGGAGCGCGCCTGACGCAAGCAATGTGCGCGCACATTCACGCTTCACCTTGCCCTTATCATGACGACACATTACTCATATATAGTGCACCGATAACTTTGTGCGAGTATAACTTTGTGGGCGCCAGCTTACTCACAGGGGCATGCACTACATTATGACGAAATAAAAGGGGCGCAGCTTTCGCTGAGGCCCTTCGGATCACTTCTCATACGTACGTGTACAAAGAAGCTGCGCCGCATTAACTGATACTTCACATACAAACGCCTATTCTTGAATGACGGAATTCACATTCAATCATTTACTTACGTTACATTTGGGACAAGTGGCTGCATTCAGAAAAAGAATAAAGGGGCGCGCAAGCGCAACATTCACTCACCGCGACATTCACGCTCCAATGGCTCCAGCGGGAAGTAAAGGCAGCCTCACAACAAGACGAACAAACAGACTTCGCAATATACTTTGAAGCACAGAATCACGCAGGACAACATTTAAACCTGAGGACGCTCCCACACAACCAAACAGATGCAAATACGGGTCAGCTAACAAGCCACATATGTGAAAGACAACGCGTCCACTAGGACTCAAAGCAGCCCTCGCAAGCACACAATCACCCCGGAAAATACTTAAACATCCGGACTCACACACAACCAAAGACCTGTAAATACGGCCCACATACCAAGACACATATGAAAAACGATGATAATAACACTGCATGCCGAAATTTGACAAAATAAACGTTAACAAAATACAATAAATTGAAGGAGCACTGTCACATTAACGTCTAACTCAATGCGCTTGGGAATTACATAACCAACACACTACACAACACTGACAAGAAGAAAAATGTAACGCTGAGGACACACACAGAACTAAGGACATGCAAACACGGGACAGATAAACAGTCACATATCAAAAAAAGCTGTTTGTAACACTGCATGCACAAGTGGACAAAGCCCTTAAAGAAACATTACTACCTCTTCATTAGCCTATAACATAACATTTCATCCCCGAACAACATCGGGACGGGCTGCTAGTATATATATATATATATATATATATATATATATATATATATATATATATATATATATATATATATATATATATATATATATATATATCATATACATATATATATGGCATATTACCTACTGGCGGCTGCCAGTAGGTAGCTATAGTTTGGACCTATTTTCCATTGGAAATCTGCAACATTCTATTTGGAATAACCTCGCGCCGGGTGACGAATCTTCGGGAAATTTTCCACACTTACGGTCAACTCCTGTCTGCTCCTCTCCTGAAAGTTTCACGGCAATTCCTCAAGCAGGGGCTGAGAAAAAGGGAGTCCCAAAGGACCTTTAGCCACAGCTACAGGCCGAACTACTGAACGGAATTACACAAAATTTGGAAAAGATGTAGTCCTCGGTTCAGACTTGTGCCTTTTTCTTAAATGGTGTCATTCTGTTCAGTAGTTCCTGAGAAAATTACAGTTAAAAGCATTTATATATCTATGGACGCGGTGGATCCGCGGACCCTGAGCGCACCATGAGCATACCATAAGCGCACCCTTCTGATCACGCGCTGAATGCTAATTGGCTGTCAAGTGGTTGTCAACATTCGAAACCAGGAACTGTTGGCAGCCATTTTGTGGCTCGGTAGAAGCGAGGCAGAAGAAGTCAGTGGAATATGTGTGCAAAACTTAGAAAGGGGGCAGGGTAGAAATACTTTTACACTCTAGACCTGCTTAGGGGGTCCAAGAAGGACTGCCAAGGCCGGCTCCTGCAGTGTCCATCACACACTCCCATAGCAAGGAAATCTGTTCTCTCTTTCAAAATCGAAATCAGATTGCTTTTTCACATAGGGAGCTGCATGTTAGTAGCTTCCCATGTGGAAAAGCAATACTGGCTCCCAAACAAGTAGAAGTTGTGCACCAAAGGCGCTAGAGTCGTGCACCCTACAGATTATGAGTTGTGCATCCAGCGCGTGCACACCAGGGGGCGCACTGAGTGCTGCGCTGGGTGCGCGACTTCTTATTTAACCATAATAAAAATAGCCCCTATCAGTATTTTCTAATATCCCCGGGGACCCTATCCCCTGGGTCTTATAAAATATGTTGGGGACCGTGGGGGGAACCACAATGCTCCCATGGTCCCGCCAGCTCCCCGCGTCTTTCAAGAGCCGGCATTGCTTTTCCACATGGGGAGATGCTAACTTACATGTGGAAAAGCAATCTGGTTAGGATTTTGAAAGTGAGAACAGATTTCACTGCTCTGTCTTTCAAAATCCAAACAAAGTTTGCTATGGGAGGGGTGGGAGACGCAATACTCCTGCCCTCTCATAGTAAACAGCAGTGTCCCGGGGGTAGGCACCCCGGGACAATACAGCAGCTGGCCCCAGGCGTGGCAGTCCCCAGAGCCCTCAAGGGCTCCAGGCAGAGGGCCACGCAGCCTGCCTCCCACAATACACAAATCCCCGGGGTGGTGGTCCCTGGGGCTTGGGGGGGTCATTGAGGCCCACACATATCTAATTTTGCAGGGGGGCCTTGGACGTGAAAGTGGCACAAGGGGGTTGTAAATCTGGTACACAGTGTCCTGTTTTACTTTGCTTTCCTTTCTGTCATGTAGAGGATCCTGGGTAAATATAACAGTTTCTGTACAGCCAGTACCTTTCAACCCTACCCCCAACTGCTTACTGCCTGTTACCATAGTAACAGTTCATGGAACACTTAAGTGAGCACATAGGTTAGAAGTTCACCACACAATATTGCTAATCGAAACAGTTACTGTGATGGATTTTTAAAAGTTTTCCATAGAAACCGTTAGTCGTAGCTATAGACTGTGGTAAAGAGCTGGTTAAGAGTTAACTTCAGTATTATACTTCTAGTTATAAATATCATTTCTATTTTTTAAATGTTTTATAACTATTTGATTATCACACTAAATAACAGTGAAATGTTGTCAGAAAAAAAGACGTATATACTTTTTGAAATTAACTTTTATTCACACAACAATAAATAATTGGAAACGTAACTCATAGATAACAATGTAAAAAATAACTAGAAACATAACTTTAAAAAAACAATTAAATAAAATGTGATATGGACTTCAATAGAAGTAGGGTAGGTAATCTACAAAACAAAAATGAAAACAAGTATTCAAAATTAGGTCGATGTGACTAAATTAGCTCAAACATTATAAGTTAAGGTAATACTTGGCGATATATTTTAATTTGCACGTCTGTAGTGTGCCTGATACATTCCACCTCTCTTATAGGCTCGCGTCCAAGAGGTGTCTGTACGGAAGTGCCTACTGCGTCAGATTTACAGTATGGATCAACAGGTGTTCAAAATGATTCAGAGATGAGACAGAATTAGGTGAGAGATCAAGTCATTATGCAGGACCATATTTTTTGGGGCTTATTTACAAGCCCCTTGCGCCACATTTGCATTACTTTTCCCATGTTAAAAGTGATGCAAAAGTGGCGCAAGGGGCTTGCAAATAAGCCCTTTATTTCTAACGTATTTAATCAGAGACATTGTATATTTAGGCCGCTCTGCTTACCTTGTGTAAACACTGTGACCAACAGAGGTCACAACTTGAACTCAGCTTTGGTTGTACACGGTAGAGTGGACAGCAGCGTCCATAACTTTAAATGAGAAAGAGAAACAATGTGAGAGAGAGTGAGAGAGAGAAAAAGAGAAAAAAACGATATTAAAACAGGAGAGAGAAAGTTATAGATGGAGCAGTTAATACTGGAGAAAATCTTCGTAGCTTACCTTTTGCCTTCGTTGTGTGTCCAAGCATGTGCTAGTTCATAGTGTACCCTCCATTTAAGTGATATGAAAGATAGTATATAGAGTTAGTAATAGCATAGTACATAAAACTGCACAAGTATATTTTTGCTTTATTTATTTGTACACTCAGGATAATGTATTTCATCAATTTCAACTGTAAGGAGGTGTCTGTGCACTGTTTTTCTTCCAAAGTATTATATCCCATGCACTCCCACTGCATAGAGGTGAGTTCTCAAGATTGCGTACCTAGACTGTTGCACCCCATTGACTCGCAGCGTCCGGAGTTGAGTGCTTTTTCTTGCGAACTCAGAGGCAGTTTCACAAGCTCCTTGCACCACTTTTCCCATGTTAAAAGTGACACAAAACTGCTGTAAGGGGCTTGTAAATCTGACGCTCAGACTGTTGTAACCTATCTATTCTCACTGCTCAGAGGTAATTGTACATTCCTACACATTGAAGCTGCTGCAGACTATCCACTCTCTTCTTTCACAGATGACTTGTCGTTGTTTCAGAAACAAGCTTCTTTGCTCACCTTGTGCCATTGGCGGGATTCAAAGAGGGTGCACCACGTGTTGAAGAAGCTTTCTCAGACGTTGTTACGATGGCCACGCATAATCACAGAATCCACAAATGTAGAGCTTTGGTGGTGTTTGGGTGGGGGATGACGCCAATTTGTGAAACACAACCTGGAAGATAATATTGTGCATCATTGTTTATGAAAGGAGAGTGGAAGTGAGAGAGTGACTGAAAAGAATATTCGCAGCTGACCTTTCTGTCACCTTTGAGTTTTTCACCACTTCCCGGGACATAATGCACCCTGAAGCGCTACATCTAAAAGATAGTAAAAGAAAGATGTTATGATTGGTATTTGTTACTATCGTAATGTGGAGTAGAATTACATCGCCGTTTCACACACCTTCACTCCCGCATTTAAAAACAACTATTTGTACAGTTTATATCTACCGGATATTTGACCGATTATAAAAACGTTCCTGCTATTGGGAAAAATATATATAAATGCAATAAAATACGGTATATAGGACTGCTTACGCCTAAATTGCTGCGTCGCTTTTCTGTATCCAGTCTGCTGCACCCCATCAACTCCCTCTGATGCGCACCCAGGCTTTACTGCTTACCTTTTCGTGGACAGGACACCTTTTATGTCATGCAGTCACGCTCTGCCACCAAGAAATCTGATATATGGTGCTGAGTCTTGAAATCGGTGTGGCTAACGACATACTTGTGCTCCCATCAACATCGCAGGTTCCTCACATGCTCAGTCCTTCCGATACCACTAACTCAGTGACCAAAGAGGCCACCAGTGGTAGGCACTTGTACTCAGTGGTTCGGGACTACATGAGGCGTCCGAACCACCAGGACGGACCATCACAGCGCTTGGGATAGGAGTAACTCTAAAATGGCGTAGAGCATGTGTGCTTTGTCTTTTTTATTGGTAGGGTCATGTGTGTAGTGGCCCATGAGCTGGATGGGTGTGGTGTGAGTGTATACCAGCCATGATGGAGTGTGTGTGTGTCGTTCTGACAACTAGACCTGGAAGTAAGAAATTAGTACAAAGGAAATCTGGGCAATGTTTTGTTTTTGTTTTTTCCTGGTAGCGTAAGTGGAGTGTGCTGGCCTGACGTATAACAGTGCTGCGCGAGGCTCTGAACGATGACTCCGGAGCTATGGGCATGGTTCCCTCATGAGCTATATGAGAAATCAAGTGATTCGGGTGTCTGTTTTGTAGTGCTGACATCACCCGGGTCTTAAACACAAATGTGTCATTATATCTATAAAGTTCCACTTAATGGCCATCATGGAAGGTGTGGGGTATCACTGACTCTATATTCATTCATAGTTGCATACATAAAAGATTGTGGACATGACGCATTTCTGCTATTATGAATGTTTGTTGTACATTCAGTGGAGTGTTGTAGCTGTAGTAATACAGGGCTGTTAAAGGTTTAAGTTGCAGTTTTTTGGCACTTGAAAGACAGATAATATATATACGTATGTGGTTATTCAGGTATACTGTTGAACCTGGTGCTGGAAATCAGTGTTCGAGGCTCGGAGTTGCATCCACATCTTGTTATTGTAGGGAAATTACGTAATCTACGCATGCCTGAAAATGCACTGTAAATACAGGAACTCCTGGACACCAGGCACATTTGCTAGTGCACCTACTTCCCGAGGTTTCCCGAAGTTGTGCATTGGGCTACTCATAGTCCAAGCCCTGAGCACCATCTGCACCAAAGATTGTGGGCCTACATTCCACGAGTGTTCCGTGGGCCAGCTTCTAGCATTTCTGCATGAGGCCCCTTCGCAATCCCTGGTCCGTCGACTGGTGGGTCCCCACAAAGGTAACTCTTTTATTGTTGGGCTTCATTGGTTGCTTCAGACATGCCCTGACTCCCCTCCATAGGGAGAGTTCCTCAGACCTTGCTTGTCTGCTCCGAACCCAATCTTAGCATTCTGCATGGGTTGCTGTTGCCTAGACTTGTTGGGTCCAATCCAGATGCCGACACTGCAGCACTCAACATCCGACATGGGACAACTCGAATCCACCTTCTGGTTGTCATCGACACCTCCTGGTGCCCGTGGCTAAGGAGTCATGCTTCACCTCCCGCACCTGAAATCACCCAACATCGGTGGACATCTTCTTACTGCCTCCCTGGTCACTGGCAAGTGACCCAGACTCTGTCCTCTCTGCTTTCAGGTTCTTCAAATCTTCAATCCACCCTTGGATCCATCCGGACACTTTTCACCTGGTCGCCTGCAGCACTTCTTTGCAGTTCTCCATAGGAAACAATGACGAAACCCTACAAGAAAAGACACCTATGTACCCAGCTTCCCTGGGTGAGGTAACACGAGTACTTCGGTGCTCCCTTGGGTCTTGGCTCTCGAACTGTCCAGTACTGAATGGGCTTGTTCCTAGTCCACTCCTAACTGTCCTTAAACTTTAAAAATCCAGTTGCAACTTTCTCCATCGAAGTCAATAGTGTTTAGACACTGCACGCGCCCCCCATGCGTCTCCTGCATCCCTACTTTGGGTGGTTCCCGGTTGCCCCAGCAGTTCTACAGGCCCTAGGCCTTGTCTCCATATTCTCAGCAGTACTTGGAGAAGTGTGGCTCAGCGGTTAGAGGAGGCAGTCCCGGACGCAGAGGTCAGACCCGGGACCAGGGTTCAATCCCCGACGCGGCAGGGTCTTGAGCTCAAAATGTCCACGGACTCGATAATTCTCGTCTCGGTGCCTACTCGAATCATGGGTTCACACTCTGCAACTCTGGGCAATAGCTTGCTTAATCTCCACTACGGCCCCACCGCGATGGGATGCCTGGCTTTCACCTTGGGGATGCCCAGTAGGGGTTATCTCGCAGGGAAAAGCCAGGACGGGTTCCCAAAGCAAGCGCCTTGAGACCTTATGGTGAAAGGCGCTATATAAGAACGTATGATTTACGATTTTTTATTTACTTATACCACTTTCTTAGTATATGGTTTGTGAAGCCCCTAGGGCAAAACGAATACTGTGCTAATTTACTGTGTGCTAAATAAGTTTAGTTTGTGTACTTTTGCCTCTAGCATCATAAAGAGACTAGAGGGATGTGTTTAGAATAAATACATATATATTTCATATATACCAGTCACAGATCTGGGTTGAATCCATCATCGTTCTTTATCTCACTTCGCCACCTCACTTCAGACCCAGCTATATGCAAATCAGTCTTGACACTGTGCCTCCTGGGAACAGTCCAGCCCGAACTGCCAAGCCAGTTCCTCCCTGGCCTGGAAACAAGCATCCTGGGGCTGGGTTTGGGGCATCACCCCTTCTCAGCCAGGATACCTTGAATCCAGTGGCACAGTGAGCCTGGAACTCACATCAGGGCATACCCAGCGCACTTAGGGCAAGAAAGCAAAAGACACACAGATGATAGACGGAATGCCGAACACATCAAACATTCACCTCCAGTCAAAAGATCTGGGTTAAATCCATTGTTCTTTTGCTAACCATGACACCACAGTTTAGACACAGCCATATGCAAATCAGTCTTTGACCGTGTGCCTCATGGGAACAGTCCAGCCCGAACTGACAAGCCAAATCCAGAAACAAGCATCATGGGTCCGCTTTCAGGGCATCACCCCATATCTGCCTGGCTAGCTTGAATCCAGTGAAACAGTGAGCGTGGGGACATGTCTGGGCATATGAAGCGCACTTAGGGCGAGAAAGCAAATAACACACAATACTGCATTGCAGTTTTGTATTTAACTATGGGGAGCCGGGTGCTTCCAGCTGTTTCCTGCTGCTGGTGGAGGCAGGAAGAGGACGGAGGAGAGGTGGCAACCCCCATCTCAGCCTCACTCATCCACCCATCCCGACAATCATGATTGGTAGCAGGCGCTACTGGGCAAAAATCGAATCAAGGCAAAACAATCCAGAGTGCAAGAGAGTGCTTTACATAGAATGAAGTAAGCCAATGTACATAAGATGATAGAAATCTCTCATGCTATAAGGTCGATAGGATGGGGAGTCAGAGTGTTTCCATATAAGTAAGGAAAAGAAAGAATATCATATAGTATGACGTGCAGAGTTAATAATTAAGCATTGATGAATAATACATTTATTTGCACACATAGGGGACAGTTAGTGCACAAAAAATAACACCTGCACCCACAAAAAAAGGATCACGATTAACTGAGTAGGGCTGCGAATTTTGCAGTACAGATGAAAAGTGGTATATCATTCTGGTTTGGGTACATTTCTGCTGTCTCACCTGTGGGATTGATGTAGCTACGCTGGTGTTACTAGGGGAGAAAGTGTCACGTTCACTGCAAATGCGGGAATGCACACAACAGTCGCGGCCGGTGCAGGTAACGTGGTGGAGCAGGGCAGGGGAAGTTGAGTTTTATTTATTTATTTTATTTTATTTATTACGTCATCTGTCGATTAACCCCCTCTCACCACGCCACCGCCCTGCCCCACCATGCATACCTGCGCCAGCCACAGCTGGCACATAAGGCCATAACTTTCTGAGTATTTACAATCAATCTAAATACATTTCATGTCTTAACTGTGCACATACATTTGCACCGAAACAATAGGAATTAGTAGCACACAATGCAAGGTAAAGCCCATGGAAAATGCCTAATTCGGGAGCACTGAGGAAAGCATGTTTTCACGAACGAGAATAATAAGAAAAAATATGAAAAGCTATACCATGCATTTGTTGACATGATCGGTACTTAGGTGCAGATTTATGTCGGACTTGCGCCGCCGTTGTGTCACGCATTGGCAGCGTTAACGTGGTGCATACCTGCGACCCATTTACAACGTGACGCATCTAGGCAGATGCGTCACATTGTAAAGCCCTGCGCCACATGTGGGCTTTCCGGCGCAGGGTGGGCGTTCCGGGGCAGGTGCGCCTCGCAAAAGTGGCTGAGTGAAATCTACAAGATTTCACTCAGTCACTTTTAGGCCAATGCTGCGTCAAAACCCTGCGCCTGCTTGAAGCAGGCGTAAGGCTTGACGCAGCATTGGACATATTGGGCACCCCCGAGCCTTGCTGGAGCTGCGTCGTGCTTGCGACGCAACTCCAGCAATGCCCACCTTTATGGCACAGATGCGTCACGCAATTGTGCTCTTTTTGCCCCATGGTGCGCCGCATTGTAAATGCGGCGCACCATGGGTGGCGGAGCTGCGGCGCACAATAACTGGCGCATCCCTGGGGATGCGCCAGTTATTGTACATCTGCCCCTTGCTTTTTACAATCTATGCTCTCCCACGCTGCCTTCCTCCTCTTTCCTCATATGCTGAATTGTAATGAAACACACTTCTCTAACATTAGTTAAAAGTGAAAGGCACAGACACCTTTAAGAGTAAGAATTGTGCTACATATAAAATACAAATAAATACATGTATATGGCAATAGAATTTCTGTTCTGCAGACAATCCACCCTTGTAAGTTTGGAGCTGAGAGGCAGGCAGGTAGAAAATTTAAAAAATCAAACATTTCCAGGTATATGCCCAGCAGTTTCGTCTAGCATTTTGTTAACTCAAAAAAGGCATTTATTTACATAATTGATAGGTGCATGTATCCTTATGCTTGGATGTACCGATCTGAATTCTGCCGGTGACTAATACTTTGATCCCACATCTCCTTTTCCCATAACTCAAATAAAATTAAGAGTTTACCTGCATTTCTTTTGTTATTACAGGTAACTCGCTATTAAATAGTATCCGAAGTTCCAATTTTAATGGCTCTGTGTATTTAGCACTTCAATGGGGCCTTTAATAGATGCATTTTGCATCAAGTAAAGAAGAACTTCTGGAGTACTCTTATATGCTTTAGTGAACTAATCTCAAAACATCTAAAATGAGAATATTCAGAGAATATTGATGAACAGCTAGTAGAAATAGAAAGAACAGCTCCCCTTGGCACTTGCACTAATTGGAAGTTGGAATTTTCACGGCCGATCTGCAAAGGAATATATAAGTTCATCAAAAAGAACTCCTGTACTACTGCTTCCCTTACTCATAAATGCTTATGTCAATATGCGCTTTTATGCTCTTTGCCTATAACAGTTTCCATGCAGTATTTATTCCTAAAGCACAGATATCACAATGGAAGTCTGAAAAGCCTATTAAATCAAATGTCAAACAAATATTTTATTGCCTGATTTAGGGTTCCGAATACCTGCACTCTGAGTTTAGAGATGTTTCCTGGCCCAGTGGAAGTCTCCAATAATGGACAGGAACTGCAGTAAAGTTCATTCCTGTCAATGAGTTAAAAGTTCGACGGAAGGCTCCATCAAACGTGACACCAATCAAACTTTTAATTTGTTTCTATTTCTTCAAAAACAAAACCCCAAAACAGATTTTGTTTAAAAAAAAAAACTAATGACCCCGACACTATGAGAATTTTCTCCCGTGGTGTGGAGATATTTAAACATTTTTAATATCCCAAAGCGCTAGTTTTTTCACAGCGGCAAGATATAGTAAAACTTCGACTGCCCAAAAAGAGGGTAGGTGGTCACATGGCCAAACCTCTGACTGCCCTCACTTCATCAGGCTGTTGGAGGGGTATGTGGGTGATAGAGATGGAGTAAGCTCAATCACTGACATACTTAAGGTCCGCCCAACTGTAAATAAAGCTGGTGAACCTTGGGTTTGGTGGAGGGGACTCCACTGCCGCTGCAACAGTGTACTCAAACTCTCAGCTCCATATTCTTTGTGACTTACGGATTCAACACTGCTGCTCACCCACCTTACAGTATCTACTGCTGTTAGTCACTATATTTTCTTTGATTTGTTTACAAATTATTCCATTAGTAAACTCCTAATAAGCTACTTCATGTCACTCTATAAAGCACACATTTGCTGGCAAGATTGTCTTAATATGTAACATAAATCAAAGTGATGTAACAAATGTTCACTACCTTGTAGACGTCGAGATCTCCACACTGGTAATCAAAGCGCGTGTACAACTCATTGAGCATGGTGATGACCTGCATGGGCGAGCACTGGGAACAGATTGCAGTGAATCCCACAATGTCAGAGAAGAGCATGGTGACCTGGCTGAACTTCTTAGCTTGCACCGTCTGTCCCTGCCACAGCTGCTGAGCAACTTCCCCAGGAAATATAGAGAAGAGCAAGTCAACAGTCTTCTTCTTTTCCTCTTCAAGGGCTTGGTGGGCCATTTCCAGTGTCTCTTTAATCTTTCCTAATCTTTTCTTCAGCCCATCTTGAGCTCTTGCCTGTTCGCCTATCAGGACAACATCCCTCATGGCATTGTGGATAGGAATATCTGACAAGTATAATCCACGTCCTGTGAAGTCTTCTAATTTATCTACACAGGGAGATCCCAGAAACAGAATAGCGCTGGATTCAAAAACGTAGATCATCTGGCCTTTCAGATCCATAACCTGAGAATAAAGCAAGAAACAGACATGATTCATACAAGTGCCATGTGTAGGGTAGTGACAGGTGTCCATATTTTTGAGCGTCACAAAAAATAGTTGATCATAGGGATTGTTAAATTACAGAACAGCATTTTATAAGCAAATCTAATGCTGCGATCCCACATTCTTGATAGCCAGCTTACTACTGAAGCCTTATCTACTAGATACGCATTTTGTGGCAGGAAACTCAATGTGCTATTTTGTTTATGTATGCTTTTGTTTTACATTATTACCAAAAATTGCTGCATTATTTTCTAATCATTCAAAGAATTTAGTTAAAATTATAATAAAAATACTAATGTTATTCCTATTCTTCAACAACTCGTGGTGGTGTATCAGATATTCTACCCAGCTGCTCTCAAACATGTTTGCTTCTTCTACTATCTACCAGTGTTCATAAGACAGACTGGGAACTGTATTCATCAAGAATTGGTTGTATCATTGAAACTGTTTAAAGTCCCTCTTATTTACAGAATTTGCAGATGCCTACATAGCCTACTTTGTGTGTGGTGTACTTGTTGCAAATCTGAGGGATTCTCAGTCCTTTTATATTGAATTTTACCATTAGGCAACATCTTCTTGGACTAAGTAACATCCCAGGGTGATGGAGAATATAGGTGAGCTATTTTTTCAGGACACTTGAATTATGTATCATGCTACTACAGGAAAGTAGGTTAAGGGTGGCTTATAATCACTGCTTACACTATTACAGTAAAGCAGTATATTTTCCCAAGTCACCAAGGTGTCTGTTCTGCCCCTCCCTTTTACATTATCATAGTAGAGTACTTCCCCTTCCAGTTCCATGCAATAAATAACCCTCCCTACCCATTGCCTGAAATCTCTAGCTCTAGATGACTTCCAATTTAGTGCTATGAACCTTCAGGCAATCAAAAAGGGTAGGTTCATAATTCTATTACCTGAATTTCTACTTCATGGGCTGAATGATCTAAGCGTAGACATGGGTTCCTGGCTTTAAGATCTCTACCCTTTGAAATGTGCATTCCTATGTGTCAATGACCCTCCCCCCGAACAGTGTTATATTCAAGCAAGATCAGGCCATATGATAGAACTCTACATTTAGGCGCATAGAACCTGTGGCAATTAGCTGTCATAGAAGGATACATTATGGATATCTGTGCAAGGAAGGTACATCCTAAGCAAAAAAAATAATTATTCCAATTGGAATCTCATATTTATATGTAGCTTAGAGGTTTGTGGTAGAATCAACGCACAGACTGTGTCTGTCAAGTCTGATCCCATGTCCTGTGAAGTTGATCCCTTAAGTCCAGTAAACCAGTCTGTGCATTGGCAAGTGGTTCTTTATATACTATTATCACGATCTTACTTTCTGTCCCTACTGCAACATCTACAAGGGACTACATATAAGAGATTCAGCTGTTACCTTCCCTGCTGTACTTCTGCCCCATCCATCTTTGCAAGAGTAAGCCAATTATTGTTAATTTTAGGCAGGGTCCAGGAAATTGGGTTTGTGGTTAAGGGGATTGAAACTCTGCTCCAGTAGCAATCAGAATTCCTGTCAGAGTGAAGTCAGAAGAAAACCTCAAATTAACTTGTGTTTAACCCTCTGGTATGTCTGCACATGCAGCTTGTTAGAAATGGTGGTCTCTAATTGGCAGTGGTATACATCCTGCCCAAGTAGGGAATCGTCCTTCTAGTCAGGATGAGTAAAGTACACACCTAAGTTTGCCTGTGCTCACCCTCTGGTAGCTTGGCACAGAGCAGACGGGCTAAGCTACAGAGGCACTGTGTAAAGCATTTGTATATAACCCACAGTAACACAGGGAAAACACCACGCCAGTATAGAAAAATAAAGTATCTTTATCTAAACCAAACAAGGCCAAAACAATAAAAATTCAACATACACAACTCTAAATATGATTTTTAAAGGTAAAAGCAGTTCTTTCCTGTCCATGGATAACTATGGATGTGTTACTTTTGGTGCAAAGTGCCTGCCATGAGTCACAACTCGCAAGAAAAGTAGGTGCAGGGAAGGTGATGAGTAGGTTCCTTACGAGTAGGGAAGGTAATGTATTGGCTCCTTGCTCCAGGAGAGGTGATGTGTTGGTTCCTTACTACCACGCAGGGGAGGTGATGAGTTGGTTCCTTACTGGAGAGGAGGTGATATGTCGGTTTCTTACAGTGTGGGAAGGTGCTGCATCAGTTTCTTACTGAAGACCCAGTGTTGATGCAGATTTGGCACACAGGTGCGGTGCATGAGAAAATCCAGGCACTGCATCGACAGGTGACAGGTCCATTTCCCCAGGCGCACAGCAGGGCCTGCATCAGAGTCAGGACTGTGGTCTCAGATTCCGGAGACAGGTGAGCTGAACTCCGCGTGCTCTGGTTCTTAGGGCTGCAGACAAGCGCTGCATCCATTCCTTCGACTGCACGGTTGAGGTGCATGGAAATTTCTCCCACACAACTGTGCTGCATGGAAAAACAGACGCTGGAAGGGATTTGCATGGATTTTCAACAAATGGAGCAGCACAACAACCCCCAAGGGCACAGAAATGGAGTTTGGCACCACAGGCAGGTCAGAACTCCAGGCAGTGGCCTTCAGGGATGCTGCAGGTGAAGTCTTTGTGTACCTGAGTCTTCAGAACAGGAGGCAAGCTTTACATCAAGCCCTTGCAGATCATCTCAAGCAGTATTCACAGCAAAGTTCAGTCTCTGTCCTCTTTCTGGCAAAAGTCGGCAACAGCAGGCCAACCCAGCAAAGCAGCACACAGTAAAGGAGCAGTACACCTCCTCACGGCTTTTCAGCCCTTCTCCTTGGCAGAGGTTGCTCTTGATTCCAGAAGTAATCTAAAAGTCTGGGGTTTTAGGTCTACTGCTTATACTTCCTTTTCCCTTTGAAGTCTTTGTTCAGAAAGTTTCCCTTGCTCAGTAAAATCAGTTATGTCCTCCCTGGTCCAGCTTCACTACAGGAGGTGGAGGCAGCATTGTGAAGAGCAGACACAGCCCATTCGGTTGCTAGTGAAAACCCCTCCCACTACTCTAAATGCAGAAAGGCCTATTCAGCCTGGCTATGAGTCACCAAAGAAAGGCAAGACACACCTCAACCCCTCTTGTGACTATCAAGAGTGAATGCACATCCCCAGCTCATGTCACTGCAAAACCAGACAGGATGAGGCGGGTAAACAAGAAAATGCCCACTTTCTAAAAGTGGCATTTTCAAACATGCAATTTAAAAAACACTTTCACTAAAAGGTGTGTTATTAAATTCTGAGTTCAGAGAGCCTATAGACCAACTCTCTAACTTTTCCCAAAGGAAAGCTACTCTTGTAAAAATGTTAGAAGGCAGCTTCCACGTTAACATAAGGGCGAGCTGGTACTTACAATAGTGGAAAATGAAATTGGCAGTATTTCACTATGAGGACATGTAAAACACATCAGTACATGGCCTACCTTTCACATACACTGCGCCCTGGCCATGGAGGTACTGTGGGCTTGCCTTAGGGGTACCCCACATGTAAGAGTATAGAAGGTTAGGGTCTACAATTAGGTGCACTTGCCAGGTCGACATGGCAGTTTAAAACTGCACTCACAGACACTGCAGTGGCAGGTCTGATTCACATTTGAAAGAGCTACTTATGTGGGTGGCACTACAAGTGCGGCACGTCCACTAGTAGCATTTGGTTTACAGGCCCTTGGCACCCACAGTACACTGTAGTATGGATTTACCAGTAAATCAGATATGCCAATGATGGAGAACCAATCAGAATTACATTTTACACAAGGAGCACTTGCACTTTGGTACTGATTAGCAGTGGGAAGGTGCCCAGAGCACCTTAACAGGCTAAAACAAAGTCTAGCACATAGGCAAAAATACAGGAGCCAGAGGAAAAAAGTCGGGTGGAATCACGCCAAGGATGCCAGGTCTAACACAACCAGGCTTAAATTAGGCAATATGTAAAATATTTATTCAGTACTCCAAACAGTAATAAAGGTAAAACACAATACAAGAAGATTCCCACACCAATTTAGGGAAATAGTGTAAATGTAATTAATTATTTGAGACCAAAACAACAAATATCCAATCAGTAGAAAGGGAGTTATGCATATTTAAACTACAAAGCGACAACTATGGTTGTCTGGTGGCACCCGCTGAACAAAGTACCTTAAATCCTGGTTGCAGAGAGTTGCAAGATCCTGCGTGGAGTATGCATTCTGCAGTGGCCGTTCCAATGGACTGAGGGCTGTGATGCAAGGTCCTACGTTGAGAATGCTTTGCGCACTGGCATTTCCAGGGAGCAGCAGGGCTGTGATGCAAGGTCATGCATTGAGGATGCCCCATGCAGTGGTGGTACTGCGGCATTGCGGGGCGGTGATGTTAGGTCCAGAGTCGAGGATGAGTCATGCAATGGTGGTTACGAAGAGCTACATGGCCCAGCATCTGGGATGAATAGCAAAGTGGCGGTTCTGATGCGGGACTGTATGGAAATGCGTCGCTCTACATTGGTTTTGATTGGACCACAGCTGGACTCGCAAAACACCTTCAGGTCGACTTCCAAGGGTCATGGACTGGGATGGCACCACTTGGTAGGTAGGACTCACAGAGGAAAGTGTCCAGCTGCAGGATTTAAGGTGGCAAGCGCCATTTCTTTTCCTGAGGCTCTGAACAGGAGGCCGGCCAACTAACCCTTGGAGTCACTCTTGATGTCCTGGTTTCAAGATACAGGTCTAGCACGTCTCAGTTAGGTAGCAGGACAGGAGGGTAGCAGAGTAGCAGTCCTTCCACAGGTCCAGATGTGTACTGTAGAGTAAGGGTCCTTTATTTATAACTGGTCCCTACTTAGAAGTAGAAGAAGGTACTGGAGGCTCCAACTTCCAGAGGTGCTTGGCATTTCCTGCCTCCCTGCCCTGACCCCAGCTAGTCTGCAGTTACAAAAGACTGGTGACAAACCCTTTGTGAGTGTGTTCAGGCAGAGTCTTTGTGATGTCTGGTAGGTGACAGCTTCCCCCCCTCCTCAAGTCAGAGATGACCCGTCCTGCCATCACCTACTGGCCCTTTGTCTCACTGTCTTGGAGAAATACACAAAGCCCAACTGCCAGCTACACCTAGTCATGTGACTCATGGATACACGCTTCAAGCACCAAATGGTTAGGACAAGAAAATTCCAACTTTCTAAAAGTGGCATATTCACAATTGTGACTTAAAATTAGATTTTACTATTAAAGAGGGTTTTAAGTGACATTTTTTTAGACACCATATTCAACAGTCCTGCTTGCTCAATCGAATGTTAGCACTTATTAAAAGTAACAAGGTAACCTAATGATGTCCGATAGGAGAGGTAGGCCTTGCAGTATTGAAAAGGAATTGAAGATTTTTTCACTACCAGGACATGTAAAACTCAAAAGTACATGTCTACATTTTTAAAGACTCTGAACGAGGCCCTAACAGATGTTAAAGGCCTACCTTCGGGGTGATTACTTATATTTATTAAAAAGGAAAGTTTAGGCCTAGGACAAGGGTTATCTTGTAAAGTAGAATTGGCAGTTTAAAACTGCAGACCTGAGACATGTTTTAAAGGCAACTTAAGTGGGTGGCACGAACAGTGCTGCAGGCCCGCTAGTAGCATTTTATTTATAGGAGACTTACAAGTAAATTAATTGTGGCAGTTGAGTGTAAGACAATTTTACCAAGTTTGAAGGAGAGAGTGCAAGCACTTTAGCACTAGTTAGCAGTGGCAAAGCGCAGCAAAAAGAGAAGGATAGAAAGCAAAAGGTTGGGGGAAAGCCATGACAAGGATGTCAGGTCGAATGCAGGGCTAAAGGGGTAGACATAGCTTTGGGTGGTGGTATTTCAGATTCTTGGGATAGTCTCTGTGCCTTGTTTGACCTTGGTTTGCCCAAGTTTGCTTTCAAGGATTTACTCCCTTCTCCATAGCGGGAACCAAACCCCTTCGCCTACATTCTTGCCTATGCAGGTGCAGTGAGGTGAGTTGTTTCTTCTTTTCCCAGTCACTAATGACAGCTCTTTAATTGGTAACAGGAGTTTCCTACAGTTCTTCAACAAGCCACAGCTGAAAGCAGTAGTACACCCACCCTGGGGGACCATGAACAGTGTAAGGAAAAGTTGGGCTGTTACTCACTCCCAACAACAGCGGGGTGCCTGATTCAACTGCATCGATTCAGTTCTGCCCCATTTTGGGATCTGTCATGACTCAGGTTGGAAGGCAGCTCCCTCTCAGATTTAACTTGTTCAGCGGGAGTTGCAGCTATCTCAATGTCTGTTATGGAAGGGCTAGACCATGGGCTTTCTCTCCTGACCAACCCCACTGTGTACGCCCTCACATGGAGAAGAACAACTTAGGCAAATAGCAATGGAATGGGGGTCAGAAAATGTTTCTCCCCTAGACAGTCTCACAGCAGCACTCTTCAAGTGTTCACCATCTCCCACTCTTCCAGTTTTTTTGATTGCAGTCTCTACCTGTATCGGCTGTCTCTTAACTGTCATTCCTGGCCATTTGGCTAGTACTCAAATTGCCTGCTCTCTTCCAGCGAGGAAAGGAATGCTGCCATCTCACCTTCCACCTTCAGAGCCTCTTTGTACCAGCTCCAGCAACAAAAACAATGAAGCAATCAGGTGGTGGAGGGGTCAACAATGTGCTGATTTTCTCCTGCAACTGCACTCCTTAGGGGCCCCATTAAGGGCCACCCACAGGCATTCAGCTGCTTCCTGATTCTATGCAGGTGCCGATGGCAACACAATTTGTGCTTGTTGAGTGGATTGCAGTGTGTGATCAGGCAACTAGTGGGAACTCATCTAGTTTGTGACCAACATTGTGGCTCCATGCTCACCTACAAGTTCAAGCTGCATAGGTTTGAGTGCATCCAGTGACAGATGGCAGATATAACATTATTTAAGAGCCCATTGATTTAAGAGATGTCTAGATCCATAAAACTAAAAAAAAATATTTTGTACATGTATAAATGAATTCAGAAAAGTGGGCTTAACTCACATAATATGCTGCAACATACCTTTGTGAATCAGGCCCATAGGGCCCAATTCACAGAACTAACTTAAGACAAAATCTTAAACTTACTATCATTTTGGTATTCACAGAAGGCACTTACTAATTTTGGTATTCACAGAAGGCACTTACTCATTTCGATATTCACAGAAGGCACTTACTCATTTCAGTATTCACAGAAGTTAGGAGTCCTAACTTTAGGACTCCTAAATGCGTTCTGTGAATACTGAAAGTCTTAAAATTGGGATTTTTCTCAGTTTAGTAGTAGTAAAATTAGGACTCCTAACTTTAAGACTCCTAAATGTCTTCTGTGATTACCGAAAGTCTTAAAATAAGTAAAGTTAGGAGTCCTAACTTTACTACTACTAAACTGAGAAAAATCCTAATTTTAGGACTTTCGGTATTCACAAAAAGCATTTAGGAGTCTTAAAGTTAGGAGTCCTAACTTTACTACTCCTATACTGAGAAAAATCCTAATTTTAAGACTTTCAGGCCTAGATGTAGGTAATTTTATTTTACCACTACTTAAATACCGAATCTTACCGATTCGGTATTTAAGAAGTGGTAAAATAGAGGGGGGGGGGTGGGGGGGATGTAGGTATTACAGAATCGGTAAATACCGAATCAATAAGATTCTGTATTTAGCGATTCGGTAATGCCCATTGATTCCTATGGGCATTGAAGCCCATAGGAATCAATGGGCATTACCGAATCGGTATTTACCGATTCGGTAAATACCGATTCCAGCAAGGGTGCAGGGGGTGTCACTTTGACACCCTCTAGCACCCCAAATACAGGCATGTGTGCCATGTGGCACACAGACATGCCCTAAGGGCATGTCTGTCTGTCACATGGCATAGGTGTGCATGCACACATGTGCCTGCACACCTGGATTCGGTATTTTACCATCCAATTGAATTGGGTGGTAAAATACCAAATCTGAAAGGCCTTTGGGACTCAGAAGAGTCCCACCTACATCTAGAAGTTACCGAATCAGTAAAAATACCGATTCGGCATTTTACCGATTCGGTAAATTTACCGATTCGGTAAAATTGGCCCCCTACATCCCAATAACCCATTTACCGGTCAGTAACGGCGGAAATCGGCCGTTACTGGCCAGTAAATGGCCACCTACATCTGGCCATCAGAATTCACAGAAGGCATTTAGGAGTCCTAAAGTTAGGACTCCTAACTTCTGTGAATACCAAAATGATAGTAAGTTTAGGATTTTGACTTAAGTTAGTTCTGTGAATCAGGCCTTTAGTATCTAACATTCTTGGATATGATGAACCAGATGTTTACTACTAACAGTTATCTGTGAGAAGATCAAACTTCAGTAATCAATCTGCTTTGATATATGCAGGGGTTTGGCCTACCATCAAAGTATTTAGAGAGGTGATGTCTTCACTCATACACTCACCAACATTTGGATGAAACCATGGATGAAACCATTAATTAACAAGAGCTAGAGTGCCATCAGGTATCTTGTGAACTTTGAGAAGAACCTGAGTGCATGACGTTATTGGTGAAATTGAACATTCTTAAAATCATGCCACTACCATATAATCAATAACTGTATTATTTACCAAACAAAAATAGTAAACTAAGTTAATTTGTTTAGGCTATTCAATTCTACGATTTCTGTTTGGCTTGTTTTGATTTTTATTTGAGCCTGACATTCTTCATATACCACGTGCCATGGTCTTCCAAATTTTTGTAAATTCTTCACCATCTCCTATTCAAACTATGGGACACTTCTTCGAATGTCATTCACAATCACACACTGCAATGTAAATAGTCCTTATTCTACTGTTGAACTCTTTTGATCTCAAAATCATTGGGGGATGATCGTGATACTATACTTTGGTTCAAGTCAACATCAGTTCATCTTTTACCCATATTGCATCTGGTTTCCGAAAACAATACTTTTTTATTCAGTTTATAAAATTTTGTGAAAATTCAAATCCTTCATAATCTCTCTACGTCAACAACAATATTTTGTCACGGAACAGTGCATAATGAAGAAAAATAACTAGGATGTTGGTGAGAGCTGACAAAGCAACTAGTGTTCTCTGATAAAGGTACTATAAAACACCTTTGGGCACTACAACTAAAAGCCCAAATTGTGCCTTTAGCAGCAGTTCATTCCTGTATCACCTCTCGAACCTTCCACTTTTGCTCAATATTTCTTCTAGTCTTTATTAGTGCTCCTATCAATATAACACGTTATTTATTTTCAGAAGGGGAAGTCATCACATGCATCTTATTGTGTTTTCTTTTCTTCGTGAAAATAGATGCTCAAGGGTTTTACAGCTCATGTATTGCCAGTCGTGAACCACTTTCTGTCAAGAATTTTTGTAACTATTTCCTGATCCTCTGTGTTCATGATATGTGAACAGATCCTGCCATTTGTAAACAGCTGAGCTAGAATATTGGAGCTCCAAGGACAAATGGATTTTCATTTGTCCATGCAACAAATCCCCAAGAATTGCAATCTTCCAGGAAAAATCGAGATCGGCCACCAAACAGTCATGTTACTATTTGCCACTTCCTTGCGCGTGTATCATATCAGGACATCATCTCTGTGAAGGGGGACAGAACAGTGTCTTCCAGTTCTCAGGGGGCAACAAGGAGGCTGAAAGTGCACCAAGACACAATGCTACCTACTCATCTACTTAAAGCAAGCCCAGGGACAAGCAGGTGAACCACGGAACCCAGGACCGCAGTCAAAAGGCCTGTTACTATAATATGCATTTCTGTGTTCAAATGATGCAAGCTACTGATCTGGAAAAAAGAGCGCTCCAGATACAAACATGTTTGTGAAAATCACTAAGGAATCGTTTTATGTAGGTTATTTGGTATACATGCACGAATATTTGCTATATCAAGGAGGAATGCTGAATTAGTTCAAACAGTAAGAATTATTTTAAAATGTATATTTCATCTACATTACAAATTCAAAGTGATATGAAGAAATATTGTGTTCAGTAATAATACACATAACTACTAAATTCAAAATTTAATTAGAGACACTTGACACTAGATAAACCCAGTGTCTACTTAAATCATTTTTAACAAGGGATATACCGACGTAGGTGTCTTTTCTTGTGCTTTCTTGATTATATTCCTTTTTCAAAACTGCACAGTTGCACCTGTGAACATCACCTTTCATGTGAGAACTAATGTCGTAGGAATTCTGTCATTCTCCATAAATCAATGATTATAATAAGGAGAGCGTGAACACAGAGGGCAACCTCAAGAAGCCTGACATTGAACTACAAGCTTTGGAGTCCAAAAAGAACAGTTGCACTGCATTCCACATAAATACAGCAAACCCCAGCAAGGAGAAGTGGAGGTAATGTATCACCTGGAACAGTAATTGGAGGATCTGGGCTAAAATCCCAGAACAACATCGAATTGATAGGAGTCCTCGACCTTCCGGAAGGACTGGGTATGAAAAAAATTAATGAGAGGTTTTTGAATATTTTCATAGGTTTGGACACAAATGAGTGAGGGCCTACAGATTCCAGAGATCTTTATTTAAAGAAGGATGGGTCTTTCATATTATTACCATGATGAGGGTTGGAATGGCCTATATGGATATCAAGCAGTGCCCGAAGGGCTGGTATGACAGATCGGTTTGTGGGATGGTTTTTAGCAGTTTGTGGGCCTGTTTTAAAGGACAGGTGGGCTAGTTTTAACTGTTGATTCCCCTGTTTTTCCCACATATACTGCCTGCAGCAAACACAAATGTATGCAGTCTCGCATACCTTGTAAAATACCCATACATCCACGGGCAGATATTAAAGTCCCCTGCGCCACCAGTACGTCACTTTCAGTGACATATTTACAAGGACAGGAAAAGTCACCCTGCATGACTTTTCCTATCCTTGGAAATATGGCCCCTTTACAAGCAGCACTTTGCCCGATAGGGGTGTTCCATGGGTGTTGCTGTGGGTGATCCCACACAGCACTCATGAAGCCAGACACATTTACAGATTTACGAGGAATCGTAAATCTTGAAATGCGTCTGAATGCTACACCTCCCCAGGAGAGGCGTAGGGAGGCGCAACGAGGAGAAATGTTTCCATTTCTCCTTGTTTTTCCTCTTTCAATGCGTGCTGCATTCTACAGCACACACTGCAAGAGGAAAATGCGTATAGTGATTGTTTTTGTGCAGGAAGACGCCCCTTCCTGCACAAAATCAATATCCCCAAGATCCAGGCATCCATGCCCTATGGTGCAAGGCTGCCTGCGCCGGCGCATGGCAGCTGTTTGTGTGCCAGCACAGGGGAGAGAACCGTAATGCAACATACTATTGTAAACATGCTGCATTCATGTGCTTTGGAAGTGCTGCAAGCATGGCACCGTTAAAAGGGCTTGCGGTGCCGCGCTGCGGCACTTCCTCGTAAATCTGCGCCCCAATCTTTAAGGACAAGATTTATGGTCTTCTGATGCAGGGCAGGGCAGTGCTGCACGTCACCTTGCTAAATGGCAAAAGTGCAGGAAGGGGCGCCATCCTGTACAAAAACAGTCCTAGGAGGCTTTTTCCTCTTTCTATGTGTGCTGCAGAAATCAGCACCCATAGAAAGAGGGCACGATGAGAAGAAATTGAGATATTTCTCCTTGTTGCGCCGCCCATGGGGAGGCGTAAGGTTTTAGTGCATCCCCAAGTTTACAGGCTCTTGCAAATCTGGGGATGGGTCAAAATTAATGAGTGTTGCATGGGAACACCCTCCGCAACGCCCTTCCAATTTTATAATTTTATATTTTATAATATATAATGGCCCTTCCTGCACAAAATCAATATCCCCAAGATCCAGGCATCCTTGCCCCATGGTGCAAGGGTGCCTGTGCCGGCGCATGGCAGCTGTTTGTGTGCCAGCACAGGGGAGAGAACCGTAATGCAACATATTATTGTAAACATGTTGCATTCCTGTGCTTTGGAAGTGCAGCAAGCATGGCGCAGTTAAAAGGGCTTGCGGAGCCGCGCTGCTGCTATTCCTCGTAAATCTGCCCTCAGTCTTTAAGGACAAGATTTATGGTCTTCTGATGCAGGGCAGTGCTGCACGTCACCTTGCTAAGTGGCAAAAGTGCAGGAAGGGGCGCCATCCTGCACAAAAACAGTCCTAGGAGGCTTTATCCTTTTTCTATGTGTGCTGCAGAAATCAGCACACATAGAAAGAGGACACGATGAGAAAAAATTGAGATATTTCTCCTTGTTGCGCCACCCATGGGGAGGCGTAAGGTTATGGTGCATCCCCAGGTTTACAGGCTCTTGCAAATCTGGGGATGGGTCAAAATTAATGAGTGTTGCATGGGAACACCCTCCGCAACGCCCTTCCAACGGATGTATGACGTTACAACGCATGCTTTTACCGCACATGCCTTTACAACGCGGTTTTTACAATTCATGCCTTTACAACGCATAGTGCTTTGGGGCGCTGGATAGTGAATAGTTTAATTTACTATTCCAACTCCAGTCCCCGTGGATAGTAGGGAAGGTGTTGGATAGTAAATTAAACCTATTCCCTATCCTAGAGCGCCCCCCAGCGCAATGCGTTGTAATGGTTTGCGTTGTAAAAGTTGCGTTGTAAAGGCACTGCGTGGTAAAAGTTGCGTTGTAAAGGATGTTTCCCCCTTCGAACGCCTTCCTAATTCAGAGTAAAGCAACACAGCGATTTGCGCTGCCTAGGCTTTACTTCATATCAACGAGGCCATTCAAAGCCATGCAAAGTGGCTTTGTGTGACCTCATACATATGGTTTCAACGTTTGTGACACCCTAAAAGCAGCGTATGCTTCTCATAAAGATTCCCCAAAGATTTAAAAACTGTCCTGATTTACAAATGTGGGCCACTGTTCCAGCTATTTGATTAGCTAACGGGGCTGCTTTTATTTTAGTGTACGGGCCGATTTTTCCCCCAGTACAACTCTGACCATGATTCCAGTAACTGCATTACTGCAACCAATTGTTATGAGATTATAGCAAATTCAACTTTAATGGGGGAAAACGTAACGCCGGAGCTTTTTAAAATGTGTATGCACTTTATAACATACGAAATGAATACTAATGCACATATGTGGTATTTCCACATATCTTGGGGTGGTAACACCAATCAATCTTTCAAACTAAAAAACAAATGATAAAAGCACGGAAGTTCACTGATCGTACATTTAGCATGCATTTCTCAACTTCTGCAATGTCTTGATAAGGGTTTATGGGTGGAAGTGATAGATGCCAAGACAAAGGCAGAGGAACATGATGGATGAATTATTAAAAGGTGGGGAAAGTAAAAGCTTAACGTTTCTTAAGAAATGCAACAAGTAGAAAGGATCATTCTTGAAAAAGAGAGGCCAATTTTTGTATGTTCCCTCTGATCATGTGGTGTTGAAAAATAAAAGGAAAGGAATTGTCATAAACACTTGAGGTCAAGTCTCACAGTATGCATTGCCGGAGTGACACAGAGTAGCCACAGAAAGTACACGGCGGCTCTTAGTTCAGGTAGTTGTTAAATTGCTACACAGTGTCAGTTCAAATAAGGATACTTGCTACATTTTAATAATCTGAAACTAAGAAATAACATAGTTTCAGAAAGGATTTGAACAGTGAAAATATAATTCAAGTTTTACCTAAATGTGTTTAGGATGTTTTGCGCAGAGACAGTATTCTATTCTACTGTTATGCTCAAAATTCTTATGCATAATTGATTCAATAGCATCTTCTTACAAAACCTTTATGTTAGAACATACTTCGCAATGGATGCTGTGCTTGCGAAGAGGTTCTTTTTGTGCTTTCAAACGCTCAGTGTTGTTTCTTATCTATTATCTTCAATTTCTGAACTTGGATGTGAAGTGCCAGGGTAGGATCATTTAGCTTTTTTTGGCTCACAAGACAAAATGTGTTTCTGAAAAATGACTTTCACCATCCAGATCTTTGCAAGTGTATATAGTACAGCATTTGATAAACCCAATGTGAACGTTCTTCAGATCAAAAAATATACCTAAAGAGAAGGATTACAGAATAATCGTATTTCGGAAGCAAGTCAAAAAATAATGAAGCACAGGACATCAATTACTTTCCTCACCTTTGAAGGCACTTCTAGCGTGTTTCCCCATCTTTTGACTCTGATGGTAAATTGCATATTCAGCATGGTCATGATCCCGCTGAAAGTGCAGCCTATTTTAGGAGAGTGGATTTCAAAAAACTCATCAAAGACAGTCTTTCCTGGAAAGTCTCTCTTGTTCAGAAGCCTCTTGATTCCATTGCCGATCTGCACCACCACCATGTCCTTGTCAAACATGAAGTGGAAAGGAAAGGTCTTACAGAACAAAGAAGCTGGGATCACCACTGAGGATTGTGGTCGGCAGGGAGATAGGGAAGGCTTTGTGTTCTTCATGTGCACTGAGTAGAGCAAGTAGGGCTGGTTAATAAATTCATTGCCATCGTTATTGAAGCAAGCAGGCACCCACCGTACTTCCACCTCCGTCTCATACAGAACAAGAGCAGCCGCTTTGATAATGCCGGGGAAGATCAATGCTGTGATTTGTTTGGGGAAAAAGTAATACACATTTAAGAAATCTTGATCCTTTTCTAGGCAAAGAATAGATGCCTCCTCTAGAACTTTGCTTTCCTCGGCTCCTTGACTTTGGCCACTCTGCTTTAGGTGAGTGGTAAAACTGTTCAAGAAGTCCTTCAGGCTTCCCCCAACAACTTCCAAGACGTGCTCATCTTCTTCATAGCACAGATTGAAGAGCTCTTCGCCCAGGGTTTCTTTGACGATCTCCACTGGTACACCTGCAAATGCACAGAAACTTTGATTACACATTTAAAGCCTCAACAGCAAAATAAGATTAAAATGAAGACCAAGCCCTCTTGGAAATCACTTTGGAAAGAACAGTAAAATTTACTTTAAAAAAGCGGGAAAAGTTAACTTAAATATTTGCTATTTCAAAACTAAAACCAATTTTATTGCCAAGTCCTTCTATTTGCTGGGTGAAAAGAACAAACCGCACAGTCCTACCGGTGGCAAACCAGCTTGCGCTCTCTTTGCTATCTTGAATTGTGGGAGAAAATTAGACCCCAAAACCATCTGTGTTAAACACATAACAGAAAGCTGGAGAATGAGAGCCCAATTTATAGAGCCATTTAAGCAAGTAAGTCTGTCTCATGCTGGGGACCAAAACCACAAAATGTCATAAATGCGTTTATTAACCCATAAGTATATGTTATTCCTAGGCCCGGTTGAAATTTCCAGTATGCTGGTATAAATAGGATAAATTTGGGAATTTCTATGTTAAGCTTGTTATGCAAGCTTTTAACATTTATGGCATTACACCAGGAAACTTAATTATGTAGCATTGATGGCACATTTATGGCGCAGGAACCCGTGCTTAATTTGAGCTGGTGCTTTCCGATGCTTGGCATCACATGGTGGTGCTGTTTGTCTAATACAGAGACAAGCACAGCAGCAGTTGGTTATTAATTTAATATACCTTAAAATGGCTGTTACCTTCCTTCCAAGCAATTCCTACAGATTTGGGGGCCTGGAACAGTCTGAATTGTCACAGTTGTATGGTTTCATGGGAAATGGCTGTGTTGGTACTGTCATATTTGGCGCTATCAAGAGCAATGGGCTGGTGCAAGCTGCAGTGGCCTCATGACAAGGGCCCTTTCACTTATTTTTCCAAAACTTAAGTATTGGCAGGAACAAAACAAATACCCAGAAGGCGATTGGCAGTAATTTTATAGCTATTTTGTTTAGCAGAAAACGCACTCTCACATAAATTCTGTGCTAAAATATACCACCGAATGCGATTTTTGGATTTTCTGTAATCATGTCATAATATTTTAGTAATTTTGCGTAATCACACTTAAGCAAATTACACCATTTTTGGACACCCCTTTTTACATGAATAAATCCTACTAAGGGCATGGGGAGTGTGCATGGTAGCGGGTTCCTCCATTGGAAAAATGTTTCTTCTTTATGGATTAAAGAAGTGCCACTGCAGAAATACGATGGGATTTCAGTGTGTGTACATACAATTATGAAATTGTAAATGCCTTCGCACTTGTATGTAAAGTAATAACGTAATTCACAAAGTTTTTCCTAAAGGATGCCTGAAAACCTGCCAGTCACATAGCTTTCTGGTCAAGTTACTAGAAAGCTTTGCGAATTCTTAAAAATTGCAAATTTATAATCATCCAAGTGCTTGCCAATATGATTTTTTTTCTGAATTGGTCCTGAGAGTCAGGATTTATTTTCTGTCCGTTATTCACTAAGGACTAGATTTATAATCTCGTGGACAGTCAATTTATCAGTGAGGGAGACGGAGTTAGGTGCAAGGCACTGTCAACTTGACGGGGACCTGCACCAAACTGTTTTCTTTTTTAAAAGAAAATCCCAAATCAGGATCTTCTTTTTGGAATTAAAAAATAAAACACTCCCCTCGTCATCGGCCCATGGGCAGAAACAGAGCTCTGCTTCTGACAGCCCGTACTCCACAGGGCCATCGGAGGGGTTTAATCACAGCGGAGACGGAGCAGTCTCCACCCTGTTTAAACCAGAGATTCTCCCACCATATTTTATCGAAATTTGGTTGGCAGATCATTATGTTGGTGGGTAGCATACTTTGTCATCATTGTGACGGAGTATGCTCAATGCCAACATATAAATCAGGCCCTTAGTTAAATGTGAAATAACTGTCAGGAGGATCTTAAGATGAAGAAATACTATGAGGTTGAAAATGTGCTGTTTTTTCCTAATATGATTAGCAAGAAACAGACAATGTTCCTGACTCAAATGTATTTCTCTCTCCTACTGTAGATCAGTTTGTGTCACAGTGACATAATAAGCCAGGTTAATCATTACAGTCTTTTGTGTGAGGCTAAAGTCACACTTCCCATGTGGCTAAGTTTGGCTATTTTTAATAGATATTCTCTTCTGTGAAATGAAATGAAAAGGAGATTTATAAAGCGCAATACAATTACCCGAAGGTGTCAGGGCACTAGCTCATCTAGGAAAGAAGTGCCGTAAGGTTTTAATTTCAGAATCAGAGACTTAACAGCCGTGTTTTTAGTGCTTTCCTAAAGACCAACAAGTGAGTTTTGTTGTTTACCTCTGAGTGAGAGAGTTCCAAAGTCTGCCCATACCGACCAGAAAGCTTCTCCCACCCCAGGAATTTTTCCTGAACCTAGGGATCACCAAATTATAGGACTCAGTTGAGCATAAATGGCCCGTTGGAGCGTACAGATGAAGGTGCTGCTTAAAAAAGGTTGGAACTGTTTCCTGGGTAGCCTTAAAAGCTATGCAAAGAGCCTTGAACTCGATACATCTCTTTACTGGTAGCCAGTATAATTCATTTAGCACAGTAAAAACAGTTTTATGTTTGGGAATATCTAGTAGAATGTGCACAGTGGCATTTTGCATAATCTGTAGTTTATTTAAGCATTTGGTCCTGAGGTTGATGAAAAGACCATTGCAATAATCAGCTCTGGACAAAACCAGCGCAGAGATCATCAGCTTGCGTAAATTAATCAGAATGAATGGAAGGGTTTTTCAAATAGTTTTAATGTATACAATGATACAGAAATGACCTGACTTTCAAATGTGAGCTTGGAGTCAAAGATGACTCCCACGTTTTTTACTTTAGTTGTAGGGGCTGGCAAAGAGCCCAGTTCTGACGGCCAGAAAGCTGGGGACCAAAAAGTAGTTTTGCTGACATAGAGTAGGACTTCCGTTTTGTTAGAATTCTATTTCTGACAGTTGTTGGCCATCCAGTCACCAACTTGCCGGAGGCACGTAAAGAACTGTGATGCTGTGTCCGAAGGTGAGCCTGTCACAGATACCACAATTTAGGTATTGTCAGCATAGGAAATTGCTGAAAATCCCAAGGACCTAATCAGCTGTGCCAGGGGCGCAAAGTAGATATTAAAATGGGTCAGGCCCAACGATGAGCCCTGGGGTACTGCACACGGTAATGTAAAATTGGGTGACTTAAATTCAGAGAGAGCTACAAACTGTTCTCTGCCAGACAGAAAAGATCTGAGTAAGGTGAGAGCATTACCTTTCATGCCTAGCCTCTCCAGACATTCCAGTCATTTTGTATGGCTTACAGAATTGAATGTGGCAGAGAGGTCAAGCAGCACAAGTGCTGCTTTGCCCCCTGAATCAACTGTCTGCCTGATCTCTTCTGATGCTGAGATCAATGCCAGTTCCGTGCTGTGGTGCTTTCTAAAGCCAAACTGTGTGGCAACCAGAAAAGTATGTTTCTCGATGTAGTCCGATATTGTTACATTCAGGGCCTTCTCGACCATTTTTGGAGGCAAGGGGAGTCTAGAGATGAGATGATAGCTGTTAGGATCCATAACCACCTAAGTAAGCTTTCTTTAAAAGAGGGAGGACTGAGGCTAATTTCCAGTTGATTTGAAATGTGCCTGAGGAAAACATTTGGTTAAAAATGGGAGATAGATGAGAGGCAATTACTTATGGTAGAAAATGAAACAAAATAGGGGGGCATGGGCCCAAAGGAGATCCAGACTTAGTAGACAAAAGTAGATTAATGACCTGATCTGAGGTCAGGGGCGGGAAGGAGAGTAGTTCTGGAGGATCAATAGATTTTAAAAAGGCTAAATATACGCCCTCTTCCCTGTTAGAAGTGGATGGCATATCTTGAGAAGAGGGAGCACTTTGGGACATGGACATAGAGACACCACTGTAAAGTGATCTGACTTCATCCTGAAAGAAAGTGGCTAAGGTCTTACAGAAAGTCTGACTGACTGGTGAGTTGGCTATTTCGGGAGGTTTGGCCAGTTCTTTTACTGTGACGAATAGTTTTTTAGATGAAATTTTAGCTGCACTTATGGCTGTGGTGAAATAGCATGTCATCTGCTCATGCATTGAATTTTTATAGTTTAACAAAGATTGTTTGAAGGCCATTTTGTCATTCGTATCATAACGAGATCTACATTTCCTTTCAAGTTGGCGGAAGTTTTGTTTTTGAAGTTTAAGATATTTAGTATACCAGGGTTCAGAGTGTCTTGATCTTTGATTAGTGGTGGATTTTTCAGGTAAAACCTGGTCAATTGAGCTGCGAAACCACTGCTCAAAGGCAACTGCTGCTGTGTTGGGCTCATTATTACTACTAAGAGGAGTCTGTGCCAGGGAGCTTTCTAAGGTTTCCGTAACAATATTGTTCCATGGACGGAAACATCTGTGAAGTTTATTCTTCAAATTCTCTGATCCCAAATTATGAAGAGAAAGGGAGAACATGACAGCTTTGTGGTCTGACCACGTAAGCGGGAGTGACAAGAGATATTGTAGAGCATTATAATTGGAAAATATTCTGCTAAGCAAGTGCCCTGCAGAGTGGGTACTACCAGTTACTTGCTGAGTAAGCCACAAACGATTTATGATGTCAGTTAAATGTGCTGCATCCCTATCTAAATGATCCTCCCGGTGTAAATTTAAATCACCCAAGAGTGTGAAATCCGGCGCCTGATATATCACATCCAAGGATAGACCAACAGTATTTTAGGAAGTCTGCCCTGTGACCAAGAGGACGATAAAATAATAAACCATTAAAAGTATAGCGATTGTCAATGGAAATCTTGAACAGTGTGGATTCCAGGGTTGACAAATTATGTTGAGCAGTAAATGTCCCTTTCCAGTTACTGATAGATTATGGCCAGCCCACCATCCTTTTTTCCAACTCAGTTTTGTTTAAAAAATGCCATACCAAGTTGGAACAGCAATTGCTACATCTGTGCATTACCTAACTCAAGATGTGGATGGCCATTCACATCATTGGTTTTGCTGATCTAGTACATAATTGTTCAAGGAAAACAGTTTACATTTGTTTTGTGACTCCACATTACTTCAGAGACGAATTGAACAACAGTTGTTATCAAAGCCCTTTAGCTGTACTTCACCGATAAACAGTCCTACCCAGGCTATCAATATGACGTTATTTATCCAGGGATTAGAAAATTCAACATATACTATAATAGATGGGTACTAGTGCATCATACGGACCTTTTTCATCAAAGTATCTTGAGTGACTTCAAATAGACAAGGCGAAAGAAGCTTGAGTTGTCTATTATGTCACTCAGAATCCTGATTGGAACTAATTTAGAGGTTTCTATATTCATATGCTATTGCCAAGGAAAATATTATGCGAGCATCAATCGATTATTATATGATCTACTACACACAGCATTTTATCCATTTACAGGCAATGTCTAATATTTGTGATTGCTTCTCATACAAATATTGCTGTCTCTCTAAAATACTTTTTTTTAAATGCTTTATTGTTCAGTACATAGTTTACAAAAAGAAAGCAAATTATTTTCTTTGAAAATCATAACATTAAGTCATTGTTGTAGGAATATTGTGCACAGTAAAGAAAGGGGAAAGAAAAAAAAAGGGAATATAAAATACAACTATGAGTCCCACTTGGGTTTCATATCAACATCTTCATATGTTGTAACATATGCTGCCAAATTTTCAACCCCAATTGTATCTTCCACATTGATTTTGTGCAATACAAACTGTATTCATATTAAAAACATTGAAGAAATTTGCACGCCATATTTCGAATGTTGGTGCCTCTGATTGAAGCCACATAGAAGCAACACAAAGTCTAGCAAGAGCAGTAGCCATAAATATAAGATAACGAAACGGGTAGTAGCTCTGGATGGAATCAGAGCCTTCCCACACACCTAAAAGCATAATCTCTCTAGAGATATACACATTGATCCCTGTGATTTGTGACAAAAATTCTGAAATGCTCCTTACAAACTGTTTTAAAGCTAAACAATCAAAGAATACGTACACTATGTCAGCCGAACACCTGAAGCATTTCCCGTCATGAAGCCCACCCACTTCATAATTTTCATAAGGAGTATGATATAGATTAAAAAAAAATTGTAGTGTTGAGTACATAAATTCGCTGTCAGCATGACTTTGGTAGCCATATCAATCGATAATTGAACATAAAGACCAATCTTCCCAAAACGTTTACCCCACTTTGTATCTTGTAACACAATATCATCTTGTTGAGACTCCAAAAATATGCCATACAATGCCCCAATCTGAACTCTTTTTATTAAAGCCTCTATTAAATCATTAAATATTATTAGCGTGCGTTTGCAATATTTAATGAGATAGTTGCGGATTTGCAAATATTTAAAAAAATTGTTTTTGGGCAACTTATATTTTCCAACAACATCTGTAAAGGAAATCAAAACTCTTTCACTATACAGATCCCCTAGCCGTTGTATCCCTTTATCCCTTCAAGTAGCCATTTTTGCATCGCCAAAAACTGCAGGAAATATTTCTATAGAATTCAAAGGTGTGTAATAAGCTATACGACCTATAGATATGATTTTACATATCGACTTCCATACTTTGTATGCTGCAACTGCAATTTTAAATCATGTCCTTTTGAAATAACTTGGTTCATAAAATTTGAGTAACGCCTTGCTCGCCTGATTGCCCATCAACATTTGATATATATTCGGAGCTTCAAATGATTGCATTTCCGTCTCGATCACCAAATACTGTATACTCTGCAGCAGACAAATTAAATAATAAAATGTGAAGTTCGGCATGCCCCACCCCCCACGTGCCAACGGTAATGACATAAACTTTGAAGCTCGGCGTGCTTGCTTCTGGCCCCATATAAATCTGTCTACGATAGACTGTAACTGCAATAATTGGTGTCGAGTAAGCTCGAGCGGTACTGTCCTAAAATAATGCATAGCCCTAGGGAGAATACACATTTTTAAAACATTACAACGCCCAACCATTGATAAATGGAGACATTCAACTTTTTCCAAACATCTTTTTGCAGAGGAAAGTATGTCCGCCCAATTTACTTCTACAATGTCTTGAAGTGCCAGCCGAATCTATATACCCAGATATCTTGCTTTTGGCATAACTCTAGCTTCATCGGGGCAAAGCCCCTCAGTACAGACAACCTGGGTCTTAGAAATATTCAGCTTGTAACCAGCGACTGCCCCAAAATTCCACGTCAAAATCCATCTGCATAGGCAAGAACACGTTTTCGATACTTCCCGACAACCATTGACTGTATATTATTAGTTGTTTCCAACAATTGTACCAGTGGATTGATATAGATCGCAAATAGTAGAGGCGAACATGGGCAACCTTGTCGAGTCCCCCTAGTTATATATACAAAGGGTGACTCCTGCCCCATTACACAGATTCTAGCCCGCGGCTGTTTATACATAGTATGTATTGCTTGCAAAAAATGAGATGCAAAACCCATTTTACGCATTGTAGCCCAAAGAAATTACCATGACTCAGCATCGAAAAAAATGAAGCCAATATGTTTTTGCTGCACAGTAGCATAGTCGAGCAATGCAATCACCCTATGTATATGATTAACAGTACTCCTGCCAGGCAAAAAACCATGCTGGTGGCAAGATACCAGGGGGGATAAAACTTGCGCCAGTCGAGTTGCAAGAATTTTAGAATAAATCTTGCTGTCAGAGTTAATTAAAGAAATAGGTCTATATGACCCCGGCAACCTAGAAGGTTTGTCCTTTTTTTGAAGATCACAATATTGGCATTGTCCCAAGATGGTGGAGTGTTCCCACACTGAGCAGCTATAAATGTTGTCAACATGTCTTCCCTAATAATAGGAAAGACTAAACGGTATATCTCCAATGGAAGTTTGTCAGGCCCCGACGCTTTCCCTGATGCTAATCCTTCCAGGGCTTCCTGCAATTCAAGCATAGTAATCGGGGTCTCTAGGTCTTCACGTTCTGCTGACACTAGTTCAGTTAAGCCAAAGTTCTGCAAAAACTGTGCAATATTCTCCTGCTCCACTGGTTCTTGAGTGTATAACTCCTCATAATAGGCATGAACGACATGCAGAATATCTTCAAGTCTTTCAGCTGAACCCCCCTTGCCATCTTCAAGAGTCTCAAACCGCTGAGCAGCTTGTCGACCCGCATCCTTTGAGCTAAACACCTACCGGAGGTTTCCCCGTAATCATTTCTTTCTGCCTTATATGTTTTAAAATGAGCAGCAATTTCCTGACTCCAGACCCTATTAATCTTGGCCTTACAACATGCAACTTTAGTTTGTGCATCTTGGCTATCAGCATTAACTCTAACTGCATGTATAAGTTCCCGCTCTGCTGTTTTTAAGTCCTCAAGCTGACTCAGTATGCCTTCTTTCTGTAGTCCCTGTTTAGCCCACCCGAAACTAAGTGTTTCGCCCTTATACCAGCTTTTAATGAGTCCCATACCATTGGTAAGGAGGACGAGCCTCTATTACTCTCCATAAATAATGTAATCCAATTGCATATGTGCCGAACATATTCCTCATCACCTAAGAGTTTTTTATTAAATGTAAAGGATCTCCGTTCACTTGGGAGGCTAAAACAAGCGAGATCTAATACCACTGGCCCATGATCTGATATGGTACGAGGAAAGACCTGCAAATCGCCACCCCCTATTCATAGTAGCCAGTCTAGAGGTTGTTACCAATGAGAAGCGGTCGCTCCCCACGCTCCCTGCCTGGATATTGCAGCGCTTGGCTCACACTGCTTGCCTGTGAAGAATTTTAGTGCCTGGGTATCGTAGCGCTATTGCTCACTATAATATCGCTATTGCTCACTATTATATCGCTATTGCTCGCTATTGCTAATTAATTATTGTGTCCTTTGCTCACATTTATTTTGTGCAAGTTAGCGCTTGCACTGCTAGACTTTTAAATTCAAAATTACTGCTTGATTGTGCCGGTGCCACTGCCCATAGCGTCATTCATCTCGGTGCCCCAATCTCGTCCTGTTTCAGTTTTGCTTTCGCTGCCATTTTGTTTGTTGTGCCTCGTAGTCAGCCTCTTCACCCCGCTCCCGCCTCCCAGCTGCTCCTCCCTCCCCCCTCCACTATCCACTTATGACAGATGCTTTTGCACGCAGTGTTCGCGCGCAGCGGATGCGCCCTATGCCCGCCGAAGGTGTGCCTAAGGTAAGCCCGTCTATGCCCATCCGCGCCTGGACCGCGTCCAGCGCCAGACCCCCTGGCCCCCGCAAAATCCACTCCACCCGCATTACGTACAACGCCACAACCCTCTCAGCCCTCAACCCCGGCCAACCACCAAACTGCTACCAAGCCGCCCCAGGACACACCCATGGACCCTTCACCTGCCACTCCTGCAAGTTCGACTGCATCAGGACCCACACCAAATCCACAAACTCCAAACAGAGCTCCGACACTAACCACCTGAAATGCATCCTGCTCAACACCCGCTCGGTCCACAGACACGCCATTGACCTATGGAACCTACTCGACACCACATCACCGGACGTCGCCTTCCTTACAGAAACCTGGATGAACGCCTCATCAGCTCCCGACATCGCCATAGCCATCCCGGACGGCTACAAGATCATCTGAAAGGACCGCACCAACCAAACAGGAGGAGGCATCGCCATCGTCCATAAGAACACCATCTGCATCACGACCAGTTCCGACGATAACTTCACTACCGCCGAACACCTCCACTTCCAGATCCACACCGACCACAAGACCACACTCAGAGGCACCCTCATCTACAGACCACCAGGACCCGCACACAATTCAGTGAAGACATCACTGACTTCATCAGCCCACACGCCCTCCCCTCCGAGGACTACATTCTACTGGGAGACCTCAACTTCCACCAGGAAAAGAAAAACGACAGCAACACCACCACCCTTCTGGACAATCTGGCCAACCTCGGACTTGAACAACTTGTTGATACCCCCACCCACTATGCCGGACACACGCTCAACCCAATCTTCAACTCCAGCAAGCACATCTCCTTCAATCACACCACAGCTCTCCATTGGACGGACCACAGCTGCGTTCACTTCAACTACAAAAAGACCACGATACACAACCACCCACAACCAATTCCCCGAAGAAACTGGAACAAAATTACCACCGACCAGCTCTTCACATCGCTTCATCAAATCCCTCCTGCCAAATCATCGGACCCAAACCAAGCAGCCACCAACCTCACGCAATGGATCGCCCACAGCGCCGATGAACTAGCAACCTTGAAAAACCATCAAATCAAGCAAAGCAGTAAAAAAAACCCTGGTTTAACGATGTCCTTAAGAAATCCAAGAAGTTCTGTCGCACCCTCGAGAAAACCTGGAGAAAAAACCCAACCACTGACAACCTGACCACCTTCAAGAATGCCACCCGCAAACACCACCAACTTATCCGATCCACCAAGAAATCAGTATTCAAGGATCGACTTGAAAACAACGCCCACAACAGCAAGGAACTATTCAACATCGTCAAAGAATTTACCAACCCCACCGCCGGCTCCAACGACATCACTCCTTACCAAGACCTCTGCGACTCCCTAGTCTCATTCTTCCACAACAAAATCGCCGACATACATAACAGCTTTGAAAACCAGTCCAGAGACCAGTCCACCCCACCCACCTCCGAACCAAAACCCCCCTCTAACAACCTTTTCGCCTGGAACCCAATCACCACTGAAGACACCATCCGCCTGATGAACTCCATCCACTCAGGATCGCCAACCGACCCATGTCCCCACCACATTTTCAACAAAGCAGACTCCATCATCCCACCCCATCTCCGAGATGTCATCAACTGCTCCCTCAACTTCGCTACCTTCCCGGAAAGCTGGAAACATGCCGAACTCAGCGCCCTTCTGATGAAACTCACAGCAGACCCCAATGAACTTAAGAACTACCGCCCCATCTCGCTCCTCCAATTCCCTGCCAAAGTCATTGAGAAAGCCATCAACAGTCAGCTCGCCGCCTTCCTCGAATCCAACAAATCCCTCGACCCCTCACAGTCCGGCTTCCGAGCCAAACACAGCACCGAAACCGCCCTCATCGCAGCAACAGACGACATTCGAACACTACTGGACAACGGAGAAACAGTTGCCCTCATCCTACTCGACCTCTCCGCAGCCTTCGACACAGTCTGTCATAGCACCCTCATACAAAGCCTCAGCAACGTCGGAATACAAGGAAAAGCATTGGACTGGGTCATCTCGTTCCTCGCCTGAAGAACCCAGAGAGTCCGCCTCCCCCCTTTTAGATCAGAGGCCACTGAAGTCATCTGAGGCGTACCACAAGGATCTTCACTCAATCCCACCCTCTTCAACGTATACATGTGTCCCCTCGCATCCATAGCGCCAACACAACCTCAAGATTATCTCCTACGCAGACGACACCCAGCTGATCCTCTCCCTCACAAAAAACCCAAACACCTTCAAAACCAACTTACATTAAGGAATGAAAGAAGTAGCCGAGTGGATGAAGAACAGCCGTTTAAAACTGAACTCGGACAAAACGGAAGTCCTCATCTTAGATTCATCCCCCTCCGCCTGGGACGACTCATGGTGGCCACCGGAACTGGGAACCGCACCCATACCAACGGACCATGCACGTAACCTAGGCTTCATCCTGGACTCATCCCTCTCGATGACCAGACAAGTCAATGGCGTCTCTTCACGCATGCTCAAAAAAATCTTCTGTTGGATCCCCACCGAAACCAGAAAGACGGTCACCCACGCACTGGTCACAAGCCGACTTGATTACAGAAACACCCTTTACGCCGGAACCACAATCAAACTGCAGAAGAAACTCCAACGCATCCAAAACGCCTCAGCCAGACTCATACTAGACATCCCCCGCCAAGCTCACATTTCCGATCACCTTAAAGACCTCCACTGGCTCCCCGTCAACAAGAGAATAACGTTTCATCTCCTCACCCATGCACACAAAACCCTCTACGTCCAAGGACCCGAATGTCTCAACACGCGCCTATCCTTTTACACCCCCACCCGCCAACTACGATCGTCCAATCAAGCCCTCACCGCAATTCCGCGCATCCATAGATCCACCATGGGGGGAAGATCCTTCTCCTACTTAGCGGCCAAAACCTGGAACTCTCTCCACCCACCTCCGCCTTACACCGAACCACCTCTCCTTCAGAAAACAACTAAAAACTTGGATATTCGATAAGTAAAGCACTCCCCTCCCTCCAGAGCCTTGAGACCCTCTGGGTGAGTAGTGCCCTATACAAACATTGAACTTGAACTTGAACTTGTGTAGCCCAGCTCTGATAATATCCTTTGGTTGGCCCATGGAACGTGTGTCTCTTGTAGACAGAGGATATCTGGATTTATTACCAGCAGATCAGCTCTAAGCCGTTTCCGCCTAAGGACATTATTCAATCCACAGACATTAAAGGTGCATACGCACATCCTCCTGTCAGCCATTGCAAAATAAAGATCTCTTAGCAATCAATGAAAATAGAAATACCCTATCATTCCTACAACCCAAACAATGTACTGCATTTTTCCCCTTTACCCAATCTCCACTCCACCCCACACTCCCCAAGTGACCCTCACCCCTCCCCCACACCCACCCTTGAGTCCCTCCCCACCCCAAAACCCTCCCCCAACATAGAGGCCTTAGGGCCCATCGCCCTTGTGATGTTCGGAGAGTAGCCCAGTTAGTGCTCATCCCTACCGGATCCAAATTCAAAATACAGAAAGATGAAAAACACAAAAGTTGATTAAACCCTAATTATCAGAAGAGTGATGCCAGTTCGTTATTTCTAAATAAATACACAGTCCCGACAGGTTCTACCAATGCAGCCAAAATAATAGTCCTCTATAAGTAGATTGAAAATACTCTTTAGCTAAAATTTCAGAAGTAAAGAAGCAGGTCTGGCCCTTATGAACAATCTTTAAAGTTGCTGGATGCAATAAATAAACTTGAGCATCCTCTGCTTGGAAGGGAGTAATCAGCTGTCGAAGCTGCCATCTTTTCTCAACTGTAGAGTGGCAGTAGTCGGGTCTAACAAAAAATTGCGTCCCCTTCCCTGTCCACTTCTTATCTGGCCTGGCCAGATCGTATAGTGCCTGCTGAGCCAGAAAAGTATTACGAGAAATTAGTATAGCCCTTCTGCTGCTATGTCTGTTGCCCATTCCTTGGAGGCCGTTGCCAAAACGGGAACCTGTGTGCACGTTGAATTTCTTGTGACCATTTCCATTCCTTCAACTTAGGGAATGCTTCCTCAAATAGCTCAATCACAAATTTGTGATCATCTTGCCCCTCAAGACCTTCAGGTACACCAAGTATACCCAAATTGTTCCGGCGTAAGTGATTTTCCAAATCAGTGAGCTTATCATGCACATTGTCCTTGTTGGCCTTTATGTCTGCTACAGCAGCCTTTTGTACCTCCATCTGGTCTTCTAGCGATGATATACGAGTTTCTGCTTCCGCCATTCTTTCGGTAAATTCATTGCATGTCTTGGCCAACCCTCTCACTGTATTTTGTAATTTTTGACAGGCAGTGTGTGTTTTTAGATTTTCAGCTCGAGTTTCAACCCTGTGCTCAGAGATAGATCGATATATCGTTTCCAGCGAGACTTGGCCTTGTAGTTCTTGTGTTTCTTCCACAGGGCCACCCACTGCTCCCAGATCCAACCCTTCAAACAACTGCTCCCCTCCAGAAATCTCCAAATCAGGCACCTCAGTTGATACTGATCCAGCACCTGGCGCCTGGATTTACTTCTTTCGAACAGTGAGGGTTTCTGTAGGAGTACCCCCTAAGGAGGCCTGACCATAGTTGTTATTGATGCTAACGGATGGTGAAACTGTAGTGCACTCATCATATAATTGGAGGTCCAAATCCAAATCTTCATCAACATCTGACATCTCTGAGTGCTCAGATAAAGAATAAAACTTGCTTTCCTTACTGCTAATGGGCTCATTCCTGTCTTCGCCAGCACCATCATTATCTTGAATCTGAGCCAGTTCATCATCATTAACCAAGGGGGCTATAGAATCTTGCACAATCCCAGTCAGATTATCCTCTTCCCGAAGGCCAGGGATCGACTCCTTCCCCCTTGTGAAACTTCAGATGCGTGAAACTGTAAAGAGGTGTTTGGAGTGTTTGCATATTTTTTTACCAATGATCCCTTGAAACATTTGAGAAATCTTAGATGTCCCACATATAAGACCTTTACCCTGTATAGCAGCACGCTCCTGTTGTTCACCACCAGGCATTTCTTTAATCTTTCTTGCAGCTAATGCAACCCGTGTACCAACTACAGCCTCCCCTGCTCCTCTTGTCTTACCACCACGAGCGACCTTGGGAGCCATTCCAATTCCAATTGTTTAATAAGCAAAAAGATGTTATCACTAATAAAAAAATTAGTGCGAACCAGTAATAGCTGCTCCCAAAAGAAAAATCCCTAGAGCCACAAAAAACAGAGATCCAGCTTCACTTAAATTGTCTCAGTCTCAGTTTCTGTCCAGCACAAAGACAAATTTGAAAAGGAAAAGAAAACAAGGTATTAGAACTGACCAAATTCTCTTATTCCACTCCACCGTCACTCCGCTGTACGAGGCAATGCACAATCCAGCCGCCATCCCTTACTATTTTGCACATGTCTCAGCTGTAAGACGAAACCTTCAAGCCCCCTTCAAACCACCTCAAACGCCCCATAGCTCCACGCAGCACACACCTTCTCGGCTGCCGCTTGTTGCTGGAAGTCTCACTTGAAGCTTGTGTCCGAGTGTCACTGCACTGCCCCTGCGGTGATTGCTGCCGCCACACGCTGCTTAAAGAGAGTTGATTTTCATTTTGGCCCCAAAAAGCTCAATTATTCTCCGTACTGCCGTCCGTGTATCTTCAGCTGTGAACCGGAGCCTTCAATGGCTCCATCTCCTCACAGGCTCTCTCCGCTCTCCTCGCTACCGCCGCTGCTGAAAATCACACATAGAGCTTGGAATCAGGTGCCGCTGCGGTGCTACTAAGTTAATTACCGCCACAGTGAACTGGTTGAAATGAATAGCCATCACTCTTCAGAGTTATGGCAAATCCCGGACAGACATCAGATTTCTCTGAAAAGCTCAGCCATCATCTTCATAATGCTGTGAAAATGCAGTGAAAACACATTATACCACGATAAGAACGAGCCTACAGGAGCTTCTCACTCACACGTTCACTTCATGGACGCCATCATGCCCCGACCTTCCTCTCTAAAATACTTTTAAACTATGTCTGAGTAGAAAATATATTAATTAATGTGTGCTTGCCTAAGTCAATTCATTACTACTGTGGTGGGGAGTGGCCTGAGGATTGCTCTACAAGGTGTGCTCCTAGCTGAAGAGGATATGACTCCTGGTATGCAAACATTACGGGGGGTGTTGCAGGTGTCATCAGTAAAGTTGGGATTGCTGAAACGCTATGCAGGGGGCAAGAGGACTTCTGCTTTCCAAGTTGGCTTTTTATTGCCCTGGGTAGGTAATGCCACTGCCGAGCGGTAGTGTGATTGTGGATTAGGCCATTTGGAGTCCATATATCACATAATCTTCTTCTGCCACCAACGAAAATCCCTGATCAAAATACATTTGCATAGAATCATGAAAGATGCCAACATGCCATTAGCAAGAGAAAGTATGACTTGCTTTCACTCATGTGACTTCTGATAACTGTAGGGTAGTATATGAACTTCTTAGAATGTCACATGTAATGAATTATACAACCTCTATGAAAAGCAAAACAAAAATCTTACACCTTCTTCTCTGTTATGCGTACTGACTCATGAGGGCTACACGGGGAAAGCCATGGGAAACAAAGTAATCTAACCCACCCAGGAAGAGTACCTGAGGGATGATAGGACAGTCATCCAGGAGTGATACTTGTGGCCTGATTCACAAACTGCATTTTGTAATACATTAACAAGCAATGCAGTAATACGACTTACTTAAAATTGAAATTCAAAAACCTGCAGGTGGAACTCTCATACCTTGACCTTTCCTATTTTCTCTGTGGAGATGCTCACACATGTAAGTTTACTATTTAGGGCCCAATTGCGATGTCAGAGGGACTGGAGTCCGTCTGACATCGCTCTGGAAATGGAACCAAAAAACCTCCTGCCGTCAGTTCCAGACCAGCTATTAGGATGCGACCAAACCCTGTTTGGTCGCAACCCCATACTTTGCTATGGGAGCATGCATTCCGAACCGAATCCATGCTCTCATAGCAAAGAGTAGAGGTGCAGTTCATCTCTGCACCCTGTGACATACACCACAAGATGCCTACCACCGGGTGAAGGGATCAACAGGGGGCACCATAGGTGGCCCTAGGCCGCCATTTGGCGGCCTTGCACATATGGGGGCCCTATTGGAGGCCCCAAAAGACAGTTTCCCAATGACTTTCTGTGTCAGAAAGACTGGCAAATAAAGGCATTGGGAAACTGCCATTGTAATCCCTCAGCCGGAAAAAGCAGGCCTAGGGATTACTGCTGTACTTCCGAATGGTAGACAGGCTCTCCAAGCCCATCGTCAGCCATACGGTACTCCTGTTTGAAATATTTTCCAACAGACTCCATCAAAATGAGTTGGTCGAAAAGTATTACAAACAGGAGATTACGATGCGGTAAGGATGGCTCGGATTGAGGATTGGAGTCATTCCCCACGCCTTGCAATCGGACCCTTAGTTGTAAATTGGGGGAGATTAGGCAGAAGGCTTAGAAAACGGGGAATACTTACTACCAAATGGGATGAGGTTAGGGAGAAGTATTGAGGGGTCTAGAGAGGAGCAGATACCCACCCTCAAAAGAGTAAGCCCATTGACATTCACAAAGTGCACTTCTAAAGTTACTAGAGCCAAAAAGGACCCATAACAGACTAAATGCTCTACAGCTCAGATCTGGATTAAGTCAGGCACCACACAAGGCTAACCCCTAGTATCAAAACATTCTCCCACAGAAAATAACTGAATCAGAGTCTTAAAACTGAATCTCACAGAAAATAATATTAAAACAAGTTAATTTTGTTAGTCTTTGTAAAATTACATGTACAATTAATTTAATGTTAAAAAATATTTCCTGATGAAATATGTTATCAATTGTTTTTACTTTTTTAAATATAAATGTCTTAGAATAATTAAATCAATTTAAATTCATTCTACACATATATGGTTGTAATTTTTAATACACAGTAAATGAATATAAACATTTTGCTTTAGGTGGGATTTGGTTTTATACATTATTTTAATTTAATTTATTTCAGTTAATGAAATATGTAATTCAGAATTCAATTAATGTTTTCAATTTAGTTCTACATATATACTAAATATATAAAATTCATTGACATTTTTATTAAACAAAACTTTTTTACTATATTTAAGTTTTTTTATGTTTTATATTTTTCCTTTACTTTACAATGGAGCAATCTCTGCCTCAGTGACGTAGAGCTCCGTCTTATGTGAAAAGTTACAAGTAGTAACTTTAAACTCATAAGTGTGGCTCCACCCAATGCTTCAGGGGACAAAGACATTATTTCACACTTTGCAGTAAATTTACTCCTGGAAATGGTGAATAATCAAAAGTAGTAATTATACTAGATAATGAAAGGGTACATTTACATGTGTAGGTGTATTCACATGTAAATGTACCTTTGTGATAGACCCCTTTGAATACATATTATGACATTGGGCACCCACTTAGGAACCCAGAGATGGGTATTCATTATCAGTGAGAGGAATGCTGGCAGAATGAGGTTACTTGTTACACCAATGTCTGGGGAACGGGATGCCATGAATGGGTGAGCCTGTTCCCAGCATTCACAGGTTCTGCTTTACATTAGCTCATATTTCAACTGTGTCCCAAGCTCTCTGGATGCAAACCTTCAGATCCTATTGCCCTTAAGAGTATGGCTGCTTCGCTACCAGTAGATTGAGATTGAAAGATTTCAAGATGTGGTTGTAAGGGGATTAAGGAATCCATGGAGTATTCGCTTGAACTAAGGCACAGGGACCAGGACTCCCTATGATGCTTGGATACGTTTGATGGGGGTTGCCTGGGTTTACTGGATGATGGCATTGCTTGGTAAGAGACAGCCTACAAGCAGCCTTAGTTGGATTTATTCACCAGGTGTCCAAGAGGCGGGGGATTTCACTTTCTATTGATTTGTATCTTATACTACGCTCTGCATTCTGAAGTTTATGCTTTCTGGCTCTCCTACCCTTTCTGAATGTTGTTTAAGTGAAGAGTGAGACAGGGAGAGATGGTGAGGTTACACACCTGAAAGGCAGGGTACAAGGTAGCTTGGTCCTGTTTGCATTGTTGGCCCTATATTTTACAACAGTCAAAAGGAGTGCATCAAATGACACGTTATTTATTTATTCTATGATGCACTGAGCTCAGCCATGTAGCCCACTGTGCAGTCTATGCACTTGACACTATGTAGCTACCAACTTGCTTCTTTATCACAGGGCAATCCTACACCCAGAAACCCTCCTAGATCATCCACAACAATTATATATGTTTGGCACAACTCTATGCAACATTTTGTGCAGAAAACGGATCCAAGCCATCTGGCTGGTGGAACGTGTTCCATATCAACATCAAGCCACACCTGCATAATGCCTTTCAGCAGCAGTGCAGATTAGACACACATACAGACTCACCATGCACCCAGCATGGCTGCAAGCCATCTTGCTAGCTAAGCATTGTCAGCTCAATGTCACATCCATTGCAAACTATGGTCACAGATGGTCTTAAAGAACAATTCAAATTAGACACAACCCCTGACACCATTATATCCATAAAATGTATTTAAGGCATACATTAGCTATATGTTTGAAATCCCAATTGTACAGCAATATACCTTACACTGACAAGTCTAAATTGTTTCACCAATCCACATCCCAACGATCCTATGGAAGGTACATTAAGCTTATCACACCCACGTATACATCTGTAGGATTTAAAGCCACATAATCGGTAAAAATGCCTCAAAAATAACAATGACCTAAAGCTGAACAACGTACACTGTACACCCTAGCAGAACTAAAAGAACAGTAATGCACTTCAGCACGCACATCCATGCAAATAATGCTACACATTCATACATAATATTATTTAGCCAGAAACTATTGAATACATTCCATTACTAAACAATACACACGCATACTTGAACCTTGCCAGCCCCTGTCCAGTATGATACCCTTCTGCACAATATGAAAATCAAGCAAATCCAATATCAACAGATATCTCTGATTTTGGGCAAAGACAATCCTAGAACTGTATACCGAGTACATAGTCCAAAAGTGCTTTAGTCAATACAAGGGGTTGGAATGTGCTACATAAATGCACTTCATTTAACATAAATCAATATTTATTGAATTCTGTTTCGGTGCATCAGTGTTCATGTTTATGTTTTTTTTACTTGTAAAAGGCAGGCTGCAGAACTAATTTGCTTATAGGTGCAGGAGAACATTGTGAATAAGATGGTACATAATAATTGGATCAAACTCTAATAAAGAAGGAAGGAAGAAATCTGCATTAGGAAAACAGGGACGAAAATGAAATAGTAGATGCTAGAAAGAGTGGGGCTTGAATACTTGCAATACATTTTCTTATCTGAAGGGAGGCAGCTGTTCCTCTAGTCGTTTGCTTTTTACGTTGCAGGCTTGGATAAGTGTCATTCTACCATTGTAAGGCCGATCCTGGTTGCCACAATTTTAATTTAAGAAAGCCCTGTGTAAGTGATATTGGCTAAGACAAAACATGAATTAGTCACAATTACATCTAATTTAGATTTGCTAGGATGTGTGGGGCAAGAACACTGACAACATACTTGCAAGTAGTGCAGCAGCAGCTATTATTGGGTGTTATTGGGCGTTACCCTGCCTCCTTTGACACACCACTTTCTACCCATTGCCTCTGTTGCCAAAGATCTAACTGAGCAGTGTTCATGAAAAGACAAGTTTCATGGTTTTATGAACACTGTCGGTGCACAGGTCAGGAGGGTGAGGGGGCTGAAGGGGATGAGGAACGATCCAGCTACAGTGTTGCTTCAAAATACAACATTCTGCAGCTGGGCACCTGGACTGCACGTGGGGGGAGTAGTTCATCTACGATCTTCTAATACATGCACAATCCTTTTATTTAGCAGACAGGCAGTACAATATATATGGGTAAATGTAGCTGTCAGGGTGCACATCAGTTCATCCCTGTGGCCAATGAGGAGCCACACAGTGCAACAGGGTCAAGATCCCATGCACTGTCCCAGCGACTTATACCGCTGTTCTTCTAGTCCTATCAATAAGCTTGGACAGGGATTGAAGTGGGACTTACCCTTTTCTAATCTTGCGCTTCTGCTCTGGCTGGCACCTCATTGTAATTATGGCTTGCTTGTTCCAATATACAGTGCCAGATTCCTGCTCTGCTGCTGCCATAGAACCTTCGAGTTGCCATCTAAGGTAGCAAGGAAAGTAAAACAAATGTTGTTTCTCTGCTCATGTGTGTGTATGTGTGTTTGTGAGTGATTGACAGCGACTGAGACTGAGTTAGAATGCGTTTGAATGTTTTTGAGAGTTTCAATGAGAATGAAAGTGAGTGGAAATCTGGGTTTTAGTGAGTGTATGAATAAGTCTAAGTGTGTAGGGAATGGGTAAAGCAGTTTGAGTGCATTGTAAGCAGTGAGTGATTGGAGATTGTGAGAGGGTGTGGAAGGGCATTAGTTGTATTAACTATCATTGGAGCAGCATATTAAGTTGCACAAGGGCTCATAGTCATTAAGTGTGAAAGGATGTACATCTGTTTGTGAGTGTGAGAACCAGTGACTATGAGTATGTTTGTTTATAACTGTCAGTTCGAGTGAGTGTTTGTTACAGTGTTGGGGGGAAGAGTGATTGCAAGAGTGAGTGAGCATGAGTGAGTGAGAGTGTGTTTGCGAATGTGAGCATGCCAACGGCTATAGCATAGTCAATATAATTCTGGGCTTATGGCGGCATCCAAGGTAACATGCTGCTGCTGGCATACTGGAAATAATTCTTGCCATAAGAAAGGACATCCATTTCAATGCACAGGCCCCATAATTCTAGAAGTAATTCTTGGCATGTCCCCTGTTGAAAAATGCTTGATATTGCATGCCAGAGGACATTCTTGGCATGGAGACACCCAGGGCAAAATGCTTTCGCAGGGGCTGTGGAGGTCATTCTTGGCATAAGGGAGGGCACCTAAGGCAAAATGCAGACCCAGCAATACTGGAATAAACACTTGACATAAAGGGGCACCTATGGAAAAATGCTGGTGTTGGCATACTGGAGACAATTTGTTGCCTTACAGATGGCAGCCAAGGCATGTTGGGGCCGCTGGGCGGGCTGGGGGAAGCAAACCATTTTAAAATATGAGTGGCAATATTCTGGCACTGGAATATTGTATGCAAGTATTGGCATGGGGGTTCCCATAACAAATGGTGGCATTGGCACAATTAAGGTAATTCAAATCATAAGTACAACTCTCTAGGCAAATTTACAAAAAAATGGTGAAAACGATGCAAGTATTACACTCCTCCACCTTTAAAGATGACCAGCTGCCATTGAAGTAGTGTGATATTTGTTTGACATAAAGGAATCTGTCAATAAGATTGTATGATAAAGACAGTCTGTGTACCTTGTAAGAATGTAACAAGGTCCTCTACAGTTTCACTTTGTCTTTTTGAGGAAAATTGAAAATGAGTGCCAGGCAGAATAGAACTCTTGCTTCTTTTGCAGAATCTGACCAACAATTTGTTTCAAGTTTCTTTTCTGAACAAGCAATTGCCTCGTTGAATTTTAGCAATGTATCTATCTTTTTTATCCAAATTGCATCCACAACAAATTAAATAGCACCCAGACTAGAACATTTGGAGCTTGCTAACTAACCACAATGCTCTCCTTGCAGCTAAATCTTCCATTGCTGGGCAATAAAGTGATCATTCTGTGGCTGCCTGCTCCTGGCTCATTAGAAAGGCCTTGATCCTGTTTCTAGCATCCCGACCACAGCTCACCTCAACTGAAAGGTGCTTGTGCTTCTTGGAAAGCTGCAGGGGCAGCTCTTACATAAAAAGCTGCTCTGCTTTCACTCTGTGCCGGCCTCTCCCGTACCTTGTCAAGGGGGATATGCAAGATCAATATTCACAGTGTTACCTTAGAAACTATATGGTATGACATTATCAAGAAGATGTTTTCCCATGTTTAATGTGTGCAAAATGTGAATATTTCACAATAATGTTTGCATTACAGGTTTTAAAAAAAAAATCATACTTTTTCTAGTCCTAGATTGTTCACAGGATGGTTACTGAGAACCATCGAAGTCTCGTCGAGAACTTTGGGTGCATTGGTAAAAGACATTATTTGATGTTGTGTCTTCTGAGTGAGAGGTCTGAAGGAGACCGCATTAATATGGACTGTGAAATGATTCTTTGAAATGACTGAGGAAGAACTCAGATTGAAAATCATGGAAGAGGATTTTAGGTCAAGATGTAATTAGAGTTGGGAGGTGGATGTTTTTCTTGGACTGTGGTGTTGCGTGGTGTGATGTTGAATATTGCGTAGATGTACTTATCATAGTAAGAAAATGCTAAATTAGATTCATGCGAGAAAGGTTGTGTTGTGGTTCTGTAATTCTCAAACCTGATTCCATTTTAGTCTTGCCCTCACGTAGGCCAGTGAAGTAGGCCCAACGAACAAGTGGCCTTGCCTTCTGAGTTTGTGCATATATTATTTTGGGTTTTTCAGACTCTGAATGAACTTCCGAGAGAGTAACCCTTTTCACCTGAAACTGACCTTTTGCAAAACCAGTTTCACTAGCTGATTGTTGTCTGAGTTTTTCAATCACTGTTCAGGAACTCGTTAACCTTTAGTTTCCTTGCACCTATCTTATCCTTAACAATATCTAAATTGTTTCTTTCCTTAAGACTTTCTTTTCTAAACATGGGTTTTTGCCATGTGTCGTGAGTGCCATCTGGTGTTGCCTTTTTACGTAGGCCTTAGAAGTTAGTCTGTGAGCAAAGCAGTCTGACCTATTGTGGATCATATAAACATTAACTAAGGATTTCTTCGTGCGCTGGAGTTAATTTCAGAAGCTGGCCTTTCACCTGGAATTGACCCTGCCAAGCCAATTTCCCTGCAAGATCGTTATTTACCTTCCCAATCACCATTCAAGACATTTGTTAACTTTTAAGTTTCTTTACGTTTCTGTTATCTTGTACATTATCTGAAACTACTTTTCTTTACTGTTTCTTCATTTCATGGGTTACGCTTCCAATTAAGGGTTTGTTCGGGCCTTCCAGATTATTATTTAGATATGCCTAAATATTAACTTGTTGGTTGGGACACTGTAAAATGAGCTTTACTGTATGATGCTGTGTGATGTCATGTATTATCTACTGGTTGAATTTTGGTGCAGGGGCGTGCATTTTAAATGTACCTTTTTTGTGTATAAATAGGGATGTCTCGCCTTAGTAAAATTGAGCAGTTTCTTGAGTTGTACACCGCGTTGTATTGCTGGGATTTCTGCTACTAGCTGCAGCTAATAAATTTGATCTCTGACGCCACCTAGAAGTATTCCGTGTCTCTATATACCAAGGCAAGGGAACCCAGAGGACTTTTGGCGTGTCCCTGGCGCCGCTGGGTATTTGAAAACCCGGTTCTTCAATGTGGTGTGATACACAATATTGAAACAATGTTTAATCACTGCTACTTTCTATGGGCTTACAGTAGCTGTTCATATACAAAATTCTATATTTGATTGGGAAAGGAAAACATTTAACATGTCTGCATCTCCAAATCTTAGATGTCTTAGCCAATAAGGTTTTCATGGGTACAAGTGCGTGAAAAGTGTTCTATTAAAGTCACCCTATAGATGTCCTGTAATAGGGTATATTGGAAGTATATAATATTATCACATTTGAACATCTAGTAAGCCATACTGGTATTTGTAAAATATGAAAATATATCTCTGTTTAAGATTCAAGTTCCTGCCAGTGTAATATAAGAGATGGTCCCCAAAAGACAACTGGATTTTATTTGACCCATGTAGCCTAAGGGGCATGTTGTATTGCAAAATGATTCACTTGTAGGGGATATATAAATGCTAAAATAATACCTACACAATTAAACAAATAAATACAGCATTCTTAAACGAAAAGCTATTTGTAAGCACAGAAAATATGTGGTATGTAATGGTTACCTAAGTTTGAGGATACCGCAGTCTTCATCATTGAGAACCAAAACTATAACACCCATTTACTCGTCAAAAAGAAAAAGTATCACTGCTGGTTTGGAATCTGCATTCACTGATTACATTTGGTAATGCTGAAAATTTCTCAAAACCTTCAGCTGAATCTATTAAATTGCAATCAATATATGACATATTTGACTGAGTTTACATTGTACCCAATCATAACTATTTGATTATGAACTGATACAATCACAATTCATGCATGTTTCAAGGACTAGACATAGTGAGGTTATCTCTAGTTTTCTTCTTGATTGCTCCAAGACTCCTTCCAATACCCACGCTGTCACCCTGCACAGTACTATGCATGAGAAAGATGTCACGTTTTTCTTTAATAAGGTCCTGGCTCACAGGGAAAAGCCACAAGGGAAGAAAAACCCTTCAATGCAATAATACCTTCTTTTAACTGTAGTTAATAGTTGAACTCAATATGAAAGGCACCAATAAACGGCAATAAAATAACCCTGCACTCACTTGAGAAAAGCCCAGTATTAAGTCTTCCAAAAAGGATCCTGCCCCAGAAAAAGAGAGCCAAAAATCAGGGGGGGAGAATACTGGAAATTAATGAGCTGTGACGCATCGTTCTTTAACCCCAAAACAGGAAGTTTGTCTGTTGTTGCAAACCTATTCTGAGAGTGAGTCCAATTCTGAGATTCAGGACAGGAAGATGCAGCTTGTTTTTATGATTTAAAAGAAAGTTTAGCCACACACGACCACTGGGAATCCAAATTGATTATAATGACTACTAGATCAGACACCAGAGCTAGTTTGGAATTGCATTGTTCCAGGATGAAAACCATTCATATCATTTTATGCATCTGATATAATGCAAAATTGTACCTGCTGAAGCGGATTGATCGATTACAACAGATTCAAAGTCTTCTCTTTGTACGGAGCTTCCCCACATACCATGACAACTTAAATTAAGGAAAGAGGCTCTGTAGGAAGACAGAAGAAAATAAGTTGTAAAGGTGCATGATACAGTAAAATTACAGTAATACATCCAGCCCACATCAGCATGTAGGGAAAGTATTCAGAAGGGATACAATTGCTAAAAAAAATAAGAAAATCAATTTTGATCATATGTTAAAAAATTATAAAATATCAGTGAATAAATGTACAGGTTAAGACCTATTTGATATATTTTTAAGACATGTACAAACCTGCCAACAAATTTGACACATTACATCAATCATAAATACATAACGGGGATAGGGGAACACTGATAGAAGTGGTATGTCAGTGCCCATTAGAAAATTGACGAGGTGTGGACAGGATTACAGATTTTAGATACATTTGCAACATGGTGGTATGTTATGTAACAGCAACAACAGTACCAGTGGGGTTCATATGCATCCTGGAGTGGTCAATGCAAATGACACCTACTGGTTTGACACTTTCTAGACACCTTATAGTTCAAGCAGTGCGATGACATTGCCTCCTAAAATACAGTCATCTGGGAAAATATATTATATATATGTATCCTGTTGCAGGGTGATAAAGGTCTTGGCATAAGGCCAACTATTGCCTCAAGTAGTTTTGTGCTGCCCTAAATGAGAGCTGCCATTAAACGGGTATCAAGGTGACAAAGAAAACCCTTTTATCATTCATATCAGACAGACAAAGTTATGTATAGTCATTTGTTTCTGACAGGCACTACTCTGCCAGTGGTACAATATGCTGCTTTCTTATGTTATGTTATGTTACAAAGATATGTAAAATGCGCGGTACAGGTGTGAATCTAGCCAAGCCCTGGTGTGATTACCCGAAGAGCCAGGTCTTCAGCATCTTGCCGAATTCAAGAAGTAAGGGGGAGGCTCGGATATGTGACAGCAGGTATTTCTACGAGTTTGAACGGGGCTTGATTGTGTGTGGGTAGCCAGTGTAGCCCCTTGAGATGAGGTGAGATGTGCTTGTGGCATGAGAAGTTTAGACTGATTCTGGCTGCCAGGTTCTGAATGGTCAGCAGCGTTCTGGTTAGATGTTTGGTGAGCTAGGCATAGAGGGTGTTCATGTAGGCCAACTTGCTAATGAGAAGGGCGTGGGTGACAATTTTTCTTGGAGTTGGTTGGGAGCCAATTGAAAATATTACTTAGCATTTTAAGGGTGTGGAAGCATAAGGCAGTGATGATGTTGACTTGAGCGGTCATATAGAGTTTGCAGTCGATAATGATCCTGAGGTTGTTGGCTTGGGTAGTGGAGGTGGTGTCCGTTCTAACTCTGACAGCCACCAAGTGGAATCCCATGATGAGCTTTTAACGATGATCACAACTTCGATCTTGTCAGTGTCCGGCTTCAGACAGCTGGACTTCATCCATTCGAATTTCGTAGCGCACCCTGCATCACATTTTGCGATGCAGGGCACACTACGAAATTCGTTTTATTAATTAAATTGTTTACTTACCTTCAATTATCCATACTCCAGTTTTTAGCACCCCCCCCCACCCTGCCCCTCCCCCGCTCCGCCTCTCCGCCCCACCAAAACTCCCTCCACGGGCCATGGCTGGAGGTAAGTGCTCAGGTGAAGCACAACATTATCTAATATGGACAATGGCTTATAAGCCCAAAGGATGTTTACCTCCATAAATAATTATTATGCATGTTTGATTATTTGATACAGAAATGTGGGCTGATTCAAGATCAGAAATTGGGTGAGTAGAAAATTACCTCTCTTTTACCAAGAGCCATGTTACACATTTCTTTTCGTATTATGGGCAACCATATCCATCATTATATAAAACACAGCACATGGGACCGCATAGTCCCCATTTAGAGTGAGGAGCCAATTGAACAATTGCTCTCTTATGTCTGTAAATGAATTCTTATATATCAAAAGCACATTTATATCACACATATTACTATTGGCAAAATATTAGTGCATACGCACTACAAATAAAACATACTTATTATCACCAGCATCAATTGGAAAAAATAAATCTATTTACAGATTTGTTGACGTTCTTGTCATTACTGAATACCCAGTTTTTAAAAGCAATGGCTATAGTTTCATTTTCAACAGAAAACAGCCTTCCAGAAAACAGCTAACATGATTCATGGTTACTACATTCTGCGTCTTTGCGGCTGTGTACACAGATTCAAACACAATTCTGTATTTAAAAATGTACAGTTACATTAAAAGATACTTTTAGACAACATGACAAACATTAACTAAATATCAGCTATAGTACTAAGATGCATGATAAAGGAAAGTTATAACCTGCTCTCCTTTGTCACTAAATTAGATCATTATATTGAAATATCTAGATATGTTATACATTAGTTTTGAAACTTTTCTAAAATGCACATTTGAAGTATACATATAACATTTTCTTAGCTAGAATTATAAAAGTACCATGGGATCTTGCCTGACGTTGATACAGAGTCTCTCTACTAATCTATTCTACATAATTGACATTCATGGTAACTAAAGGAGTACAACAAATGTTCTTGATGATATTTCCCTTATTCTGATCCCTATCTTCGATAACAATAATTACTATATAGACAATTAATATGACAAAAACGAATAACTTCTAAACACACTATACCTTCAAATGTGCATAATTAGTTAGTAGTTTAGTCAAGCCAAAGTTCAAAGATACATTGCCTCAAGTGAAAATATATCATAACAAGTCATAAAATGCAAGTGTGATAATACACAAAAAAGAGATGATAACAAATTTGAAATACACTCACATTACATGATTTTCAAAGATAAGAAGCTGCAGATATTTTTGAAACATAAAATAACCTCAGTAAATATCCTTTGTAGAATGAGCGTTATTTGCAAGAAACAAAGCTCTCTGGATTTATCATAAATAAGGTGTGCTATAATACTTCTATCAAACATAAGGTGCAGTTTTTTTTAATTATATTTAATGCCTATAGTAAGGTTGAACTGAAAAATAAATAGCAGAACACTTTTTCACAGTAACCGTAAATTATTATCATATTATAAATCTATGACTACATAGAGGAAGATGATTTGCAGCATATAACATAAGATTTAACAAAATATGAATTGTCAATGGAACATTTCCTTAACAGTTCAGCATACCCGGAGGGGCAACGGGAGCATGGCCACACTCAGCCATTTGCTGATGAGCCTCCAGCATCAACCAATCTCTGTAATCCGGTGCCCCATGTGGTCTTGCTCCTTTGGTGTTGGCAGCCTGATTTGCAGAAGGGGTGGGGACCCAAAGGAGCATTTTTACAGTGACTCATAGGTTTGCTGCAGTCCCGGACTTATTTCTGTGCAGAAGGCAAGGGTGGGGGCACACCAGACCCCAGTAGTCCCAGCAGCTCTAGGCTTTCGGTACAGAGAGGGGCAGGAGAGGTACCACAGTGACCCTGCACTACTCTGATATGACCAGCATGCCCCTCTTTTCCCCCGGTGCTAACAACGTGGCTTATGGAAGGGATAGAGACCACAAAGAGAGACCTTTCAGTGGCTCAGGTGCTTGCCTTGGGCCTTGATTACATGCTGCCAGGAGCGAGGAAGAGTGCAGATCAGGCCCTAACCATGGCCATGAAAGCTAGGCCAGCATCTCTGAATGATGGGGCCTGCGAGGAACCAAAGCAGAACAAAAGGAGCTGGGCTGATCCTGTCTAATGCCTGGATGCTGGACATGAACCACCATGTTATCGTTGCTCTGTGGCAGAGACCTGCATGCTGGCCAGGGTCACGATCAAGCTGTGACTGTCCTCTGAGCTCAGGCAGCCTCAAGAAGCTGAGAAGGGTTGGCAAGGGGAGGCTAGTGTTGTTTTTTTGATACCCCTAGGGGACTGCCTTAACAGGGTCCCGTACATAGCTGCAAGAAGGAGCCTCCTGTGTCCAGGCAGCCACTAAGCTCCATGCCCCATCAGACAGGGTGCTCTAATCAAAACACTGACTCCAAGTACTGGAATACAGGAGCAAAGAAAAACAATGGTGTGCAGACAAGTGAAAAATCAGGACTGGCATTATATTTTTCCATGCACCTGTGTGATCGGAGGCACCACTATCTTCTCGTGGGCCAGAAGGCCTCAAAGTCATCCTGTAAGTCCACCCTTGAATGGAGCTGACTTATTGCTGATTGACACCAAATCCAGACTTGGAGAGCGGGCGCTGGGTAACCCTGGGCACTACTGTGGAGAATCCTGCTGATTACCCCTTGCTTTACATTTTACCACTCCCCCATCATCTACCTCAGACCTATTTTGCTCTTTTTCCTGCCTAGAGAAATAGACGCACCCAGCAATTCTGAAGGGTGCAACTGTACTTGAGGAAAAACAACGTTTTTCCTAAAACCCTCACCCACCAGGGTTACCCCTTGGTGGAATGCTTCATCATTGGGTCCATAAGAATTTCCCTTGCTTTTAACCGTACAGACTAGGGGTCAGAATAATGAACCAACCCTACTAGCCAGGTATTTAAAAAAAAAAGCCTCACCATCAACCCCTCCATTCCTCCCTCCAAATCCATCTGCTCTTCCGTCATTTTAACGTCATACAAAGTGTTCTCACCGAATCTGTAGGTCGCATCACGCCTCATTTCACAGCGGAATGAGATGGACCCAATGATGAAGCATGCCGCCAAGAGGTAACACTTGTGAGTGAGGGTTTTACAGAATACTTTATGTTTTTCCTAAGGTAGAGTTAGACCGTCCAGAATTGCTGGGTGCTTGTTTTGTGTTATAAACCTGTTTTGGAGGATGTCCAGGGCTGACATCACATTAGAGACCTTGATGAGGGAGCTGGCTACCATCAAATCCTGATGGACTCGTTCCGGGAGAACATGAAGCCAATGGCCAGTGAGCTCAGGTCCTTGGGATTGGATGTGAATGCGTTGAAAGGACAACTGGAGATGACTGACCGGTGAGTTATAGGCCAGGTCAATCAAGGGGCAGTGCTGGAGAGGGAGCCAGATCTGTGGCAGTAATTGTGGCTCTTGAGGAGGAAGTTGACAGATGTGAACGATTACAGCACACAGAACAATGTTTTGCTTCCTGGGGGTTCCAGAGGGGATGGAGGCAGATGACTACAAGGGTTTCCTCACTACCTTCCTTCCTGAGCTCAGTGACCTAAAATTCTCACCTCCCCTAGAATTCCAAAGAGTCCAACAGATCCAAAATGGAAGGCACAGCCTGGGCTAATGCTGTGGCCAATCATCGCTTGTCTACTATGACACCAACAGCCCGTCAGCTCGTATTGGCAGCAAAATGGAACAATGGCAATTCTTGTAAAAGGACTTCAAGATTTACATAACTCCGGACTATCCTGACGAAACCAATCTCGGAAGGAAACAATTGGACATTCGATGTGGCCTCTTCAAACCTGCTACAATGTTGCTCACAATCAATGATGACCACCAAAAATTCACAGAGCCAGATGAACTTGAGCAATATTAAGACATGTTGGCCTGTAAGGAAAAGGACAATTTGAATTCTCTAGCTGCACCAGTGCCCACGGCCATGCCCAGGACATCAGATATGCCAGCCTTTCCAGAGAAACGAGAGTCACCTGGATTAAGCATCAACAATTGAAGTCTGTACTAAGGGGATGGAAAAGAAAGAGAAGCAAAGACTCTTCTCCTGTGGCTGACAAGTCCCATTTACCCTTGAAGGTGTAGGAAGAAGGACGTCTGGGTTAGCCTAGGGGACTATCGACAGGAGGGCCGGTTAAAGCCTTTGTGACAGTGTCATGGATAAGATTCCTCTTGGCCTGCCACCGCTGGGTGCTTGAACATGCCCCCCTACAAACTGCCAGTGGACAGACAGCAGCTGACTGCGCATTTGCAACAATACTTGGTTGACAATTGTCATTGTTTTCTTCTGGGAAGGCAGTTATAACGGCTGACCTAATGAGAGATTCTGCTATCTGCAAAAGGGAACTCTGTGAGAAGCAGCAATGATTATAGTAGAAAGTGCCAGATCTGACACATCAATACATGATACATTATCACAGACTCTAGGACAGCTCAAACAAGCAAAACAAGATTGGAATGCTCTCTTTACATTAATGATTGAATACGCCCTATTGTGCTTTGAATTGAGACATTTTGAGCAGAGTGAGAAGGCAGGCAGTTTGCTGGCAGCAAAAATTCATCAGTGGGCAGCTGATCTTGCCATACCAGCAAATCATGACCGAACTGGTCGTCTGGTCATGTACCTGCTGCAGATCGGGAACTCCTTCAGTCACTACTTGGGAGCCCTGTTCAGTGCTGAAGCACCAGATGACCCACTTGGTGAACTAGAATTACTGGACGGCATCCACCTCCTGACTTTCTCTAGGGCTGGCAGGGAACTGCTAAACAGGGGCATAATGGCAGAAGAGATAGCCATGGGTATCTCCGATATCCTATACAGCAAAGTGTAGTATTTTGAATGAAAAGAGGAATCTTGTAAGGATGATTCTTGAAGGTTTATTCCAGGAAATAAAGCACGTCTGGTTAGATCCACAACCAACAGGAAACTAACCAACAGTAAAGTATAGAACATTCAGTGACAGCATGGCTGGAATGTGGAACATGACTACATTCAAAGGATACACAAGTCTTAAAGAGATACTTACTAAAAGTTACAATCCTTGCATACTATATAAATAATAAACTAACATACTACACAAAGCAACTGGCCATGCCACTACTAAGATTTTCAAAGAAGTAGAGGTGCGTAATAAAATAAGATTATACTAGGCCTTATTCCAAAGGCTGGTAAGGACCTCATTCAGTGTGCCAGCTATTTCCTGATTTCAGTCCTTAACACATTTATGAAGCACTGGCTGCAGTGCTAGCGATCGTGCTCAAGAGGGTTTGGCATACCTTGAGATATCATTTGCAGGCGGGATTTGTTCTGGGTCAGCCATCCAGAAACCACATTCATAACCTCTTTGAATGTACTGTGGCAAGTGAGAAATGATGAATATGCGAAGATCTTGCTCTCCCTTGATGTTGAGAATGTGTTTGACCAGGTCAAGTGGGGCTATCTGTTCTGGTCATTTGAAAGGGCGCCTCTGGGTTTTTGGGCCCAATTCTGATTTCTGTTAGAATGCTATAGTGCAAACTAACCATGGAGACTTCATGTCACAAGTTTTTCCTATACGTATAGAAATGTCAGGTTTGTCCTCTGTCCGCGCAGTTATTCCTTCTGGTGCTGGAACCCCTAGTGGCAGCTATTAGGTCAAATGAAAGGGTAAGTGGCATTGTTATCTTGGCTGGGGAAATAAGGATTATGGTATACAGTGATGATATCCTCCTTTTTGCTTTAAGACCCACCTGCATCTGTCAAGGAAATTGTTTCTTTATTAGAAGACTTCTCTGCCTTCACTTGCTCTAAAATCACCAAGGGGAACAATGAAGCACTACTCATCAGATGGGGTTCTATTGAACAGACAAATTGAGCCTTAGGGTTCACTTGTCAGACCGCAGGACTGATTTATTTATTTTATTTTATTTATTTATAAAATTTCTATAGCGCACAAATACCTTCCGGTGTCTCGGCGCTGGAGTTTACAGATTGCAAGGGGTTCCTATTGAAAGTTTACTGATTAAAAAGCCAGGTTTTGAAGTGCTTTCGGAATGTTAGTAGTGATGGGCTAAGATTGATATAGGGGGGAGCAGGTTCCATAGTTTAGAAGCAGCAACCACAAAGCGTTTGTCTCCCCATGTCGCTTTTTTTGTGCGAGGGATTTGAAGCTGTTGGGCTGCAGATGAGCGTAATGTTCGACTAGGTGTGTAAACCCTAATTGCCTTTTTAAAGAATTCTGGTTCACTTTTGTTCAATGCCTTGTATATGATACACAAGGCCTTAAACTTTGTACGGCTTCTAACCGGCAACCAATGTAGTTGACGAATGATGGGGGAGATAGATGAATATTTAGGTGTGCCGGTTAGAATCCTTGCGGCAGCATTTTGAACAAGCTGTAATTTGTTCAAAACTTGCTCCTGCGCGTTCAACAGTAGGCCATTGCAATAGTCCACCTTAGACAATACCAAGGTGGACATTAGGGTCTTGCCTGCATTGGGGGAAGAAAAGGAAGCAATTTCTTTACCATTCTTAGGGTAAAAAAGGATGCTGAAACCACTGCGTTAGCATGGCTGACAAAAGCTAGCTTATTGTCAAACAGAACTCCTAGATTTCTAACTTTGGACACTGGTGATGGGGGAGTTCCCAGCTCCGAAGGCCACCAGACTGAGGACCAAGACGGGGTCAGCTCACAAAATACCATGACCTCGGTCTTGTCAGAATTTAACTTAAAACAATTCTGATCCATCCAGGTACTGATGGCTCTTATGCCCTCTTGGAAGTTAGCGGCCACTGCTCCTCCATTTTTGTGGATCGCCAGAACCAGCTGGGTGTCTTCAGCATATGAGGTCAGTCCAATGCCAAATGACTATATCACCCTCGCCAAGTCCGACACATAGATGTTAAAGAGTGTCGGACTTAGCGAGAAGCCCTGGGGGACTCCACAAGGCAGAGTGAAATCAGGAGAGTAATAGCTCCCCATCTTCACAGACTGCTCTCTATCTGCCAGGAACAATGCCAGGAGTACTCTGGCTTTGCCCTGAATGCCTATTGCAGCGACACGGTCGATCAGGATGGTATGATCGACCGTGTCGAAGGCTGCAGACAAATCCAAGAGTATCAAGACCGCTGCACCACCCTGGTCCATGATTATCCTGACCTCCTCTGCTGCCTTTATCAGAGCAGTCTCAGTCCCGTGGCCCTTCCTGAACCCAAACTGGGTGTCATCCAGCAGCTCATTCTGATCAATATAATTTGACAGCTGTAAGTTCATTGCCTTTTCAAAAAATTTTGATGGATAGGGGAGCGAGGCAATAGGGCGATAGCTTTTAGGCTCTAATGGGTTTAGGGTTGATTTTTTTTAAGAGAGGTTTTACAGTGGCCTTTTTCCAAATTGAGGGGTAGTTACCTGTCCGAAACATGGCATTGCATATGTTGGTGAGCACCGGGGCTATCAAATTGGACAGTGGTTTGAGAATGAGTGGAGGACATGGATCCAAAGGTGATCCTGACTTAACAGTGTTCATAAGTTCTTTCATAGCCGGTTGGGATAGTGGGGAGAAGACCTCAAAGGTTGGCTTCGGTGACGTGAGAGGGATCTCCAAACACGCTACTTCAGTGATAGTTCTTTTAGTAAAGTTGTTAAAAATTTCTTTGACCTTTGCCTTGAAAAATTCTGCTACCTTATTGCAAAAAATTTGAGATAGCTCTGTGGAGGGAAGAGCTGGTGGATTCGCTAATTTTTTAACCACCTGATGTAGCTGTTTGCTCGAATTTTGAGCTAGTTCTATTTGTGTGCTATAAAAGTTACATTTTTCTGCAATTATAAGTTTTTTGTAGCTTGACAAAGCTTTCTTGTATGTGTCTCTGTCATTATTGTCGTATTTCATACGCCAGCGCCTCTCCAGATTTCAGCATCGTTGTCTCTCGAGCCTTAGTGGTTCCGAGAACCACGGCGCGGAGGGTTTAGTGCGGTTTGGCTGCATTTTTATATTAGGTGCTAAGTGGTTAAAGGCATTGTTCAGCCAGTATCCATAATTATGTCATTGGGGATTATAGTTAACAAAGGGCTGGATAATATGGTCATAGACAACTTGCAGTCGCTGATGCTTTAGAATAATAACAACTTTCTCAGATGGCGGTCCCTGCATCTATCACTTTGGAAGCCAGTACAGGTGATGAAAATGGTCATAGCCCTCTTGGTTCAACTACGTGTTTATCCAGGGACCTCCTATGCACCCTCCTCAAGATAATTAAAACTTTAATCAAGGTGGGAAGGAAACCCGGACTCAAACCTACATAGCTGTATAAAGACACAAGAGGGGGTGGATTGTGGTTGCCAGATATGTACATGAACTATTTAATGCACCACCTATCAGAGGTCTCATGCTTCTTGGTGGAGGACGTCACATGGCTGGAGTGGCTCCCCATGGAAAGGGTGCCTGTTAGAGCACCTTCTAGACTAGATGTCCTCTATGGGACGAGACCCCCAGGCATACGTTCTTTTCCTCCTCCACTGAAGGCAATGTAAATGACCCAGAAATCCTCTCATAGGCTATTAGGAGTAGACGGATCTTTATACTTGGGTGCTCAGCTGTGGTCAAATGGCGGCATCAGGATTAAACATCACCCGATCAGGCCAGTATGGGACAATTGTGGAATACAAAAGGTGAATGATGTATATGAGAATGGGACGTTTAATACCATGCTGTAAATGCTGTTGCTGCCCAGCGCTATACCTAGATTTTAAGAACTGCACAGAATGCTTGCAGTGCTCGCACTTTAAAACTGTTAAATGTTAAATGTTACTTGTTACTTGCATTGGATCCTGCGAGGACAACAGTGAGTTAGGCTGTTCCTCGTCATTTTTTTAAACTGCTAATTTTGCACTGCGAAGTCGGCAGCGAGTTAGGCTGCTCCTCGTTACTTTTAATACTTTTAGTGTTTCTGGTTCGTATTGTGAGGACAACAGCGAATGAGGCTGCTCCTCGGTACACTTTTAACATTGCCTATTGCACTGTGAGGATAACAGCGAGTCAGGCTGCTCCTCTCACCCCAGCATTCTCGGCTGCCAAATCCTGGGCTCCGTTCCACCACGGCTGAGTGCCGATTGCGTGGAGAGCCGTAGGGGAGGTAGGCAGACCAATCAGGGGCCATCCATCGCGAGCCAGAGGGCGGAGTCACGAGCCCGCGCTTCCCCCTCCCTATTTACTCCCATGTGCTGGCCGAGGCACAGCGGACGGGCGCAGCGGGTGCGTCAATGGCGCGCCGAAGGTAAGCCAAAGTTCAGCCCGTCTGCGCCCGTCCGCGACCAACCAGGACCATGGGCCATATCCCCTGCTGGTTTTATACGAAACTCTTCCACGACCATCCGCTACTACCGTAGCGAGTTGCTAGCCTACGCCGATAAAAATAGCAACAATGAAAGGCCATGTACTCAAACGGGCCCAGGATTATCCTATGGACCTATTTCCTGCCTCGCTTGTCGCTGGTCCAGCATGGGTCAATTCCCATTAAGCCACCACATAACATATACTAACAATCATATGAACCTTTACTGTTTATATTTTAACGCGAGATCCTTACCTAGACATGCTCTGGATATTTGGGACTTACTTACGTCCAAGACCCCGGACCTGGTTTTCATCACCGAAACCTGGTTATCTGACACCAATGCCCCGGACCTAACAAACGCCCTCCCCTCTAATTATAAAGTTATTACGCAGGATAGATCTGGTAAAAGAGGAGAGGGGGTCGCTGTGATATTCAGGGAACATCTAGCATGTTTTATGGAACCAATAACTGTCCACTATGAACATCAGACCCTACCCTTCAGAGTACTCCATGAGGGTTTCACCATTTTAGCTGGAGCGGTAATATATAACCCTCCTGGACAACAAGCCAATCTTGGCTCCAAATTACTCAACCAACTCCTGCCACTCTGTCTAAAACATAAAAATTACCTAATAGTTGGTGATTTTAACATCCATTATGAGAAAATGGATGTTCCAAGTGTTTCCCAGTTGGAATATGATATGGAGATCCTTAATCTTAAGCAGTGGGTAGTGGGCCCCACACACATAGCTGGCCACACATTGGATTTACTTTTCACCAACATTGAATCCACTAACATACGCGAGGTCCAGCCCCTATCCTGGTTAGACCATTCCCTTATATCTTCTTCATTTGACCTTCCCTGCAAATCTCTGAAACCTATAACAGCTCCCCAGATCTCCAAACGAGCTTGGAGGTCGGTTAATGATTCCAATTTTGATCATCTTTTCCAAGAGCTCCATTTTAAATTCCCGGATGATTCCTCTGTCTGTACAGATGTCACCCTATTAGACACTGGAATAGTGCAAATATTAAACAAACTAGCCCCGATGCGGGAACCCAGAAAAAAAGCTATACCAGAGAAATGGTACACCCCTCATTTAAAAAGTCTTAAAAGGGAATGCCAAAAACTTGAACATTTATGGAGACAGTCCAAGGACAGTGTAGCTAGACTAAACTATGTCCTTAAACGGAAACTGTATATCCTTGCTATAAACACTGCAAAGAAAGATTACTTTACCCGGCGTATCCAGGATAATAGTAACTCAGCTAAGGAACTGTTCAAAATAGTGAAGGAGCTTAGTAAACCATCCTGCATCTCTCAAAAACTCACCCCCTCGGCCGAGGCCTGTGACCGTATTAACATCTTTTTTGCTGATCAAATTAAGAAAATCTATTCTACCTTCACCCCCCAATATATGCACAGCAATACAGATAAACCCCCCAACACTGTGATCATAACAGAATCATCAACAACCCTGCCACCAGATTCGGGAACTATTCCCCTCTTAGCTGTCTTCGAACAACTCTCAGTAGACGAGGTCCTAGCAGCCATGAATACAGTTAAATCCGGCTCTCCCTCGGACCCCTGCCCCACTTTGTGTTCTCAAAGGTTGCATCCACACTCTGTCCCCTGATCACACAACTTTTTAATAAGTCATTAAAAACTGCTACTTTTCCTGATGTTTGGAAGCATGCTTCGGTAATCCCCCTCTTCAAGAAAGCTGGGTCTGATATCCTCAATCCAGTGAACTACAGACCCATCTCCCAGCTTCCCTATCTCTCCAAAGTTTTGGAGAAACTGGTCAATACACAATTGACAAGATACCTGGAGACCAACTCCTCCTGGATCTCTCCCAGACGGGCTTCAGAGTTAACAACAGCACCGAGGCAACGTTGCTGGCAGTGTCGGACAGTATCAGATCCTCCACCGATCAAGGTGGAGCAGTGGCACTGATACTGCTTGACCTGTCAGCAGCGTTTGATACAGTATCCCATAGTTGCCTGCTGAATATACTTCAGAGTAAAGGAGTTCAATCTACTGCACTGAGCTGGCTGCACTCGTTTTTGAGCAACCGTACTCAGGCAGTACATATGGGTTGGTTCCATTCCAGGCCCAATTCCATCAGCTGCGGGGTCCCCCAGGGTGCCTCGCTGAGCCCCACTCTTTTCAATGTCTATATGTCTTCTCTTGCTGACATTGGACGGAAGTGGGGCACTGGTATCTGCTCTTATGCAGATGACACGCAGCTGATGGTGGTCCTGGATGAGAAGCCTGATATCACAAAAACCAAATTACACGACTGCCTCTCAGAGATGGCCCAGTGATGCATTCACACTGTCTAAAATTGAATGCAGGAAAATCTGAGATTCTTCTGTTTGGCGGTGCCAAACGTGTGTGGGATGCCTCATGGTGGCCACCCTTATTGGGTTTGGTCCCCACTCCGAAACAACATGCTAGGAACTTGGGGATCATCATGGATGACGCCCTTTCCATGAAAGATCATGTGCGATCACTCTGTGGCAAGGGTTTGGCCATCCTAAAACTTCTCACTAGGTTATTTCCCTGGATACCCCTGGACTGCAGACGCTCCGTCACACAGGCCCTATTGGTTAGTCGTTTAGACTATGGTAATGCGCTGTTTGTAGGGATGAACGAACATCTTTTCTCTCGCCTACAGGTATTACAGAACTCGGCGGCCAAACTTATTTACAGCAAAGGCAAGCTAGACTCGGCCTCGGAATGCTTGAAGAAACTTCATTGGCACCCGATGCGTCAGAGGGCTGCCTTTAAATTGCTTAGCCATGCCCACAGGGCTTTGCATAAGACTGGCCCCACTATCCTTCAAGGGAAGATCGAATTCTATGTCCCCACTAGGAACTTACGTTCACTTCAATCAGCACTGGTTAGGACTAAGCGCATCTATAAAGTCAGAACAGGTGGCCGTTCCTTTTCTTATTTGGCAGCAAAGATGTGGAATGAGCTTCCTGTCGACTTAAGACATACCACAAATTATCTCCTGTTTCGGAAAAAGCTGAAAACCCACCTTTTCCCAAATCTCTAAACTCTCCTCAGTATCAGTCGTCAGTAGTTTCTGCTTGGTATAAGCGCCGTGATATCCCTTGGGATGAGTGTCGCGCTCTATAAAAACCGCAAATAAAATACAACTTTCACACTATGAATCACAAACATGGGGTAATAGGCAACCCCAACGTTATATGAGGGACATACTAGGGGGGAATCAGTACCACTGAAGAATTCCCTGATGAAATACCCACTTGCTACAGTGAAAGGTGCTATCTCTAACTTATGCCAGATGCTTATTTATCACTTATAAGTAGACACTACATGGATTTCATGGACTCACACAAGCAGAGGATAAGGGTGGATAGGTTGAAGTTTACATATTTTAAGATACTTCATACTGGTACTGGCCCACATATAAGTTGAAATGAGCCAGGCTCGTACCAAATGATGGATGTGCTCTGCGAGACTGTGCCCTTTATCATCCTCTGATACTGGTGAACCTTAGCAGTGCCGACAAATATTGAATCGACAATAGAACTTTTTCGGTTAGCCACATATGTTAGAGGCACATATAAACCGTAAGAATAACTACAAAAGTTTCAGGAACTGTGGGGACCTTTCATACACCTCATGGACCTATAAGTCGTGCCCCTACAAGAGCTCTTCCCACTTTCCACATCTCTCCATCCTCCCTCCTTCCCCCGCTGTTCTTACCCACCTTCCCACCTGGTGGATATCTGTATGCAGGCATCCATGGAGTGGTTTCATGGACAGGAGGGCCAGGGCTGGGTGGGATTCTGCTGAAGTACATGGAAGAGTTGACACTACTGCCTTGCACTAGTAGGCCTGGCAACTGCTTGCACTGGTAACAGAGAAGGGAGATGTACTGAACTAACTAAACAGAACTAAAAGGAACAGCTATTGGAAGGAAATGAGAGGTTGATGCATTGTCTGGGACCCCTCAAGTTGAGGTACCTGTTATTGTTTTAAATTCATAGTTGGGACTATGAGGTGGGATGGAAAACGTTGACTAGGATGACAGCAGACAGGGGAAGGTATACGACACAATGCAACCAACTGCTGAAACCTGTACTGGACTACACTTTATTTTTGTATGTGTACCTGAGTGTTGTTTGCTTATCTCTATGCGTGATGTAACCCAATAAAGAATAGCTACAAAAAAATAGTGCAGTATTTTGTGAGATAACAGCTACAATTCCATCTTCTTTTATTAACCTGGCGCCTAAACTATGGCATCTGAGGTCATCCGTTAAAACAAAAAAGGCGCATTATAGCCTCCAAGCACTGGAAATTGCACTAATCACCAAACTACATATGTGTGAATAAGAAATGCCCTCATGGCTTGAATTAATTGCTTGAAAAATATCTAAATACAAGATTGTAATATTTATTCATTATCCTGATAATATTACTAGAAAATAGTACTAATTGAAAAAGAAATCTCCTGGTGTCAAACCCTTAATGTTAAATTCAGAAATTCACAGCATTTTAGCTTAGCTTCCCTCACCAGAGCGGAATAATGCACAAGCAGAACAGCATCGAATGAAAAAAATTGCCATTTATCTATATCGTCTCCATGAAAAATAGTTCAGTAACAGGTTATTCTAATGGGAGAAGAAGGTCCATAAAGCTAACCCCAGCCGGGTTCCTCATTGGCTCGATAGGCTTCAAGGGACAACATGCATATGCAAGAGAAGTTACCTGCTACTGGTATAATCAAACAAAATAACTAAAAGGAGATTCTGTAGCGAAAGCGTCCTTAGAATCAAAGTCCGTTCCATTCGCGGAATTTGTGTAATTTTCGCGTTCCGTGGAGAACGCGAAATTGCCCAAAATTCTGCGTTCCGCAACTTCGCAACATTTTTGCTTGTTTGCATTCTCAAAATGCGTGTTCATGAGATATTTCCCCTCGAGCTTGCAAACAGCGATTGCGAACAGTAAAAAAGCATCACCTACAAGCAATTCCGCTTGTTTGCAGAGATTTTTTACCGTTTGCTGAGATTTGCGTAACGCGATTACGCAAATTCCGCCCACCCCTAGTCAGAAGCTCAGTTCCACTCCCTAAATGAACCCACAGTACGACAACAACAGCATGTGATGAATCTAAATCACAACAAATCATTTTAGTCAAAAATACATAAAGGTAGAGAAAGTGTCCAAGCCACTGATGGAACACATCTACAAATACGGAAAGCACAATGCAGTGTGCACAAGAGGAGAGAAGAGCTATAAACTAAATTTGTAATTTGAGTAAAGATACCATACAGGTATATGTGGATCTATGGAAGGTTAATATGCCAAACAACAAAAAGGCGTCTGAGAGAAAATGAACATTATACAATATAGTGTGCGATTTACTGTAAATATTGAAATCCTCCTTCAGCCCTCGATTTATTTTTCCTTTAGTACTCTGAGGGGGATATTCACAAGGAAGTGGGAGAGAGAGGCGTTACCCTTCTTGGCTTAACGCCTCTCTCCGCCACTTAGGAAACGCAAGGCTGCACCATATTCACAAGTTTAACAACTTAGCGCCAATGCAGGCACCCTTGCACCAGAGTGCAAGGGTGTCTGAGTGCAGGGAAGGTTTGTTTATGTGCTGGAAGGTGTCCCTTCCTGTACCAAAACAATCCTAAATGCAATTCTCTCACTTTCATGTGTGCTGCCTTATGCAGCAGACATGAAGGTGACAGAATGGCATTTTCATAAAAGGTTTGTTTATGTAAAGCAAGGGACACCTTCCTGTACATACACAAACCATGGCAATTTGCTTTTTCCATGTGTGCTGCACAAGGCGGCACACATGGAAAAAGCAAAAACAAGGAGAAATAAAGCATTTCCCCTCGTTTCGCCTGTTTAAGACCAGGATTATCCTTGCGTAACTTCGCTTTTGATGTTCTCAATCAGAAGTGTGTTTTCAAGAAAAAAATAATAATTCTGCCCTGCGTTTATGTAATTGGTTCAAGGACCTCTCACATTTTCTACATAAGAAGAATCACCCCTATAAGCTCATTAGATATTTTTGCTGAAGTAACATGTTTCAGTGACCTGTTTAGGTCCTATAGATTGGAACTGAAGTGTAAGTGTATAAAAACTGTCCAGAACTGGATCCATTTTTATCATTACAAGCTACAACTAAACTTTCTGGGTGGGACCTTTGCACAGTTGAAATTATTTGGTTTGTCTTAGTTTGTTTTGACCAGATTACAATCTTTGTTGTTAAGTTCAAGTTGTCTTTATTCGATCTTCTGCGGACAGACCATAAAAGATACACAAAATAAAAAGGACATACTACATTATAGACAACACATGATAAAAGATAGCAGCCAAATTAAAAAAAATATATATATAAACACAAATTGTCTTGCTATGCAATGAATAAGGTGACATGGAAAAATAAGTAATTTAGCAGCAGATAAAGTGACAGTGCAAAAACACTGGATCCAGAGTTAGCAGCAAGGAGGAAGGTGAATAAAAATGCATAAAAATAAGCATCAGTGATGAGCATAAAGGAATCACTTCAAGAACTGAGGTATCTAAAAAACACTAAGGGTCCGATTCACAGAACTACCTTAAGACAAAATCCTAAACTTACTACCATTTTGGTATTCACAGAAGGCACTTACTCATTTTGCTATTCACAGTAGGCACTTAATTATTTAGGTATTCACAGAAGTGAGGAGTCCTAACTTAAGAACTCCTAAATGCCTTCTGTGAATACCGAAAGTCTTAATGTTAGGACTTTTCTCAGTTTAGATGTGACCCCCCCCCTGAAAATCCCCCCGCGCATGACCCAACTCCCTGAGGCTCTGTGAGGACTTTGTTTTACTAACTTGAACATTATGCCCTGGTGGGGCGGAATGTTCTAAGCCTTTTAGCCCACTGAAGCTGGAGTATACCGGCCATTAAAGGCCTGCTCCCTTGTTAAAGGCCTGAGCTGAGCTAGAGCAGGTCTTTAATGGCCATTACAGCCTGCTAAGGTGGGCTATAAGGCTATAATGACCAGGGTAAAACACATTTAATGGAAGCTTTATTGCTCATTAGCCTACTGAAGTCCTGCAAGATTACCTTCCCCTGCTATCAACACAGAAGCAACGATCAATCCCAAATCTGGGACGGACCAAACTCTAATCTCATCATCAGCTATTTCCCAATGCAACCACACAAAAAAGAAACCTATCTACATGGCTAACACACAACTGGGTATTCACTGTCATAAACCAGCCATGTTCCTCTATTACTGCTAACCTAAAAGCTCTTCTCCATCTTCTTTACATCAAAATCTCACACATATTGAACATAATGGGAGCCTGTTGGACCTGGCCCTGTTTGCAGGGTTATTCCCAAACCTTTTGCCTTCTTCATGTATTTTGTTCGAACTGTTTTTGTTGGTTTTCTCACTCTGGGCTCTTTACCACTGCTAATCAGTGCTAAAGGGCATGTGCACTCTTTTATAAACTTGGTAAGATTGGTCTAAACCTGTTTGGCATATTTAACTTACGTGTAAGACCCTTGTACAGAGGTATCCCATACACCCAATGCCTGTAAATGAAAAGCGACTAGTGGGTATGCAGAACTGCTTGCGCCATTCACAGAAGTAGCCTTTCAAACCTGTTTCAGGCCTCTGCCACTGCAGGGCCTGCCTGCGCAGTTTACTGCCACAGTAACGTAGCATTTAAAGTAATTGCCACATCTGAAACCCCCCTTTTACAACATATAAATCACCCCTAAGGTAGGCCTAGACCTAGCTAGCCCTATGGGTAAGGCACTGTGTAGGTAAATGATAGGATATGTGCCTTAGCCGTGCGACATATCCTGGTAGTGACAAAGAGCCTATTTGGTTTCTCACTGCTGTGAAGCCTGCTCGTCTCATAGGTTTGCATTGGGAATTTTCTGATATATTTTTCAGTGGTAATTTCTGATCTGAAGGGACTAACGCTGCCATGTTTGGTATAGTGGTGAAAAATCATGCTTACAGGTGTTGGTGGATATTTACTACTATTTCACAAATGCCACTTTTAGAAAGAGGGTATTTCTCTGTTCTAATAACTCTTATGCGTCTTGCAGCCTGACTCCAATCCACCTCTAGGGCAGAGTGACAGCTCAGCTTGTGCATACTTCCCAGGTAGCTATCACACTCTGTTTAACAGGGTTGCATCTGCATTCATCTGCATGTTGAATTGTCTTCCTGCGCTTGGAGAGTTAGAGGCATTGAGACTTCACATTTGTATAGTTTGTATCCTGCACTCACACAAAGGTCTCGTTCACCCCCCTGCTGATGTCTAGAGCCAGTGCAAGGGTGGAGAGAAACTCCTGGGACTGACCAGATCTTGCTGGATCCCTCTCCCCTTCTAGAAGCTGAGGTAATTCAGTTTCAACTCCATTTTGTATTCCGTCGCCATTTTGTGTTGCCCTCACTCAGGCAGCTTGGCAAACCAATTGTTTTTGCCCTTTGTACTGCTACGTGTCAAATAACCCCCCTTCCTTGTTGTAAAGCCAATTCCAGGAACTAGCCAAACTGACCAATCCTTGTCTAGACTGACTAATCCTTGTCCCAACTATCTGTTGGCCTTCAGTATTCTTTCCCTGCCTTATCTTATTTGTTGGCCTTCGGTATTCTTTCCCTGCATTATCCTATTTCTTAAGTTGTCCTTTGAAGCACACAAACACGTCCTGCCATTACTAATTGACCTATAGGTGCTGTCATTGATTGACTTATGGGGTTGGGCAAAAACACGACCCAAGGGGGACGTTCTGGTTACATGGTACCTTGTTTTGAATGTTTTCCTATTGGCTAATATTTTGTGCATGGGGAGTGTTTTTCTGTTGGTGTGTATGGTTATAAAAGACTGTGAGCCATGGAATAAAGTGGCAGTCTCCTGAGAACCTACTATTGGTGTACTTCTGGGACAACTGTGCATAGCTGCAGCTAATAAATTTGGTTTTGTACACTAACAGAGTATTCTGTGTCTCTGTACAACAAGGCAGGTGAACTCGGAGATTTCAGGCGTGCCCTGCGCCGCCAGGTCCTTCTAGGCCCGGTTCTTCAAAGCAAGGCATCAGAGGCTCTGACCCCACATTCTTGGAGCACTTTTGAAGTACGCTACTGGACCTGGAAGAAGCTCTGCTGGAGTAAAGGCTGCTGCGCTGAAAGGAATGCCCCATCTTTGTGTGCTAACTGTTCAGAGGAAATTCTGCTTTGCTTTGTTGTGCTGCCCTGATTCCTGCTCTTCCAAGTAGGGCTACAGAATGCTACTCAAAGTGATTCAGGGACTGTGTGGACTTGTAACAGGAAGGCTGATTGACTGCCAGGAGGACCCCATGTGCTGGCCTGCCTGCATGCACCTTGCTGATGTGCCACAGTGCTCTGTAAACAGTGTGTGGTGAGTGCTTTGAATTCACCTTTTTTAGCGAGCGCCAAACACCGCCTCTGGTTTCCCTGGGGGTAACTAGACTATCAGGAGTTCTGCCCAGCAGTCGGCGCCGTGGCTCAGGCCCTCAGTGGCTGGTTGTCAGGATCAGACAAAGGAGGGCACCGGCAGCACTGCAGTTCTGCAAAGTGGAGCCATGCTAGAGAAATTCTCCCCAGCAGTCTTGGGTGGCTGGGTGTCGTGCCCGGCTGCCCATGAGGATCAACACAGTCCCCGTTAGTAAATGAATGCCTGGCTCCTCCTTCAACCGCGCACAAACCACCCTTGACTTGACCCAAGTGGCCCTGGCATCATTGCACAGGGCTCTTCCCTAGGAGGGGGAACAACTGCCTCTACGGCAAAACTTACCCTCAGGACTTTGGGAGCTCTTTCTCCATAATCAGTTAATGGGCAATCCCGGTGCCAAGTTCTGCCCGGATCCTACTGTGATCCTACTGTGAAGCCCCTAAGAAGCGGGTATATGATTTATCTGTATTCATTCCAGAGGGGTTCAACTTTCTACCAGTCTTGCTAGGATTACCATAGCTCCCCTAAGAGGAGCGCAGGGATTCCTGTAGGGTTGTTGATCTGACGGACTTATGGTACGTTTTGTTTTGTGTGATTTATATGATACAGTGATACCCTCTGATTGATATATTATGCTCTGTTACATCTCATGCCTTGATGTAATTTGTTTTTGATGTTTGCATTTCCCAGAATGCACAGTATAGTTGACCCCTGTGCTTTTGTCCTAACCTGGTTCATTACCTGCCACAAGTCTTTACTGTTACCATAATGGATGTCGCTTGGATGGCTGCATTGTCAGGATGCCTACAGTATTGCCAGTATTTATACAGGTTGAGGGTATTTTGATGACATGTGCAGCTTTTAAGTGGCTACTGTAGTACACTACTTATGTTATGACAACTGCCCGATTGGCAAGGAAATATCATGATCTGTCTGAGGCTATAACAATGCCTAGTGGTACAGTGATTTATGTCAATGTGGTCTATGTTTTTATATACATTTCTTTATGACACATGCCTAATGGCACCCTGATTTATGTGACTATGGTAAAATGTAATTTTCTGCATAATACAAAGGATATTTCTTTCTATATCCTTGTGGGATGTCTCTTTTGTGGGGTATTCATTGTGTCGCTGGGGTGAGGTTATTGCGCAGATGCTTTACATATTGCTTCTAGGGATAAGCCTGACTACTCTGTGCCAAGATACCAGGGGTGAGCACAGGTTATCTTTGGTGGGTAACTTACTCACCCTGAGTAGAGTGGTGGGTTCTGTCTGGCTTAGGTGCATACCCTAGCCAACCAGAAACCCATTTAAAACATACCTCTTATCTCAAAAAACCTCAGGCAGCTGAGAAGAAGGCCAGCTAGTGGTTTACTCTAAATCTGGCAAATATGAAAACAGAGGGTGGAAAATTGGAGTGCTTGTTGGTGGAGAACATCCTAATCATTGACTGGCTGACTGGGAGGTGCACAAGGCTCATGAGGACATAGAGTAGGAACGATGGCCCAATAGTAAATAAAACTTGAATTATTCTGGCATCCAGGAAACAAGAAATTTTTCAACGGTTTCAAATAATTCACTGGACCGGACAAAGGAATGCTTTTATGACTGGTTTAATCCCATTCTTTTTAATCTTACATAGTGACCAATCCATTTGGAAATTTCACATTTACCAACAAGACAGCAAGTCTCTACATGAGAGAAGATGCATGCAAGTGGTTCAGTTGGTGACTGGTCTCAGCTGACCATACCACATTACGCATTCTTGGACACTTAACTTTGACTTCAACCATCTTGCAGGAACATGTTAATAATAAATATATAAGTATAGGAAAAGGAATAATTAGGAGTGTCGTTTTGACACTAATGGATGGACCCCAGTGCATGCATAGACAGAGATACCCCCCTTCCAGGTGGGAATCACTAAAGCCTTCATTTCAACATTTGGTGAGTGGTTGCAGAGAAGGCTGTGAATTGTGCCAAGCAGGCACCAGCTTCCTCGTGCCCACTTGGAAAAGTATTTTGTTTTTCAAAAATAAACCTCCTGAAGTTGGTTTTGTACTGGAAGACAAAAAATAGAACCACAGGTCCTCCATGCCTCGTCTGGAAGACCTGGGCTCAAAAACTAAATGACTGTTGCCCTACGCTAAATATGAAGGGACAAGTGTCACTGTGAACTGGTGGTCTAGAGGCAGAAGACACCAGGTCAATGATTTACACTAGCAGACCAAGCTAAGGCTCCACAAAAGCAAACCTTTCTACATGTGATGGGGGAAGTATGAGTTTGATGGGGAAGGAGACCAAACAATTTGTTGCATTTTTCCCAAACTCTCGAATCCTCAATGCATCCCTATATTTGCATTACATTAGAATCAGAATGCCATCTGTTTTCTTGAGCTGTATGGTTGATAGATGATTATAGCCCAAATTGTTCATGGAATACTCAGTAGCCTGTCAAAGGTGCATGGGCCTTAATGCCAACAATTAAATTGCACTGCAGTCCCCCAGTTGTGTAGTAAATACCAAACGTGGTTAGGGTGCTATGGAAATCCACACCCAGGAACCAGGTGCAACTGCATCCACTGCACTAATGACAGCTACACATATGGGTGTATTCGTGCTAAACATCCTGGTGGTGCTCCCTGGCACTATCCTGAACCTAAAAACCAGATGCAAACAAGTAGCATATACAATACAGAAGTGTTCCACTGACACTCATGCTTTTATAGTTTGACTTGACCATATTACTAGCACTGTAGGGACTTCAGGCAATAATATGTTATTGCTGTGCCATAGATCGACTGGAATTTCAGATGTAATTCCATGGGTGGAAATCTCCTATCATCCTTGAAGGTCAAGCAAGCCTCTAGTGGGGAGATGTGTCATATTGTCTGGGTTGATGACAGTTGTTTGACCTGGGCTCAGACCTTGCCCGTCCTATTTAGCCATGTAAGTGATCCCAAAAAATTCTCATTAACTTCAAGCAATTCTTCATCAAACTCTGACTCAGAGCAAGAGAGGGAAAGACAGAAAACAGATAATGGGCAGATGAAAAGAAAGAAACAGTGACAAATGGAGAAAGTAGAAATAAAAAAAACTGTGGAAGATAACAAACAGAAAAACTGAGACAAATGGAGAATGCAGGAATCAAAAAGCACCCATAAGTCTGAGATAAAGAGACAAAAAGTGTAGGGTATAAGAACTAGGCATTGGGCAGAATCACAGACAAGCTTGTTGTGATTGAAGTCACGACCAGGAGAAAAAAGATAAGTGCAGTCTTCTTTATTTAAGATAACGGCAATATAAGTAAGGATTTCCGTCCTGCCTCAGCAACCGCCAGATAGAGAATGCTGAATGCAGAACCTACAACACTTAACACTCTAATAAAAGCAGACAGTGATGCAGAGTAGAACTAGAACATAGGTGATGTCATCCTGTAAGAGAAACGTAAGGCACAGCATATCTCCTTTCCTTATAAAACAAAAAAGGAATAACAAGAAGACTGGGAAAAAAGAAACATTTTACACATTCAATACACATCAATACTTAAGAAAAACATTAAAGAAACATTTTACACATTCAATACACATCACTACCTAAGAAAATCATCATATTTTTTAGGAACACGAGAAATTCTACCAGAAGCTTCCCATCCCATCACCTGAGTATTTTCCCCTCCCATCACTTGAGTATTTTTTAAAGGATTGGAAGACACCCTGGGTGTTAGCAAAGAACCTAGGGAAGAAGTCTTTTGCAAACACTCACTCACGTTTTTCTCCGAAACACTCCCTTTTTAATACAAGGCAATCCTACGGAAATTCCAATACTGCCCATTCTCCAAAACTATATGCCATCTATGGACCTCCTTAACCTTCATAGGATCAGAGAATTTATTCAAACCATGCTCTCTGCGACCCAACTTGATTTTAACCAAATCTCCAACTTCAACCCTTCCAGTTTTATCAGAAACAATACTGCTAGCAACCCTGCTCTACAACAACCACTGCGGAACCAACTTAGTCTTAGGAAGTCTGCCACGCATACGCTCAAAAGGAACTACATCCGTAACTCCATGGGTAGTAGTGTTATAAGACCAAACCATGTCTTCCACTGCTCTACGTACATCACAGTGACCTTGCACAGGCATCTGTATAGTACCCTTCACTAAACTATTCATCCGCTCCACCATTCCATTACCCTGTGGGTTGTATAATGAAGTGCACATGTGTTTAATACCGTGATTAGCAAGGAAAGAATGCATTGCCAATGAGGTTATTTGAGTCCCATTGTCTGTGATCAATATCTTTGGAAAACTTTCCTTCACGAAAAGTGACCTTAACTGTCTAATTACCGTATCAGTAGTAATGTTTCTCATGAATTCAACGCACAACCACCGTGAACACACAACCACCAGGACCATAGCAAATCTACAATCACTTGATAAAGAATCCATAGGACCAATGAAGTCTAAACAAACTTTATCCCATGGCAAATAATCATTCGTACTAACAATTGAACCTTGAAAAGAAGTAACAATTTTTAACCTTTTCTCACTCTCTTTACATAACAAACACGATTCTACCCACCCCTGAACATCATCATCAATTCCAGGCCACCAAAAAATTTTCTTAAGATGTTTAAGAGTCATATTTTGCCCAAGATGGCTTTCATGGGCAAGACCAAAAAGCCTCTTTCTGAGAGGATTAGGTGGAATAAATCTTTCACCCCACAACACAAGATCACTTGAGGACCCTAGACTAAGTTCCTCTTGCAATTTGACAAAGGAACGTAAAGAAGGTTTCACATCACCTTCTGTTTTCCAACCTAAACGTATAGCATCAACAAGTTCAATAAAATCTGGATCTTCAATAACTGCTTGATGCCACTCTTCCTTGGAGACTGAACAAAAATCCCCCGCACAAGCATCCTCAAAACTAGCAATCACACACACACTCTCATCCTCAAAGTTATCAATTACTGTCCCAGATGCAATGGGCAAGCATGACAAACAGTCAGCTTGGGTGTTCCTCCAACCTGAAATATGTTCCATCCTATAAATGTACTCTTGTAATTTAGCTGCAAATTTCATTAAGCGAGGAGAACCATTATTAGCCCCACCAGGTGACAAGATTTTGGTGAGAGGCTTATGATCAGTCCTCAAAGAAAAATTCACACCCCACAAATAAGTGCGGAAATGTGAAACATCCCACACAGCAGCCAGAGCCTCTCGCTCAATGACAGCATAATTGCGCTCAGAAGAACTAAGGCAGCGAGAAGTAAAAGCTACCGCTCTCTCAACCCCCCCTTTCTTCTGAGACAACACCGCGCCAATGCCATAGGCACTAGCATCAACTGTGACAAACGTGTCTCTTCCTGGCTCGAAAGTAGTGAGGATACCAGCATTAATAATTTCATTTTTGATCTACTCAAAAGCTTGTGATTGCTGAGCCTCCCAAGTGAATTGCACTCCCTTTCTAAGCAATAAACGCAAAGGCTCCGTTCTATGTGCAAAATTTGACACAAATTTGGAGTAATACTCCACCAACCCCAAAAAGGATTTTAACTGATCTTTGTTAGAGGGAACCAGAGCACACCTAATAGCTTTTAAAAAATCCTCTTTAGGTTTTACACCAGCTTGAGAAATAGTGTACCCCAAGTAATCAATTTCAGTTAAGAGAAATTGACATTTGTCCCTCCTCAAAGTAAGACCTGCACTGGATAGAAACTGAAGTACCTTGGATAAATTACAATTGTGCTCAAGTTCATCCACCCCCGTTCATCCTGAAAGAAGTGTACATGCTTCAAATCTTTAAAAAAAGAATGCATCATTCGCTGGAAAACGCTGGGCGCAGTGGTCAGACCGAACGGCAATCTTTTGAACTGAAACACACCATCAATCATCACAAAGGCAGTTCATTTCCTAGAACTAGGATGTAACTCTACTTGATGGTAAGCAGATCTTAGGTCAAACTTACTAAAGAACTTGACTTTATCCATCAAAAGGACCATTTCAGAAATATTAGGTAAAGGAAACTTGTCTACAATGATGTACTGATTTAACGATCGAAGGTCAACACAAAAACGGAGCTTACCATCCTTTTTTTGCGTGACAACTACTGGTGAAAGCCATTCTGAGGCCTCCACTGGCTCAATAATGTCTTGTTTTTGCATATCGTCAAGCATTTCTTTGACCTCTTTCCTTACAGCAATTGGGATCCTCCTAAGAGAATGCCTAACTGGAATAGCATTATCCTTAACTTTAATTTCATGCACATACCCCTTCAACTTACCAAGACTGGGGCAGAAAACATCACTAAATTTAGAAAGAACAGTGTCAACATTAATAAAATCATCAATAACTAATACCATGTCATCTGATCTTGGATCAAGAATAATATGTAGATCATACTGCTGTACCCAACCTAAGATAGCTGGACCATCATCAGAGATATAAACCTTTCCCACTGCCGACCTCCCTTTAAACTCAAAAGAAGCATCCATGACTCCTTTCAGTTTAATAACTTTTCCCGTATAGTCTTTAGGCATAATATCACTATGTAGGAGAGGAGTAGAGGGCCAATATTCTTTATACAAACTGTAAGGAATAATAGAGAACATTGAGCCAGGATCAACTAACAGAGTAACAGAAACGCCATTTACAATAAAAGAAGCTTTGGGTCTCTGCAAAACAATACGTTCTTCATCTTCAATATCACTTTCAACACATAAAGACATGTCTGGAGGAATAACATCATCTTCAACAAAATTCACTCTGTTAAAAGATGGAAATTTACAAGCTTTGCTAATATGACCTCTTTTACCACACTTACGACAAGTTTTATCTCTGGCAAAGCATCCTTGAAAATTAGCAGCATGGACATGCTACCACAACGGAAACAGCCCACAAATTTACCCCTCCCTCCAGAAGCACCAGTAAAGAATTTGGGTTTCTGAGAGAAAACTTTCGATTTAACATCAGGAGACTTAGTATCAGAGGAAGAAAAGTCCTTATCAACTTTGTTAACGACATTAACTGTCTCCTCTTTTTTAAGCTCTAGAATACGCATTTCCTCCATGCACTTGTCAGACTCCTCCAAGACTTTAGCAATGGCAATAGCTTCCAAGAGCGTAGGGTTCTTAGCCGCCCAAAGTTTTTGTTGCATCCTCTTGTTCTTGCATTGCACAATTAACTGATCTCTGATCATTTGATCAGCCATCACGCCAAAATCACATTTTAAAGAAAGTTCCCTTAGACGAGCAACCATTTGATCAACAGTCGCTTTTCCTTTCTGCGGAACAGTATAGAATTTATGTCTCTGCATGACAATGTTCACTTTTTTTCCGAAGTACTTTTCCAGTCGTAACTTGGCTTCATTATAAGGATTGTCTACAGGTTCACCATCTGCATTTCGAAGTTCCGGCAGAAATTTAAAGACATGTTGTCCTGCTTTACATAAGGAATTCAAAAGAATAGCCTTTTTCCTTGCAGCAGGAAATCTAAGGCCGTCAATAGCTTCCGGGTAGTTTTAAAAAAAAAACAACCACTCCTCCCATTCAGTGGTCAGAATTTCTTCTTCAACGAGAAATGCAGGGGGAGGAGAAATAGTATGATTGGCAGTAGTAGCCATGAATATTGTAAATTATGGAAGTGCGGAATTAGACTGAGGCAGGCAGTAATAATTATGAAATAAAACGTTTTTTAAAAATTGTCAAAACTTCACAATAAATATTAATATACACTGTAATAATGAGGGCTTCACGTTATATCATGTTTATATAACGTTTAGAACTTGTTAAAAGGCAAAGAAGCAAGTCTTGAATGTTGCCTTCGTTCGTTTGTCGTGTTTGGCAAAAGCGCAATACAAAGTGGAAACGTGGTTGGCAAAAAAAAAGTAGACTTAAGATGGCTGCCACGCTGTGCGCGATGAGGTAATGCAGCACGTGACGTGAAGAAAAGTTTAGATAAAACGCGACTTACGTGTTGCACGCGTAGCATCTCTGTTGTTGCCTCTAGCGCGAGTCAATGAGCACGAGCCGATAAAATATAAAATTGTACCTTCAGAAAGTTATACCTCTGGACATACGGCTCTGGACTCCGCTTGTTCAAACTTGCACTTCAATGTCACCAGCACCGCGTTATGGCAAAGAAAGTTTCAGCGGATTTCATCAGCCAGGATTTTCTCAGTCTCACCGGATTTCCTCAGACAGTCGGACGAGAATCACAGTCGGACAAGATGAACCAGGATCGTCGCCAAGAATGTTGTGATTGAAGTCACGACCAGGAGAACAAAGATAAGTGCAGTCTTCTTCATTTAAGATAACAGCAATATAAGTGAAGATTTCCGTCCTGCCTCAGCAACCGCCAGATAGAGAATGTTGAATGCAGAACCTACAACACTTAACACTCTAATAAAAGCAGAAAGTGATGCAGAGTAGAACTAGAACATAGGTGATGTCATCCTGTAAGAGAAACGTAAGGCACAACACTTAGCTTCTAGTTCTGCAAACCTGAGTTTGGCAGCACACATACAGTTTCGTGAAAAAACCTCTGTGCATCTGTGCTTATTTCCAGAACCTCGTTTCCTTCATTCACCAAAATATGGAACACTTACAAGCATTTTGACATTAAAAACGATATAACAAGCTGGACATTTAACGTTTTTTCAGTTATTACCACTCTCCCCATGAAAGGTACACCTTGGCAGCCAAATGATACTAAAAAAGAGAGTGGACCACAGAAAGTGATACTAATGAATAAAGAAAACTACCAAACTAGAATACATCATATGTTATATGTGATGTCAGTAGTAATATCAGTGCTTGTAGTGAGAAATCCTCTGCTCTAATTTTTTATCTTGTTCAATTCTTAATTTATTCAAAATATAAGAATTGTGGAAATATTTTAGGACCTCCTCTACAGCAATACAGTAACCCTTTTTTCCACAACGTGACTTTAGTACCGCTGTTCATGCCCTTGTACTCTCTCTTATGGTTGGTTGTAACTCCCTGCCCTATAGCCTCCCAGGCTCTACATTGGCACTCTTCAAGGGCATCCCACAGGCTTCTGTAGGTCTCGTCCTGGACCTGAAGAAGTATGATCATGTCATCCGCATCCTGATGGGGCTTTGTTGGCTCTCTTTGCGTACACACACCATATACCATTCCAGCTCCATCATATATAAAGCCATCACAACCAGCACCAACATATATTATGCAGACCAGCACTGGTGGTTCTTACAAACCTGCAGCCAGGACACTATCAGACTGCAGACTAAGAAGTGTGTTGTAATGAAAGTCTGGTAGCTGAGATGTAATTTTAGAAGATGATTTATTTAGTCTTAGTTGCAGATAAGTACATTCATAGCTAGGTCCTTAGGTTATTCCCACCAGGAGCAACCTCCCTGCTGCTCAACCCATACTCCAACTGCCACTCTCCACCCCACAGGCACGCAAGCATTCCCTTGCATCACCCCCACTCCAACATTCCACACATCACATTCACATTGGCTGAACAGCAAGGACCAGTGCACCAGGGAAGATGCATATTAAAGTACATATGACATGAAAAATTGTTTAAAAAACGGAAAAACCACGAAAGCATGGCTTTTCCATTTATGCACCCAGTATCTGGAACAAGATCCTCATGTCCATCAGGACCACCTGAACAATGCTCCAATTTAGGAAAGAGTTGAAGAGCCACCTTTAAAGGACACTACATCACAATACATAAACAGTCCACAATCTAGCTAACTCTCCTATCTTTCATTGACTTTATGCTTGTCATTGACCCTGATCCTTTACCTTTTGGCAATAGTTTCACACTATAGAAATACCACATGTATGCATTCATGCAATAGGGTTAATGCAACAGTATTACACAAATCATAGCAATTTCACAACTGTATAAAGTGAGACTATATTTAGGCAAACAGGACCTATTCCTCTCTTTTAAGATGAACACAGTACTAGGGAAAGTACTGTCTGAGCACAGCTTTACATCAATTCCAAACAAACCACTGATGCGATTTGAAAAATGGCAATAATCAGATACATTTGCCTTGAGAATCACAATGGTAATGTAGTGTTTGTTGATAATGTGATGTTCGGAAAATGAATGTTAACTAAGCTTCTATTTGGCAGTGTGCTAAATGTTTTTAAAGTGAATGAAACATTTTTCGACACTTTGAATTTTTTGAGGAAATCAGGGGATTCAAACAACATATTTTTAGCAAGATTCAGGGCTATTTTGATTATTCTCCTTATGCAGAAACTGTGAAAATTAAAAGTGTCCAAATGGCAGTATGCAAACAAATATTTTCGGAGAACATAAATAGAAAGGTCTACAACAGTCAGTTTTTAAAATATTTTTTTCGTACCTGCATTCCTTTGATTTGTGCCTTGCTAGTGTTCTTTGTAATGCCCGATGAAGTCTTTCAACCTAAAACAGAAGTAAAACCAGCTTGTAAAAATAGTTATAGCATTTGAAAATTGTTCTTGAAATGTTTTAGTTCTAATTATGTATAGAGCTTAAACTGATGAAGTTGCACCAGTATGAGTACCTATGTTATTTAGAAGTCTAGACAATACTATAAATAGATATGCCACATTTGCGTGTGGTACACCATTATTTTATAACATAGATGCACTTTATTGCGTTCTATTCAATTTCTCCTGCTCATTATCCCCCCTCCCTCCCAATCAGTAGCCCTCTGCAAAGCCACCACTCCCTTTGTTTCCACAGAGCATCGAGCAGATTACTTCAATGTACTAGCATTGTATAAGATCTTGATAGAAAGTGTGTATTGTGAATGAGGCTTTTATAATGTCCTCAAAAGTAAAACGTTCAAGGACTTCTGCTGAAACTTCACTGAAGACTTGTTAGTTCTATGAGCCACTGTTCATGAATGTCTAAATTGCATTATACATCACTGGAGTGCAGTTGCTGAGGAAGCAATGAAAGAGTTTTATAACACAGAAGGGCCCCTGGGTCTGATAAAAACATAGCGGAGGTGCGCAGGAGTGTCCCTTTTATAGGACGGTTTCCCTCACCCACCCGAGGGTGGCATGCTTTATCATTGGGTAACATCCTCGAAATGCAAACCTGGTCACAGAGTGGACTAAAACCCCCTATCTAAGAGGGAGGGGCTCAGGGATGTTTTAAGTGTGAGATGAGAAATATACTAAAACCTATAGATGAGCAAAGTGTGGTGAAGGCAGTGCAAAGGTTTGTGAGGGTGAATGTGAGTTAAAATTAACTCAAAAGGATACCAAAACTTTATTGGGGCATCCCAAGGTTTAGGATTAAGAACAAGACCTATAGCAGGAGTGGATTAAACCTGTCATAGTGTAGTGATGGTTGACATGTTTCAGCCTTATACCCTCTGTAGAGGTGTAGCATCTTTCTTAAGTACCGAAGATGTGAAGTATGCCTCTCAATATTTAACAGAGACATACACAACCATAAGAAGGTATACTGAACCAGTGGTTGGAGTGAATGATCACTCACATATGGTCCCACCAGTATGTGTGTTACCTGTTTGTCAGGTAGCCCTTTTGTGTTGTAGGACTTTTTCGATGGAGAGTTGTCCCCTGCTGGTCTTTAAATCTCCTCAGGTCCTCTTTTTGTGATGAAGCAATGAAACAGTTCTATTACCTTAAGAAAATGGATTCTATTCACATTGTTGTTTCTGATTTGCCAAATGCAACCCTAACCATGATCATGCGGATGTTGCAGAATCTATTATTAGATGGTGTGATTTTTCTCTAATACTTCTGGGATTTAGTGTTTTGCTGGATTACTTTGCCATTTTACTTGTAGGTGCCTTCAAATGGACTATTAGGGGGTCAGGGAGATTGGCAAGCTAAGCTCCATAAAGGATGCTTTCTCATGGACCACCTGCATGGTTCTGTCCTCTGAGCTGCATTTGGTGGCCTGACTCACCAGGTAACCCTCTTTGAGTGTACCGGGTGCAAGAGGTGGATATGTACCCCTGAGGCCCAAACTTGAAATTTTCTTCGACCACAGGTGGGCAGAGGATACAGGTAATGGAGGTGTACACATCTAAGGAGTAAGACACATTCACCAAGAAGGCAGTGCTGACACTGTTATAACACCTGAGTGGAACCTGACAGTTGCATTGACTGCTTACTCCGTTTCCTGGGAATGCATGTATGTCTGCTCTTTGTGGAGCCTTAAAAAAGATCCCATGTTTCACTGATATTTCAGAGCCTTGTGGAGAGGTTAGGCTTTAGATGCAGTATATTTAGCAGAGAAGAGAGCAGGTAGGATAGAGGTAGGAGAGATGCTGTAGAGTGTAAGACAGTATGCATTTCCAACGGCATGAGTACAGCTAAATTCATAATGATTGTAGATTCTGCTCCTCTGGATTCAGTCATGAGGTACCTCTGTTGGAGGAACTTTACAGAGATTTGCATTTAGTTCAGACGGTCCCCAACTCCTCCTCAGGAGAATAAAACAAAATTGTCTGGGGCAGACACCCACATCTGGTCAAAATACAGATTAAGAGGAGAACTATGAAGACCCTATTCTCCTCAATTTAACATCTTCGATAGGATCTGAGAAAATCTTGGAGAGACATTTCTGATAGTATCAGCAGTGGAGGAGACAGTGACAGAGATCAATTACCAAGTGAAAAGTACAAAGAACAAAATTAAGGGACTGAATCACAAAGTGGCATATATGAAGATGCAGGTCCAGAATCCTGTGTCATAGTTTCAAAAGTAGAAATCCTTTAGGGAGTGTGGTATAGCCTCAGTTACACATTTGAAATTCAAAATGGAGGAATGAAGGAATGGTGCAAGGGTCTCTAAGATGAGGATCCTGTGTGGTCCTGATTGTTCGGTTGGTGAAGCCTTGCTCTTGGAATCCTTCAACCCTGGTATGTGAGATTACACTATTGGTACCATGTCAGTGGTAAGGATGCCCACCACATATTCACTAATGCCATACCACTGATGAAGCAATTGCTCCAACTTATTAAACTTTGTTAATCAAAATAGGTGTGGTGGCATCAGTTTGGCACCCTGGGAAGCTATGGTTAATTTTCGATATAGCAGCGTGGATTTCCCAGTACCAAAGGCAGCATGGAGATTCTTGGATGTAATGAAAGAATCCATGAATCCACAAGTTTCCCAGTGAGACTGCATAATTCATTGTGCAGTCTTTCTTGTGTGTGCTTGCCAGTAGGATCAAACTATTGTTTAGCAGGGTATACGTCAAAGCATCTTATTGGTGTGACAGTAAATTTACATACCAAGTTCTTAATGCTGTGCATCATTGCAGACTAACCCCAACACAGTTCCCCCATATACCCTCTTAGCCCCAAGTTGTTTTGAACATAAGAGGCAGACTTTAACACTAAGTTTCAATTATCTCTCACTTTTATGTAATGAAAACCACATACTTATGTCTTTTATGATTTCACAGTAGAATATGTGTTCTATTGTGATGTCTTAAACACATAGTAAATTAAAAAGAGTGTAGGCTCTTGGACGTTTATTGCAATAATAAATCATGATAAAATATTTAAGAAGCAGTAGGCTTAAAGTATCATTCAACATGACTAAGTAAGTTTGCAATCAGAAAGAAGCAAGCATTTTATTATGATTGCACTTTAAAAAGATATATTTTGCCATTTACATAACACACCTAGACTTCTGTGGTATAAGGGTGCTTTACAATAAAACTTTCAAAATTAACAGGGTACATCGAGATGGGGGAGAAAGACCATCATACTTGTTAACAAACATAAAGATAAATGGAGACCAGCATGAGAAAGAAATGGTCAGTTCTTTGCAAAACATTACCTAAGTGTTGTTTGAAAAGGGGAGCCTTAACATGTTTTTGGAAGGTGGTGTAATGTGTAAAGGTTCTGAAGGCTAGAGGAAGAGAGTTTCAGATTGATGTGGCTGCACTTGAGAAAGACTGTCTTTGAGCAGTAGGGGTTCTTATCTTTGGGGTGAGGAGTTGGAAACAGTTTTGACATGTTAGACCACTTTTACCATTAGAAATCTTCAACAAATTTGTAAGGTATGAAAGGAATATTTCCAAGGATGGCCCAGTGGACTAGGCAATAGATTCTGAATTTATTCCTGGCTGAAATAGGCAGCCAAAGTAGTTCATGAAGCAAAGGAGATAAGCTAGCATTGCCTAATGCTGTTAATAAAGTACCCATGGTGTTAATAGGTGGGTTGCCAGAATAAGAAGTGGAAGAGATCAAAAAATCTAGTTACCATTGACACCAATTACAAAATCTGTTGGCCTTAAAAGGACACAATGAATCTGAGAGGTCTGCACATTTTTCTCATGCTTTAAGGTTAGTACTATATTGACAATTATCATTTTCTAGTGTTGATGGTAAAGATACATACTGTACACTACCGAGGGAACTGCCTTTTGTACTGATCACCTAAGCTGAGTTTGCAAAGACCCTCATTAGCCAATGTTACTTACATATTCATAATTCCTGGAGGGTTTCTAGACATAAGACCATCAGTTCATGCCTGATGTTATTAAATAGAGTGATCACTTATTGGAAACATCCAAAAGTAAATCATCATCTCTTTATATGGTGTAAGACCGAAGCCTTTAACAAACCAGAGAAGTCAGAACATAGTGAGCAATGCCATTATCGGAGCTTATTTTTGGAGGAGTGTAATTGTATTATGGATCACAAAGTGATCGAAAGTTTGGTGCTGTGGTGAGTCATTTTAGAATATAGTGGGCTTCAAATGTCTTATTTCTCTTTCAAAATGCTCGACATTTTTCAGGGATTATGACTAAGAGGACTTGCTCTAGGGTAGTCCTTTTGAGGATTAAAAGAGATGATTTGAAATGGATTGCTTGGAACAAGTATATTCCAATTATATTTCAGAAACATATTTCAGTTCAAAGATAAAGATGAATTTAACAATTCCAAATAGAAACAAGTGAAAAGATGCGCCAACATTTCCTAATTACATAGACTGCATTGGTGCCTATAAAACGATGGGATGCAATTTGGACCACCCAAGGAAAGCAACATGCAATGTTTATCTTTTTACAGTGTTAGCCGTCCCACAAGCTAATGTAAAAAACAATATATCACATTAATAGTAATATTACATACAACAAGGGGCATTTGGTCAGCTTTCTTTAGCTATTATCTTCTTTGTGAGACTTAGTCTCATTCTACATCAGCACACAGGAGGGTAATTTCGTAAATCTACTGAGTGATAGCATTTTACCTGCATGTAAAAGTCTAAGATTTGATTAAACATCAAGAGCGTGCAATTACTTCAGCATTAGTGGACTTTTTGGTTCATCCATTGCTGTGGCAATATTGGAAAGGAAGTTATAGTGCAATCTCTTGTGTTTGGAAACAGTTATATGTAATTGTGTGCAGTGTTTTCCGTACACAATTAATTATATGTGAGTGTGCTAGAGTTGCACTGCAGGCAAATGAAATGTTCATTTTTTTGGTTTTGCCTTTTAAAAGTCGGTCTTTAAATAACAGGCTCAAACAATCTTACTAAATGTCTTGCAAGAAACTAAACTTCACGATAAGATATAGATATGTTGGATTGTTTATTATTACTTTAGGAACCTGGCACTAAAATCATTGAATCAATCCTCATTGTGAGCTGCCTCTCAAAATCAGTTTGAGCTCTAATTTAACTCGTTTGTAAAATATAATAGTTGTGGCCTCAGCTGGTCAGTGAGGTCATTCATATAATATCCATGAATGCACAGATGTGTTACACGTTAGACCACATGAATCCACTCTCTCCTGCTTAAAGACACCCTGCATGAAGTTATCCATTTTATCTAAGCCCCAACGAAGTTGGATTACAGAACTCACGGTTCCGATTCCTTCATTAATTACCCTTGGAGGAATGCAACCAACTCAAAGTGTGCTGTTTAACTTTCAAAGTGAATCACCACCAATGACCTCAATGAAAAAGGGATTTTGCTTGAGCAAACAAGCAAGGCAGTACAGTCAATGAATCATAACACTCTATTGATCAGCAGTAACCTATGACAATGAGAAAAATATTACAGAGTAGTTAAGAGATAGGAGTTACAATTTACTGTCCAAATACTAAGATGAGTACTTTTCTGACGAAATAGCTAGTCTTTAGTGTAGCCATATTTCTATTCCTTGGAATAAATATGGAATAAATATGTAGATCTGATAACTCCTATTATTTTTCAAAGTACCAAAAATGAAATAAGGCACACCTTATTCCACAGGATTATGAGCATCATTACAAAATTAATATTTAGATATATTCACTTTATTCATAGATAAAGGCAAAAGGAGCAAGACAGTACACCATATTGTGCTGAAATATCACACAAGTACGTGGGCAAGTGTATAATTTCCAATTCTTTACAAAAAACTGCATGCGGTATTTCTAATCTCATATTTACATTTGGGGGCTGAATATGATGTTGGTCGGAAAGCCACCAACCAACAGTCGGATTCCTCTAGACCTGATGGAACCATCCACTGGACTCGGTTGGAAACAATTCCAACCAACAGATTATGATGCTCGCGGTCAGAATGAGAACCGTTCGGTCATTCTGAATCGGTTCCAACCGTCATTCAGTGAGTCCGAATCAGTCAGAGCCAATTCGTAGAGCTCAACGAATAGCATTTCTTACCAACAGATTACGATGTCAGATTTCAACAGCCTTTCTGATTCAGTCTGTCCAACATGAAAAGGCTGTCGGAAACTGACTTTGGGGACCCATCGCAGGCCCCCCTTCATCCTGAGTCCTCCGGTTTGGGGTCAAGGGACCCCCCATGTAAAGCCATGCACAGTGTGGCAGGCACCATGGGGTGCCTGTGAGAGGGTGCAAGGTTTTCCACAGAAACCCATTTTCCCCATAGGCACCTGTGTTGTCGGTCTGAACACAGCCTCCCACTGAAGTCAATGGGAGTCCTTCCGAACAGTGTTTGGAGCATCATAATCGGTCATCGGAACCGCTGATCACGAATCGGTCAGAACCAAATCCGGCAAGGAGTCAGGCGATTTACTTTCCGACAGACATCATAATGAGGTCCATAATTGTCTGTCATTTAGCTAGCATTTACAAAATAGAACTGCCAACGTCAGTCATATTTAATAGAAAAATACATATTAGCAATGAGTTTTTTTTACTGCAGCTCTCAAAATCGATAAAGGGATATAAAAATTGATTTTTATATCCCTAGGGATTTCTATCAAAGCTTTTCATGGCTTAGGACCTACCTACCATAAACCCTTCTCTCGATGTGCCCCTTCTCGTTCTATCAAATGATCTGACAAATTACTAATCCCCATCGTTAATATCCAACATCTTCATTCTGGAGGCAGAGCTTTCTCGTTTTAAGATACCAAGAGCTAGAATGGTTTCCACTTACAACTCCACCAACATGATGAACTACTTTCCTTCTGTAAAGCACTGAAAACATGGCTTTACTGCATCTAGAATTTCTTCAACCGGAAGACAATGCTGTTTTTTTTGTGATGTGTCACCAGGACATTATGGTAGCAGCCATGTTTTATAAATATCCATCACAAATTACAAATGTGAAACTAACTCTTCCCAAACTGCTAAACACAATGTACACCAAGAGGTGTCCCATCTCTTTCTTCAGTGGATGAATGCTTTTTTAAAGCTCCATAATTGTATTAATATATTAGAGTTGGATATAGGCAATTAACTGAAAGGTCTGTATGGGAGCTGAACTGTGTGTTTATCTGATTTTACTTTGTTTAAACTGCTATAATTGGCACTGAAATTGTTTTTTGCACTTTGCACATTGGGCAATATTCAAGGGAGGAGGGAGCAACTAAAATCAAGGAAAGCTTTGTGGCTTTTTTTTCTTAACCGGGACAGCCAGAGCCGCCATTTTGGTTTGTGTGCACTCCAGCTACCCATTGGCAATATGTTTATAAGACAGCGCTTGGTGCAGGCGCAACTGCAGGAAAGGTTCTTTCCAGGTGGGGTTAAATGTTTTTGTATCCGATTTTACTTGTTTTAAAACTGTTCTAATTGGCACTGAAATCGCTTTTTGCACTTTGCACATTTTGGGCAATACTCGAGGTGAGACTTCATAACACACAATGGGGAACGTGTGCCATCTTTAATTCCTAAGTGCTAGGCAAACAAATGATGGACGGAATGCTGAATAAATCATACATTCACCCCCAGTCAAGAGATCTGGGTTAAATCCATTGTTCTTTTGCTCACCATGCCACCCCAGTTTTGAACCAGCCATATACAAATCAATCTTGACCCTGTGCCTAATGGGAACAGTTCAGACCGAAATGCCAAGCCAGGTCCACCCTGGACCGAAATCAAGCATCCTGGGACCGGTTTCTGGGTATTACCCTTCATCAGCCAGGCTAGCTTGATTCCAGTGACACAGTGAGCAAAGGACCCACGTCTGGGCATACCCATCCCACCTAGGATGAAAAGTGCTACGCAAACAAATGATGGACGGAATGCTGAATAAATCATACATTCACCCACAGTCAAGAGATATGGGTTAAATTCATTGTTCTTTTGCTCACCATGCCACCCCAGTTTAGACCCACCCATATGCAAATCAGTCTTGACCCTGTGCCTTATGTTAACAGTCCAGTCCGAACTGCCAAATCAGGTCCTCCCTGGACCAGAATCGCGTGAAAGATTCCATTGAGAATCAACACTGGGGAACCTAAACGCATGACCCACAAGTAAGCGCATCAGAAGCTATGGGTTGCATATGGATCCTAATCAAAAAGGAAAAAAGGAATTTAAATAAATACACACCGATATCAAGGGAGTTATTTATTCTATCCTTTAATGAAAACGCACATATGAGAGAGCAGGAGGAATAAGCAATTCTTACACGGAAGCTCCAACCAGTGGGAGAACTCCTTGTATTGGAATTGAATATAAGATATGGATACACTACCAGAAACTAGCTTATTTGCAATATTGGAACGTTAGGCCCTGTACTCATTTATGCTAGTCCTGAAGAAGGTGGTTGGGCAATAAGTATTAATACCACCGAAACGTGTTGACGCACTTGTAAAGAATCCACCGCTGAATGGTTTTTCAGGACAAAAAAGAAAAATTGTTTGCCGAAATTACCTTGAAATATATATCAGCTTTGGATAAATAGTCTAGCTACAACTTAACGTCATTATCGGGTTGCTGTTAGCCTTAGGGTCTTGCACTTTGGTTTTATGAATTGTCTATAATTTGTTGTGTCACTGTTTTTATAAAAGAAGTCTCTTCTGATGTTTTTTAATGGACTAGTGTCCTCCATATATATTTGGTTAGGAGCTGATCTTTTTAATATTGTGTATTGATACAATTAAATATCTGTTTATATTGTTTTTTTATGAGAATAAATATATATTAACACTACTTTCTAGTTTGGTTATAGATTTATGCGGAAAGGGGGAATAGATTGTGATTTTAAGGAAGAGTGGATGTGTGATGTAGAATCAGTTTTGAATGTACATTAGAATTGTATGTGAATTCCTATCTACCATTAGAAAGTCCAGGGGAACCTTTCTTTTCTTTCCCTAAAGAAAAATAAGTCTAGAGATCCCTTCAAAATTGTGTAAAGGTATATTTTCCCCTGTTCCCAGCTTATGGCGTCAGGAACCCTCAGCTGAAAGATGCAAATAGCTAGCACACTACTTCCAGAATATGATCACCAGCATTCAAACTAGTCTCTCTTCTCGTAGGCAATCAGAGGAGATTATACTGGATAGACTGCCAGTGGATGCGACACACTTGCCCTCTGTGTCCCTGTCCAAGTTTGAAACGATCTCCCTGGAAGATTCTTTTACGGCATCTGTGGTCTCAAATAGGGATCCACAGTGGATATGTGCCATCCCAACATTTTGGTGCTAGGGGCGGGTGTCATTAATCCCCTGGCTAACAAACTTCTAAATTAGCCTTTATCAGCCACTCTGGTGCCTATGGCCTGGAAACAGGCTAAATTCTTACCTCTGTTGAAGAAACCCCAGGAAGTCCCAGATGAGCCATCATATTACAGACCGATATATTTGCTCCCAGTCTTATCTAAAGTTTTAGAGAAATTTGGTAATCTGCAGCTTTCTCAATATCTTCTTCACTGAGCTTTCTGGATTGTGGCCCATTTTTAGCATTGAGATGGTAGACTTCATCAGAGGTATGATAGATGTCGGAGAAAAGGCAGTATTAATTATGTTACAGCTTTCCGCATCCTTTGAAATGGTACCACACACTGCACTCCTTACCTGGCTTCAATCGATTGGGGTTGAGGGTCTAGCACTGGGCTGGCTGACTTCCTTCCAGGAGGGACGAGGACAAGAGGTCTATATATCTCCTTTTTCATTTGGATTTTGGGAATTTAAGAGCTCCATACGGCTTGGCCCTGAGCCACACATTATTCAACATTTACCTTACCCCATCAGCACTACTTGCCAAAGCCCTGGGAGTAAATAAAGTATTGTATGCTGATGACACCCAGCTACTTTTCACCTGGGACAGGGACTCTCGTTTTCCGAGGAAAAGATTAAAATATGTCTTGCAGCCGTTTTTATGTGGCTCTCTCAACACCAGCTCAAAGTTAATGCAGAAAAGACCAAACTACTGTTCTTTGACATGGAGACCTAGGGTTTTTGGCCTAGGTATGCCCCCCCACATAGGTGACAGCCGTGTTCAGTAAAAAACGTGGGCATCAAATTTGATAGTTGGAGGTGCAGAGCGCCAGGATACAAGTGCCTTTTCATTCATTAATTTACCTGTATCTTCCCATTACAGAGATGGCCAAAAAGAAGCAAAGATTATTTTAGGTACATTCGTGGAACATACATTGGTTCATTCTTTAGTTCCCTTTATTTATTAAGCAGCTGAAAATATTGTACACTATGTTGCTTCTTCTGTATGTGCAACTCGGGTTTTCATGTTTTTTGTGCACCAGTTCAAACTTTCTGCAAAAGATCCCTAAAAAAGTCTGTGACATTGCTCTGTTCATCTAATCGTAGCACAGGTGACAGTTTACGATTTGGAGCGAATATGCTTTCTCCTTACCTCTACATTAATGCTCGGGATAAGTTTCTCTGATAATTTAGATCGTGCATCGGCAATGACGTCATTGCTGATGTACCTTCTAAGTTATAAGAAAAGCTGTTACAAATGTATTGGGACATATATATTTTCACTTGAAAGACATTAAATAAGATAAACATCTATATATTGAGCCTGTTGTTGAACATAATGAAAAACTAGAATGCATGCATCTGTTTTGACTATAAGATGATGTGGTTACATTGATATTTGGAAATATAAAATGGCCTTTTTTCATAAGGTAGCACCGACGCACTGAGCAAGAAAAGCTTTTTAATAACTTGTGTGTACCAGGAATGCAACTATCCGTTACTCTTGTAAAATGATTCACAATGTTCTCACTGGATCAGATGGCATGCATTTGGCATAGAGAGTCAACAGTTATTATATCAACTTAAGTAAAGTTCTGTAAAACACCAGTGCTAAATAAGCTGAAAGTGGTTTATAAAAGTCAAATTAGGACACTTGTGTGTACCAGGAATGCAACTATCCGTTACTCTTGTAAAATGATTCACAATGTTCTCACTGGATCAGATGGCATGCATTTGGCATAGAGAGTCAACAGTTATTATATCAACTTAAGTAAAGTTCTGTAAAACACCAGTGCTAAATAAGCTGAAAGTGGTTTATAAAAGTCAAATTAGGAGTATGTTAAAGGGTTTCTACACATTATTTGTAAGCATTTGATGTGTAAAGAAAACAATTGGCTTCCCCTCTTGATCTTTTAATTCACATTCCAGGCTGTTTGGTAATCGTTCTGTTGTTTTTACATGCACAAAAAGGTCACATAAGTTTGATTCAGAAGTAGAATACATGAATAGACTTAGGGTCTTATTACAAGTTTGCAGGTCCTTCTGTTGGCCCGCCACCGCCACACCAACGGGAGGACTGCCAAGCTTGTTGTGTGCCCACCCACCGGATTACGAGTGTAAACCAGTGGTGGGCGGGTGGTGCTGCAGCGTTCGTGGCGGCAGCTGTGTAAGGCTCATAGGAGACCCTTCACAGCAGACCGCTGCCATGACAGCACATTCCAGAACTGCCACTGCCACTGCAAGTAAGGCGGTAATAAGGACAGCCATGCTTTTCATAAGGCCCTTAGGATGCGTGTTGTTGGATGCTAAGAGACCGCTTCCAATCTCTAACTTATTCTTTTAGCTGCTCTAGTTTGGAAGATGGGTCACTCCATCACAAACATTACAGATATCCTGAGAGTAACTCATCTACTAAACTCACTAAATCAGCCACAATTATATAGCTAAATGGCATCACTTCCAATTTGGCATTAGTTGAGAAAAAGCACATATAAAAGATGCATTAGTGGATAAACGCAGCTCCAATGTAACTGCCTTCCTATTGCTTGCAGTGTGTTAGAACTGGGATTTCTGGTCAGCTAGGGTATGCACCTATACCAAGCAGAACCCCCCACTCTAATCAGGGTAAGTTGCACATCTAAGATAACCCCTGCTCACTCCCTTGGTAGCTTTGCACAGAGTAGTCAGGCTTAACCCAGAGGCAATGTGTGAAGTATTTGTACAGACACACAGACAAATACACACACAAACACAAACACACAGTAGCACAGTAAAAACACTGCAAAAGGACTCCACCCCAGTTTTGAACACTAGCCATTATTTTTTTGAATCAAACAAGACCAAAACAACAAAAATCTAACATACATAAATTGAGATATCACTTTTTAAAGATTAAGTCAAGTATAGCTTTAAGGAAACAAAAACATCTCTTGGGCCCTGGTTGACGTCCATGACTCAACAGTTAGCGAAACATCGATGAAGCAAAGGGCCAGTTACAGAGTTGGACAGACCCTACTACAGTATGTTGGAGGCGTCATGAAATAACAAAGACGATGAAAAAACACAGAAGAGGTGAGGCGTCGGGGAAGCTGGTGTGGCATTGGTTGTTTAGGGTGAGCAGCCTTTTCAAATGCGGACATTACCACGTGCTGCCAATACTACGCTGCTTTTACAACACAAGTCGTTACAACGACTTACGCTGGAGGGCGCTGTTGGATAGGGAATAATTTCATTTTCTATTCCAACACCTTCCCTACTGTAACGTGGGCTGGAGTTGAAATAGAAAATTAAACTATTCCACTATCCAGCGCTTACAGCGCAAGCCGTTGTACCGACTTGCGTTGTAAAAACAGCGTTGTAATGGCACGCGTGGTAATAGCCTGCGTTGTAGTGTCATACAACCGGTTGTTTAGTGCTGCAGGGGAGGTGAGACATCAGTTCCATACTTCTGGACAGGGGAGGTGATGCTTCAGTTCCTTAATGCTGCAGGGGAAGTGATGCTGTGGATGCAGTAGAGTTTCTTACTGTAGAGTGGAGTAGATGAGGTGTCGAGAGACAAGCCACATGGTTTCAGTTTCACAGCTTTAATGCCGGACCAGGTCACAGGTGTTGGAGTCGGAGTCGTGAGTCATGGACTCCGGTGGTGCAGTGCACAAGACTCATCTCGTGAAGGAGCTTCGAAGGCACAACAAAGTCATTGGAGCTTGTGGTGCAAGTTGCAGTTGGTGCATTGACTGGGACCACGGCTTCGATGCAGACAGCGGCACAGCTTCAGAGTTGCAGACAAGTGCCAGTTCTGAAGTCAATTAGCGTTAATGCATTATTTTCTTTTTAGAAGCACCCCAAACTCACTCAAGGGCCAAGAACTGGAATTGGCAAGTAGGACTCCTCAGGAGAGGTGCCCAGGGGTTGCAGGTAAGTCTTTAATGGCCATGAGACTTCTTAACGGGAGGCAACCTCACCTCAAGCCCTTAGAGAACCTTGGATGCAGTATGTAGAAAGCAAAGCCTAGTCCTTTCACTCCCAGGACAGAAGCAGTGGAGAGTAGGACAACACAGTACAGCAAACAGCAAAGTGTCAGTCCCTCCTGACAACTATCCAGCTCTTCATTCTGGCAGAATGTCCTCAACTTAGATGTGTTTTGAGTATATGGTGTCAGAGGTCTAGTACTTATTCCAATTTCAGCCTTTGAAGGGGCAAACTTCAAGGAAAGTCCGTGTAGTGCACAAGACCCTGCCTTTCCCTGCCTTGGCTCCAGACTTTCTATAGGGGGTGGAGACATCTTTGTGTGCGGACAGGCACAGCCCTATTCAGGTGTAAGTGTCAACTCCTCCCACCACTGTAGCTCAGGAAGGCCCATCACCCTGGTGATGGGCTATCAGGATATGCAGGGCACACCTCAAGCTCCCTTTGTGTGACTGTCAACAGTGAATGCACAAGCAGCCCAACTGCCATCTTGACACATATGTGTATTAAGAGGCAGGCAGAGGCACACAATGGTTAAAGTAGGAGTAGGAAGCTAAAAGGTAGTAAAGCTTGTAAATGGTTAACCCGCCTCATTATTCTCCAGAAGAGTTACACTAAATTGTTGCTCTTTTTTTGCATGTGGCAGTGTTCATCTGTATCAAAGTCTGATTCTACAGCTACCTATCGAACGACTTGAAAATCAATTTGGCCTCTAATCCAGTCTGCATGTGACCCCATTCATAGGGTTCAGTGACTTAATATCAAGGGACATAATATAGAATGCCCAAAATATCGACTCCAAAATATCGAAGGACAAAATATAGATTCACTATCTACAAACAGGTAAGTACTAAAATATCGAATCCAAAATATAGTTTGTTGAAAATATAGTTAACTAAAATATAGAATTTTTTAAATATATTAAAAATAATATAAAATTAATTAAATACTAAAAACAATTAAATATAAATTACTTAAAATAATGTAAAAAATCTTAAAATATAAAAATAATAAATGTAATGTAAAAAAAAGTAGAGAATTTGTTGGATAGCGAGAGGGTAAAAATTACTATTCCCACTCCAGTGAGTGCAATAGTAGGGAAAGCGTTGGATAGAAAAGGGGTTAAATTACTATTCCCACTCCAAAGAGTGCAACAGTAGGGAAAGCGTTGGATAGTGGAGGGGTAAAAATTACTATTCCCACTCCAGAGAATGCAACAGTAGGGAAAGCGTTGGATAGCTTAGGCGTAAAAATTATTATTTCCGCTCCAGTGAGTGCAACAGAAGGGAAAAAGTTGGATAGCGGAGGGGTAAAAATTACCATTCCCACTCAAAAGACTGCAACAGTAGAGAAAGCGTTGGATAGCGAGGGGGGTAAAAATTACTATTCCCACTCCAGAGAGTGCAACAGTAAGGAAAGCGTTGGATAGCGGGAGGGTAAAAATTACTATTCCCACTCCAGTGAGTGCAACAGTATGGAAAACGTTGGATAGCGTAGGGGTAAAAATTACTATTCCCACTCCAAAGAGTGCAACAGTAGGGAAAGCATAGGATAGCAGCACAGCAGGGAAAGGGTTGGAAAGCGGAGGGGTAAAAATGACTATTCCCACTCCAGAGAGTGCAACAGTAGGGAAAGAGTTGGATAGCAGGAGGTTAAAAAATAACTTTTCCCACTCCAGTGAGTGCGACAGTAGGGAAAGTATTAGATAGCGTAGGGGTAAAAATTACTATTCCCACTCCAGTGAGTGAAACAGTAGGGAAAGCGTTGGATAGCGTATCGGTAAAAATTACTATTCCCACTCCATAGAGTGCAACAATACGGTAAGTAATGATTTAATATTAAAATAAAAATTAATTATCAATACCAATAAAAAAATAATGTAAAATAATTACCAATTAATAAAAATTCATTACCAATTAAAAATATTAATTACCATTAATTTTGTTATTACTAATTAATAAAAAATTAATTACTAATTAATAAAAATAATTACCAATTAATAATGATCAATTAATTATCAATACATATAAATACAAATTATTTTTAACTTTATTTCAGTCAAATCACTTCCCACCCTATTCCGCTATAAACCCACATCCCGCTCCAACTCAATACAATAAACATAATTATCAATTAACCAATTAATAAAAAATATTTACCAATTAATAAAAAATAATTACCAATTAATAAAAATAATTACCAATTACAAATTAATTATCAATCAATTAATTATCAATACATATAAATAAAAATGTATATTTAATTTACTATAATTAAATTACTTCCCACCCTATTCCCCTATAAACCCACAACCCGCTACTGAATTAAATTACGCAAAAATGTAATTACATAACATTCCTTACTTAAAAAAAATTAAACATACATTACAAAATTAATACATCATTTTAATACATATACTACCATACATAACACTAAAAAAAAAATCGATATTATGGAAATCCATATTTTAAATGAGATATTATGGAATTCGATATTTCATACCCTAAATTCGATATTCTGGGCTGTCAATATTTTAGTAATTCGATATTTTGGGCTGTCTATATTTTTGATTCAATAATTTGGGAAGTCTATATTTTTTAATCGATATTTAGGGTGTTCACCCATTCATAGTTGTGCCTGTATATCTGTCTTTCTGTTTCTTCATTTCAGTGTGTTTGTCTGCCTCAATGTCTGTCAGTGTTACATCTGTGCCTGGTACTAATTTGAGGAGCCATACATTTGGAAGTAGACAGCACAGTTCTGAGTTTATGTTCTCACCACATGGAGAGGCCATGCCACTCTGGAGTCAGTGCTCAGTGTAGGGGTTGTCATCTTTACAACTCAGACAGAGTTTTGTGACGGGCGGTGCTCTCAGCACCGCCCGCCACAATGCTAAAAATGCACATATGCATTTGCATAAACAAAGCGGCAGGCACCGCGCGGTGCCTGCCGCTTTGTTTATGCAAATGCAGGGGGGTACCACAGGTACCCCCGTGTGCACCCCCCACCTCTCCATCACTCTGGGTGCCCCGATGCCGCCACGGAAAGGCATCTTAAAAAGCTCATGTTAATATGGCTGGCGGTGTCTATTAGACACCGCCATCATATTAGAACTTTTCGGCAGTCTTTCCCCCTGCCGCGGTCCCCCCGCCATCCTAATATGGCGGGGTGTCATTTAGGTGAGGATGGCGGGCGGATTGCCCCCGCCAGGCTGGCGGTGGCTACCGGCAGCCTGGCGGGGGCAATCCGCCTGCCATCCTAATGGGCCCCTTAGAACTCAAACTGCTTCAGGTGTCTAGCCTTTGGTTCCATGGTGGCAGTCACAATTTCAGCAGTGTCCTACTTGGGGAGGATTTTTCTTCTCAAAAAGTGTCAAAGCCCCATTCGGAGTAGGGAGATAGTAACACTTTTCTTCAAAAAAGTGACAGACTCTCTTTCTGATGTGGAACTTAAAAAGGTTTTCAAACTTTCTAACTTCCTGATTTTCACCAGGACTAATTAACTTAGTGTATCTAACCTGGGAGCCTTCATGACCAGCCGTTGGTGCGTTGCACTTTTTAATGCTACTTTTTCTTAAAACATTACAAATGCATATCTCCCTATTGAATTTTTGACATTTTGGTGTAATTTGGTTTATTAAACTTAACTTGATTTTCCTATTTTGGTTTGGAATTTGTTTTGCTTGGTGTTGAGACTTTATTACTGATTTGGTCCTGCATGAATACTTTGCACATAGCCTCAAATGAACCACTAGGGGATTTAACTCATGTTAATTTAGTGGCTTTGGAAAATGTTATTATTCCTTAAGGTGGCACACACTCGGCCCAAATAACAATTCACTTTCTTACAATGACTGAAGAAAAAAGGCCAAGGATGGAATGAAACGGGATTTTGCATATAGCTACTAATTTCATAAAGTGTAAGGATAGGATTGCCAAGGAGACTTAGGTATTCTATTCCAAACTGGAGTTGATTTGATCTCCCTCAGGAGAGAACAGAAATTGAGAGACTGGTGAAACGCTACTATTTTTTCCCATCTAGTCTGTATTTTTCTCTGCAGAAAATTAACTACCTACACGTGAAGCCTGCACCATCCCTCCAACCATTCTGAATGCTTCCATTCATCCTACTTTCATCTGTCTCTCCATCAAAGTGTACCAGAATTATTTAATTTATTTATTTTATTTTGAAGGTTTTATATAGCGCTAGCTCCACCCAAGGGTATCAGAGCGCTTTACATAACAGGGAAAATACACAGTAAAGCAGCAACACAAGTTCCAAATTTGGTTTTGTCTGTTAATGCATGCAAAATTGCATGCACGTATAGCTATACAAATATCGTTATGACTGTAACCATGTTTTGTCAGATTTCTGTGTCCATTGTTTTGTGGGTGCTTTGAACACAAGTATGTCTGTTGCTTCATGTGTATAGATGCCTGGCGTTATGTTAGCCATGTACCCTCCACTTTTATGTCTTCCAACATATTGTCCCTCCGTCTTACTATCTGCCTCACCATGTGCGCCTTTTTGTGTGTTGTCTGTGAACTGATGTGTGTCTCTATTCATTCTGGCAATGACTGTGTGTCTCTAAGTGTGTTGTTGATGTATATGGATGTTGTCTATGTATATCCCTGTGCGGATGTATGTTGGTTTAAGTGTCTTGTGTATTGTAGGTTTGTTGTGTGTGGCCATTTATGTGCCCCTGTGTATCTTGTGGGCCTTTAGAGGTGTTTATACGTGGTGTCAGTAAACACATGTATGTCGCAGTTATTATTTGTTGTCTGTGTACATGGGTATTTGTGCTGGACTCTGTATACGTTTTGCTTGTTTGTCATTGTATGACGGTCCATGTAAGTCTATTGAGCTCATGAATGTGTGGCTGAATATTTGTTTGAACATGTGTTAAACCCTGTGTGTCTATGAGTCTGTGTTCTTATCTGAGGGTTAGTGTATTTGTTGGTTTGTGTATATGTGGGAATTCATGTCTATTGATTTACATACACGTGACTTTAGTTGTTCTGGATTGTGTTAGTTTGTGTGCGTGGATGTCATTACGTTGTAGATTCGGAAGTGTGGGGATGGGTGTGAAGGTTTATAGGCGTGCATTCTGTCTGCAGGTTTGCATATATGAGCTGTCTGAATTGAATTTATGCACATATGCAATGCAACACTGGGTGTATGTGCTAGTCAAAGGCAAACATATGCCTGCCATCCCATCCCTGATCTTCTGCAGCTATGCTGAGTTCTCAGAACGAATTTATAAGTACATTAGGCTCCCTCGGCTGGTTGGATCCAGAGACAGGAGCGTCTCATTAACACCTAAAGCTTATTTCAGTGCAGGAAGGCCATTTAGGTAATTATGCAAGCAGGTTCATGTGTAACACTGTTTTATCCTCAGTGGTATTAGGCAACAGTACTAAGGTAAAGTCAGAGCGTGCACCAAGGAAGAGTTGTGTATATAATATATCATACAACCTAAAATTAAACTAATGCATGTTACATTGGGCTGGGAATGATGGTGTCACAATGCACAATGAAGAAAGGCTTTAACATTATCTAGATGGGAATTACAAGCCTATGAAACAATGGCAGACAAAGAAGTGAAAGAAGGAGTTCAAGTTTAATTGTCAAGCCATTGGACCCTATGTTGAGTAACCATGACACATATGGAATTATGTATTTTAACATAAAGATGAAACATATGGTTACAATCTTTCTAACAGCAAGACTGGATATTTCCAGAGCAGGGCTGAATCACAACTGCCCAAATATGCAGATTTTTCTGTTCTAATAGATGGAAATGGTAGTGCACTGAAAACATGTGACATGAGTGCAGTTATTGCTTAGCCAATCTGTTAAATAAAAGATGAATGTAAATAAGTTTGCAGAAGACAACCAAAAGAAACAGTGGCTACCGTTTATATATCGAGAGCATTTCTATTATTATTTGTCAAACCTTCCAGACTGGTTACCCTAAGGACAACAGACTATTAACACTTCCATTTTATTCACAGACTTCCAAGACCCAAAAATAACTTTGTTCAAGAACTATGAGATCTAGTAAGCTTCTCATCCATCCTGTACAACACCTTTCTTGGAGAAATGAATGGCTCAATCCAAAAATAAATTAAAGATACTTTCACTAACATCCTTTACATCTCATACAATACACTGAGTCTGTTGGACAGGTTCACCCTTGAACTTTTTGCCTAAAGCTCTGACATGGTGGTAGTGGTTTGTGGCCTCTGGGCACTTTAGCACTGTGGCCGAGTGTAAAGTGCGGGCGCACTCTGATTGTGTGTGGTGAGATTGGCCTGCCCTCCCATAGGAATACATGGGGGATATGTGTGTCCATGGTAATTCCTGTTATGAGAGGAGTGCAGGGGCGAGTTTAGTATGTAGGTACTCGTGAGAATAAATGCTGCGCAATGGTGTGCGTAGATTTATGGCGACTGGTGGAGAAATGCCACTTTTAGAAGTAGGCATTTCTGTGTGCTGTGTGTCTGCCTGCCTGATGTGAGTTGCATGTCTGGCTTGTGATTGACAGGGCTGAGAGGTGTGGGTGGCTCCAGGAGACAGGGTGAGTCAGCCCAGTGGTGAATAGAGAGTTCTGCATCTAGATGGGAGGGAGGAGTTGCACCTGGGACCTGAATAGGGCTGTGCCTTCTCTCCACAATGCTGGCTCTGCCGCTTGTGGTGCGTCTGATCACTGAGCCCCCACCTAACAATAGGGAAGAAGAGCCTGGTAAACAGAGTGCTCCAAAACCCGTTGCATCTGGTTTCGCCAGCCCTGTGCTCGGACACAAAGGAAAATGTCTAATAAAAGAAGGGGCTGTGACCCCATGACAATGTTGCGCTGTTCCTGACTTCAGTGCGGCATGCTGCTGCTGCGGGGCTCCAGGAGGAACCGCCACTAGGGACTGCCCCCTTCAGGAGGACCCTGTGAGCTGGCCTGCCTGAGCCAAGCCTTTGCCCCCCCTTCCTCCTGAAGGGCTTTCCCTGTATTGAGGAGGGTGCTGGAGACTTTGCCCCTGGGCCCTTTCCTTGTATTGGGGAGGGGGCTGGAGACTCTGCCCTGGTGCTTGGAGAGCGCTTCTGCTTTTCATTTGCAGCGCTGAGCTGCTTCCTGGGAATCCAAACAGCGGGTGCCTACACCACTGTATGCTCATTTTTTGACTGGGTGCCCACCCCGCATTTGTGCACCCCAAGCGGGTGCCCACTCAGCATCTTTAGCGCTTTTTGGCATATTTACGAGTGGGTGCCACCACGCATTGCTGTGTATTCCGCGGGTGCCCACCCCACATCTCTGCCGTGGAGTCACCGCCGCAGCCCAGAAGTTGCAGAAACGTTGCTGGGCCAATGTCGCCACGACCCAGAAGTGAGGCGGCCCTGCCTGGTTGTGGGCGGGGCCACGTGACGTTAGGCGGAAGCAGTCCGGAAACCTTGAGGACTCCAGAACGAAGTCCCCGTCCCGAGACGGGGGACCGGGTGAAGCGAGGCATATTGTAAGAGCGGGCTCCCGTGAGTAAGGGAAGCCCCGGAGACCCACTTGTGCCGGTCGCCTCTCCAGAAACCCTGAGGCCCGCGGGAGGAGGCAGCGCGACGCACGCAGGGCTCCGTTTGGTGAGAGAGACCTGCAGGTTGAGGAGACAAGGCGAAGAGCAATGTTGCCATCTGAGACCAGAGGATAGGATCAGAGGTGCCCCGTAAGCCCGGTGAGTGGGGCTCAGCTGCATGGTGGATTGGGGGTAGCGTCGAGGCACATTGTCGATGCTCGCCCCCCTGGGCCAGTGTGTGGGTCATTCTTTTCAGCTGCCCCACCTGATAGCTGGCTGGTGCAACGTGTAGTGTTTACCGATCCTCACAGTTGCACCACCGTTGCGGGCAACTGCATCATCGGGCATTTGTATTTTTTTCACCGCATTCCCGGAGGAGTCCCGGCAGGGGCCTCGGGTTGATTAGGCACCTGTAGTGCCAGTGCTGTTTTGTCCACTCCAGCTGCCCTGCAAGAGCGTAGGCAGCAGCAACGTGGGGCCTTTTTGGTGGTAAAGTCCCAGAGAGGGGCTCAGGAGGCACGCTGGTGCCAGGGCTCATGGTTACAGTTGCCCAGCAATTAGTGGGCACCTGCCACGTTTAGGCTGTGCATTTGCGCACTATGCTTTGCTGCTTTTGCAGTCAGCCCTGACATTGTTGGACATAGGGCATTGGGGCTCCTGAGAGAAGCCAGTTGGCCTGGGGCCAGTTCCAGTGTGTGGTGACCCCGATTGGGTCACACTGTGGGTATGCTAATGCGTTCTATCCTAAGGTGATTCATGTGGTCTGTGCTAAGGTGATTCATGTGGTCTTTGCTAATGTGATTCATGCCTGACAGGATTTAGGCATCCTATATTTTATGTTTCAGGATCTAGTTCTCAGTTCAGTATTTCGCCAGTCGTTTCTGGTTGTGCTCTACATTTACTATTTGTGCTACATTTACAATTGGTGATTTGTGATTGTTTTGACAGTGGCCTCATTGGCCCTGTCATGTGTACATAGTCCCCTGTAAATACTGCCTAGGGGCAGTTGACATAGTGTACATTGTGTGATTATGATCTAATGTGTTTACGACAATACAAAGGCTATTTTTGATATAACCTTGTGTGGAGTTGCTTTTGTGGTGGGCCTAGTGTGTTGCTGCTGGGTGGGTTTTGCGCAAACACTTTACACATTCCCACCGGGATACGTCTGACTGCTTGTGCCAAGCTACCAAGGGGGTGAGCAGGGGTTTATCTTTGGCGTGTAACTCCCTTCCTCTGACTAGATTGGTGGTCTCTGCCTGGCTTTGGCGCAAGCCTTAGCCAACCAGATATCCCATTTCTAACAGAGTCCAACTACATAAAAGACAACACCTCTGACCCAGTCCTAACCACCTCATCATCAATCAACTGCTTCATCCAAATACTAGTAGACAGAACAAAACATACCTCTATGCTCACATCCCTCCTTCAAATGGCGCAGATACAATATGGTCAATCCAAACAAGTCCAACAAGAATTTTCCTACTTTACAGACCTCCCCATGCTCTCTCTCCAACAATATTTCGCCATCCTAACAACTGAAGCCCATCCTGAAACAAAGCTAACCGACTCTTTAATGCCTGAAATTCTACATCAAAAACAATGCCACAATGAAAGTCTGACTCAAGTTCTCTGGAACCCATTACTGCCATTGCCACAACAACAACAAACACCAACACTACAAGCAAGTAAATAAATGGAGGAGGGTAAAGTCCCTACATGACTTAAAACAAATCAAAACATGCAGCAATCCACATTACAAAAGTGAAATGAACCTATTAACAATGTTACAATCTTGAAAGCATCTTCAGTCCTAAGCCATTTGATACCACATTCCACCATCGAAGACAGTGCTATTCACCAATTTTTCCCTAATTGACAGAGAGGAGAAACAAGATTATATATATTTCACACTAGCAGCACAGAACAGGCTACCACCCGATTTCCCATTCCACAATACAATACCCCAAACAGACCACCATGGAAGCACTTTGAAGAATGGGCGTTATCCACATATTCACAGCCCTCAATGCTTCCACTTATGATGGCAGCTTTTTACCATCAAACTGATATGAATGTCATTTCTGGAAAAGCACTCCTCCTCAACAATGTTATCCTGACGTTCACTAAAAGGCATTATAATCAGCACACCAAAACCTATAAAGGTTTTTCCACATTTGACAACCTCACCAGCGACAGATCCTTCACAGGCTTACCACTCCATAAAGAGATCATCTAGAATGTTGTCTCTGTTCGGTGCAATGGTCAAAGGAAATGAAGGTAACCTCCACAACTGTGATACCAAATTCAGTCTTAATTACAACAAAGAGATCAAAATGAACAAAGTGATGGATGAAATCATTCGCATCATGGCAATGGTGATTCTTGCCTCTTTTTTTTAATTTTAAATATATTTTTATTGACTATGCTCACTGTTACATACATTTGTAAGCCAGAAACAATCAAATAATTACAAACACACCAGCTCAGTCATCACTTGTCTGAAATTCCAATGTTCTATGCCGATGGTATCACAGTTTACATTAATTTCCTGCTGTGTCTCTGTACCACAAAATAATCAAATTAGTTCTGTAACCCAACTACCCTATTGCTACACACCTTTCAGCAAGGACCAGTGCCAACTCCAAAACATTTAATTGCATTTTCTTGCCCCTAGGTGGCTTTATGATTGCCAGTAGGCGCTGTGCCTGATCTTCTTCGAGAGCAATACCAGTCACTACCTTCAACTGTGGCACTATCACCATCTAGAAAGCATGCACTTTGGGACATAGTCACCCCAAATGCAGGAAACATCCCCCATCTACCTCTCACCTTGGGCAGGCTTCAGTAACAACTTAAGGGCATTGAGGAGCCAGCCCGATTGACCCACTGCAGAAGCAAAATCAAGTTTCCGGAGCTGATGGCAAAAAGGTACTTTGTAACACAGGACATGACTGGCGGAAACAGGACTTGAAAGACTCGCAGTTTGGCGGAGGTGTGGGGCAGCAGGGGAGGGGAGAAATGGGGGGGAAGGACCCAATTTTTTAACTTTTTTTTTCCTTTCTTGTTATTTATTCTATTTCTTACTGTAATGATTTTAAATAATTGAACGGTCAACAATAAACTAAACTAAACCTTGGGCTGGCAGCAGCCCTGCACCTGTACATTCTACTCAGTTTAATGGGAGTCAGGTACGTATGGTGAACATAGTTAAAGTGCATCAACTTGAACCTGGTGTTGCATGAGACCCTTTTCACTAGTGCACAGGTCATCTGCCACTCTTAGTCAGCCAATGGGACATCCAATTCACCAATCCAGGTCTGGCGGGCCTTTGGTTTAGTATCAACTCTGTTTTGTTTAAAGGCCTTGTGAAATAGAGATACTAGGTGGCGGGCAATCCCCAGACAGTCAGTATCACGTGCAACATCTCAGTCTGTTGGAGAGTCTCCATCCAAATCTCCTGTGCCATTCTCGCAATCTTGGCATACTGCAAGACTTGGCCCCTCCCAACAGAAAAGGCCTCACAAGCCTCCGCAAAGGCAAGTAACCGCTCCCCAGGATACAAGTCTCTCAGTGTTTAACAGCCCTCCTCCCTCAAACATGCAAGTGACATATTCACGCTGATGTGCCTGAACGGCATCACTATCCATACGACCAACTCTAGGGAAAAAGGGGGCTTCTTCAATACCCTGCTGATCATCCTCTTCCAGATCTCAGCGGTCTTTCAACCTATATTTGGGAATTGGTCAGCCACTCGCGAACCCTCATAAGCAACTTCATTTGTGGGGTGCCTCCACAGGTCCGCGACAACAAATTTTTCTCCCAGTTAAACTCTTCTGCAGCCCAGTGCCCCAAATGTTGTAGCTTAGTGGCTTGAAGTAGTATAGTTCGAGGTCAGGCAGGCCCATTAAGCCTTCCTAAAAGTCCAATTTAAGTACAGGCAGCGCACATATGCTGCTTTTCCCCACCCACACTAAAGATGTCAAGAGGCTGTCTCGCATCCAGAAGACGTCACGCGATAGAATGTGCAGTGAGTTCTGAATTATATATAGGCATCTGGGCAAGAAGACAATCTTTGCTTCTGCTATTCGTCCCTCTACCGACAGTGGCAGTGCGTTCCAAAACCAATTTGTCTACATGATTCTTGCCTTTTTATCCAGTGCATCCTCCCATCAGCCTTTATCAAAGTAAAAAATCAGGTCCTGAATGGCAGCATGAAAACTGCATGGGACATCAATTTGTCCTTATGGACAGGTTACAATCACAAACACATATCACTGATCACTTGCTGAATATCTATGGAAACTACTGCCTGATCATTTCAGCCTTTACCTAGAAACCTTAGTTAGTTAGAAATGGGCAAAAATAACAAAATCCTTTAATACGCTAATGTCACAAAAGTCTGCTTGAATGTCTCAGCTGACAAAGACACCGGACAAGACAGAACTTGCCTTTCTCTGATACAGGAATAAATTAAACTATAACATACTTTTTCTTCTTCACAGCCAGCAAAAGACATGCCCAGATCTCAGATTGGCAATAAAACAATACACATCTCAGCTATTCATTAACAACAAATCACTTTCAAGATGCACATTGAGAAACATGCAAAAATAGAATAGGGTCAGGTCATGGTGCCATAGAAAGCAAATCTCCTACCTCCAAGAACTGATTTCCGAATGACAGTCACAGCCCATACTCAGTTCTGCGTCCCCCACTGAAGGGGGTCCCTGTATATTGCTGCTGCTTCATCAAAGGACTGAATTCATATGACCTAATCATTCCTACTAAGAAGAATCAGACTAGTACATTTAAAACGTTGCCAGGCTTTAAAATGGCAGTTTACAAAGAAAAAAAATGAGTTAAGCAGGACTTCTGCTACTGTGAATTTGGAAAAACATTCAAACTAAAACTCAAAAACTAACAAAAGCCCAACTCTTTCAAAGAATATCATATTAACCATTTATAAACAAACTTTTAGTTTATTACATGCAGAGTCGAACAGCAGAATCCTCACTTTCCATGTATTTAAATCTTGGATTAATGTAAAGCATCTAAAGCGGTTCCACCCACCCCTCACAGCTTGTCCTGATGCACTTTTGCTTCGTACATCATTGCTTTTTTCCTGGTAGGTTCATATGTTATAATTACCACAATAACACATATTGCATGGAAATCGCACATCAAGTTAGTGGTGCATGGAACAAATAGTTGGAATAACCAAACTAAAATGCTTGGCAGTCTTAAATACGCAAGAAAAAAAAAATATGCAGAAGTAGTGAATACACTGGCAGTGAGATATAGCATAGTAACAATGAAAGAATCATATCTACAATATAATAAAGTGACAAGGAGAGAGGGAGAGAACCCTTGAGAACTTGCGTAGCCCAAGGCAGAAGGTCTATCAGGCTATTAGAACATTCCTCCCACTGATAGCGGAATATTCTAAGATTAAATGGGAGAAACTAAAAGACACGTATTGAAATCTTGGAGCAGGAGATCTATGCTAGACATTTTTGGCCCTAAGTTGCTCCATTGTCCTTGGTGGAGCCCCCAATACTCCAGTGCTCCAATATATGGAATATAGTACACCCTGCAGCAGATAAATGATATTGCAATTCACCAAAGTGTTCTATTGCTCAATGGAGGAATGAAGCAAATGATCAAGTTCATTTATAAGGTCATGGAAATGCAAGGTGACAACTCCTTCCCAGGCAGGCATCTGTTGCTGACTCCTTGGAGTGTTCCCATTTCCTGGCAGGGGGTCAGATTCCTGTCTTGATGGCGGCAGCAGCAGCAGGCTGTGAGCCAGGGCACAGAAAAGGCTGGCGTACCTCTAAGGTAGCCACCTTGGTGCATGCAACATCAAATCCGATATGGAAAACATGTCAGGTTTGATGAGACAAGTCATCTGATACCAAATGTGATACCTTTCTGTGGGACCATAATGGAGCTGGCATGCCCGGGGTGCCCAGGTTCCATCCCAAGTTATCCTATGGCCCCCTGAACACTTATAGTAACCTTTAATGGAAAGATGCTACTATAGGAACATATAAGTTTGCACTTATATGTCCACACATTTAATATAACGCACTCTGCCTCCTGGGCTCGGGCCTACCTTAGGGGTGACTGATATATATTAAAAATAGTGCTGTGACCTTGCCACTCATGGTGAAGGCAAAGTCAAATTTGAGCAGTTTGTACTACCAATGCAGTCTGCAATAGCAGAACTGCTGGGTCACTTAGGGTGGAATAATTAGTGCTTTAGACCTTGGTGATCCCTTTTAATCTCATGTCCTAGGTGCCACTGGTACCACTTACCAGGGACATATAAGGAGAATAAAGTCCTTGCCAACTGCAGTTACCAATTCACATGCATCATATTTTAGAGAGGAAGAACTGGCAGGGGCCTAGATGGCAGGCCATAGTGCACTTTCAGAGTCATAGTCATCAGCATTGGGGAAAATATGTGGGGATGACCATGCAAAAAGACACTTTAGAACATTGACCCAATAAAGCCTCAGAGGGTACATACATACTTAAACTACAGGGGATTTCCTGTTGCATTTCTACAAGGGACACATCTGGGCCAGGCTGAGTGTCAAGTTTGATGAAAGACATTGAGTGGGCAGGTGTACTACACAACCTTTTTAATGTACACAAGTGGAAAAATTATCTGGATCAAAGCCAGCACAACATTCAAAACATCACCACGACAGTTGACCCAGGACAATGATTTGTCAAGCTGGGGGGCCAACTCTCTTGTGACTCCCTGGCAATGATCTTTTCCTAAAACCCAAAGTCAGCACAGGTAAACTTGCTTAGAAACATATCTAAATATTTTCTCAGCACCATGTATGTCCTACTCATGTGAGAATGTGATTATAACTGCGTGCCTAGCTTTTTGATAGTGAGGGAACTTAATATGGATGAAACGCTGGGCACTGCTTAACATTTGAAGTCAACTACACCGATGGTACAGGGCAATCTCATTTTACTAGGCTGGTCATTACTTGCAATACCCCACTTGACACATTTCTATACTCAGGACAAATAGGCTGGATGATACATGATACAGATTACATGTGCAGAACATTTTCTGATCACATACCATTATTATTCGCATTAGAGTGGGAACACCCCTTAACCTAGATACCGACTTGATGCTTACAGCCAAAGACTCTACAATATACAGCATACAGGGGTGCAATTAGAGATGAAAAAATAAACCACGTTGGGGGGGAAATGCAGAACTGGTTGGAAATACCTGTGTTGAGTGGGAGGCATTTAAGGTTGTGATAAGTGACATTGTATCAAGATCAAAAGTGGAGCAAAGAGGATACTTAATAGCAAGGCAAAACTGCGAGAGGATAAAATCAGGAAGCAGAGAACAAATAGTGATGCTTACCAGTATAGATGGTGAAGCAGTCCTAAATAATTAATAAAGGAATTTTAGTCTGCCATGGAGAGTTTAGGAAGCTTAAACTTCAAGGACTATGTCACCAAACAACATCAGGAGGGAGATAAGGTTGGTGGATTTCTGGCCTGTCTCACACTTGCAGACATTAAAAAGCACCTGGAAAAGAACCAGTATAGAAAAGATCACAGCGTACTGATATTTATAACATATCTGCAGAATGTTACTCTAACATATATGGATCCAGAGTAATTTCAAGCCACCAAAACTTACAATTTTGTTTAGTCCGCATGAGTGAGAACACTTAAGAAAGATCACAGTGATGATTTCTATGCCTCGTTTATATTTGGGGAGGCCAGTATCATGATATGAATCCTAGTAGCGGGTAAGACACCAGACTCAGATAGCCTTCATGCTGAATTTGAAAGTATACATATTGATATCTTGGTTTCCTGTCTATTGGAAATCTATAAAGCCATTGGACAGGAGGGTGGTCTACCCAGATCAATAAAGAAGTGGTGTTTTTCTGCTGCGCTAGCCAGGCAGAGACACCTTAGACAAGAACTCTCAATGGTAATGTTGAACTTAAAGTTTTTAAAATACTAATGAAAATAAACACGTCCAAAATACAGAAGTTCCTCCCAGTGTTAATGGACCCAGATCAAAGTTGGATGTCATATGCCATAATACATTTCCAAACTGGGGCGCCATGATGCCCCAGAACCGGACGCACAGCTGGGTTTGATGCATCACAAAACAATGCCACAAATATATTTATTTTCTTCGATATTTTATTTTCTTCTTCAATTTTGTCCACAGTTTCTCTTTAACCAATGTTAATCCAGTTGTCACATGAGAGATGCTTATGTTTTTCGCTATATCCTTAATGCCACAAAAATGCCAATCCAGGCCTTATCTTGGAGCATGGAACGTACATAAGAATTCCTCCACTGTTGATTCCAATAACCCAATGCATTTCGGGCCTATACTGGCCCTTCATCAGGGGTGCTCTATAAATCAAAACATTAATGTTAGACTATGTGTTTACGCAATTTCAGCATGCTATCTATTGCACTACATGTTAAGAATCCATACCTTGGATTCCAGCTCACCCTTTAATCAACGTCCTCCCGCTAAATTTGTAGCTCAATCGCTACCACTAATTCGATACCCAGACTCGCCCCTTCCCAACAACCTATAACAACCACATATTTCCCGTTGCACTCTGTTGCCACCCTTTTTTGTCATATGCCATAATACCGTCTCAGATTTGCACAGACTTTTTCATGTTATAGCTAACACTTCAAAGGGATTTATTTATTTATTTAAAGAGTTTTATATAGCACTGGCTAGACCCGAAGGTATCAGAACGCTTTGCATAGGGTTCCACATATTAGCAAACTTGCATCAGTTACATATTACCAATGATACCAATAAAAGCATTTAAGGAGCATAAGGAAAAGGAAAATGGAGTGGGAAGGGTAAGGGGGTAGGAGAGAAAGGGGTAGGGTAAAGATACAATGGAGAGACGAAGGGAAAGTCTGCCTAAGGTCCGGCTGGAGTGAGAAGGGTAAGGGGTAGGGTATAGATACAACGGAGAGACGAAGGGAAAGTCTGCCCAAGGTCTGGCTGGGTAGGTGATGGCTGAGGGGGAATCCGCAGCCCATCTCCTCTACAGCTATCATGTAGCTCCACCGGGCATCGGTCAAATATCTAGGTCTCAACAGAAAAACATTAAAGGGATAGAAGGCAAGAAGAAGGGAATGTAGAGGGGGTAGGGTGAAAGGTTAGGAGGGAAATATGACAGAGAGACGAACGAACGTCTGCCCAATGTCCGGCTGGGTAGGTGATGGCCGAAGGGGGATCCACAGCCTGTCTCCTCTACAGCTAGCAAGTAGCTCCACCGGGCATCGGTCAAATGGCAGGGTCTCCACAGTCGAGGGAAGGTTCAAAGAGTACTGTCCCAACGTGATCACCAGCTCAATGAACTCCTTGTCATCCTCATCGGTGGGATACTCCACAGTGGTTTTTATTTTTCACTAGAAGATGGGGGCTCCCCAAGCTGTAGTGACCGCCTCACTGGCACAAAATCTTCTCTGTTAAACAACACTGCCTTCTTTGGTGAATTTAAAGTATAGGACGAGGGATCTATCACGGAGTCTGTGCTTGCACAAACAGAATTGATTATTTTGGGTTTATCCCTTGCCAACACCTTGTTTCTTGGTCTTCCGGCATGTTCTTTTGATCTGCTGCTAGTCATTCACACTCCTGCACCTCATTGCTCATTCCTTCCTATCATTCTCGAAGAGACCCCGAAGTCTGGGACAGATTTGCTCAGTTGTTGCTCTGTGCTCACTATCCCATGGCTGGCGTGCAGATGTTGCTGAAGTGACTGCTAAAGATATATATTTTTTTTTACTGAAGCCCCTATCTCATGAGAAGTTGTCCTGATTGCAGCGAGCGTGATTTGATACGCCATGAGTGCGCGCTTAGAAGTAGACATCATCACTCGGATGGAGGGCGGATTGGCAGTCGATAGCCTGACAGGAAGTGAGCAGCCATTTTAGGCCAGGTGTGGAAGTGAGCATGGAGTGAGCCTCAACAAGAAGGGGGGCATCCATTTTAGAGAAGTAGAGTCCAATGAAGGCTGGCATTCAGCACGGTGTGGGCTCTTACCCCATGCAAAATCGTCCTGTTTGTTGTGATCGGGATTTGAGGCATTGTGAGATTGTGCTTCTTAGTAAGCATCGGCACTCAGGAGGAGGGTGGAGAGGCAGCGGGCACCTAGGCAGTCAGGCTGAAGCTGGTGTAGTGCAGATCCTCTCAGCAAAAGAAGGATAGCTGGGGCAGGAGGGGACAGTGATTGACATAAAAAGCTACATGAAGGCAGTGCCAAGTCCCGGGTGATGAGAGCAGGGAGGTCCGACCAACAGCCCTCGCTGTCAGCCCAGCCCTCGACAATGTACTTTTAGGGGGCGAAAATATGTAGAACACAGGGTCGGATTAGACAAGAGCACAGGGTCGGATTGGACAAGGATGTTTTACCGTCAGTCCAGATAGCAGCAATGGTGACCTGTGTGAAGTGACGAGTAACCTGTGACGAGAGGAGCAGGTCCCGGAACTCAAGCAAGATGGGGGCATGCTGCCTCACTAATCACTTGGAGGGCAGTCAGGTACCTGGAAAACACTTGTCCGATCGCCGCACTTTGTGAGCTCCTGATCCGGCCTTTGATATGATTAGTAGGGACTACCAGTTAAGTGTTGTCAGGGCGTGGCATTTGTTGAGATGTTGATAGACTGGAGCAAATTCCTCTCTACAAATTCTAAGTCACATGTTCACACAGAAAAAGTAATACAGGGCCAGTGGGCAGTGGGATGGAGGATGAGACATGGATGGCACTTATCTCTCACTGTTTGCACTAGCCATGGAACAATTTGTTGTAATATGAGAGGAGAAAAGCACATGGAAGGAATCCCAGCCAATGATTATGCTACCTCATTGTCCCTATTTTATTGTGAATATGCAAGTCGTTATCTTGATAACACTGTTCATTGGAATCTGTTCTCCTCTACCTGAGTGATTGTGAAGCACAAACAGCCGGAAGGTCGGATTACACAAATTCCTTTATCTACATCTATTATATCTGACCTCAAAGTGGTCAAGTAAATTCTATATAAGAATACTTCTCTGTTTCATTGCGCTGCTTTCTACGTGTAAGCACAAATTGCCCTTGAGTTACTTTCTTGCATGAGTGCATGCTGCTTCTCGTGTAATTTAAGCCTCCTGCCAGGTACACATGGACCGATATGGATGCCTGGTAGCTGAGCAGGCTGTGGGCCTTCGTCACCCTCTGCCTGCAAAACCCAGTAGTGCTAATGAGGCCCAAATATTCCTTCTTTAAGGAGTGGATTGAGGGTTCGGAAACCACATTACCACCATCATCTGCTAAACATCCCCAACTCATACCCACACAGAAGCACTAAGTAAGGAAGATGCAAAACCTGAAGAGCCTTCAAACAAGAGGAGCGACCCGAGCCAGATATTGAGGAGAGCGATGTTGAAATTTATAATGAGGGAGTGATCTACTCAGACACTTATATGAAAATGGGAGATGACCGCGCAAAGGTAACAGTTGGAGATGAATTTACTAGATGTCACTGGAACAGACTCACCTCGGTAATATGGCGTGGAGCTGTAAAAATGGGTCTGCCTCCAGGAAATTTGTAAAAAAAAAGAACAATTTCTGACTAATGGGTAAAACTGACCCAACAACTCTGAGGCATAGTGCCCAGGTCCAACAACAGGGAAGGAGGATAGATTCACTGATTTTGAGTTATTGCTGGCCAACAGAATAATGGCAAAGAAGTGGGCATCTGGCGTGACACCCCCAGTATCTACTTGGTAAGTTGACTTAAAGAAACTATTGCGAAAGCCGTGAAAGTAGTCACTATACAACAGAGACACTTATGTAAACAACCGAAATTGGTAGAACTAGATTTTATACTTAAAATTTGAAAAGTCAGATGAGCGTTCCACTTACATTGGAAATGCTCTCTCCATCTTAATTGGCAAACAATTACAAATTCTATCTGAGAAGATATGTTGTGACAGTTAATACATAAATGGAAGGGGAGAAGACTGTATTTTATTGCAGTAAACCTGAAAGGGGGTGAAGAGTGAAAAAAACATGCACAGGAAATAAAAGTACGTGATGTCAAAGAAGTGCAAGTGCCCTTCTTTGTAGTGTCATTGTCATGATCGCTCTCCGTCCTTACAGCTACATGAACAATGAAACACTTTCAGCAGCAACACTGCTGATGTCCCTCACTAACACCAGAAGTGGGTGCATGCTCTGTATCAGAAATGCAGCCTCAGTTTCAAGCCTTCCAGACTTTGTATACAGCTAGAGAGGAGCAGTCAAGGCTTAGCTCAAAGTTGGTGGTAGAGAGGAGTTTAGGTATAGTGCAACACATTCGTCACATTTGCAATGAATAGTGAAAGTGCAGCCAGATGGTAGTTTTCGTTAATACACAACACTTTAATTATATTTCAAAATGTATCAATGTGTTTACAGTATGAACAGAAATGGTAAACACACTCACAAGACACTATAGAATAAAAATAATAATGCAGCATAGTAAAGTGATATCGGAATGCAACAATGACATACTGAACAGTCATGGAAATTCGAACCAGCAGACTATAGTAATGCTCTTACGTTAACAATCGAATGTTCCGAACAATGGGGCATATTATCAAGGGGGTTTATCTCCGCTTTTTTGGCTTTAAAAGCCAAGAAAGCGGAGATAAAATTATCTCCCTATTACCTAGCTGTCGCTAACACCAGTTAGCGACAGCTAGTAGGAGATAGCGACCATCTTGGGCACCACTTCGCATGTCAGTGATATTTATCACTAATGATATGCAAAGTGGGCGTGCCAAGATGTTAACGACTGGAAACAGTCGCTAACATCGCTATCTCCTATTACCAACTTTTGGAGATATTTGCGCTAAGCGCGAATATCTCCAAAAGCTAACACCTGCCCTGAGCAGTTCTTAGCCATGTTATCCAATGGGAGGTGGATAACATGGCTAAGAGCATTAGCTCAGTAATGCATGAATATCGCTGACTTTTCAGCGATATTCATGCATTGCGGCCGATTTTTATCGCATTTGCGATAAACCTTGGTAATACCAAGGTTTATCTGCAATAAAAATCGCCGCAGCTCTGCGGTAAATTTTTGTCTCTAACCAAGCAATAGCGATAATTATCGCTATTGCTTGGTAATATGCCTCAATATTCTAAATGTAACACTGGCGATAACTACCTGATCCCGAACATGAAATGTGAAATGGTATATAGAACTCCTCCCACAAAAATGTAGTTGCTCTGTTAAAAAAATTGCACCTTTACTATTCACAGTCCTACTGATGTGATCACAAACATAAACAAATGGCTAAAGCTATAGCGAAGCACCATGTCAGATAAACACTGCAACTGTGACTATGAAAATGAAACAAGAAATGTTTCAGACTTTGGAAGTGGAGTGGAGTTGGAAGAGAAACCTATCATCGGTTTTGAGTTAGGTAGCGGTGTTCCCTTAAGGTGAGGCTATCTGATAGCATCTGGGCGCTAAAGACTTTCGTTAAGAGGTTACACTCCAAGGACCAACAAAACTTGATGATGACATGGGAAATACCACAGACTGAAATATAAGTGCAATGGTGTGGGAACCCAAAAGGACGCAAAGTGTAGCGCTCTAGTGTTTCCACGGGGTCTCGTCTGAGCCCCGGAAACACATACGCACTTTGTATCACCTTCTGGCCAGGCGTGGCCAGAAGGCTATAAATAAATGGGCCAGAGTCGTTCGGGACTTCCGGTCTGACAAAGTATTGTTGTGTGAGCATCCACTTATTTGCGTACTATCCCCGTAGTCTATTGTAAGGCCTGAGGTTGTTCCCAGTGTGTCTTTCACCATCCCCCAGTCAACGTGCCAGCCCCCGCACAAAGCACACCGTATGACAACTCGGATCCTTCTTGCTATGGATAGTGTGCAGGCCAACAGGGGGCTGAACCCTGCACCCAAATCAAGGGAGATAGCAGAAAGATGGTACAGCTTGGACGTGTGCTCAACACGAAGAGCTGCCACTCAGCTTAATTGCACTCATAGCAGCCGCAATGCTTAATTTCTAAAAAAACAAAATGAGCGCCAGTGCCCAGTGCTGTGCTCAGAAGCACCATGCTGAACATGAAGGCTGCACAGTCATGAATCCACCTCATGCGTCTTTATCGCTCAACCAGACACCCCTTCCCCTCTATCTATCTCTTTCAGGTTCTTCCTTTCTCCGTTTGTGACGGGTTTTCCATCTTTCTCTTCCTCCTTGTTCCCCGTTGTGTGTTTTTCCCTCTCGTGCTCTCAAGAAATGTCTGATAATGAAGTGATTGCTGGACCCTAAAAATAAGTGGCATTCTACAAAGATGAGTTCCAGGGATTTCCAACGGCAATCACCAGCTAAAATTAAGCACTGAGCAGTTGGTTCTTGAGTTAACCTCCCTCTAGTATCTTGAAGACGACAGATAGGGTTGCAACTTGCAAGCCATATCCTGGGACTTCTTAGGCTGGCTGGGTCTTCCTCAGAAGCAGAACTTTAGTAAAAATGGGCAGAACACATCTCTCTGATACCGTGGCACCACAGCAGCAAGGAGTACGCTGGTCTAGCTTTAAGATGGTTTTTGATAAGCTGGAGGCAAGTCCTACCAGTTGATCGGCATCTCACTGGGAGGGAAAACAGCCATTACAACTCGACTGTTACCACACATGCCTTTACCAGGCATGTGTTGCAACGCATGCACCTTTGCCATGCATAGCCTTTACCACACATTTTTTTACAACGCATATGCCTTTACCAAGCATGCCTTTACAACTATTTAACGTTGTATAGGTATGCATGGTAAGGCATAGACGTGGGGAAGGTGCCAGTGTGTAGTAAGGCCATATGTGTAGCACAGCTGTGGCATATTTAAGGCTATAGTCGTCGTAAGAGGAAACGTAGACCCTTCCGCTTCCTTTTATGACCTGCGCTACGCCTGACAGGATGCCTCATTGAGGGTGAGGCAAGGGGGATTATGTCGGACATAGGAGGGTAGTTTTAGGGCTTTTGGGGGTAATGGGTTACAGTTTTAGGGATTTAGGGTACTTTTAAAAAGGGCAAAGGGGGGGTCATTCTGGGTTCCCCTTTTAAGGCTCGGGGCAGGGGTCAGGTATTTGTAAAAAAAAAGCTGGGGGCAAGGGTAGATGGTGACAGGGACCGGCTTTAGGGCTCAGGGCAGGAAAAACCTTCACCATACATATGACTTTTAGCATTTATGCTTTTACAACGAAATTCTTTCTAAAAGTATGTGTGGCAAATTTGTTAGAAAGTGCATGGTAAAAGTTATGCTTGGTAAAGGCATTCACGTTGTAACGCACGAGTGGTAAAGGAATGTGCGGCAACAGAATGCATTGTGCTGTCATAAAACCCACTGGAAGACTCAATAACTGCATACTTAAACTTCTAAGATCCATTCTCAGGGGTGCACTTGTTGCCTCCTTCCCAGAATTTCGGCTCTTTTCCATAGCAATTCAAATTCCGCAAGAAAAAAAAGTGTATTCGGAGAGAATGCCTCATGAAGGCAAACCAAAGGGTGGGTGAGGTGGTGTGGTACTTGCCATTTACAAGCAGCGTCTATGCTCAGCCTTGCAAACAGCCTTCTTACAAATATTAAGATGCTCGCAGTCAGTCAAGGGTAAGCCTTCTGACTGGTGAACCGCTAGTGATCTAAAACGTTCTTCCTTATCTACAAGTTCTGATATCAAAGATCATAACTCCAAAACCTGTGCAAATAATGTTGGCAAATAATCCTAGACATACATAAATGCACAAATGGGTCCCATCAGGGCCAGGCCACTGGGATTATTTAACCAATGCAAGTCAGAAACATCACACAAGTGAGCATCTACTTCAACCAAACCATGTTATTGATGCTGCCAGCCAGGTCTATGCAGAGGTAGTCGAAGGCTAGCAGAGGTTAAAGGTTTCCTCATGGTCAAATGCCTCACACACGTTTCCTCTTTATTGCTTTCGTCTTTACAACCATGGTGAAGCAGTTTATTTTCATTGTAAACTACAAATGAGAGAAAACGACACGGAAAGGCTATACAGGCAATATATGTAAGAAACAGCATCGTAATCTCAAGGCTTTCAGAGGCGCCACTCAATTAGATAATGTTCATTAACAATGAATATTTAACATAGGCACATTTCTAGCTGTGTCTGACAATGACCTAAATTAACTCGCAGACTAATCACAGTTGAAGAACCGCTAGGAAGCCTCATGTCTTGATAGGCTATAGTTATGTCAAACAATCTCATTGATGAAAGTAGGAACCACAGATTCTTGTGAAAAGGTCGAAGACCAAGAGAGGAATTCACTTCTTAATGCGGATGCAAAAAGCTTTTAACAGGGAAGACGTGAAACTGCAGAACCCTAACCTGTCCATAACTAACTCTCTACGCATACAAAGTGGATGCAGCTATAGAAAGTGCTACAGTGCAGGCAGATGAGGCCTTATTTAAATCAGCCCGCGTTTCCAGTCGCATCTTCTAGTACTCAGTTGAAAGGCACGAAATATTTGTGTTTCCCTGTGTTGAGATAGGTAGCGATGCTTTTCAGTGTGTTCGTCTGAAGTCATATTAGCCACAAAAGTTTCACATTACTGTTGCCAGACAGTTGGATGATTGTTAAAAATTCAGTTTAAGGATTTAATATAATGACACCTTAAATACAATTTGCTCTCACTACTCTAATGCTGTCAGATCCAGTTTGTGGGGGTACAGGGCAGATAAGGGTCCCAGCAGTGGTTGAGGTTGTTAGCCAATGGTGTTCTGGGGTCTCTTCAAATGGGCCAAGAAAACGCTTCCCGTTCTTGACTAAAAAATAAATGGGTGAGCAGTTACAGCCTTCTCAGGGAGGTAGAACTCCAGAGCCAACCAATACACTTGATAACATAAAGTCCAAGTTAATTCTTTTGTTTAGATGTTTATTTGATTTTTACCAAGAGTCAGAATAATCCATACAGTCACTTACATATACAGAGTACAATGAAAAAATAAATTAAGATGATATAGAGGAAAGTTAAGGTTAGAATTATAAGTTAATTATAGGTTAATACAAGTGACCAGGAGAGAAATGACCAAAACAATCGACTATGACCAATGTCAATGTGACCAAATTGTCCACACTTTTTTAACTGAGCGAGGATCACAAGCTTTGGCAATTGAAGTTTCACAATCGCAGATTTGGCGAAGCATAGTCCAAAATTCGGACACCTTGGGACGTATAGGGTCAATCCATGCCCTAGCAACACATAGACGTGCGCTAACTATTATACTCATAACTAATGCCCTCAGGCTGGGAACCAATCCTGCTTTATTACCAAATGTGATTTCCTTATAACTCAGGTTGATTTTAATCCAAACATGCACTGAAATCAATTCAAATAGGCTGTCCCAATAACCATGAAGCTTGGGCAGTTAAAGAACACGTGTACTATATCTGCTGCATAAAGCTTGTACTTGGGGCAGTATGAGCGCTCTGAGGTCCCACTGCACCCTGGTCGAGCTGATTGACTGATCTAAAATAGCTACTGCATCCTTAAACTCAGCAGTCCTAACTGAAGTCCTCAGGTGTTTGCTTCACTTTAAATCAAGTTGAGTACTATTGTCAAGAGCACCGGCCATGTCCTTCTTATAGATTACACTTATACTGACCATCTTTGCTTCTTGCCCAGAAAAATAACAAGAGAGAAGGTCAGTCATTACTACCTTGTTACTATACTTAAGGTCATAAACAATATATTCCTTCATCTGCAAATATTTATTAAATAGGAACTGCGAGAGCCCAAATACAGCCTGTAGAGAAGTAAATGCCCGGAAGCCATGCCTATCGTACAGCTGTCTCAAGTTGACTATGCCAGCCTGCCCCCAAAGTCGCCCTACATTGTCATTAAATATGTCGGGGAATACAGGTTTAGCCAAAAGCGGAATCAATGAATGTACAGTTGGTAGAGAAATCCTTGTACAGATTCCTCGCCAAATTCTCACTATGTCCCTTACTACTTTAAATCTTACCCACTTAAAGTAGTTGGAATCCATTCATTTATGCAAAGAGAATAGGAATTCCATACTTAATGTTAATTGGTACCTATATGCAGGTGGCCCAGCCTTGTTTCCAACCAATAAACTTCGAATACGGGACTACCAGAGTGAAGAAACGTTCAATCATGAACCAACATCAGTTCCTTCATTGGTATCATCGTTTATTTTAATTTATTCCAAAGCACAAAATCAAACCGTCAGCCAACGCGTTTCGTTCAGGAAATGAACTTCGTCAGGGCTGGAAAGGAGAACATAAATAACCTACATAAGTACTGTGTGTATTATACAGTGAACATCCAAGTACAATACTTAATTACAAACAATCTTTACACACACAAAAAAAATTGTTTTAATTAAATCATTGCAAGAAAGACAAAGGGTGCTATTTGCAAGCGTGGGGTTAACCCCACACATGTGAAATGTTCCATTTAGAAAACATGTACAACGTAGAATAAAATCATCTCAAAACACCAAAGAGAAGAGTAACAATCCCACGTGTTGGTTACATCAAATACTGGACCAACAAGTCCAACAACACCATTGGCATATGTGAGCATGTGAATGTTTTTATGTGGACCTAAGTCATGTCTCTGGTGGAATGCGTGAGAGGCAGTAAGGTATCAAAATAAATACCACAACTGCATGTGCAGTCCTAGTATCTAGGTTATATCATGAAAGGATGGTAGGCGGAAAAAGAAATAGGTACATGTAAAGTGCTGCCTCTAATGTTATGTCTCTGTAATAAAACACAAATGAAACTTCCAAGTTTAAATGAGGCAAGTTCAGAAAACCTCACGTTAGCCGTCCATCAGTGCGGAGACCTGCTCATTAATGAGCATATAACCATAATTAAAGAGTATAATGTAACAGGGTAACTAACATGTATGCAAAACAGTTATTGAGTATGCGAGTTATTACATATATAAAAAACACACTCATCTGTGCTTCCTATCAAGGTACCATCCAGGTCCATAACATTAGAGGGAGCACTTGCCATGTGCCCTGTCCTATTGAAAAGGAAGAAGACGAATGGCCGCTAATCAATACCTTAGCAACCGGGTTCTTATAAAGCTTCAGTAAAAGTGCAGTAAACCGGGAGCCTAGCCCACATATATCAATGATCAGCCAAAGTGCTTCCCAAGTAACCCAATCAAAAGCCTTCTCGGTGTCCATCATGATCATACCTATGTTATCCTTAGTTTACCGGCCACATCAAACACTGCGATCACAGTATTGATATGCACCATGGTGTCTTTATCAGGGATAAACCCATGTGTTGTTCTGAGAGCACTTTATGCATAATTGGAGCGAGACACAGAACTAGAATTTGAGAGAAAATCTTTGTGTCCACGTCTATCAAGGAGATGGGCCGATAAGAGCTCCGTTCCTCAGGAGGTTTGTCTTTGAGAAAAACATCAATTTAGTATATCCCGATGATAGCGCAGCAGCCTCTCCGTTACTAATAGCAGTTACCAAATCAAAGAACTCTAGAGCTAGAATATCTATAAACATTTTATAGAATTCCAACTGCATTGAATCTTCCCCGGAAGGTAAAGCATTTATAGCTATCTCAACCTCCCAAAGGCTAATTTACCCATCCAGGGCCTGTTGCTGTTGGAAATGGAGTCGGGACATACCACAGTCCTGCAGGTATTTGCCTGCAGCCTGATAGTTGTTGATGTCAGACCTATGGTGCAGTTTTTGATAGAATATGGCAAATTGTTCCATAATTGATTGAGGGTTTATGTATACTACACCGCTTTCCCTTATATTCTAACGAATATTGTTATTTGATTTTTTATTTCAAATCTGGTAATCCAGCAAACACCCCACATTTTACCCATACTCGAATTGGGAAGCCCTGTTTTCTGATAAATGGCATCCACCCTCTCCTTTACCCCCCTATGAAGCAATTGTCATTTCTCAATTAACTTCAGATGTAGTGACTGCTCGTACCAGTCTCTCAACAAAATTGCCTGTGCATGATCTTTTTCCAGATCCAAACACTCCTGCCGAATTTGGGCTTCCACCAGCTATTTTTCCCCTGTTTTGAGCCAAAATAAACTGAAGAGTCACCCCTGTATATGCTTTCATCCAGTCCCAGACTGTTGCAATCGAAGCAGTTCCTTAATTATTTACTTCATAGTCTAAAAATATGTGCTTAATATAACCCTAATATTCCATATTGGCAAGCACTTTTCTAGGAAATACAAACAGTTGTCGATAGTCCTTTCCCTCAACTGACCTTGACTAAGTAACAGCTCGTAGTGGGAATGTCGCAGAGCTGTACTATAGCCCATCTGCCCCTGCTATCAGAAGCATTTCTTAAAGTCCTAGCAGCTAGTTTCCTAGTTTTCATTATGGCAACTCCCAGTATAGACACTGTTTGAGAAGAGTGCATAAGTGGTTCATAACTCAATAATTTTAGATCTTTGAATGCCAAAAGAGTTTGTTACCCGAGCAGATTTGGAGCTTATGTGCTACTAGTTCTTCACAAATTAGTTGTTGCTCCCTCACCTGATTTAAGCCTACCACATTCCAACACATTAATTGTAAACTAGTCAATAACTAGCCCAGCTATCCGACCTTACAGCCTAGCCACCATCTCATACTGCCGACCCCCCTCCTCTCGGTGTTATATGCTGGATAGAATTCCGAATTATTCTGACTCCTAATACTGCCCCCTACCTCCTCTTACTATGAAATACACAAACTGTTTAACATGAACATCTACCAGTGTTGCCCGGAACCACTCTAACCCAGCCCAACCCACCCTGTAACTGTGAAAGTGAATCATCCACCCCCTTTTGCTATCAGTTGCTTTGACAGCCCTCAAGAAGCACTGTGCAGACCACCCCCATGCCCCCATACTCCCCCACCTACACCTACATTGCATCCCTACCGCCCACTGTATATTAATATATATTTTTTTAACCCCTCTTTATTTTTTTTAAATATACATGAAAGATGCCCCACATTAGTAAAGCTAGTCATGTCCCTGAACCCTTTGGTGCCCCACGTCCCGCTCTGATTAGACATTAAGAGTAGAATTAAGAGGAAGACTGTGAAGTCCCTTGTCGCCATTGGGTGAGGGCTTGTGAAGCTTCAAATTCTGTATGAAAAACCTGTGGTCGTCCATTCTTGATGACCTTCAATCGCGCTGGCTCCTCTAAAACACACACCTGTGCACCAATAACTTTTAGTGGATCTATTAGCTGGTACATCTTCCAACGTTTATCCATTGTTGTTTTACAAAGATCCAAAAGGATGTAGATAGAAAAGGAGCCAACTAACAATGGAGCTGTTGGACAGGCTTAAAAATAAATTGCCTGCCACAAGTGAAAATTCCCAATGTAGGTGAGAATGGGGCGAGGGTAAGGGTGCTTGGAGTTCACTATTTAGATAGTGTACAGAGGTAGTCTATGAGCACACTGAATTTGAGAGTCCATGTCCCAGTCTGCCAGATCCGGGAGAGCTTTCTGCAATTGACTAACAACAAGGGCCTGAATATCATTGCCTCTTTTCCTTCTGGTATTCCGAATAACCTAACATTTTGCTGATGTTGCCTGTTGTCAAAATCCTCAATTTTATTTTGGACTATGCAAGTTGGTGTTCTTCCTCTGTAATTTCTTTAGTTGTTGCTGTATCAGATTCCTCTGCACCTGCTACTCCTTGCTGGAGCTCAGCCACATCCAAAGTTAGACTAGCCATTTTACTGATGATTTCCGTTAAAGCCTGCTGCATATTTTAATATCCGTTTTAATTTGAGCGTAGTGTTCCAAAGCCTTAGCTCTTTGAGTCTGTAAGAGCTGGAGGATAGCTGAAAACGAGGGCTCCATTGCATCCATTAAATCCCCCTTATCTGCCAGCCTCTTCCCATCTACAGCTGAATTAACAGGAGAGATACCACGATATACTGAGCAGCTTGGAGAATCTAGGGGACCATCAGTCACATATCCGAGTCTGATTGCAGGGCTCAGAGTCTCACTAGCATTAGAGCTGGTGTCAGTTACCGATTGTGCTGCATCCCTCATTGGGTACAGGTAGGGCTGGAGGGCAGAATCACTTTTGGATAGCCTTGAGATCAAGGCATTCACCTCTCCCTTAGAAGTGACCCACTTCCGAAGGGGGCTCTCCTTAGACCTGGCATGGACCGAAAGGAGCTAAGATCAGGTCAGCAAGCTTCCTGAGATTTCCAAAACACCATGACAAGTTTTCTCAATCTTTGTTTTAACTTGCCTCTTTTTGGGTGGCCCCTCTTTCTCAATACCCTCATCCTCTTGTGATAGAAAGAAGTAGGGTGTTAACTGAAGAGGGTCCTGCAATGTTTTTAGTCAGATTACCTCAGTACTCAAAGCCACTTCACTTAACTCTGAGCTCTAGCTGTAAAAATGTGCCCCCCACACTACTTTCCCCACAGGTTGCCATGCCAGACCCTGGGTTTGCTGTAATTTTAATACATGACTGTGGGCTCACAGGTTTCAAACCCTTTGATACCTCTCTGCCTACATTTTGGAATTCACTCAGCCCAACCCCATCTGCCTGTTCCGAGGTTAATTGAGCCCAGAGTGTACCAGGGAAGAATTGCAATCATTCTCAGGCAAATAAGCCTCTGTTAAAGGAGTCAAATCCTTCTTATTTTTATTCAGAGCACCTAGTTCCAGGCTAGAGTTTACATCAGTGCCGTATGAAAGGATTTTACCTTTCTGGAAATTAAATGCTTACTACCAGAAAAGAGAGTTATGCTCCTAGCCTGCTGCTGTCCCATTGCCCTCTGACACAGCACTCAGTAGTATGTCCACCAGCCAATACTCAATGGCTCCTGGATTACCGGCCTATAGAAGATCACTTGCGCCACTTTATTGAAGCACTCTGAGCATGGGATGACCGACCCTTGTGCCAGTGGCTTTCTGCTCGGGCGGTTCCTCAATGCTTCCTCCTCGGTGCTATCAGCTGTATGAGACTCAGCAGGCTTAGAATTTTGGATCCCACGGCCCCATTGGCTACCACGCTGCATGTTCACCCACGGGAGACCCATAGCTGGTCTCAGCTTTCCCCGCTTTGACAAGATGCAGGTGTTAGCGCTGCAGAAGCAGACGCAGTGGGGAGTAAACAGTTCAGCGAGTAAAGCTGGGCCAGTAGCAATCGGCCCTGCTCTGGACCAGACAACAGCCACTGCATGCAAAGTTATTGTCCCCTACAATCCGGCACAGGTGAAGATTACTTTATGCTGCCCCCACAGGTTCAGATGCATAATCAGTTTGCTTGTTCTTCCTCCAGTTATTAATGAAGGTAGAAAATCCCTGTGCTTGAGACAAAGCGCTTGTCACAGCCTCTGAGTTAAGACTGCAGGTAGATGACCACATTACCTGCTTGTTAGATCTGCAACAATCATGGACATAAGAATTGGTGCCGCCAGTACCTTCATCATGTATAGAAACCTCCCTATAAAATCAGATTTTTCCAGACCTATGCAGTTCAGCGTGCCCTGTAGTAGTCACTGATCTTCACTAGTTGAGGGCCTCCACTAGGAAAAAGGCAGAAAAGTCATATGGAAAGTCAGTAGCAGCCCACACCAGACTGATTGGTCCATGAGAATGTGCTCTTAGAGGTTGCAGCCTTCCTATGCCAATTTGCTTTACTTAAAAGGTGATACAGCTTTATCCTTCGTCAGGAATATCAGTTGTTACCACAATAGTGGTCACCTTTGTGTAGTCTTTGGGTGCACTTCTCAGCAGAAATAATGGAGAGAGAAAAGGAAACCCACTCACAGCACAGATCACTCCAGGCTTCGGTCTTTCAAGTAGTCTGCTTTCTCCAACTGTTACTCATGCAACAAACACATATTTGACAGTCACTTATTCTGCAGGGCCAGCAGACTACTTTCATCTTTCAGTGGGCAGGCAGGCTTCCAGACACAAGGGAGAACCTCAGCTCCTTTAGCAGAAACTGTAGATTTCATGTGATATCCCCTCACTTCTGAGAAATGGCTGTCAGGCAGATACCAGTCCTGGTTACACAGCAGATCTTCGGTCACTCTGTGTAGCACTCCTTTCCTTGATCATGTAACAATTGGAACTAGAACCAAGTGGGATGATTTGAATCCCACTTTTATACAAAACTTCTAGACTGTGTATATTAACAGACTGTCTCATGTTTCAGAACTGGGTTGGGTTAGTTCTTTTTCAGACATAATTTCCAGGATGCTCTCAAGACACAAATGTTGTTGCAAATGGATGCCTCTCACAGGAGATAACAATGGGTCTGGCTCCACACAAGAAGTACCAAAACCAAGGACACTATAAAATATGAGCTCTCTGTACCTGGCTATGAGCTTTCTTGAAGCACGAATCAGGAAGAACTAAAAACAGTAGGCCTGAACTAAAAACTCACCTTGAACAGCAAAATGCAGTCCCAGATCTGACCTTTACCCGTAACCAAATTGCAGTGCTGAGTAAGAATTTAACAGCAGCTCCTTTCTAAGAAAGCCTTCATGAAATGAATACTTGTAGTTTTGTCTTCAATCTCTTTACTTCAGTATCTGAATCTCCATCCTTCGGTCACAGGAATGCAACTTGTGCAATTACAAACCAGATGCATCGACATTGGTTCCCACTGGCATCAGTACTCCGACTCACACACACACCGTGTCCTACTAATATACGTGCATCACATGCACACGTGCACACAGGATGTCAGTGCAACATTCAAGGTTTCAGATAAAAGTGGAATTTAAATAGGAGGGGTCATTACACTACACTCTTGCTGACAGAGTGAAAAAGGATCTACTCAAATAATAAATCATCAAACACTGTTCCACTGCCTTCAGTGACACATCCAGAACAAAATTCTACTGGACATGCATGGTGCCCCCCTCCAGGTCACAGGACAGGTTCTGAACCTCATATTATCATGGACAGGCCTAGGTCTCTACACACATGGTAGATTAACATGACAGGAAGACCACAATAAAATGCACACTACCAGTTTCACATGCAGTCAGGCACTAAGGGCAGGGATACCCGTTTACCAAGCAGAGGACATTTGTGTCCCAACAGATAGTAAAATGCACAAGCACAGGATCGTCATACCAAATGCAACTCACGTGAATTCCAAGGACATGTGCAGAAGTAAATATCTTCCACCATCTTGCCCTGATTTAATCCCTAAAATCAGAAGAGACAACTGACACCAACAACTAAATCCTGGGGGAGGGGAGAGGGGGGAGGGGAGGGGAGAGGAGAGGATGGGAGGGGGGATATATATATATATATATATATATATATATATATATATATATATAGAGAGAGAGAGAGAGAGAGAGAGAGAGAGAGAGAGATAATTCTGATGTAGCTGGTGCCCTCATGGAAGGAATGATGGATGTGTGTTGATCCATGTATGCAGAACCATTCATGTTCTCGAGGTAAGGCTCACTACCTCTGCCAGGAGAGGTACTCTCCACAATCCCTAAACCCACTTGCAGAGACCACCATGGAGTGTATCCTTCTACTCTCTGAAAGTTAAAAATTGACTAAAGCAAAAAATTGTGTTCACTTTCCAAAAATGTTTGTTTTTAAATCGTTTTTGGGATGCAAGTCCTTGGGAAAATATAAAACAAGAATTAGTGAAACAAATCCAAGTCCACTTGGGTGTCCTCTGAACACTGACTCCTGGGATTAAGACCTGGCCCTTTTGACAGGTTTATCCCCAAACCTTTTGCCTCCTATTTTTCTGACCCAGCTTTCGTTAGCTATAGGATTCTGGGCACTTTACCATTGCTGAAAGTGCTAAAGTGCATATGCTCTCTGTATAAGTTGTGGCAATTATTTGTTATCCATGATTGGCATATTTGATTTACTGGTAAGTCCCTAGTAGAGTGCACTGTTTGTGCAAAGGCCTGTAAATCAAATGCTCCTAGTGAGTGCAGCACTGGTTTTACCTCCCACATGAGTTGCCCTGTAAATGTGTCTTAGACCTACCACTGTAGTGTCTGCATGCACAGTTGTGAACTGTCACATTGTCCTGGCAAGGGCACCCACTTGCCAGGCCCAAATCTTCCCTTTCCTTGCATGTACGGTATCCCTGAAGTAGGCCCGAGGTACCTGCTGGGCAGGGTGCAGTGCATGTGAAAGGTAGGACATGTACTAGTGAGTGTGACATGTCCTGAGGGTGACCTGCCTGGTGGGCAAACTGAGGAACTGCGTGAGGAGTGCGGCCCCTGATGTGAGTGGGGTGGGACGGCCTGCAGTTACTGCCCCTGCCTGGACCAGCAGGAGGACTGGTCTGTTCTTCACCCTCTGATTTCCTTTTACCAGAAAGAAAGCCTGCAGAAGTGCTGTTTCTTTCAGCTTAGGAAGTTGTCTGCAATTAGTACTTGGCTGATCCTCTTGAAAGTGTGGAAATAGTGTGTAGTGAGCACAATTATTTTCATGTGAGCTCCTTGCAGCTGGGCTGAGAAGCTACCGAGGAGCAGAATGTGGTTCTGGTGGATGGGGCCCGGCAGGAGAGGCTGCGCTGGCCATGGCTAAGGGTCGTTCCACAGAAATCAAAGGCGGAGAGGGAAGTATGCTGAGAGCAGCCACACCCATTCCCCATGGTGCAAAAGGTGCCGCAGTAGAGGAAGCAGGCCGTGGGGCTGCAGGACTCACCAGCAACTTCCTCCCCGGTAACGTGGGTCCGGGAGCGAGGCTCACTGATTTTGTTACAACGGCGTGAGGGGCGTGAGGCAGGAAAAACACTTGCACGTGAGCATAGACTTGCGATTCCCACAGCGGCACAGCAGGTAAGTACTGGTCGCCCTCAGGCTGCCTTTCTAGGAATTAGAGCGCAACATGTAGTTGCTGCCCAGGAGGACCGGGCCCTATGTATGACCCTAAATTGCCGCATTTGCTTTGATAAGCGGACTGGTGCCCTATAGCCAGCATGGAGGAACCACAGTACCAAAGGCTTATCGTAAGCACAGAAGCACTGTGCTGAGTGCAATTCTGACGAATGAGGTAACCCCTAACTGTTGCATTTTATGCTCTAATGTTGTGTCCTACATGGTAAGGACTACTATTATGTTTAGAAACTGTACCATAAGGTAGAGTGAGGGTGCACAGTAATGGTGTGCTTGTTGTAGGGGCCATATACATGTCTTGATATACTTGTCCTACCTGAGATGTTATAACAGGTTCTGCCTCGCTTAGGAGTATACCATAGCCAACCTGAACACCATTTCGAACAAACATTAAGCAGATATTTTTAGTTTCTTCAATGATGTCAATAATCCTTTTAACAGTTTCTTTAATGTTGTGTTACTTCACACAAGTCACAAAATGTTTCCTTTTTCTTCTGCTAAAACTTCCTTATTTAAATTCAAACTGGAAGGGTGTTCTTGAAGAAAAGCAAAACCAAAAACGAGTAATGTTAACCTGAGGTCCATGTAATTGGCAAAAAATAGCTGAACCATTGAGTGGCAGTGAGACAATAATGGCTGCAGTCAAGGCAAGGAAGGTGTGGTGACACCAACTGAACTACCAACCAAGTTCCAGGATTTAAGGTTCTAGAAGAGAGGTTGCAAGATCCCAGCTTCCATGTGACATAGCCTAGGTAGCTCTTGGCGCAAGTGGCAGGGCTCAGAACCCACAGGTGGTGCCTGCCGGGAAATACAGCTTTCTCTTCAAATGGATTTATGAAGCCAAGCATGTGGCCACATGTTGAATGTGTTATTTGTAGCCAGGCATGCAAGTAGAGAGTGCTGCCTGCCAATTAGAAGCCAGTCTTCGGCAAGAAATAGACAGAAACAGAGCCCTTAATATGCAGTCATTTTACAATTAAATAAAATATGTGTATACCTAGTCAGATGATGTTGCACATACAAAATACAAAATACCAGCAGGAAACAGAGGCCCTTAATTGATTGCTCAACAAAACTACCAGGCACTTGTACTTTGTTAAACAGACTTGTTTACAGTTTGCCATTCTTTTTAAATTGAACAGTAAACAGAGCATGCAAAATAAAGTACATAGCAGAGTACATGGCACCTTCCTAGTAGGAAAATAGTGATGACTATGGTAAAGATACAGCACAAGCAGACCAGGGTATGAAAGTGTGTCTCCTTTAGGTGTCCCTCATCACAGCAAAAATGACTCACTGTGGAAAAATTTCCCGCTGGCAAGGTGGGATTGAGAGACAGTCTTGAGAAGTTTACATGTTCATTAGCTACCTTAGCTCCACAAATATCCTTTTTTCAAATCTCTTGACAAATGCAAGCAACAATTCTTGCTGTAAGCTTTGTCAGATTGAGTCAAGATCCAGTATCCAAACGTTCCCCCCACACCCTTTCCAAGAACATCAATAATGTCACTAACCTGATCACATTAAAAGCCGCCCTAAAGGCCCACAAGTTTGATCATATTAAAAGCCGCCCTACAAGCCTACAAGTCAACCAGTTATCATACTGTCAACATTCCCCCAAGTAATCCATCCCTTGTAAACTAGGACTCCGGACCCCTTGCAGATTTTGACATCAAACTGGAGATATGCAATTTCAAAGATTTAAGGTAAATATAACATTTAACGTTCAAGCTTCTCATACATGCCTACAAAGCCCTCCATGACCCCAGAGAAGCCTACTTGAATGACCACCTCTCATTCCACGTATCCACCAAACACCTCCGCTCCACTGAACTGAACCCTGCCACTGTCAGCTTGGATCCGCAAGATCAGGACTTGAGGAAGATGCTTATCCTACCTTGCCGCCAAAACCTGGAACACCCTGCCTCTCCGCCTCAGGCTATCCCCGTCGCTGACCAAATTCAAGAAGGATCTCAAGAACTGGCTCTTTGACTAAACATCAGTATCCAGCAGGGCCTGGTGCCCCCCTCCACACCTCCAGCTCCTTGAGACCCTCGCAGGTGAGTAGTCGTGCTTAATAAATACTGATTGGTTATTTTTAGGATCAATGAGTGGCTTCATCTTGGTCAAGTTGAGCATAGCTGTATTATATAACTTGGTGCTTTTTTTTCTACATGCTAAATCCAGAAGTTTCAAGACATTCCATTTCTCAGGGAATCCTGAGATCGATTCCCTGATTATCAAGCCACAATTCAGTACTTTGGCAAAATCTTTGAAATGTAAAAACAATTCTACTATTTCCATATAGGAGCATCACTTTGAATAGTCAGGCTTTCAGACTAAAGAATTTACCTTTGCATTTTCTCCATAATTCCACAACCATCCCCCTCTAGACATCCTAGCATCAGGAGATCCAGGGAGTCTGCAGGTATGAAGCGTCAGTAGCCAGAGCACACCAATGTGCATGGGATAAACATCGAAAGGGACTTCCTGAACTCTGGTATGTAGATTTTCACTCCAAGGAAGAAATTGGTGCAAATGACAGAAGCTCTTCTTCTGCATCTAAAAGATGCCAGAGTACTTTCTTCAAGGCTTGCACAACGTGCCTTATTTATAGGTTGGTGCATTTTTAATTCCTTGGGGCAATGAACTAGTGTGTGCCCCCATTCTGCACCACTGTGGTATGCCAAATATGAAAGGAAGGGGTTACATGACACTCTTCCTAGGAAATCTGTTATGGCCCCCAGCTTTACTTTCTGTGAAAGTGCTCACTCACCTGTTCTATAACATTCCAAGCAGGGCAAGTTGGCAAGACCTGCCACCTTGTGACTGATGGAACACAAGGTCGTGGCTTTCTGACAACTGAGTCAGCTGATCCTCTGCTATTGGAAACCTAGCATCCCCTGTACCTATAAGGAAAGTTTATGCCGGGACTCCTAGTCAGAGAAACTTAAAATTGCCACTAAAAGAAGCATATGAACCAATCTTTCCTAGCTCATTGTGAAAGACATAAAGGGGTAGATTTACTTTGAATTCAGACAATGTAGTCCAGCAAAACAAGTAGTTGCATCTCTATGGAGACTGAGTGTGCGCTAAGGTTCGAATCCCTGCTGCAATAACTTTTTAATTGTTGAAACTTGGAGTGTGTGTTTAAACTTGGACTGCGTGTTTCTTTAATAGTCACAATGCTTTAATCTGCACGAGCTCCTGACAGTAAGCTTCAGCTTCATCACATCGTGGGAAGGGGAAGGGTTACTCACCTTTTTTTTGCCTACTTGCCCCGGTCCACCCCAGCTGTGTGCCGTTTTTGTGGAGGGCAGAGCAGAGTAGGTCACATCCGGTCTGGCAGGCAGAGGCGCTTCTTCCGCTCCAATTCCCCCCTCTATTTACATCAATGTGCCCGCGACCGCGCAGCGGACGTGTGCAGGGGGCGCATCGCTGGCGCGCCAAAGGCAAGCCTGTCTGCACCCGGCCGCGCCTGGCCGTTTCCAGGGGCCACGACCCCTGGCCCGATGAGGATCTCAGAATGGATAATTTACTCTAAAGAGGCACTGATAAAACTGAACAAACCCATCAGCACTAACTGCAGGCATACAATACAGCCTGGTAGCAGGGCACTGACTTGCAAGCACTGCAGGACTACCTTTAGCTGCCAGACACACATCACAGGAGAACCAAAAACACAGATGGCCCTATTAAACTGCAGATCCATGGTGAAACACAAATACGAGATACATGACCTACTAGAGGAAAACTCATTAGATGCCTTGTTCCTGACCGAAACATGGCTTAGTGAAACATCCACGCCTGATGTGATAGATGCCATCCCGAACGGCTACTGCCTAATCAGGCAAGACAGGGTAGGCCAAAGAGGGGGTGGAATTGCCATAATCCATAAAGAAGAGATAAAATGCGAGGTCCAACAAAGGGACATAGATAGTTGCTAGGCAATCTTCTTCACGCTCTCAATAACAGGAGAAAACACCTTAACAGGCTTCCTTATCTACCGCCCACCGGGCACACTACTACATTTGTGACAAGTCTAGAGGAGAAAGTAGTCCATCCAGCACTGAGATACAACAAATTCTTGGTATTAGGGGACCTAAATATACATTTCGACGATATAGAAAACAAAGAAGCAAATACTATCTGCAAAGAACTTCATGCACTAATCCTTACACAAAGAGTAGAGTCCCAAACCCACCAAGGAGGACATATCCTAGACCCGATACTTACCAAGTGCACTGAAATTGAAATAGGAACACCATGGCCAATTCCGTGGTCTGATCATTACTTAGTCCCTTTTTCCTTACCCTCTCAGAGAATGAAGTCACAACTTTATAGAGAATCAATCACTACTAGAAAGTGGACGAAATTTAACTACAGTTCGTTCTCATGCACTCTCGAGTCTCATAAACCAAGGTTGGACCGGGACATTGACAAAGCCAATGACCAGATAGAGGCCTGGGTTACCAATGCTCTAGATCAAGTGGCACCCTGGAGCACAAGAATACCTAAAAGACTTAAAACCACGGCCCCTTGGTACAACGAGGAGCTAAGAAAGGCTAGGAAAGGTTCAAAAAAAGCAGAACGTATTTGGAGGAAAGATTACTGTAATAAATCTAAGGAATATTATAAAGGGGAACCGAAAGCCTATCATGCAATGATTAAGAAAACAAGATGTGAATACTAGACACATAAAATTGACACAGCCAACAATTCACATAAGGAAATGTTCATCATCCTAAATTCCTTTAAAACTCAAAAAGAAACAACAGCCGACATCCCAAGTACCAAAGAAAGTTGCAATGAGATAGCTGAATTCTTCTCTAACAAGGTTACTAAAATATACAAGACCTTTCCGGAAGAGACACGGCTAGGGACTACCATGCACACTGGTGAAACAATTACATCAGTTAAAGTAACTCTAGAGAGCTTTACAATACCAGAAAGCATGGAACTACAACCCATAATAAAACAAATAAAATCAGGTTCGCCCAGATACCCGGCACGACCTTATAAAATGATGGAGGTGCTGGAAGCAATCCTACCATACATCAAGGAGCTAATTTCGCGCTCCTTCCAGACGGGTATAGTCCCTAGTAAATGGAAGCAAGCCATTGTGAGACCACTCAAAAAAAAACACTCTTGATTTCACCAGACTAGACAATCTGCGCCCAATTTCGCTTCTCCCATTTGTGGCAAAAATTGCAGAAAAAATCATCAACAAACAACTAGTGGCCCACATCAACATTAATGACCTATTGCACCCGCAGAATCAGGTTTTAGAATGGCACACTCAACAGAATCGGCACTGCTAATGGCGACAGAGGCTCTGAGGAAACATGTGAATGACGGACAAACAGCCGCGTTGATCCTACTGGACCTCAGCGCGGCATTTAACACCGTCTCTCATCCACTACTACTTCAGAGATTAGAAACCTGCGGCATTATGAACACAGCCCTGAAGTGGATGACTTCGTTCTTAGAGGAACCGAGCTTCCAAGTTGCCCAAGGTACACACCTGTCTGATAGCTACCCTCTGCCTCAAGGAGTACCACAGGTGTCAACTTTAAGCCCCACTCTAGTTAACCTATATGTTGGACCACTGGCAGAGTGTGTAGAGAAACACGAAGTGTCAATAGTATCTTATGCTGACGACACATAGCTAATTGTAAAGCTATCTCAAAACAAAGACCACGCAGCAACTGGTTTTGCCAAGAAGTGGCTGACTGGATGTCAAACCACTGCCTCTGGTTAAATGACAACAAAATGGAGGTACTAGTGGTAGGGAAGACACCCACCATCTGGTCATCTGCATGGTGGCCAGAAGAATTGTTCCAAGCCCCCCTCCCCAAAGCTGAGGTAAAAAACCTGGGAATCTGGTTAGTCCAGAGATTATCCTTCGACAATCAAATCTAGAAGGTAACCGGAAATGCTATGGTGCCATGAAAACCCTTAGGAAAGTCATAGACCTACTTCCAGCCAAAACCAGAAAGACCATAGTCCACGCGGTTATCACCTCGCAACTGGACTATGGGAATGTACTGTACCTAGGAGCCTCAAAGAAAAGCCTAGCCAAATTACAACGGGTACAAAATGCTGCGGCACACCTGGTTCTCAGTCTCTCGAGGAGAGCAAACACTAGGAAAGCCCTTGACACTCTACACTGGCTGCCAGTGGAGAAAAGAGCCATGTTTAAGGCAATGTGCTATTGCCACCGCATCCTCTCTCATAAGGGTCCCTGTTTCCTGCAACCATTACTGACCAAATATATCCCTGGTCATAACCTAAGGTCCATGGACTTAGCTTTGGTAAAAATTCCAAGAATTTTCAAATCCCGCACGGGAGCCCATTCAATTAGGTACCTGGCGGCCAAAATCTGGAACACCCTGCCAATCTCGACAAGGTTGGAACCCAGCGAAAGAGTTTTCCGGAAACAGCTAAAGACGTGGCTGTTCTCCAAGACTTTTGAGGGGAAAGGGTAAGACCAGTATCTCATCTAATTGTGTCGTAGCGCGGGGACACACCGTTGGTGTAACCAAGCGCTCTACAAATGAAATAAATAAATTGTATTCCATGACTGGGAGACTTCTGAAATTACTCTGGTCCCCATCATTCATATACCATATTTGTATATTCACCGCATTCATACAGCTCATTTCATGTGAATTTATCATTGCAACATTCAATATCTTTTTTGTTAAGTTTGTGTATCTTCAGTGCCCCGCGTTTCATGAATATTATTGATAATGTTTATCACGTATATCGCTTTGTGTTGAAGCCATTGTACTCTGAACATGTGATCTGGTGCTCGCGCCGTGATTGGTCACGGACGCGATTGGAAAGGGGCGACCACTCGGTCCCCGCGAACGTATGGTCGGGTGCCCCGATCCCCCCGGGAAACCATTTTGGGCGGGAGGCGTGTCACGGCTGGTATGCCCGAAGCGGCGTAGCCGGGGCACGCCTTTTCCCGCCCAAGAGGGGTTGTCCTAGACACCTACACCGTTGGCCACGCCCTGTAGGCGGTCGGAGGAGGGTCCACGCCCTCCCGGAGAAGAATAAAAGGAGCAGCAATCCAAGGAAGCATCCTCTTGTTCCTGTGCTTGGAAGCTGCACCTCTTCGTTGCACGTGAGCCCTTGACGGAACAAGAGCCAATTTTGAGAACTTTTAATTTTGTGTTTCTTCTTTCAGCGATTTCGAAGCTTCTTGACCTAGGACCTCGAGGAATATCCGTGAACGATGCCTGGCAAGAAGGTCGGAAAGAAGGTTGGAACCGACCAGATGCTTCGTATGCTGGTGAAGGACATGGCGGACATGAAGAAGCAGATGGCGGCAATGAATGGTGCGGGTGGACCAAAGAGAGTCATCGGACCAGCATTGCCGGGAGTCATCCCTAACGGGAGAGGTAGAAGGGCCAGGAAGGGGGCATCAGGTGGGGAGGCTCCGGTTCCCGAATCACCTCCAGCGAGCCCGGTCACTCCGATCGAGGCCCCAGTTCCGGTCCCGAACGCGGGGCAACCGATCCCTGTGGTGGCCACTCCTGTGAACGAGGGGGATATGCCTCCTGAGCTGGCTGCCCAGTTGGCGGCATGGTTGGGCAGAGAGAACGAGGGGGCCACGGCTGATGAAGCCAGGTCGATAATGAAGCAGTTGCGGCAATCGAAAGATGCTGCGAAGGCACCTTGTCCTCTTGTTTCCCCGCAGGTTCCCGTGGAGCAACCAGTATCGGGCGTTGGTTCGGCAGCGACAACGGTCACAGCTACGGGTTCGGGTAAGCAGCCATTGCCGATGGCGGGGGAGGGGTTGTTACCCTCAAGGAGGGAAAAAGTTGTGCAACATATCCCGATGGATGTGAAAGAAAGGATTTGGGCAGATAAATATGTGAACATGTTTTCCTTGTTGACCGATCACTATGAGATTGAGCATGTGAAAAATCAGAAAGAGTTGTTGCATCCTAGTGTATGGCGTGCAAAGATGGCGGGTTTCAGAGTAGATGAAACGATCGCCAATTGGGCCAGGGCGTTTGGAATGTTCACTGCAATTATGGGGGAACGTAGCCCCGAATTATTGTTGGAACTAGCCGTTTATCAGACACGTATCATGGAATTCTATGAATCGTACGGGGGCAATAAATGGTGTTGTTATGATAGCACATTTCGTAAGTCCAAGGAGCACGACTCATCCCTGACGTGGGATTGTTTCGACTCCATTTCCTGGCAGAAACTTGAGAGGTCGAGCACGGCGAAGTCGCCTTCTTTGGGCGGGAACGGGGTTGAGCCTTCCCGCCATTCTTTGGGGGCGCCCTTTCGAGCGGGCACAAGCAGTGATCAGAACGCGAAGAATAATGGGAACTCGGGTAGGAAAGGGGTCTGTTGGAACTTTAACAGAGGCAAGTGCACTAGGCCACAGGGGACATGCAAGTTCAGGCATGAGTGTGCAGGGTGCGGACAGTCCTCACACCCCGAAAGTTCGTGCAGAGCCAAGAATGGTGATACGGGAGGTAGAGGAGGCGCCAAACAGGTCTAAAATCGACCGAGGGGCACCATTACCTACTCCTGTTGATATTATGGCACTGATCCCTTGGCTGAACGAATACCCTGATCATATCTCCGCCGGGGTGTTGCGAGACGGTTTCTCATATGGTTTCCGCATCCCGGCGGGGGATTTTCGGGGGGAGGCACAATGTAAGAACCAACTATCGGTTCAACAAAATACGGCGGTGGTGCAGGCAAAGATTGGGAAGGAAGTGGCCCGAGGTCGGGTTGCTGGACCATATGGCATGCCACCACTTGGCGATTTTGTCTGTTCACCGTTGGGAGTGGTCCCCAAGAAGGACCCAGGTGAGCTCAGGTTAATTCACAATTTGTCAGCTCCTAGGGGTCTTTCGGTGAACGATGCGATTGACCCAGGAGTTTGTTCAGTGCGGTACGCTTCCTTTGATAAGGCCGTCGCCATTTTGAATCGCCTGGGTCCCGGAGCGCTGATGGCTAAATCAGACATCGAGTCAGCGTTCCGGTTGCTCCCGGTACACCCAGATGATCAGCGTCTCCTAGGTTTTATGTTTCAAGGACGCTATTACATGGATAAATGTATGCCAATGGGTTGCTCCATCTCTTGTGCGTATTTTGAGAAATTCAGTAGTTTTTTGCAATGGGCGTTCACAAGAGCCACGGGCTTTACACAGGTTATGCATTACCTTGATGATTTTCTGTTTCTGGGGGCAGCCGGGGACACGGAATGTGCACAGGCTTTGAGGGAATTCTGTAATCTTATGAAGGAATTTGGCGTGCCACTGGCACCAGGTAAGACGGTAGGGCCATCTACTACACTCGAGTTTCTGGGAATTGAGCTCGATTCTGTAGAGGGGTGCTTCTGCCCAAAGAGAAGGTAATGAAATTCAGGGCCTCGCTCGAAATGTGTCTCGGCGGGAGAAAAGTAACTCTCCATCAGTTACAACAGGCTGTGGGTCAGCTTAACTTTGCCCTGAGAGTAATACCGATGGCTCGCCCCTTTTCCTGTTCTATCGCATAAGCCATGGTGGGCCTCAAGGAAGGGCACCACCGCACAAGACTGTCAGCAGAGGTTCGCCAGGATATGCGCATATGGCTGGCATTTCTGGCGGATTTTAACGGTCGTGTCGTGTGGACCGATCCACCAGTTTCCTCGGAAGAACTGGGGTTGTGGACCGACTCGGCAGGGAGTGTAGGTTTTGGCGCCATATTTGGCAATCAATGGTCGGCACGAACCTGGCCTGTGTGGTGGCACGATAATGGACTCACTGGTAACATTGGGTTTCTGGAGCTGTTCCCCATTCTGGTGGCCTTGAAAACTTGGCCAGAGGGGTTTCGTGATCGCTCTGTGGTGTTCTGGTCTGATAATATGACCGTGGTTGAGTGTATCAATAATCAGGCAGCACGCTGCAAATGGATTTTGAGATTGCTGAAGGAAATTGTCCTGCTATGTATGAGACTAAACGTCCACTTTAGGGCAAGACACGTGCCAGGGGTACTAAACCAGGCAGCTGATGCACTCTCTCGTTCCCATATGCAGGCCTTCCGGGGTTTTCTGCCCTCAGCGGACTCGGTGGCGGCACCATTTCTCGAAGCTCTCTGGTCTCTCGGTGCCCCGGATTACAAAACCTCGTGGGAGAGAGTCTAGCACCCAGGACAAGGAAGGCATATGAAGGGGCGTTCCGTTCCTATTGGTCCTTTTAGGGTTCAGCTAGGGGGGAGCACTGGGGGCAGGAGGAGTATGTCCTGAAATTTCTGGTATCACTACATCAGGCAGGCAGATCAGTGGCTACGGCCAATAGGCACCGGGCCGCCATTTCCTTCATGGGGCGGGATCATGGCATCCAGGACCCCACATCGTCCTTTCTGGTACAGAAGGCGCTGCGTGGGTGGCAACGCCTTGAGGGTCGTAGAGTGGATGAGAGGCACCCGATAGGTTTGGAAAGATTGTCCCTTTTAATGTCCGTACTTCCTGCGACATGTTCATCTCAATCCGAGACGGTGCTGTTCCGGGCCGCTTTTGCATTAGCATTCCATGGGGCTATGCGGGTAAGCGAACTGGTAGCGAGGAACAAGCATGACACGGGGGGAGGACTGTGTCGGGAACACATTCAAATTAAGGGCGAGACAATGGTGATCTCGATAGCCAGGTCCAAGGCCGATCCGGGAGCAATCGGGGACAGTGTGGTAGTCCAGCGGATTCCGGGATCTCCCATGTGCCCGGTTAAATGCGTTGAAGAGTACTTAGCGCTGAGGGCGGCAGCATGGGGGGGAAGCTTGCTGAGGCACACCGATGCCACCCCACTGACTAGGTTTCAGTTTCAGCGGGTGTTAACAATGGCAATCGCGGCGGCGGGCTTGAACCCGAGCGATTTTGGGACCCATTCCTTCCGGATAGGGGCTGCCACAGAGGCTACAGCCAGGGGTCTGAGTGTTGAAAAAGTGAAGCGGTTGGGGCGTTGGTCCTCAAACTGTTATAAAAGGTATGTGCGTTTGCACATGTTGTGAAGCTAATGTCATGCACTCACGCTTCTTGTTTTCTGTTTGGTTTACAGTTTCGCGAGCAGGCTTTGCGGGGCGGACTGTGCAGTTGACCCGACACCTGGGGACCAGCGGTCAAAGATCACCGGCTGAGGAAAGAGTGGTGTGGGTCGTTGGCCACTCATACGTGAGGCGCGCCGCAGACGTATTCAAAGCAGGTGACATGATTCACGTGGCTGGGGAATACGGGTACAGGGTGACCTTCCACGGAAGGGACGGGCTCTGTATTGACCAGTTTCAAAGTTTCATTGAGGGACTGTTAGGGCGGACGAGGTCACCGCCATCTGTAATCATAGTGCATCTTGGGGGCAATGATTTGGTGACCATTGGTCGACGAGTGCTTCTCGAGTTAATTTTGTCCACAGTAAGTTGGTTGGCAAGAAGGGTTTCGGGGTGCACAATCGCATGGTCACATATGATTCCTCGGAAGGTGTGGCGGGGGCCCTCTCTGTGCCAGCTTTGAACCAGTCAGTAAAGAAGGTTAGTAACAAATTGAGTAGGTTGTTCCGTACAGGTAAATTGCAGTGCATTCCACACGGGTGTATCCGGGGGGACCATATGTAGGAGACTTCCTAGCTTGGTTGAAGAGTTTACGTAACCATGACCTTTAGTAGGAGCTTTGTGGGGGGTCCGGATAGCCGGTCAACTATCCGGCCTGTGGCGGTAAGGTCATGATCGGTGAGCAGTAATTGGAAGATCCCTAGAGGTGGGGCGCCACCCATTATGGATGGGAGCGCCCGGGGGGAGGCGGCCATTGGCCCCTCACACGGGGAGGCGGTACCCTTCTAAGGATGGGACCACCGCCGAAAGGGAAGGCGGTCAAGACCCCTCCCTGGGGAGGAGGGGCTACGGGTCCCCTCCTTGGAATTTCCCGGGGCCAGGACATCCGCGACGGCGGATGTGGTAAGCAGTGTGGGGTGGGAGGGGGGTCTACGCTACCTTCTAGACACCTCACACGAGTCCTCGGACGACCACCAAGATGGCGTCGAGTAAGTATGGGCCCCGTTAAGACAAGGGAAATTGGAAGTTGGCACAGAGGTACAGTCCTCTGTGCGCCTGCCCCTCACAAGTAAGGGGGGGAGTTCTGGTATTAGGGATCTGACACCGGTTACGACCTTGCCGTTGGCCCGTAATGTTAGGATGTACAATTTGAATTTTGAGAAATGCATTTACAGGATGTTTTAGAATCGGCTAGGAGAACCTTTGTATTAGAGATATGTTAAGGTTAGCCAATAAACATCGTAATGTATAAATGAAATTGTACATGATATGAAACTCTTATTTTAATGTTTTAATTTTGTTTCATATTTTAATAAATACGGCCGGGAGGGTAACTCCCTCCCGCCTTCCAAAAGCTCAAGAACTGTATCCGTCTTCCCATTCTTGGGGATTGTGTTGGGAGGGGGTGACGGGTTTCCAGGCCATACAAATGATACATATTCCACCAATGATAGATATTGTTGTAACCATGTGGTAAACCGACAGAACGCGTCCTGTCACAAAAAGTTTGAGAGAGACTACATTTTGAGCAATCAAATATGGACAGAAGGTTTGATCATGTTCAAGCGTTTCATCGATGACATCTTCCTTATTTGGCGAGGATCAAAACAACGACTTGAATAAAACATTGAGAAGCTCAACTCTCATAATGAAAGGATAAATTCACACACACTATTTCCAATGAAACCATAGCATTTCTGGATGTACAAATTACATTAGTCAATAATGAAATCAGCACGAAAGTCTTTCATAAACCCACAGACAGAAATGCGAGCCTTCTATTTCAAAGTTTCCATCCTGAAGCTCTCAAGAAACACCTGCCAACTTCACAATACATTAGACTCAAGAGAATAACATCAAATGAAGACGTTGCAGACATGTCAATGAAACAACAAACAGAGAAGTATGTACAAAGAGGTTATCCCACAGACATTTTACAAAACGCTTTAGCTAAAGTGGACAAAATGAAGAGAATCGATTTATTGACACCCAAGGTCAGACAATCAGAACAGAAAACTGTCTGTGTATTGAAATATTCCTCGGACTCGAACAAAATCAAACGTATTATAAACAAACATTGGCACTTGATTCAAACTGAACCTGATCTAAACAATTTATACAATGATAAAATCATGTTTGCTTTTCAAAGATCGAAAAATATCAAAGAGCTACTCAATACTCCTCCTAAGGAGAAAAAAATATGGAAAAGGATGTCCAAATGTTTAAATTGTATTCACTGTAACAATGTGATGACGGGAAAAACTTTCATGCATCCCACTAAAGGCTTTCCTATAGAATTGCATCACTCTAGCACATGTGATACTGCCAATTGCATATACTTGATCAAATGCCCATGTGGCAAAGTTTACATTGGACAAACTGAACGTAAAATTAAAGTCCGTATCACGGAACATAAGAGTAACATCAGACTTGGAAATATGAAATCAGCTTTAGCAAGCCACTGGAAAGAAATGGGCCATCAAATTCCCCAACTTAAATTCATGGTTATCGAGGTGATCCTACAACGCCCCGACCTGGATCCAGTCAAACAGAGACTAAGAGCTGAATTTCACTGGATAAAGAAATTGCACTCCGCCACCCCACTGGTTTGAATGATCGGATTGAACAGCCTCCCAGCTGAGACGCCCTCCCACTACCTAGATACAGCACTCCGTGTCCTCAACGCGCTGTGACTCGCTTCACTCCCCAGCAGAGTGGTCGCTCCCTTGCCTCCCTGGCGAACAGTGGTATCGTTGTCCGCCTAACCCTGATTGACTGCCTGCAGTGTGCCCTGCTTGCCGCTTTGTTGTAATTTCATTTGTAACGCGCATTTGTCATTGTTCAGCATTTTGTTTTGTATCAGCGCATTTAGCCCCAAGCGCTCCGCTCCGCCGTCCCCTCCGCTGCCATTTTGGCTGTTGTTGTCCTCCTTCGTGACCCGCCCCGCCTCCCAGCTGAGACGCCCTCCCACTACCTAGATACAGCGCTCCGTGTCCTCAACGCGCTGTGACTCGCTTCGCTCCCCAGCAGAGTGGTCGCTCCCTTGCCTCCCTGGCGAACAGTGGTATCGTTTTCCGCCTAACCCTGATTGACTGCCTGCAGTGTGCCCTGCTTGCCGCTTTGTTGTAATTTCATTTGTAACGCGCATTTGTCATTGTTCAGCATTTTGTTTTGTATCAGCGCATTTAGCCCCAAGCGCTCCGCTCCGCCGTCCCCTCCGCTGCCATTTTGGCTGTTGTTGTCCTCCTTCGTGACCCGCCCCGCCTCCCAGCTGAGACGCCCTCCCACTACCTAGATACAGCGCTCCGTGTCCTCAACGCGCTGTGACTCGCTTCGCTCCCCAGCAGAGTGGTCGCTCCCTTGCCTCCCTGGCGAACAGTGGTATCGTTGTCCGCCTAACCCTGATTGACTGCCTGCAGTGTGCCCTGCTTGCCGCTTTGTTGTAATTTCATTTGTAACGCGCATTTGTCATTGTTCAGCATTTTGTTTTGTATCAGCGCATTTAGCCCCAAGCGCTCCGCTCCGCCGTCCCCTCCGCTGCCATTTTGGCTGTTGTTGTCCTCCTTCGTGACCCGCCCCGCCTCCCAGCTGAGACGCCCTCCCACTACCTAGATACAGCGCTCCGTGTCCTCAACGCGCTGTGACTCGCTTCGCACCCCAGCAGAGTGGTCGCTCCCTTGCCTCCCTGGCGAACAGTGGTATCGTTGTCCGCCTAACCCTGATTGACTGCCTGCAGTGTGCCCTGCTTGCCGCTTTGTTGTAATTTCATTTGTAACGCGCATTTGTCATTGTTCAGCATTTTGTTTTGTATCAGCGCATTTAGCCCCAAGCGCTCCGCTCCGCCGTCCCCTCCGCTGCCATTTTGGCTGTTGTTGTCCTCCTTCGTGACCCGCCCCGCCTCCCAGCTGAGACGCCCTCGCCCCTCCCCCTCCACCATCCATATATGACAGTTACTCCCGCGCGCAGCGTTCACGCGCAGCGACGCGCCCAATTCGCGCCGAAGGTGCGCCAAAGGTAAGCCCGTCTACGCCCGTCCGCGCCTGGACCGCGCCCAGCGCCAGACCCCCTGCCCCTCGCGCTGCCCAGCCCTCCCGCATTACCTACGATGCCGCCACCCTCCTAGCCCTCAACCCCGGCCGCTCCCCAAACTGCGTCCAAGCCGCTCCTGGACAAACCCATGGACCTTTCTCCTGCTACTCCTGCAAATTCATCGGCACCGATAACATCTCCGCTACGACCACACCACAGACTCCCGACCCCAACCACCTACAATGCATCCTTCTCAACACCCGCTCGGTCCACAGACACGCCATTGACCTATGGAATCTACTAGACACCATCTCACCAGACATCGCCTTCCTAACGGAAACATGGATGAACGCTTCCTCCGCACCAGACATCACCATTGCCATCCCTGAAGACTATAAGATCACTCGCAAAGACCGTACCAGCCACACAGGAGGAGGAATCGCTATCGTCCATAAGAAATCAATTCGTATCTCAACCAGCTCTGATGCCAACCTCGCCAACTCCGAACACCTTCACTTCCAGATCCACATCGACCCCAAGACCACACTCAGAGGCACCCTCCTCTACAGACCACCAGGACCCCGCGCAAAATTCAGTGAAGACATCACGGACTTCATCACTCCACACGCGCTCCCCTCCAAAGAATACATCCTTCTGGGAGACCTCAACTTTCACCTTGAAAAGATCAACGACCGCAACACCGCCACCCTCTTAGACAACCTCGCCAACCTCGGTCTTAAACAACTGGTCACTTCCCCCACCCACATCGCAGGTCACACACTCGACCCCATCTTCACCTCCAGCAATCATGTCTCCTTCAGCCACACTACGGATCTCCTCTGGACTGACCACAGCTGCGTTCACTTCACCTACAACAAGCCTAAACCCACCAACCACCTCCAACCAACTCTGCAAAGAAACTGGAACAAAATCACCACCGACCAGATCTCCTCATCGCTCCTTCTAAACACCCCAGCCCACTCCTCGGACCCTAACCTAGCCGCCGCCAACTTCACCATATGGCTAGCCGACACCGCCGACACCTTAGCACCACTGAAAAAACGGCATAGAAAACCTGGCAACAAGAAGGCCTCATGGTTCAACGATGATCTCAAGAAGTCCAAGAAACTCTGCCGCACCCTTGAAAAAGCTTGGAAAAAAGATCCAACCACCAGCACCAAGGACGCCTTCAAAAACGCCACCCGCACTCACCACCAACTAATCCGAAAGGCCAAGAAAACAGCATTCAAGGATCGACTTGACAACAACGCCCACAACAGCAAGGAACTTTTCAACATCATCAAGGAGTTTTCCAATCCCTCGGCCAACTCCAACGACATCACCCCCTCTCAAGCCCTCTGCGACTCCCTAGCCTCATTCTTCCACAACAAGATTGCAGACATCCACAACAGCTTCGACAACCAACCCGGCGACCAACCCACCCAACCACATGCTGAACACTCTCCCCCCGTGAACACCCTTAACGACTGGAAGCCAATCTCCACTGAGGATACCATCCGCCTGATGAACTCCATCCACTCAGGATCCCCCACAGACCCATGCCCTCACCACATCTTCAACAAAGCAGACTCCGTCATAGCACCGCACCTCCGAGACGTCATCAACTGCTCCTTCAACTCCGCCACCTTCCCGGAAAGCTGGAAACACGCTGAACTCACCGCCCTTCTGAAAAAACCCACAGCGGACCCCACCGAACTCAAAAATTAGCGCCCCATTTCGCTCCTTCCATTCCCGGCCAAAGTCATCGAGAAAGCCGTCAACAACCAGCTCGCCGCTTTCCTCGAAGCCAACAAATCCCTCGATCCCTCACAATCTGGCTTCCGAGAAAAACACAGCACTGAAACCGCCCTCATCGCAGCAACAGACGACATTCGAACTCTACTGGACAATGGAGACACAGTCGCCCTCATCCTCCTCGACCTCTCTGCAGCCTTCGACACAGTCTGCCACAGCACCCTGTTACAATGCCTCAATAACATCGGAATACAAGGAAAAGCACTTGAATGGATTACCTCGTTCCTCACCGGAAGAACCCAGAGAGTCCGCCTCTCGCCATTCAAGTCCGAGGCCACTGAAGTCATCTGTGGCGTACCACAAGGATCCTCCCTCAGCCCTACCCTCTTCAACGTATACATGAGCCCCCTCGCGGCCATCGCCCGCCAACACAACCTCAACATCATCTCTTACGCGGATGACACTCAACTAATCCTTTCTCTCACCAATGACCCCAGCACCGCCACAACTAACCTACACGAAGGAATGAAAGAAGTTGCCGAATGGATGAAACAAAGCCGTCTGAAACTGAACTCAGACAAAACAGAAGTCCTCATCTTAGGTACATCCCCCTCTGCATGGGACGACTCTTGGTGGCCGCAAGCCCTTGGAAAAGCACCCATCCCGACAGACCACGCACGGAACCTAGGCGTCATCCTGGATTCTTCACTCTCAATGAGCAGACAAGTCAGTGCCGTATCCTCATCCTGCTTCAACATTCTTCGCATGCTCAGGAAGACATTTCGCTGGATCCCCACCGAAACAAGGAAAACAGTCACCCATGCTCTAGTCACGAGCCGACTGGACTACGGAAACACCCTCTACGCAGGTACTACCGCTAAACTCCAGAAGAAACTCCAACGAATCCAAAACTCATCAGCCAGGATCATATTAGACATCCCGCGCAACGAACACATCTCTGGTCACCTGAAAGACCTCCACTGGCTACCCGTCAATAAGAGAATCACTTTCCGACTGCTAACCCACGCACACAAATCACTCTACGACATCGGACCAGAATGCCTCAACTCACGACTGTCCTTCTACACCCCCTCCCGCCAACTACGTTCTTCCAGCCAAGCCCTCGCCACTGTACCTCGCATCAACAAGACCACCATGGGAGGCAGATCCTTCTCTTACCTGGCTGCTAAAACATGGAACTCACTCCCCGCTTACCTTCGCCTCACCCACAACCACCTTGCATTCAGAAAGCAACTTAAAACGTGGATATTTGACAAGTAATCCTCCTCCCCTTACTAAGCGCCTTGAGACCCCATGGGTAGGTAGTGCGCTATATAAATTCTCTGACTTGACTTGACTTGACATCTTTGACATTGACTTCTGAAATTACTCTGGTCCCCATCATTGATCTACCATATTTGTATATTCACCGCACTCATACAGCTCATATCATGTGTATTTATCATTGCAACATTCAATATCTTTTTTGTTAAGTTTGTGTATCTTCAGTGCCCCGCGTTTCATGAATATTATTGATAATGTTTATCACGTATATCGCTTTGTGTTGAAGCCATTGTACTCTGAACATGTGATCTCGTGCTCGTGCCGTGATTGGTCACGGACGCGATCACATGATACATATTCCACCAATGATAGCTATTGTTGTAACCGTGTGGTAAACCAACAGAACACGCTGAGACGCGAACGCTCCTGTCACTCGTAAGTTATGATTTTGTGTATAACTTCGTTTTGAAGTATTGTTGACACTTATAGCGTTATGGTGAACCTTTTAATGACAGAGTTGGCGTGATATCGCTCAGCTATAAGGTGCGTCGTTTATCTGGTGGCGTTTATATTTCTGACTCAGGTGGCACATTTATTCTTTCCTTTTTTCCGTTTCAGTAGTTAGGTAACTGTTTTGAAATTTCTGTTGCAATGTTTTCGTTTTATGCTACTTTAGAGTGATTAATTTGGTCCTGTTTGATCCCTTTTCACAGACGTCTGACGAAGGGTCATGTTCTTGAAGACCCGAAATGCATTGGGTGTAAAGAAAGATTGAGAAAATGTTTAAGGAAGTATCTACATAAGAATTGAATTATGTCAACAAGGATACTCATACAGTTAAATTGAATTGAACACACGTAATACATTCATGAAGTGAATAAAACATATGAACTTTGATAAGAAACTTGTTTTCATTGTTAATTTGGCGCTCAGCCTGGAGGATAGGTGCTGCTACCCTCAACACTTTCATTCAGATTAAAAGGCACGCCTTGACTACGTGCGACGACTAGAGCGCCACTCCACGAACTTCATTAATCCAGTGGTAAAAACAATTGAACTTTCAAGTGCACCGGGATAACACTTTGTTCTTCGAGAGTTGAAAAGTGCCATATCTATTAAGATATGTCTTACTTCAGATGTTTCCCTTCACTGGGGCACTTGAGGCAGCCTAGTGCTAACACAGACACCCTTGCACCATGGTGAAAGTGTGCCTTAGTTACGGGAAGTATTGTTTTTGTGAATGAAGGAGGCATCATCCTCTTTCTATATGCATTGCATTCTGCAGCAGACATAGAAAGAGGAAGTAATGGCGAGAAACAAACATAGTTCTACTCATTATGCACCACTGGGGAAAGCATAGCATTTTGACTCATTCCCAGATTTACACGCAGAGTAAATCTCGGAAAGCACCAAAATCCATGGGTGGATGCATGGGGACGTGCATGGGGACGCCCATGGTCCACCCATGGGTCACCTTCCCAATGCAAGATACTGCGAGTCAATAGTATACTCTGTATTTACTAAACCACGCAAAGCAACGCATAGTAAATGACAAAAAAGGATTTTGCATCGGGCTGCGCCATAAGTGACGCAACCCCGACGCAAAACCTTATTAAATCTGTCCCAAAGGACTGACAGAAGCATCAGCAGTTCCCACTGACACAAAACATCAATGTAGTGTGCACAGTTAATATAAATGTATCCGCAAATAAATTTCAACCGACCTAGTTTTTTGCCTGGTCACTCTCATTAAGCGATGTGGCAACAAGTCTAGTGAATGTGACATTTTTTCAAAGCAGAAGCATACGGGGTTGAGCCAAACATCAAAGCTCTGCCGCAGGACTTTCTGGAGAGCTAAAAATAAGAGGAATCAGTCTGCGGAAGAATCTGGTTTAACAGTAATCAGGTGGGATCTCTTATTCTAATACTAATTTTCTCACAAGAGATTTATTTCTGGGCATAAGGGCATTTCAGTCTAAACCTGGAACTAAATTTCTTAGCATTTCTTCTAAGCAAGTTCAATAGGGCAGCTATGGTGTGGAGTGGCTCAGCTCTGCACGAACACATGTAGTGTCCCTATAGTACCACATCCCATCTAACCTTCAGATCCGGTGTCTTACATCCTTGCTAGAGGACCTCTTCTTATGTACTCTCTTCATGCCTTGTGAAATGCCAATTACAGAGCAATGCCTGAGAAGCAGTTCAAGCCACTAATGACTCTTGGGATGATGCTAAGGTCCATATCGATCTTTAAAATAATGATAGCATTGTATAAGAACTACTGTAATACCCAGAGGCCTACTCTCAACTTTCATATCTAGTGCTGTAAATCAATCAATACTTGAGGACTATAGATAGAGAATATACAATACGTGTTCTGCATTTTAGTGGATAAAAAACACATACTAAATGAGCAATCCATTGAATAAATGAACAATGCAAAATTGTAACACAGATATCTTAACAGTTATGCTTTGAAGTTAAGTGGTATAAATAGAAAATATTTTTTAAATCTGTTTCTCATTTTTAAATACCAAACGGGAAGCTGTAGGTACAATCATAAAGTCCATTGTGAAACATGCCACACTGTACAAAGCACAAATAGGAATCCACTAAGTGACACTCTCAAGTCATCGTTGTTAAAAGTACGTGACATAAAACAAAACTGCCGCGTGCATAAGCTAATGAGGATATTGCATGACTGCAAGGATAGCACCTTAGTTGACTCCCTACACCTCAACACCAACCCTGCACTTTCTTTGATTCAAAATATCTGCAACGGTGGGGGATGAGCATTGCATGTAAAAAGATTAGCATGCTTGGCTCGATCACGTTCACAACCCACACCAGAATCCTACCAAGCTCCATACTCTGGAATTACACGAATTAAATGAAATCTAGCATGCAGTTGAACACTGGAGAGGTAAGTGGAGCATGGATTTAAATGTATACTGACCTCAACCCCGAAATACTTCTACATTGCTTTTAGGTTCAACTTCATAGTCGCATCCCTCGAGCAAAAAATAAAGGGCCTCATTTATTAGGCCACTTGCGCCACTGGAACGTCACTTTAGTAACGTTCCTTGTCGCAGGAGCCTGCTCCACATTTACGAGGCAGGACTAAGCCATTTTCTTTGGCTTAATGCTGCCTCGTAAATATGGTTCCCTCTAACTCAGTTTTCTGCAAAAAAAGGGGCATGCAATGGGTGTTGCTGGGAGTGTTCCCAGCACCATCCATGGCTTTTTGACACTGCCCCAGATTTACGAGAAATCGTGAATCTGAGGCAGCACCAAAAACATACGCCTCCCATGGGAGGCGTAAGGGAGACACAACAAGTGGAAATATCTTTTTTTATCTCGTTTTTCCTTTTTCTACGTGTGCTGAATTCTGCAACACACATAGAAAGAGGAAAAAGCCGCTTGTGATGGTTTTTGTGCAGAAAGGTTTTCCTTCCTTCACAAAAAAAGTTATTTTTTTGTGCTCTGTTGTAGGGAATGATTGTTTAGGTGCAGGGAGGTTGCCTTCCTGCACATAAACAATCATTAATTACATTTTGCTCTTTCTATGTGTGCTGCCGAATGCAGCACAGATAAAAAAATCAAAAACAAGGAGAGATAAAAAAAAGGTTTTTCCTCGTTGACCCATTTTAAACACAGAATGTAAAAATCACCCTCACTAAAAGATGCATTTTAACTTTCTGATTTCAGGCATACTAAACTTTATTTTTCTACCTTGTTCCCAAGGCCAGTTATGTCTATAAAATGGTATAAACAAACTCCTCATTCTGTCCTAAGGGAACAGGTAGCCTTGCAACAGTGAAAAACTAAATTAGCAGTAATTCACTATCAGGACATGCCAAACACACCAGGACAAGTCCTACCTTTTACATACATTGCACCCTGCCCACAGGGGTACCTTGGGACTACCTTAGGGGTGACTAACATGTAGAAAAGTGAAGGTTTAGGGACTGGCAAGTGTGTGCACTTGCCAAGTTGTCACAGCAGTCCCAGACTCCATACAGGCTCTGCAATGGCTGGCCAGAGTTACATTTTGCAGGCTGCTTCTGTGGGTGGCACAATCAGTGCTGCAGCCCACTAGCAGCATTTGATTTACAGGTCCTGTGCACACACAGTGCACCATACTAGGGTCTGACAGGTAAATCAAATATGTCAATCATGGAATCACTAATCCATAAACACAATTTACAAAGGGAGCGCTTGCACTTTGTCACTGAACAGCAGTGGCAAAGTGTCCAAACCTTCTTGACCAGCAAAACAGAGTCCAACACACAGCAAAAACGCAGGAGGCAACATCAAAAAATGGTAGGGAGTCCCACGTTAATGGTGCCAGGTTTAAGAGTATTAAAACAGCCAACGAGGTCATTCAATACTGGTACCCTACCCCATCGCGCCTGTATAGGGTTAACGCAGAGCCTAATCAGGACTGTTGGAGAGGGTGTGGATCAAATTGCTTCACATTTTGTGGGATTGTCCTAAATGGTCATAATATTGATATCAAATATTAGACGACATTGATTTGCACCTAGAAACACAGCTCCCTAGATTTCCTACATATTTAATCTTGGGGCTTACCAACCACTGACCTTCCCTTTGTAGTCCGGAAGAGGGAGAGGAATAGGATTAGCCCTAGGTGCTGCTCTTCAGAATATCCTTACACATTGGGGAACAAGCCGTATTCCCATACACTTGAGCTGGCTCCACTGTCTCTTGTACATTTTGGGAATTAAAAAAATCACACTCTCACTCACTAATCAGACTACACCGTTTTCACAGCTCTGGAGCCCATTTTTTACCCTTTCATCAAAAGAATTCCAGGAATCTACGTGCCTGAAATATCTTGCCATACTGTGCTTGATGGAGCTTGCCCCTTCAGTCCGGTCATACTCACGTCCTAAAGTTCTTTCTCCTTTTTTTTGACAATTGACCGTCTTACATGGAGTTCCAAGGGTGGGAGGGTGGTAAAATGTTAAGATATGGTATGGTATTTTGAAGGGCAATGCCACTAGAAATTACATACATTGAGTGTTGCGCAGCTCCTGGATTGCTAAACTTGGCACTAAACTTGAACATTTGAATACAAGATTTAAACCATAAATTAAGCCTGACTGCTTTTGTGAAAAACTACCAGAGGGTTAAACACAGGTTAATGTAGTGACGTTTATGGCTCCCCCTTGAAGGATTGTGGGTGTTGCCCGAGTCGGGCTTTCACCCCCTTAACTAATAACCTAACTTCTTACACCAAGGATCATACAGAGGTCATTCCGCTTTGCATTTACTCGTAATGAGGGTTTAAGATTTCATTTAGATTAATGTTCCTGCTGCATAGAGATGGTTTTGTCTAGTGGCAGTTTAAGCCATCAAAAAGTACCAGAGAGGGTTAACCTGCCTGGTGGAAAGAATGCGTACCATGCGGATCAGTGATCATCACAGAACTGAATTTATGTGGATAGCTCAGTGGATTACTGCTTTCGTCGCAGAGATTCTTTTGTTACAGCAGTTCAAAAGTTGCAATTCTAAAATAGGCTTATCAATTAGCATGAAAGAGCTGTATGCAAATTGCATAATATAGGTTAGGACATTATAATTTTCCGGTAACCTTTCATCATCTATTCCTAATCTTGCTAAAAGGGTTAATTTCATTCTAATTAGTAAAGCCTACCCCAATCAGTGCTTTAAAACAATTTATATATATATGTGAGAAAGGGTCTATGGCGAGAAGAGGAGCACTCTTGGAGGCTGGTAGTGAGGGAATCTGTGAACGAGGGGAAGATAAGGGGTGGTGCCAAAAATTATTCTCGCACTGGGTGCCACCAGCAGAAAAGCCGTCCCTTGCTGCAACAGCAGGCGCTTGGGATTGCAGAAGGTGCCTTGAAGCCCACTGTGTATTGCAAGTCTGTTTTATATTACAGACAAAACTGCCCAATTGTCCATTTCCAGCAGGGGCAATAGTTTCAGTAAAGCAGACCCTTATAATCACCCTCCTCCAAATGCTGGGTCGTTTACTGCCTGTCTGTAAACCTTAGTGGTGGAGGACGCTGCACGAGAAGATTATGTTGCAATTAGCATTTACGTCAATTCAACTCCCAGACACATGCAGACGGTAAAACTGGGATTTCGGAACGCCCAGTGTTCTTTCACGGCGTGCCTGTGCAGTTACACTTTGTCGTTTTTTTCTGTCTCTCATTGGTGCTGTGTGGGTACAATGGCAAATTATCAGTTTATTTTAGCAACATTTCTTCACTGTTGATATCTTTAGTTGTAATATACAGCAGCACTGTACGTGATGTACCTGCTGCGAAAACCTGCTTTGCAAGTTTTGCAGCACATTTTATCATCCTGGTCGTATTGTTAGTAATTTAAATTTGTGTCTGTCGGAATCACTTCAGGACTAGGGGCAATGCAGTATTTTATTTAAAAACATTCAATATTACCGTTGTGACTCTCACGCATGAGTACATTAGTAGGATTGATATAAATAAACTGTATCAGAGACAGACGGGCAAATGGGTTATCTAAAAGAATGTAAAAAAAAGAAAGTTATTTTCAACACATTATTCAACTGCCCGAGCATTTCGAACATATGTGTACCGAAAGTTAACAAAAATATGAAGTTAACATGCCTGCGAGGACTTACTGCCTCGGGTTAAGCCTGGGCCATGATGATGCCAGTTCCGGCAGTGCCTTAGACCTTCGAGTCTTGATACACAAGGGTCACAAGCTCATGAAGGAGAAAGACAAAAATAATAGGGGCTGGCTAACTTTGATTTTACTTGTAGTGACAGAAGTGCTTGCAGTGTGTACGGACATCTATGCCATCATGCCTTTTGATTTAAACATCCAGGTGACCGTATGCTATTCCTCTGTGGCCTCCACATCTGTGAGACCACAGGAGGTGCTCTATACCCTGAGGAAACAGCAACCAGATTCAACAAATGTATGAGACAGGTGGACAACTGGATGTAGATTAAACGTCAACAAATTAAATGTAGAACACAGAGGTCCTTCTCCTGGGCAACTACCCCTCCTTTTGGTCACCAAGTTGGTGGCCACATGAACTGGGCTCATTGTAGTTACAGGATTCACCTTACCCAAATTGGACTATGTCAGGGCTCTCTTTCCTAACATCCAACAGAGATTTCTTTATAAGTTATAAATGCTACAGAACGCTTCAGAACCCCCAAACATCAATTCGAATCTCAAGTCCTGGTCTTGCTTCACCTGCTTCCCATAAAGAAAATAAATGAATTCAAGGCTCTATGCATTGCTTTCGAGGCATTACACTATTCTGGGCCAGAATTGTGACTAAAAGATTCTGGTGGTACGCTCTGTCTAGAAAGGTCAGATCCTCCACAGTCAAACTCCTAGTGGTCCCCAAATTCAAACTGGCTTAATGGGGAGGCAGAAGCTTTATCGTGAGAACTGCTAAACTCTGGAATTCTCTTCCCTTGCAACTGAAGGAAAGTCAGAATCTCCTTTCTTTCAGGAAATCACTCCAGCTCCATCAATGGTCAGAAGCAGCACCATGATGTATCGGCACATTCAAGCACTCAATTAATCATGTGCTTGACTTAGGATGCACCTTGAGTCCATATCTTTCTATGCTAGGACGTGGCTACTGCCCCTTCACCAGACCACCAGGGGAACAGATACTTGGTAGCACGTTAGATCCTAAAGAGGGACTTTCGAGAGCTATCCACTGTCCCTACTGCTGGGAAAAAACACTTTGTCTCTGATAACTGTGGTCCTGCTCTACTCCATCAGTGTGTGTTGTATGCTTGGGAACCAATTTGGCATTTGATGGGCATGAAGAAGGTTGCCTTCAGCAAAGATACATAGCAGGGAGTACAGAACGGTGGTGCCCTGGACAGGGGAATTAATATTGGTTATGGTGAGCGTAGAATTCAAGCAGTCTCTGTGGATGCACCTAGGATACAATCTCATGGTTTCACCCTTTTCTGGTTCCAAGCTGCCATTTACATTTTGTTTAGAGCCTGAGACTGACACAAACCAAAGACTTATACTAGTCTAATTGAATTAGCAGTTCTCCTTTCAGGGTTGGTTGCAAATAAACATCACCTACTCATTCACATAATCTGTTCATCTGTGAACTCAAACCTTGTTGCACTGCCAAAAACTGTCTTGGAATCACACCTATCAGGGTGTATCCACCACCGTCATTAGCATTAGAATCCATTTTTTTCCTGACCACTGAGCACCCACTATTCAACCCTTTTATGAAAGTAGCAGAAAGGAAGCATACCAACATGTTAGTTATTTAGGGCTTCTGGTTTTATGATTATAACAGTTTTACTTTCTGCAGAACCTTAATTAACAGCAGTTTAAGATTGAGACTGGCACCTAAAGAAAATAGGCTTAAATAGAAGTAGTAGAGAGGGACATCTCTACAGAAAAAGGACTTAGAAGGTTGTTGTTTTCCCCAATGCAGGGAACAGTCCAAGGACTTTTGTGAAAGCCCTGATAGTGCGACCTGACCTCACAGAAGATGTTTGCTAACACTGATGAAAAAATGAAAAATCCCATATTTTTAAAACAAAAAATTGTCAAGATTGTTTGCAATGCGATTTTTTCAAATGGAAATTATGGATGTAATGTGTGCCTTAGCTAGATATTAATGACTTTAAATCGCCTCCTCTGCTCAAAATGACACCTCTGTCATGGGTTACTATGTCGAAAAAGGACATTTTCTGTGCTTGATGTGTGGTGTGCAAAAATGCCAAGCAAATATAATGTTCAAGTGAATTGAAACAGTTTGTGAATGCCTGCTGATTGTTTTGGTTGCAACCTGAACTACAAACATTTAATGCTAATAATAGAAAGAATTATGTGATGTGTAAATTTGACACTACCGATGTACTTACCCACACTTCCTACGGTGATTCAAAGGATTCCATCCAAAAGAGGTACAGAAGGAATTGCTTTCATTTTCAATAGGTAATAAGGAACTTATCAGAGTAAATAAAGCAAAGACACCATATATGATAATCATGCAGTAGAAGAAACTGAATATAGGTAGCAGGAGTCAAATCGATGCCTATAACTCCAGTTCTGCACTGAAATAGGGAGAATGGACAAGCAAGAAGCCATCTGTGGGTATTGCTTTGGGCACACATGTATACATTGCTGTGAATTGGGAGGGTGTGATTTCTGTACTATCGCCTATAGCTAGTTGAGGTGTAGGTACAGGTTTTCAAAACACTGCTGGTATCAAGCACTGCTGCTGCCCCAACAATTAATGGTGTGGCAGTAATACAGTGTGATAAAGTACAGATTAGTAGCTAGGTAAGCTATAGGAAACCTTGTGCTGACATATTTTCCACTGGGGTATTGGTTTCCCCTCAAGTAACAATATGGGAATAATAACAACTATGGGAGAAATATTATTGGGAAATGAGTGTTACATAAAGTCTGTTGTTCATCCAACTGTTTCACTGAGAAGGGTTTCACAGCACTTAAAACTGTGACACCGTATTATCCATTTTTAAAATTATGCTTGAAATAAAGGTAATCGAGTTAAGTGGCCTTCATACAGTACGGTTTGTACTTTTTAGCAGAGACTCAAGCAGAGTCTTCCATAGTGTTGCTTTCAACGTCTAATCTCTAAAATGTTACTTTCCAGAATGTCTTGTTGGAAATGTGATAAAGGATATGATACAACTTTATCTAGTTATTCCTCATCATTGCCAAGAAATAATGTCAAAAGTGAGAAAGATGGAGCCCATAAGACAAGATTCTTATGTTTAATTAACAGTATTGGAGAATGGCTCCAGATCTAAAAATCAGATTTCGACATCAGTGAAGTAACTTTACGTTTTTATAGGAAATGTGTAATTCAAACAAGAAAATGTGATTCTTTTGATATTATCGTAAGAGAATATGTAATTCGAACAGAAGATAGGCTGATGTTTAGATCCGATGGGATAGCCATTTCATAAATCACACAATTAACATGCAATGCAGTTAGGATTTTTATAGTGGACACATTCTCACATCATTCTTGGGCTGGCAATACGTTTACTGAGGATAGACATTCTTTCTCTGCAATTCCAAATCAGAGGTTATTTAGCAGTTCTACACATCTAGTGGATGATTACAATCATGGAATATTGCTGGAGGCTTCATATCCAAGGATGACAAATGTAATCACTTATTTATTGAAATATGTTTTAACCTGTATACAGGAATCGTTGAACTGAACCTGTAACATGTGTATTAGTCTTTGCATATCGAGAACTGAAATCAAAGAGAGGAAAAACAAAGGGGGTGGGTGTTTGTTAATAATGTGCTGTAGAAAACTGAAGTAGTTGGAGTGGTATTATTAGGAGGGATCGTCTTCAAGTCAGAATTAGGTGGGAATAACATGGGTTTGTTATTATTATGCACTTTACATCTACTTGTAATTTAAGTAGTCAGGAGTGGTATAAATATCTATCACTGATCACTGACTGATATACAGTGTTTGACAGCTGTGTACAGCGAGACATGCATATTCAAAAAGCAATTGTTTTCTTCAATCAGCAGATGATTTCTTTATAGATGCTTTGAACTCATGCTGTGGAATGCTTCAGGCAATAATTTTGCCTCAAAAATTGAACAAACGTTTTTGTTGTGCCTGAATCGCTCTATACAAGTTAAGTTTGTTTAAACAGGAGATTTGCATCTCATATTCCTGCCCAGCATCCACAAGTCAAAAAATGTATTTGACTATCCTTTTATAAACTATTCATTTTTGAGAAATTGTCTTATTATAAAATTGATGCTTGAATCGTAATGGACCATCTTGTTAAAATCATAACAATTCAGCTTGCGATTTAGTTGTATTAACACAAAATGAAGGGTCCTGCGGTTGAAATGAAAGATATCCATGGTAATGAATTGACAGTCGATTTTCAGGAACCTCTCTACAAGTGGTCTATAGAAGAGGAATTAAGCCTGCAGGATGCAATAGATGAAAGTGATATATACATATATATAAACACACATATACACGCACACCCACACACATATATATCGTGTTGGATCAGTATTGTATTTAGCTACAATGAAATGAAGCAGTGTTTCCAAAAAATTCCATCCAATAAAGAGTCCTTTAAATTCCACATTAATCTTGTCACATTTGCTGTTCTTGAAAGACAGAAGCCAAAAGTCAGGCTATGTCTTCTGATAAATTGTTACTTATTTTTTAACATAGTGATTAGTTTTTACAAATTCTTCTCACTGTATTCAGAGAAAGAAAAGTAAAGTGGATTATGTGACAATCTTGCTGGGATACAGGGAGTGTGAAGGAAAGGCTGTAAGAAGTCATTTGTTATAAAGCACAGCAAAATGTAAATACATGTAAATGAACTGTACACTTTCAGCAGTTAAGAAAGCAAAAATGAAGCACTTTTTTGTAATTCTAAAGATGAAAACAAATAATTTATTCGAATCAAAACAAATCAAGAAGCTTTAGTTGATGATGCACAAATCATAAATATCCACTGTAACCCAATTTCAACACATCATCATTTCTGTCCAATGTAGTTTTAACAGTTAAACTGTATTTTTGTGTTAAGTTAGCAGCCATTTTTTATGGAAAATCTGGGGAATGTAAATGCGCTACCACGCGATTGTCATAATGAAAGCCAGTAAAGTGCCAACTAGGGGTGAGCGGAATTTGCGTAATCACGTTACGCAAATCTCTGCAAAACAGTAAAAAATCTCTGCGAACACGCAGAAAATGTGCGAACACGCGGAATTGCTTGATTGCGATGCTTTTTTACTGATCGCAATCGCTGTTTGCGTGCTCATGGGGAAATATCTCGCGAACAGGCTATAAGGGTCTGAACGAAGGGTTTTTAGTCAGGTTGGAGAAAGGGCGCACAGCTAATTATTAGCGCTAAGTTAAAGTAAGTTTTAGTGAGATGTGAGGTGCAAAGAGGTAGAGGGGATAAGCCCTATAAACCCCCAATTAGAGTGATGGCATGAGCTGCCACTGTGTGAAGTGCAAGACAAAACACCTATGCACATTCTCGTATTTGAACAAATGTTGTCAAAGTGGACATAAAATGCAATGGACAACAAAGCCTATCAATCAAACCGTCCAAAATATTAGTTCGTGTTCTTGGAGTTGGTCGTTTCAAAATGGTGTCTTTAATGTTCAACAGAAACCAGCCGACACGTGTTTCGTCGCACAAGGGACAGTCTCCCGCGACTCCTCAGGGGTCAAAAATAAAAGAGTGTTGTTGCGAGAGTCGCACTGTCGGTGATAATTCCGAACCAAAAGGGCCCAGGACTGTATGTAGGCGGTGGGCGTCATTTCAGGATTTCTCAATCTCCCTGAATCCAAAGATGCCGGAGAAAGAGTATCGGATAGGTATCAAGGACACTACAAGGTAAGGTATGGGAACTCCGGGATGTAGCGAGTTCACTGTAGCCGTAGCTGCTGTATTTTAAGGGTAAATATTGAAGTAAAGACTGAATCCTAGTCAGGAAATCTCGATATCACAGACGGGTGCATCTGTAAATAGTTCCTCATACCGTGTTCCGGGTGAATACCTTCAGTTCTATTAATTGGATTTTTGTCATTTTAGTCTTGTATTATTTATAAAAAAAGACTCTATTTTTCTAAATCTGATGTGGGCTCTATTTTTGGTAAGTTTTCACTGCGTTATTCTTTGAAGTGGTATTCAGAAAACATCATGAAAGAATATTGAGATGCAAAAATATCAAGTTGCAAATATCATGATGCACAAATATCATGCGCAAAATATCATTGTCAAGAACATCAATTTTAAGGTACGTAATATCCATGTTGAAAATATCTATGTTGTTAATATGATTTACAAAAATATAATTTCAATACTATAGTTTTTTATTAATTCATATGTATTTGAGTATTTATTTTATTTGTATATGTTATAATTTGTCTGCATAATTATTGTTAATGTAGTTTGTAAATTTTTTGTTGTTTTTAAATTAAATTTAATAATTTGTTATTTTTAGTATCATTGTGCATTGTGGAAGCTATGGAGGTACAGAGTGGGAAGTAAATTAACTATAACTAATTAAAAATTATTTGTTTATTAATATTAAATATTTAATTGATAATATGTTACTTCCGTATTTTCTTTCTTATTACATTAGGTTGTGAGGCTTGTGGGTGCATAGAGTGGGAAGTTATTTATTATAAATGATAAATGTATTTTTGATTCTCATTAATTATGTAAATGATATTTATGTATATTGTGTGATTAATTTAATATTTAATGTACGTTTTTGGTATGGGTTGTAGGTTATGTAAAGTGCATGAATGACATTGATTCTAATATTTAAGGTTAATTAATATTAATATTTATTTAATTGATAAATAATTATGCATACTGTGTAATTAAGATATGTTTTAAGTTACATTTTAGGTATGGGTTGTTGGGTTTGTAGGGTAAAGGGTGGGAAGTTAATTAAGTATAATTATTTTATTATTAGGTAATTGTTTAATTGAACATTAATTATGTAAATAATGACAGGAAGATATTTTTTAGATTATGTGTGCATTGTTGCATTTGTAGGGATTACGGTTGAGAAGTTAATTAAATATAATTGATGTATTATTAGTGTATTACTATGTATTGCTGAATTGATAATTAAATACAATTTTTACATTAAAATTAAAAATGAGCAATTATTATAATTTCAAAGATATATTTTAGATGTCTGCTGTTCAGTTTGTAAAGGTACAGGGTACAAAGTTATTTAAGTTATAATAAATGTAAACAAGCTATTTATATATATGTTAATTGTGTTATGCTTTTTAATTGTAAATAACATTATATGTGTTCGTTGTTATGATTGTGAGAATTAAGGGGTTTATTAAGTTGTAGGGCAGATCACCACCGCCCGCATGGCGGTGGCGATCCGCCCTACACCACACCCGGCCCGCCACTCATCTCCTCCGCCGGTTTTCCGCCAGTCAACCAGGAGGAAAAGTGGCTGGATATGGTGGCCGTGTCTGCTAGACACCGCCATCCATATTAGCATTGGCAGCGGTGCAGGGCTTTCTATGACGGACACCCCGCCATGGAAAGCCATGCGGAGTTTGCTCACGGGGCCCGTTGCGGGCCCCAAGGGTATTAGGGGGTTGCACATGGGGGGTACCTATGGTACCCCCTATATTGTCATGGGCAGGGTGTCAGGCGCCGACCGGTGCCTGTCACCTTGTGCATGACAATGCACAATGTTCATTCCAAGCCTTATGGAGGGCGGTATTGTGAGCACCGTCTGCCGCAATGCTGGGAATGGAGGATGCCACAGTGGCGGTGGCATCCTAATTGCCGGTGCGGGACCAACGCACCACTGGCCGCCGGTTCCTGCACTACTAGGGTGGCAGGTTGACTAGTCCTTCCCGCCATCCTAATAGGCCCCTAAGTGTTTTATTTAATTATATTAATAATATTTGTTTTTATTTAAAATATGTATTAAACATTGTAATAAATGAGTAATTTTGTTTATTTTTTAAACAAAATTATGTATATTTTATATTCAAATATTTATATTACATGTAATTTAATGTAATTGTGAAAATAGTTTTTTGTTTTAAGTGAATTACTTTCTCTCTACTGTTGTGTAGAGTAGAGTGATAATGGTAAATGTTAACCCTCCCCAATCCAACGCTTTCTCTACTGTTGCACAGACTGGAGTGGAATTAGTAAACTGTTACACCTTCTGAGTCCAGCACTTTCCCTACTGTTACACACACTTATGTGGGAATAGTAAATATTACCCCTCCTCAATCCAATACTTTCCCTACTGTTTCACAGACTGGGATGGGAAAAGTAAATGTTACCTCTCCACGATCCAACACTTTCCCTACTGTTGCACCAACTTGAGTGCGAGTAGGAAATTGTTACCCCTCCTGAGGCCAACCCTTTCCCTACTTTTGTACTGAGTGGAGTGAGAATAGTAAATGTTACCCCTCCAAAAACTAACAGTTTCCCTACTGTTGCACAGACTGGGGTGGGAATAGTCATTGTTACCCCTCCTGAGACCAACCCTTTCCCTACTGTTGCACCAACTGTAGTGGAAATAATACATTTTACCTCTCTGCAACCCAACACTTTTCTTACAGTTGCACTGAATGTAGTAGGAATAGTAATTTGTACCCTTCCTGAGTCCAAAGTTTTCCCTACTGATGTACAGACTTGAGTGAGAGTAGTAAATTGTTACTCCTCCAGAGTCCAACCTTTTCTTTACTGTTGCACCAACTTGAGTGGGAATAGAACATTTTACTCCTCTGCAATCCAACACTTTCCTTACTGTTGCACCGACTGGAGCAGGAATAGTAGCTTTTACCCATCCTGAGTCCAATGCTTTTCCTACTGTTGCACAGACTGGAGTGGGAATAGTACTTTGACCCCTCCAGAGTCTGATGCTTTACTTACTGTTGCACACACTCCAGTGGGAATAGTACATTTTACCAGTCCTGAGTCCAATGCTTTCCCTACTGTTGCACACACTCGAGTAGGATTAGTATATATATTATTCCTACTATTTATAGTTTTGTTTACATTTATAATATTATGATGTTTATGTGTATTTAAAATGATATAATTTTTTATCAGTAATGTGTGTAATATGTAATATATTTAATATTATGTAATGTGTTATATTGTTGTCTTTTATGTGTAATTAAATTGGTATGTATTTAAAATTGTTTCCAGTGTATCTGTTATGGTTTTTAATGTATTGGGTATGTGTATACAGATATATGTGTGTATTACCTACTGGCGGTCGCCATAAGGTAGTTATAGTTAGGACCAATTTTCCAAAGGAAATCCGCAACATTCTATTTAGAATAACTTTGGCGCCAGTTGACAAAACTTTGCAAAATTTTCAAAACTAGTGGGGCGCTCCGGTCTGCTCGTATCCTGAAAGTCTTGGGCTGATTCGTCAAGCGGGGGCCGAGAAGAAAGGGGGGTCCCAAAACATGTTTTCCACATGCAATTTTCCATAGGAACCTTTAATCGCAGCTACAGCCGGAACTGCTGACCCTAATTACACCAGATTTGGCAGAAAGGTAGACCTTGGTTCAGAGTCGTGCCTTTTTGCTAAATGGTGTAAATCTGTTAAGTAGTTTTTTAGATATTAAAGGAAAAAAATTATATATCTGGGCGGAGCCTAAGCACACATCTCATCGTGAGATCTGCTTGGCTGTCAGCACTTTATCCAAGAAGTGTTGGCAGCCATCTTGGGACCAATATACATGATAGCACCTCATTAAAAAGCATTGCAGTTAATAGAAGTTTTAAGACTTTAGTTACATTATAAATCATTTGTTGATGGTACCATACTCATTTTAGGAATTGTGGTGTGTTCTAAGGTGATTTTACCATGTGAAAAAGCCTTATGCTGGGATATCATGAATCATATTTGAGAGAAAACTATTTTCTCATGCTGTTCCCACAGAGGTTTGGAAGGTGATCTATAAGCTAAAATGAGAGCATATTTTCTGTAAATTCACTTTATCATTCTCAGCCATGTGAGAATGAAGTCTGACATTCTCAGTAAAACATGTACATCCAACAAGGGCAGAGACTGTCAGTTGATTCCTTTGAGTTCTACTGCAGCTTCCCAGAGTATTCTAAAGAACAACTAGAGCGCTAACAGTCCTACTTATGAAAAACGTATGGCAAACCTGAAGCCATCTTGATTGAAATAAAGTGCTAATTCTTAACACATTTAATTTAAAAAGGAACAAAATGAAGGGGTTCATTTTGCCATAGAAAGTATGATTAGTGCTGCAGAAAGAAAAATTAGGGCACATTTTGAGTGACTTCTCAAATCCTCTTCTTAATCATTAAAACATTCTGACATGCAGACTGAAACATGCACCTTCAATACCAGCAGCAGACTTCCCTGGTGAGCAGTAGCTTTACTACAGTGATCTAATGAGCAACTAGAGAGCTAACATTCAGAATTTATAAAAATGCAATAGGTCTTGCCCTCGTTTAAGTTAAAGCAATTCTGTTTGTAATTAGGTGGCTTTTTAGCTTTGCTTGTATTAGTGTTATTCAAACTTTCAAGTAGATAACATGCATATGTTTGCATATATGTATATGTATGCATGCATTTTATATATATATGTGTATGTATATTCACTGAAAAAACCATAGATTTCAGGTATGTTATAGTTAGGAATTTGCATTTAAAAAACCTTAGAAATTCACTGATATAGTTAGCTGGACATTTCACTCATACAAAACCATTGAAATTCCTCCGTTATAGTTAGTTGTACTAACTGTAACTCTCGCGTCCGCAATCCACTGCTGATGATGTCACATATTATATCATTCATGACATGGTCAGTGACATCACTGATGACATCAGTAACAAATTAACATCAACATTTAACTGGTGTAAGGACGTCGACTATCTACTGCGTGAATTACACCCAACTCACACCCATATTTAAAGACGAATATGTAATAGAGGTACCAATCATGCACCTCTGGCACACAACAAAATCACAACACCCAGCACTACCCCACCACAACCACCCCTCCGGAACCCTCCCCACTACTTTCTTAGAGGCAGTGCAAAACAGGACAACAGACCTTCCCAAGATACCATATCCTCTCAAATGCACAATAGCTGAATGCTTAGAGATGTGGCAGCCAACAATGTATAAGGGAGTAAATTTGCACATCAACAGTAATTTACAGAATCCCAAGTGTACCGGTGATATGCTATACACAACTCACTATAGAAACAAAAAACTTTTTTATGTGAAAATATAGTATTGGTACCTGTAGTGTACTGCACAGTGAATGCAACCATAATATCTCAGACTCTGGGGAATATCTTGGTCATGTAGCTGTATTGTGTCCCCCCCCCCCCCCTACACAAGCAGAAGCGGAGTGGGCTGGTCCAACATATGCAACTCCAGTGTAAGAGTATAAATAATTAGCCTTGGCCGTGGTTCACTTCTGCAAAGAGAAAAGACTCTGCCACAGCAAAGGACCTCACCATGCCAAGTGGCTGCCGCCATGACCACATGCCTCCTCGATACAGGCCCATTCCGAACTCAACGCCACAGCACCACAGACTTATGTCTGTATCGACTACTGCCTTCAATCTACACTGCGGACAGCAGGGTTTACAACTTCAATTCAGCTTTGGATCTACACTACGGACAACATTGAATCAAGCCTTGCTTTATTTAATGCAGAGACAATTGTACTATATGTCTTCCGATTTTGTAAAAGGATGTCACAAAAAGCATTAATCTATAACTGTGCACTTGCCCATTATATCTGCAGCACTGTGCATCATTAATTGTATATATGTCCCAAATTTTCGCTCCGTTTTTTCATATCTGTGGAGTGAAAGACTCTTGTATTTATACACTTATTAAATTGCATGTATCTATTTATATTTAGATAATTGCCAAAGTCTGTTTTCTATATCCTTTGTAAAGAAGGGAGGAGCTGAGGTTAATTGGAAACAGTATATATGCACTGTGGTGGTCACGACATGCCATGTGAATAAAAACATAAACTTACCTGGAGCTGTGTGAACAAGGGTCCACGAACGCCGCCACCGCCCGAGAGTCAATCTCTGCATTCCATTGCGCCGCCGCCCCGGGACCACAGTTCCCGGAAGCCTCAGCGGCGGCGCGCACCTCTGACCTCGCGCCAGCGCCCGGAGGCGCTTAAAATCGGCGCTGAGGTCGGCGGAGCCTGGGGACATACATAAACTTACCTGGAGCTGTGTGTACAAGGGTCCACGAACGCCGCCACCGCCCGAGAGTCAATCTCTGCATTCCATCGCGCCGCCGCCCCGGGACCACAGTTCCCGGAAGCTTCAGCGGCGGCGCGCACCTCTGACCTCGCGCCAGCGCCCGGAGGCGCTTAAAATCGGCGCTGAGGTCCGCTTCGTGGGACGCCAGCAGGACGCCGGGCGAAGCCCGGGCAAAGGGCGGGCCGTCTGAGGCCGTCCGAGGTTGGACAAGGTTGGGTTGGGCCAGGGACTTTGCCCTACATTTCCTATACCCACAATTGGACACAGTGTTCCTGAACCACCGAACACCAGGTAAACAAACACCTTTTGTTTCTTGTGAGACAACATCTTGCACCAAGTTCACAATCCATCTGTACAAATGCCTGGAAAAAAGTTACCCCTGTTACAAACACCATGGAGAACTATCTTGTCCAAGTTGTGGCGAAAATAAATAGTGACAGAAGGTCTTCTTTGGGACTAGACTCACCTACACAATCTCCACTGGCAGACAAAGAGACAGAGGATTCATTTGCTCTACTAAATAGCAGCCTCTCTGGTGCGGCACATGATTCTCTTCAGGACACAATTACCATCCAGCCCAGTGGAATAGTAGCTAGTACTGAAGAAAACAGTGACAATGAAGTAGTGACTGTGACCCCTACAAATAGTGAGTCCACCATCCCCACCGCTGTCCCTATTCCTGCCCCGAGGGTTACAGGGGGCAAAAGAAAAGCCATACAAAAACGGGGGGGATTAAGGTCAGCTAAAAATAAAGTTGCAACGCCACCAAGGAAAATACTCGATGACGAGGAGGATGATTTGTCTGGGTAAACTTATGTGACCTTTTCTAACGCTCAATTTCAGAAATTCTGTAGCTTGATGGACACAAAAATCAAAGGGATAGTCAAACCTCTGATAAGCAAAATAGATCAATTATCTGCCGAGGTAAGCAAACTGGAAGGTTTACTTGGAAAAACCCTGGGGGAGGTGGGAAAACTCCCAGAAGTCATCACGTCCAGTGTTCAGCCATTGGTGAGTGAAATTCAATCGTGCAAATCCAACAGTCTGATTCCTGCTGTTGTGTCAAACCTTCCAATGGCTTCACTGATAAATCCACCTGATAACACCTCTGGTGTTGTACCCTCTGCTCCTCTTAATGGTGAACCTAATATTTCGAAAGGGTCATTCGAGCTTGTGGTAGAAGCCTCGCCACTAGTTCTTGTACTCGCAAATGTACCCCCACTAGCTTCTGGCGAAGTCGAATCAACATCATCACTTCTAAATAAATCCTTATCATGGCTAACTAACAACATGGCCATATCTCCTTGGGGCAAGCAGCAATTATCCGAAGAACTGGTAAATGCGAGAAGGGTTGAGTGGATTGGGAACAGGGAAAAAAAGTTCAAGGGAGATTGCGTCGTGCTCACTTTTTCTGACCCTGAGGTCTTGCCAAACATCTTGCCTAATATCTTCCCTCCACAGAGAAGATCTACTTCTATTGTTCCATTGACTTTAGACTTTTTCTATCCCCGGAAAGGCAGAGGCCCCAATTCAAGCACCTTAAGAACAAAATGGATCGTTGTAACCAAAAGGGGCAGTAAGAATTTCGGCCCCGCTGAGTGGGGTCTAGGTCTGGAAAACAGATTTTCTGCCCTCTCCAACCTAGATGCTTGTGACTGACAACCATTTAACCCCACGCCTCAGTTGCAAATTCCTTCGGCTGCATGTATAATAGGGGAGCACAGTTGTTCTACAGGTACACAAAACGAGACACGCAATCTTGATGCCACAGTAGGATTATTTACTGCAGATGCAAATGATAATGTTAACGATGATGCAATGTTGTATGGGTCTGATCACAGTTTTGAACCAATTACGGTAAATGCCACCGGGAACCTATTGTCTTGGAATGTTGCTGGGCTTTGTTCTAAAATGGTCTGCGGAGAATGGTTTGGGTTTGTCAGCCAGTATGATGTCTGTATTTTTCAAGAGACATGGGCCTGTGATCCCGTTTTTGCACTGGGGTATTTGAATTTTTATGTTCCGGCCACTAAGGGCCCCAAAGGGCGTCCGATGGGGGGACTCACCATATGGGTCCGCCAGTCCCTAAAGATCGTAGTGAAAAATCTGGAGCTCCACCAAAAAGACATTCAGCTCATTAGACTTACGAGGGACTTATCCACCTCCATTGACATTTATAATATATATGCTAGAGGGGGAAGCGCAGGAAAATCAGTGGTCCTTTTGTCTCTGTATAATTTCCTAGACATTTACTCTTCTGGGAATAACATTATAATAGCAGGCGACCTAAACCGCACTTTTGAACCATTAGACACGGGTGAGGCTTTTTTAGGTGCGGAGGAAGATAAGATTTGGGACATCCCCGCACTTGACACAACCCCAATAACTCGCTGGACCGAGGACATTCTAGGTTTAAATGCTATGTGCCTTGAACAAGGGTTAAGGGCTTTGAATGGTCGGACTAAGTCAGACAGAGTACCAGCCATGACTTTTAACAATGGGAGAAATAAGAGCCGCATTGACTATGTCATATGTAGTATGTCCCTATGGTCATCTGTTACTGATATGGTTGTTAAGGAAAGGCTCGAGAGTGATCACAATCCTCTATGTGTTCTCCACAAATGGTGGCTGTCTGATGTTATTGCTCCTAGTATTTGTGTTGAATCCTTACCCCCGTTGATTGTACCAACTAATGACTTACGCAGGTTGAGGTGGACAAGTGTTAGAACAGATCCGCTGGTTATAGAAAAAATAAGCATGGCAACTGATAAGGCTATAATGGCCCTTGAGGGTGAGGCTGTACATTCTCCTAGCCAAAATAATGTTACCAAGGTCCATGAAGATCTCTTTAATGAAATCAAATGCCACTTCTTAAAACCGGTAAATAAAAAGAGGATCTGTGCCTATAGAGCCGCTAGATGGTACAATCACGACTGTAAGGTGGCAAGAACCTCCTTGGGAGATGCAATTAAGAATAAAAACCTGGAGGTTATTAGATCAGCCAGGAATCAATACAAACATTGCATAGCTAAAGCGAAAAAAGATTGGGATGAAGCCCATTGGAACAAGCTAAAAAGTGCAAGTGACCATAATCATTCTAGGTTATTCTGGCATATAGTCAAATGGGGTCATGATAGGCTTGAAGAGGCTAGTACTAACAATGTCCCCCAGGACGCCTGGGTTAAATTCTTTAGTGAACAGTACGCTTCCAGAGATCAGACTGTAGTCAGTAGACGCTTGCCTTTTTCACTGGCAGACGATGACATTTTCACGCAGAGCGAAATACTGACTGCTCTTAAAACTGTTCAAAGTGGTCGCACCCCTGGCATTGACGGGGCTCCAGCAGATGTTTTTTTAAATGATACTGAAAGATGGTGCAAATACATCCACCTGCTAATAAACTATATCACCAGAGGTGCAGATATCCGAGTAACCTGGCGGGGTGCTGTAATCATCCCGGTATATAAAAAAGGAGATCGCGCTCAGCCCTGTAATTACCGCCCTATTAGTTTAATAGATACTATTCAAAAAATAGTGGGGCGAGTAATCGTTAATAGGTTGCTCGATTGGGCCGATGATAACAATATTCTATCTCCCTTCCAGGCTGGATTTCGCAGGGCAACCAGCACTGTGGATCAAGTCTTTCGTTTCCAACTGATTCAGTGGAGGACCGTGGTGCTAGGCGGAGGCAGCCTGTATGCAGCATTCGTTGATCTGCGGGCTGCCTTCGACCTGGTACCAAGGGCAAAACTGTGGGAAGTGCTTGAGACTCTAGGGGTCCCCGGGGACTTGTTGACTTTAATCATGCGATTGCATGAGGGCAACTATGCCAAAATTCGATGGGGTGGGTATGGAAACGACACCGCCGAATTCCCCGTTGAGCGCGGGGTTCGGCAAGGGTGCTCAATGGCCCCTACTTTGTTCACCCTTTTTATTAATGGTATTGTTTCCCGCATGCAATCTCGGGCAGTGGACGCTCCCTTTCTTGCAGGTGAAAAAGTTCCCATTTTAATGTTCGCCGATGATACCTTAATTTTATCCAAAACCCCAAGTGGTCTGCAAAAAGCATTGGCAATATTTGATGAGTTCTGTGTAGATCACGGATTGGAGGTGAACGCGTCCAAAACAAAACTCATGGTTTTTAATCCACACAGAAATTTTAAATCAAAAATTTCCATGAGTGGTCGCATTCTGGAAGTTGTAAAATCTTTTACCTACCTGGGGATCCTTATCTCTAACGACAATAAGTGGCAGCAACATCTTAATATTGCTACATTAAGGCACAAGCAACTAGCTGGCACTATTATCAAGGAACATATGAAATCGCTGACTAAACCCATCAAACCACCTTTGATAATATATGAGGCAAAAGCAATTGGGTCTGCTTTGTACGGTGCGGAGTTATGGGGGCATGAAAATCTCCAGGAAGTCCAAACATCAGAAAATAAATTCTTAAGGTCACTGACAGGTACCCCACAGAGCAGTCCGCTATTGCCCCTGCGTTATGAGCTAGGTAGGAGAGAAATTTCGGAAATGGCCAAACTACGCCCGATTTTATACTGGCGTAGGCTCTGGACCACGCCAGAGCTCTCCCATTACGCGGACGGGTTCATAGACGTTATTAAAGCTGACCGTTATAATAAAATCAGATGGTTTAAAACATTAAAAATTGCATTGTTCGAATTAGGACTAAATGCTTTATGGACCGATCCAGCTGGGGCTTCATTTCCCACTAAGTCTATTTTAAAAAACATTTTTTGGGAATATGTTGTTAACAGGAGTATGCTCAGTACTAACAGTGGATCTATGACCACCAGTTTCCTAGAAATTAAGATGTACCCTGTTTATGAAATGTACTGGGATTACATATCGAACCCCATGGACAGAAAACTGCTCTTCCAATTGAGGGTTGGTTCCCTCCCCCTCCGTAATTTAACATCTAAGTGGAAATCAGGGGGTGCAGCAATTTGTCCAGTCTGTGGGGTAGGAAACGAAACTCTCGGTCACTTTTTGTTCTCCTGCCCAGTATATTCTGCACCAAGGCGAGCTTGGTTGGCTCCTATGTGCAGGAACTTAGGCACAAAAAGTAGCACGGTAGCGCTGCATATTGTAAGATCTACTTCTGTAAATTGGATCATAATTGCCACCGCAAAGTACTTGGGATGGGCGTGGGTTATAAGGCAGAGATTACTGGTAGGTTAAATACTCACTGCCTAGTTGATCAGAGACTGCTAGACACTTGTCTATTCTCTGTAACAGTTTATTAATAGCTCAGAGACTGCTAGACTAATGTTTATTCTCTGTAAATATTTATTTAGCTGATCAGAGACTGCTAGACTAGTGTCTATTCTCTGTAAACGCTCATTTAATGTATCATCGGTATGAAATTTTAATGGTATGAAATTTTAAGGATTTTTATTGCACTTATGATCATCATTTCTTTGGTATTTTTAATAGTAATGAACTTTGCACCTGTGTCTATGATGAGTTATAGTTTTTAAATTGTGCCATGTGCTTGTGTCTAAATGACTTTGTAAATGTTATTGCTTTTTATTATATGTTTGTATGTTTGCTTTTATGAGTAACACTCGAATAAAGCACTTTTTGAATTTTGAATTTTTTTTTGCAACTCCAGTGTAAGAGTATAAATAATTAGCCTTGGCCGTGGTTCACTTCTGCAAAGAGAAAAGACTCTGCCACAGCTAAGGACCTCACCATGCCAAGTGGCTGCCGCCATGACCACATGCCTCCTCGATGCAGGCCCATTCCGAACTCAACGCCACAGCACCACAGAGTTATGTCTGTATCGACTACTGCCTTCAATCTACACTGCGGACAGCAGGGTTTACAACTTCAATTCAGCTTTGGATCTACACTACGGACAACATTGAATCAAGCCTTGCTTTATTTAATGCAGAGACAATTGTACTATATGTCTTCCGATTTTGTAAAAGGATGTCACAAAAAGCATTAATCTATAACTGTGCACTTGCCCATTATATCTGCAGCACTGTGCATCATTAATTGTATATATGTCCCAAATTTTCGCTCCGTTTTTTCATATCTGTGGATTGAAAGACTCTTGTATTTATACACTTATTAAATTGCATGTATCTATTTATATTTATATTTAGATAATTGCCAAAGTCTGTTTTCTATATCCTTTGTAAAGAAGGGAGGAGCTGAGGTTAATTGGAAACAGTATATATGCACTGTGGTGGTCACGACATGCCATGTGATCAAGTCCGGGGTAACCGGACGAAACGTGTCATGTCTGTCTGATGGGAGAATAAAGCACCTTAATTTTGGAAACTTGCCGTGTGGTCCGTGTCCTTGTTGTTATCTGTCTCTACGGTGTAATTGGGAACTGTTTGGCATATTTATATATATATATATACTGTGATCAAGAACATTTATTGTTCGAAACGCGTAGGTGAGGAAGATTTACTGAGCTGGATTAAACTACTTAAATCATCCGAGAAGAGTGCGGTGTATTTTTTGAATTGCTTAAAATATATATATATATATATATATATATATATATATATATATATATATATATATATATATATATATATATATATATATATATATTTAAATCTCAAACTAAACCACATTCACTGGATGATGTCATCAATGATGTCATCAGTGATGTCACTGACCATGTTATGAATGATGCAGTATGTGACATCATCAGCAGTGCATTGCTGGCGCGCGAGTTAGAGTTAGCAGAACCAACTATAACGGAGGAATTTCGATGGTTTTGTACGAGTGAAATGGCCAGCTAACTATAACACCTCTGAAACCTATGGTTTTTCTGTCAATTTCTAAGGTTTTTTAAATGCTAATTTCTAACTTTAACGTCTCTGAAACCTATATTTTTTTAGTGAATATATATATATATTATTTATATATATAGATATATATATGTATTTGGTATATTATTAAACTTGAAAAGTAGTTAGTATATTATAACATCAATTCGAATAATTATTTTAATGAAAATTTTCTAATTATATATGTTTAAATAAAGATACACACATACATATATATATATATATATATGTGTTGTTTTTCAAATATGTATTTATATATATTTTAATATTATTCAAATATATTTATTTTACATTAAACTACTGTTACTTTATAATATATTAACTGGTTATTATATTTAATTATATATATTAAAACTATATATTTTAATTCAATATTAGTGTACAACAACATTATTTTTGGGATATTTTTGTCATTTACATTGTAAGTATAAAATTACAATATTTTTGTGTTCCATAGTTTTGACTTAACATTTATAGACCACGATATTTGTGGTTTCAATATTTTGTCAGCGAACTGTTTGAAGTGTTGCAGAAATACTTTACAAATCACCTCTGAATTAAGCCTGACTGCTCTGTGTCCAGTAACATGAGGGATGAGCACAGATTAATTTAGAGTATGCTTGTTACTTCAGTGTGAGAAGAATTAGGGTTGCTGCTTGAGAAAGATTTCACCCCCTCAATTTCTTATACAAGTGTGTAGCGGGGAGGATTTGAACTTGTGTTTGTGCAGTGGCAAACAGTAATTTTGTATTACACCTCTACCCCCACATAAATAATTTAAGACCAATTCGAGATTTTTTAACATTCTTCTCGATAGGCTACTTTTGTTTTTCCAAATCTACCCCTTTTGCTACCTGAGTGTATGTGACTATTCCTGCAGTGATGGAGCTTTGGAAAGTTGCACAGAGGCTGAAATCAATCGGTTCTGCCAGGAAAGGGGGTACCCTGCCAAGAAGGGTGCCAAGAAGTTGAATTGGCAGAAAGCTCTGAGGGCCTCTGGGGGGACCTTCACCAGTCACTGACAACCACAGTGGAACAAAAGAAAGAGGATGATCTGGATGAGCAAGATTAGGACTTGGATATCAGCCCTAAAAAGCAGCCTTCAGTGAAGGAAGATTCTTCTAAAGGGGTCCTCACTGACAGAGCAGGAAGCAGTGTCTCCTCACATGGCCTGCACCCAGAGGAGCTGGTGGACAGGAAGGTACAGAGGTGGTTTCAGCTGAAGATGGCCAAGCTAAAAATGGAGAAAGAACTGGCACTTGTGGAAAATAAACTTGCTTTGGAGCTTCAGCTCAAGAAAGAAGCCTTGGAGAGCTGGAATTGAAGGCAAAACAGGCAGATTCCAGCAGTGGTAGCAGCATAAACTGAGGGACCTATTATAATGTAGTCAAAAAGCCTTAATGTAGTCAGAAATGCCTTCTGACTGACATTATAGGTTTCACTTTTGACAGATGTATTACAATCAAGGCGGACTGAAGTGAAACCGGGCGGTCATTGCGGCTGACTTCTGACGCGCTCAAGGAGCCCGTCTGCCAGTTGGAATTGACATGTAGTCCCTTCAAGACAGTGTTTCTGCAATCGAGATTATGATATTGGTTTCCACAAGCTTTCCATGTCGGGCTTTCTGACATGGAAAGCCTGTCAGAAAGCCACTTTGGGGCCCCCTAGCAGGGCCACCTTCTCCCTGCAGCCTGTGGTTGAGGGCCGTCCTGTTACTCACTGCACTGTGGGGGTGTCTGCCACGTGGTGCAGGGATTAACAGAAACTCCCATTTCTTTATGGGAGCTTGTGCTGCGGCCAGTTTACAACACATGCTCAATATTTGTTTTACAGAGCAGCAACAGCACCTGGTGTACAGCAAGCTGACTGACACCAGGAAGCTTATTGAGAAGGCAGACCTCTGGGTCAGTACCAGAGTGTCTAAAAGGCATCTGTGTGGGACTCCCAAAAGGGTAGTCAGGGGTCCCACTAGAAAAAAGAGGGGTGAGAAAAGCTTAAAAGTAAGGAGTTCTCAAAAGGCCCCCAAACAATTCCCAAGAGAAAGCGGACACCAGTCCCATTATGAACCAAAAAGAAGGGATTCTTTGACAAACAGACAATTAGGTTTGTCCCCCAAGGCACTCCAAGGGAGACACCAAATGTCAAAGAGGTCACAGCCTCCCACCGGTGGGCAGACACCTGGGTTGGCAAGTGTAGCACTTGGGGAGGAGGTGATTCCCGCTAGCTTTGGTGAGCAGACAGATGTGACCCTAATTTTCCTGGGGGTAAGTACAGGCAATAGGTAGGCCTGGGCAGCAAATTCCGTTCCGCTGGCGGAATTTGCAGAATTTGTCAAATTTTGCGTTCTGCGGAGATAGCAAAATTGCCCAAAATTCTGCGTTCCGCGACTTCGCGTAATTTTTTGCATGTTCGCGTTCTCAAATGCGTGTTCGCGAGATATTTCCCCCGAGCATGCAAACAGCGATTACGAACAGTAAAAAAGCAATTCTGTTGTTCGCGGAATTTCTGCGTGTTCACGGAGATTTTATACTGTTTCGCTGTGATTTACGTAACATGATTATGCAAATTCTGCCCACCTCTAGCATTAGGTCACCATCAATGGGCAATGAGTAGAGGATCTGAGAAACACTGGAGCCAGAATGCCTTCTGTAAGGTGTCAGCTTGTGTTTTCAGAGCAGGTCCTCCCTAACATGTTCTCAAAAGTAGCTGTGAGCCCTGTCATGCCTGTACATTGTCTGTTGGGCAGTGACCTGGGGCATACTATCTGGAAGAAGGTAGAGCTCAGATCACACTTGGAGATGTTGGGATTTCCTGAATGGGTCTGTATTTCCACATAATCTATGGCTGCCTAGAAAGGGAGTTTAGGATGTGTGGGGCCTGCAACAATGGCCTAGGTAGCTGGCAAGAGGAGAGGGAGCACAGTGCATGGTAAATCAGCCCCTGAAGTTCCCACGGTTCAGGTTGACGTGGTTCCTGGGAGGATGCCCTTGAGCCTACCAGGGAGGACATTGCCACCCTGGGTGACCTTCCTGAGTTTGCTGAATAACAAGTTGATGGTGGGCTTAACCAGGAGGAGCTCAGCAAGGCCCAGAATCAGTGCCCACTGTAGAGGGCTTGAGTCAGCAAGCTGAGTCCCAGGTAGCAGGTAAATGCTATGAAGACCACCTTATCTATTGGGAGAATGATCTCTTATACATTGAGCCTTAGGTTCATGGACCTGGAGCAGCCCACATGCTGGTGGTCCCCATTGTAGCAGGACCTTCCTACTCAATTTGGCTCATGACATTACCCTGGCAGGACGTCTTGGGAAAGACGAGACCTTCGCCAGGCTTGCTGCTTCCTTCTATTGGCCCTAGATGAAGACAGCCTTAGATGAATTATGCAGGCCAGTGGAAATTCAGGAAAAACGTTTGTGTCTCCCCGACCCAATTACCTGCCTTTGGCAGCCACTATGAAAGGTTGGGTTTTGACACTGTTAAACCCTTGGACAGCTTTAGTCAACAGGTTCACCAACACACGCCAATCGCTTCCCAGAGGCCATCCCTCTGAGGTTGGTTACTGCTTCTGCATTGGCCAGGGCCCTGATGGGAAATATTAACTGTGCGGGATCCCCCAAACAGGTACTGTCTGACAGAGGGACTAACTTCATGTCAGTGTACACGAAGCGATGTGGGATGAGTCTGGAGTAACTTATAAGTTCTCCACACCCTATCACTCTCAAACCCACGGTCTTGTAGAGTGACGGAACAAGACCCTAAAGGGAATGATGATGGGGCTCCATGACCCCATGAGGCGTAAGTGGTATGTTTTTCTGCCATCCCTTCTTTTTGCCTACAGGAAGTTGCCACCGAAGGGCTTTGGGTTTAGCACCTTTGAACTTCTCTATAGCCTCCCTGTTAGTGGACCTCTTAGCCTTGTGAGAGAGGAGTGGAAGCAAGCTCCCATGAAACCCCCCTATGGTTGTAGTCAGCTCCAAGCTGGCTCTCCGCAACCAGATGCATTACTTCTGGAAGAAGATAAAAAGCAATCTTGTGGCAACTTGAAAAGTTATGAAGCTCTGGTATAATCAGTAGACCAGTCTGATCATATTTGTTTGGGCTGAGGACAGCGCCCCAAGGCTTTATTGTTGGGTGCCCCTGGCTCACCCAGGGCACCCACAATGTCTACTTAATTGGTCCTGCAGTGGAGCACCAAGGTCCCCATGCCCCCAGATAGCTCCCCAGTCAGCATCATACTGTGTGCTGGCAGGAGCTGACTCCATTATTTTGCTCCTGTCCGGATGGGAGCAGCTTTCTTCACTGGTTCGACAGGGCAGGAGCAAAGTGGTGTTCCCTGTCCATGAGAATGCAGGCAGAGAATAGATTTCTATTCCCTGCCCGCAGACTCGGGTAGGGAATTGCACTGTCCCAGGGCATGAGGTGCGCTGAACACTGCAATGGAGCTCTATGGGATGTGGTCTAATCTTCAGGGAAGGGGGTCCCATGCATCCCTACTCCCCAAAAAACATAGACGGGCCCTGGGTGATGGGGCCTCCTGGGTCTCTTTAAGGCTGCGTGCCCTCTCCAAATTTGATAAATAACAGCCCTAGGGAATGGGTCCCCAAGGCCTCCTTAAGTTTAAGGGAGAGGGCTGCATGTACCTCTCCCCCATCATAGAAATACCAGCTTGGAAGATGGGGTCCCGGGGCCTTATGTAGGCTAGGAAAAGGAGGCCTAACCTTTCCTTCATGAAACCCAACAATGCACTGCCCTCTGGCCCACCCAGCAAAGGCATTTATGAAATTGCAGGGAAACTGCTGTATTTTTTGTTTGCCGCAGATCTGAGGATCCTACACGGATCTGAGGCACCCCCCCCCAAAAAAATGCCACTCTTGGCATCCAAGAGGTTTATTATGGCATTCCCCACTAGGCGGGGGGAGGGATTCCCTAACCTGCCACCCATATGCTTGTTTATTTTTTTTAGACTACAGGGAACTGAGTCACCTAGTCCTAAGATGGCTGCTGCCACATCTTTGTTGATATGGTGGCAGCCAATCAGATCTTATATCAAGATGTATTGGTTCCGCTGATCCTCTGTGGAGTCAAATGTACCAAGTTTTTGAACTTTCATTTTTTTTAAACTACTGAACAGACTTCCAAACAAAAAGCACAGTTTCTGAACCACTATCTAGCTTTCTGCAAACGCTGGTGTACATTCCATTCTGCAGCTTTTGCGGTATCACTGTTCAATTTTCCTATGTAAAAATGAATGGAGAAAATGTCTTTTGGGACAACCTCTTTTTCTCAACTGCCGCTTGACATGTCACCCCAAAACTTTTCAGTAAGGAGCTGGGGTGGATAAGACTTTGTTTTTGAAAGTTCTGTGAGAATATCTCAAATGGCAGCAAATGTATAAGCAAACCAAAAGATGCTTTTCAAATGGAAACTGTGTCCTAACTATCTGTAAAGGACCGCCTGCAGGCTCATCATGGTCCTTGAAGTTGGAAGTGCTCGTTCTTACCCTGTGCTTGACTGAAAGATTTCCTGTTAAGTGGTCATTCATAGATTTTATTGTGCTGTTACTACTTATTTTCTTTTGGGTACGTTTCTAGGCGGTGTTGGAAGCCAGCACTTTATTGAAGTTTGGTACAATTACTTAACCACTAATAGAATTGACTTTGTGTGGGAAGGGCCTACAAAACATGGTGGATGTGTTTTTTTCATCTGAGTCTATTACATCAGTAATTGGACACTGCTTTAGTCTTGAAAAAGTCCTGTGGACGGAAAGTGTGACGGCTGCTTCCATGGAAAAGTTATGCATACATTGTAAAGAATTTGGTTGGTAATAAACAGAAGAAATTTAAATTACCTACCAACACATTTGACTCTCTTACCAAGGATTCCTGATTAACATAATGTTAGATTTGGGGGTTTCTAGTTGGCACAGGTAGGTTCCTTCACAAGTTGAAAGTAAAGCACACAAAGTTCTTTCTCCTTTCTTTGGCAGTCAGGCAACCACTGCAGGCCAATCCCCCAAGCAGCACTTCAGCTCAAGGATAGTCTCTCCTCAGTTTCTTCAGGTTCCTCTCTTCAGCAAAAGATTCTTCTTGTAGTCCAAAGTGATCTAATTTCTTGGGATCAGGGTCCCAATATTTATACCCCCAAATCCTTTGTTCTCTGAGGGGAGAGGGGCCTTTGCCCAGTCCAAACCAGTTCTGAAGCACTTTGTTTACCAGACTTCTCCTTTCCTTTCACAGTGCAGGGCAGGCACATCAGACGCCCCACAGGAGGTGGAGCCAGCATTGTGGAAGGCATGTACAGTCCTGGAGCACTTTGTTTACAGGACTCCTTCTCTTCTTTCAGTGTGCAGGGCAGAGACATCAGCCGCTCCCCAGGGGGTGGAGCCAGCATTGTGGAAGGCAGGCACAGCCCTATTAAAGGTCCAGGTGCAACTCCTCCCTCCCATCTAGATGCAGATCTCTCTATTCACCATTGGGTTAACTCACTCTGTCTCTTGGAATCCTCCAGCCCTGTCACTCACAAAACCAGACAAGGGAATACACAAACTAGCAGAAGCAGGCTTGAAAGGTTAGGCAAGCTTATGCCTACTTTCTAAAAGTGGTATTTGCAAACACAGAATGTTAAAACCAACTTCACTAAAAGATGTATTTCATCATTCTGAGTTCAGGCATACTAAACTCAAATTTCTACCATGTTCTCTGAGACAGTTAGGATTATAAACATGTAATAATTTAACAGCCCATTCTGGCCTATAGAGAACAGGTAGCCTTGCAATATTGAACAACGAAAATGGCTGTAATTCACTATTAGGATATGCCAAACACATCAGGGCTTGTCCTACCTTATGCTTACAATGCACCCTGCCCTTGGGCCTACCATAGAGGTGACTGATATGAAGAAACGAGAAGGTTTAGGGACTGGCAAGTGGGTGCAATTGCCCAGTCAACATGACAGTACCAGTCTGCACGCAGGATCTGCAATGGCAGACCTTGGACACATTCTACAAGGCTGCTTCTGTGGGTGGCATTTGGATTTACACGCCCTGGGCACACTCAGTGCATTAGACTAGGGTCTGACCAGTAAATCAAATAGCCAAACATGGAACCATTGATTAATACATCAATTTACAATAGGGAGCATCTGCACTGTGGCACTGGATAGCAGTGGCACAGTGCCCAAAGCAACAATACATGGAGCAACAGCAAAAATGGAAGGGAGACCCACGCCAATTGTGCCAGGTTTAACACATAAGAAACTGTGCTTCGGTGTAAGGTTGCCTACATTCAGGCAGCAATGACAAGTCTGGGACTTGTTTTAAAGGGCTAAGTGAGCGCCACAAAATGTGATGCAGACCCACTAGTAGAATTTAATTTACAGACCCTGGGTATCTGGCATACCACATTATGAAGGACTTTTAAGAAAAATGAATTTACCAATCAATTGTTAGCCAATTTTACCATATTTAGGGGAGTTAGCACAAGCACTTTAGCACTGGTTAGCAGTTGTAAAGTGCACAGAGTCCTGAGGTCATCAAAAACAAATTCAGCAAAATAGGAGTGTTGAAGGCAAAAGGTGTGGGGTGAACCTGCCGTAAGGATCACGTCCAGCACTCTCATTTTGGTTTAAATGAGCACCTCCATAAAATAACTTTCTCGTTCAGCTGGGCAGGTATGTTTTCACCTTTTGTCTACATCACTCACTATCTTCTACTGAGCAAATTCCCAGGACCTAATTTGTGTGACTTAATCTGGTAGTACTCCTAGTTTAGCTAATGCAGATGTAAGTCAGGAGTACTCTTGACATGCATGTGCACACCACGAGTACTACAGGAAAAAGTCCCACCTACTCAGCAAAATATTTATGAATTGGACAGTATGTTTCTTGTCTTGTTTGTCTTGGTGATGAGGATAGATATATGTGACCTTCTTTCCTTGTTTTGGCAATATGTTATTCTAGTAATCTTAATGTATTTAATTTATTGACAAATGACAACATACAACAATCACTCTAACAACAATGAAGACATACACATGTTGGGTCCAATTCACTAATAGTCTGCAGTGACTTGCTCTTGTAACATTCCTGCCTTAATCCAGCAGCAAACCAGGAGTACTACAAGTGTACATTACACCTACTCAAAGCGAAACATTTATGAATGAGGCAAATATTATTCTGCTAAATATAAAGAAGGTCAGGGAATGTAATTTGGAAGCAAATCCTAGTTGAGCCAAGACATTTAATCTTTGTCTGTCGCTTTATTGCTCTGAACAGTGCACTATACAAAAAGCTCAACGTTTTTTGACATTCAATCCCAGAGAAAGGGTTAACATTGTTAGAATGGTATGAAAGGACGGTTTGAATCAAAATATAGCTCTTGGAATCTGAACAGTTACAATCAATGTTTCTGTTACTAACCTGTTAATGTCTATTTATAGCATATCAGTTAAAGCTGAATGAAACTATGGTAACAGAATTTGTCGCTAAAAATTGTTTTTTATCATGTCACTAGGACACAACAATGTTCATGCTTCTAGTTCTTTCTAAAGAAGATGCAGGTGGATAAAACAACAGAGAAGAGTTTGAGTAAAAGAAGCAGGAATAAAATACTTAAAGGTGATGAGTGCTAGCAGAGAAGCTGATAGCGCATAGGACAGAAGAGCCTTTAAAGATGACAGTCTCAGCTAACACTATCATTATCTTCCTTGTTCCACTAAAGTGCCAACATGTAAACTCTGCAAATGACTAGACAACTGCAATTGCTTATACACTTACGCTTCAGACAGCATGATGAGGTAGCTACATAGACTACTGAGGAGGCAAGTCTGCTGCTAGGCATCCAAAAGAAAAAAATATTACCTACACTCTAATGCCCTTACACCTACTGACCACAAGGCAACATATTACTTTTGAAGAGACTTGTTTGAAAAATAAATTATGAGCAAGATCCAATTTGTTTAAAAATTTCACATTTATTCTAGTATCTGTAAATATTAAGTGGAGCCCCAATGGAAATAACTATTTTTTTACATGGGACTTGGAAAATCATTGCATTAGTAATGCTTTTCACTGAAGGTGTTGAGCTTTGGGTTCAGCAATACTGATGAGTCCATTTTCTTCACTACTTGTCACATGGCCCAGAGAATATGTGTTATAAAAACAAATGAGTTACAGCATATTAAACAATATATTAAAAAGAAGAGCAAGCCCAAACCTTCTAAGAAGTGGCCAGGTTATGCGTAAAAACGATGTTAATTTGTGGCCTCTCACCAATACTTCCAATATGAGACGACCTGAAATGCAAACCTAAAATCAAAATTGTGTGAAGATGATGGAATCAGTAAAAAACAAGGACCACCACTAAAGAGAAAGGAAAGTTTGTAGGTATTGTATGCAATGGTCTAAAAGTGAGCTGCTACCAAAATACCTTCAATCCTGGTTTGGGGAATGTTGCAAGATTCTGCGTCAAAATGCGTCATGCAGCTGAAGCGATGTGCAAGTTACGAGATGCGGCAAGGCTGCTGTGGGATGTCCTGCTACATTGTCGTCGAAGATCCCGTCAACGAGGGTTTGCCGTGTGAGGTTCAAAGTCGGGTATGCCAGTTCTGAGGAGCTGCGACTCTGAGATGCGGAGTCCGGCATCGTTATCGAAGATGCCGTTGAAGAGAGATGAGAGTGCCTGTGCTGAGGGTACATCATGTAGCAGCGGTTCTGAACATTATGCAGGCTGCTGCGGCAATGCGAGACTTTGCAACAGGTCCAATCCACACAGTGGCAGAGATGCGTTGGATCAGATGGAGATTGAGAAACAGAGGCTGGAAAAACACCATAGGCCCACTTCCAAGGATGGCACTACTTGGAAGGGTAGACTCGCAGATGGCAGAGTCCAGGTGCGGGGCTGTGGGAGCCTGCTTTCCGTGAGGCTCAAGTCAAGAGGCCAGCCAACTAGCCCTTGGAGTCACTCTGAGAATCTGGGTTCCAGAGATGTAGATCCAGTCCTTCTCACTTAGGCAAGAGGGCAGCAGTCAGCACAGCAAAGCAAGAGTACAGCAGAGTGCTGTAACACAGAGTAGCAGTCCTTCCGCAGCAAAGCAGTCCTTCTTCCTGGCAGAGTATTCTCCAGGTCCTGAAGGGTGCTGAAGTGGTGGTGTCTGAGGTCCAGATTTTATACCCAGTTGTGCCTTTGAAGTTGGGGAGGATCTAGATGTTTGCCTTTGAAGTCCCAGGCATTATGCCTTCCCCGTCATGACTCCATACTAACTGCAGGGGGTATGCAGACCTTTGTGTGAAGGCAGGACACACCTAAGCTCTCTACTGTGCTCTGCTGTCTAGGATGATTACATGAAGCCTGCACGTCAACAGAGACAGGCTACAGGCACTAAATGGCTAAGGCAGGAAAATGCAGACTTTTTAAAAATGGCATTTTCAAAACTGTAATTTAAAATCGGACTTCACTATAAGTAGGATTTTAAATTCGGATTCCAGAGACAACAAGCATGAACTGGTTACCTATTCACATTTGGAAATTGCACTATAGAATGTATTAAGGTGACTACAATGAGAGGCATGCCTTGTAGCAGTAGAACCTAAATGTAAGGGTTTTTTACTACTAGGATAGAAACAACTTAAAAAGCATATGTCTTACATTTCAAATAAAGTGCACCCAGCCATCTGGGCTGACCAAGGCCTTCCCTAGGGGTCACTTGTATGTATTAAAAGTGAAGGTTTGAGCCAGGCAAAAAAAGTGTATTTTGCCAGGTCGAAATGGCACTTTAAACTGCACACAGAAGCTGCAAAGGCAGGCCTGAGATATCTATAAAGGGCTACTTGAGTAGGTGGCACAAGTTTATTAAGTCAAGTTCATTTTATTTTTATGATTTTGGAACTCAAAAGAGATCCACATAAAAAGAAAAAAAAAGATGAAGCATACATTCTCAAACAGTAAAATATGATTTGCAAATGCACTGAATATTATAAAACATCAGATAAAATCAATATTAATAATCATGACATCCATATAAAGTGGTGGGGCGTGGTCTGTACGCCGATCGGGATGGCGGCGTGAGCCTGTAGCTCCGCGCCTGATCCCGCAAACATCCTGGAAACCCCTGCCTCCGAGCTGTTCTGAAGCTCGGAAATCCAGCCCAAGCCACCGGATACCTGGGGCGGCACAACCGTGGGTTAACAGCCAAGCGGCGGCGGAGACGAACCCGGCAATCGGAGCCTTGGGGAGCGGCGCAGAAATCCTAAGATGGCGGCCGCCCGGACCTGAGACAGAGGACCGGCGGAGAGACGCAGAGAAAAGCTGAGGAGCAACGGGGGTGGAGGCCAGAGGAACCACAGGGGTAAATGCCCTGTCGGATTTGGTGCTAGCGGCAGCAGGGAACGTTGGTCGCCGACTCGGAGCTAGAGATCCAGGGGGCCCCCCCCCATCACCGACACAGGCGGCCATTTGCTGGAAGACCCTGACCCACGGCACCGCCCGGAGACCCCGCAGTTGTGGAGGCGCTGACGGCACCGGACCTCCGGTGGGTAAGGAGGTGCGGCGCTTCAGAAGGACAACCGCTGGCGGCGCGCTGCAGCCCGGGTGGGGGTTAGCCCGACGACAGGAGCAGGGCTCTGGGAAATTCACGGCTGGTGAGGCGGAGGCCGAAGGATAGCCCCGCGAACACACCCTGGGGGCGCGAAGAGACACACGAGCAACAGCTATTGTTGGGTGCAGCCAGCGGAGGTTGACGAAGACGAGTACAGAACTAAGACACCCCAGAAGCGGGCTTGATCGGATCAGCGGTCGCCCGGAAGGATCCCTGTTTACTTGTCTAACGACACCTGCCCGGTGCTCCCGTGATACAGACTGAGTCACTCTCTACACCTATCACTGTTGAGGCCTGTTGTGTGGAGACAGGGTTGGGAGGGAGCGAACACGACATTGCATGAAGGGCCCCTGGACCACGAGGAGATTGAGGTGGGCGCTGGCGACTGTGATGACCACTGAGCGGCCATTCTGAGTGCAGACGAGGTTTCTTGAGCGGCGGTCGAGCCGCTTTCTGGCAATAGCAGTCGGACACCGGAACCACTGAGTGAGGGGAAAACCCGGGGGGCACTACGATTGATCGAAGGGGACTGGGCTGACCCGCCTACGGGAAACATCCCCTGCCACAGTATCCGTGGAAGTGCCGATGGCCACTACCAATAGTGCCTTGAGCGCAAACAAGGGACAAGACCAGTCAGACATGCAGGGCGCGGAAGGCGGACCTGGTGCAGTCTCGGAGGCGTCGGCGCAAGAACTCAGATTGACTGCAAGGCTGGACAGCATATTGGACGCGATCACTGCGACCAAGGAGTCACTACATCAGGACATAGCGCAGGTAGCCATGGGGCTGGGCCTCCTGAGGGCAGATCATGCGAAACTTTCGGACAGAGTAAAGAGCAATAAGCAACTGCTCCAGGAACTAAAACCGTCAGTGGTCACTGCCGAACATAAAATATCTGACATCCTTGCCCGGCTGGCTACGCTGGAAAAACGCGCCGAAGACTCCGAAGGCCGTAATAGGAGGAATAACGTGCGGGTGGTTGGCCTGCCGGAAAAAGTTGAGGGGGATGATGCTGTGGCCTACATGGAAACCTGGTTCAAGATGGTCATGGCTCCGGAAGGCCTCTCCCCGTTCTTCTCCCTGTAGCGGGCGCACAGGGTCCCGGCCCGCCCTCCACTGCAGGGCCGCCCCCCTAGGCCGAAGGTGGTCAGACTTCTGCACTTCAAGGACGGAGACTTCTTGATACAAAGGGCGAGATCGTGAGCCCTTTCAAAGTGGACAACAGCCCGGTCACGATTTTCCCGGACTATACACAAGAAGTTCAAAAGAACAGGGCGTCCTTTTTGACGGTGAAGAAGGAACTGAGGGACGAAGGTATACAATACTCCCTACTCTTTCCAGCCAAACTGCGGGTGATCATGGACGGAACGACCCAGTTCTTCCAAACCCCGGATGAGGTGTGGTCCTGGCTTGAGCTGTACCGTGCTGGCACTGACCGCCAGAGTAGGGGAGACAAAGAGAGACAGAAACCGATCCAGGCCCGAAAGTCGCAGAGGATCCGTAATCGGAAAAAACTTAGGAAAGCATTGCGCCCCGATCAGATGGCAGCGGACAGGAAAGGGGCACTGGTTGCGACAGCGGTCATAACGGGATCGCAGCAGGAGAGGACGTCGGTAGCATCGGAGACTGAAGTGGAGAGCAGGAAATCTGGTGACGAGCTGTCGGAGACGGATAGCTTGGTGGGTCTGAAGGTCACCCCGCAGACGGCAGATGGATTGTTCAACGAATGATGATCAGGGACAAGGACCCGCTAGCAGCTCCTGTTGGAGCGGACTACCCCTGGTGGCTGGCTGGATGCAGGTACTCTGTTATTGTTATACCGGGATCAAGGCTTGGGGCGCGGGCTTGGCTTGCCCCGGATCGGCCCTGACCTACCCTTCGTAGCCCTTAAGGCTCACTGTGGTGGCGACCACAGTATAGAGGATTGTGTGTGATGTTACAAGTTTGGATGGGCACTGATGCAGCGTTATTGGGTCCTATTCTGGGGAGTGGGGTTGGGGAAGTTGTTTGGGGCGTTCTACATGGGGGGGCTTGGTGCTATGGTGTGGGTGTCCTACTGGTACGGCTGACATGGAGGAATGATGGCGGTAGTGGGGACGTTACCTGATTTAAAATGCCTTACATGGAATGTCCGCAGGCTCAGAACCATGGCCCGGCGCAGCAAGGTGCACGCTTACCTGGTGAGGCGGGGTGTTCAAATAGCACTATTGCAGGAGACTCATCTGACCAAGCAGGAGTGCGCAGCACTGCAGAGGATGTGGCGCGGCCAAGTGTTTGGTACGACGTATTCAGCATTTGCCAGAGGAGCGCTTGTATGGGTGAGAGCGGGGGTCCCGTTTCAGGCCACGAATCAGCTGGTAGACCCTGAGGGTAGGTTTGTGGTAGTAGGAGGAAGGCTGTATGGCCGGGAGGTGGCTCTGGGCAGCGTGTATGGACCCAATGTGGACCAGGCTCGTTTTTTTGACAGTCTCACAGGGTCGCTAGCCCACTTCCTGGCAGGTCCCATCATTCTGGGTGGGGACTTTAACTCGATCACTGACGTACTGCGGGATAGATCCCATCCAACACTCCTGGACTCCCCAGTACGTAGATTAGCCACACACAGGAGGGACTGGCAGGAGAGATGGGGCCTGGTAGACGCATGGAGGGAGCAGCATCCTGAGGTCAGGGACTATTCTTTCTTCTCGACATTACACGCACTACATGTTAGGATAGACTCTATACTGTGTAGTGGACCCCTGGCTGCAATGGTGACGCATACGGAATACCTTGCCAGGACCATTTCAGACCACAATCCCTTACTGATGACGATACACTGGCAGCGGGCGAGGTCTGTGATCCCGACCTGGAGGCTAAGTCTAGACACATTAGAGGACTCGGTGTTCAGTGACACGGTCCAAAAGGGCATTGAGCACTATTATGATGTGAATGAGGGCTCGGCAACCACGAGATCGATTGAGTGGGATGCGATGAAAGTGGTGGTGAGAGGTATCTGTATGGGTAGTTTCATGAATGCGAGGACGACTGTGCTGGCGGACCTGGAGAAGGCAGAGGGTGTGCTTCGAGGCCTGGAACAACGTAGACCTGAACGGCCAGATCTGCAGGGCCAGTTGCTGGAGGCGAGGGAAGTGGTGGCGACACACACGGAGAGGTTGAGGTGTTATGATTACAAGCTATACCTCACCAAGGAACATGAGGAAAGGGATAAAGTGGGCAAGCTGCTGGCGAGACTCGCTAACCCGGAATCTAGGGGCTGTCCGATAATGAGCATTAAGATGGACTCGGGCGAAGTGGTCTACTCGCAGACAGCTGTTTTGAAACGCTTTCAGTCGTATTACACGACCTTGTATGAGAGCCGGCTGGAAGCGGACGCAGCAGCGATAGACGGCTTTTTGGACACTGTTCAGCTCCCGGTGATAGATGACGACACAGCCAAAGACCTGGGTGGCCCGATAACCCTGTCGGAGATTCGGGTGGCCATAAAGCAGATGGCTAAAAACAAAACGCCGGGGGTAGATGGTTTACCAATTGAATTCTACGTGAAATATGTTGATATCCTGGCACCAAGGCTCTTCGTGGTGTATTCCGAAGCCCTGACCTTGGGATGCCTTCCCCGGTCGATGAGGGAGGCCTTGGTGGTACCGCTATTGAAACCGGGAAGAGAAGCCTTGGATGTAGCGTTGTATAGACCTTTGTCTATGCTGACGGTAGACTACAAGATCTTAAGCCGTATCCTGGCCACTAGATTATTGCCGCACATGACCTCGTTGGTTCACGATGACCAGGCTGGGTTCATCCCCACTAGAAACACAGCCACTAATATCCGTCGCCTGATTCGCATTTTGGACAGTGCCCGAGACCTAGACGTCCAATCGGCGGTACTGTCGGTGGACGTAGAGAAGGCCTTTGATAGCCTGGAGTGGCAGTACCTGGATAGGGTGTTGGAGAAGTTTGGCCTGGGTGACGGCTTTGGCCGTTGGACGAGTGTGCTCTACTCAGCTGCCACCGCGAGAGTGCGACTAGGGTCTGTTATATCACCCGACTACCCGGTAGGCAGGGGGACGAGACAGGGTGGTTCGCTGTCCCCCCTCCTGTTTGCCTTGGCGATGGAGCCATTGGCCGCACAGGCGAGAACAGGAGAGTGCTACAGGGGAGTCTGGAATGGGGGGGAGAATCATCACATCTCGCTATATGCAGATGACCTGTTGCTCTACCTGGAGGATACGGAACGGGCTCTGGGGGGGGCAGTGGAGATGCTGTCTCGCTTTGGGAGGTTATCAGGTCTCAGGGTGAATTGGACTAAAACGTGCGTCTTCCCGCTGAAGGCAGATGTGTCATATCCTCCTCTTGCGGTGGAGATGACCTGGGAGGACAAGTGCTTTACTTACTTAGGAGTCCGTGTTTACCACGAGGCCGCGAACCTGCTGGAGGGAAACATAGGGCGCTGCATACGGGCACTACGGGGATGCATGTCTTTCTGGGCCTCCCTCCCTCTGTCGGTGCAGGGCCGGGTGGCACTGTTGAAGATGGTAGCTCTGCCCAGACTACTTTACTATTTTCGAACTCTGCCGATATGGATCCCCCAGCGGATCTTCAAAGACCTGAGATCAATGATTGTTGCTTTCCTCTGGGGTCACGGCAGGCGAAGAGTAGCCCTGCAAACGCTGATCAGACCTAAACTGGAAGGTGGAATGGCGGTTCCTGATTTTGAACTGTATTATTTAGCGGCCCAATTGCAGATCCTGACACATAGCGAGAGAATTCAGTGGCCCGGACCATAGGCGCGGAAGGGGCATTCAGAGGCACGTCTTACCTTATATAGTCATGCAGCAGAAGTTAGGGCAGAGAGATCTTACCATCGAAGAAAACACCCTTCGGCTGTGTTGGCGCAGGAGCCTGACAAGGGCCAAAGCCGCGCGACCGTATGCCCCGGAGATCCCTATCGGGATGGTGACAGCGCTACCGCATGGAGGCGATTGGTCCCCACTGTCGGACTGGGAAGAGCTGGGCCTGCAGATGGTGGGAGACCTATATGTGGATGGGACGCTAGCCCCCTTTAGGGTACTGCAGGATCAGTTTGGTCTTCCGGATGGGTGCTACCTCTTGCATGCCGCTATAACTGCGGCGATTCAAAAACACTGGAAGACAGGACTAACCGAGCCGGACACGACAGCGGCCTGTCAGTATGTGGTGATGACTGCAGGTACAATCAAGGCTGTGACTTGTATTCACTCGCGAATGCTGAATGAGGGCCTCGAACCACTCACAGTGCTGAAAGGTAAATGGGAGGAGAGCATAGGTAAACCCATACCGGACACGGTCTAGGGGCACATCTTGAAACGTACGTGGAAAGGCTGCAGGAATGCCCGCTTCCAACAAGTGCATTTTTTCATACTGCATAGGGCCTATTTGATGCCAGGGAAACTGCGACGGCACTTTCAGGTGCAGGAGGCGGCGTGCCCGAGGTGCTCAGCACCCGAAGTCGAACTGGATCATATGCTATGGGGTTGCCCGAAGTTAGGGACGTATTGGTCTGAAGTGGGCGAGCTCCTGTACGCGGCCACAGACAGAGAAGTGGAGTTTGACATGGCTGCATGTGTGCTGCTCTGGTTCCCCCACACGGCGAAAACAAAAATTACGAACAAGTTTATCGACCTGGGACTCATGCTAGCGCAAAGGGAGATTACCTGGCATTGGAAGTCCAGGGAGGGCCCATCGATCCGGAGGTGGACGAATGAGCTTCTGAAGTGGTCCAGGTGTGAGAGCGTGATCAGGATGCGGCAGGCTACGAGAACCGGTAACGAGAGGGCCCTGGAAATGGCAAGAGCATGGGAAATGATTGTGCAGGCTCTGAGTGACTGTCTGGTAGTGGACGAAGAGGAGGAACAACTGGGGAGTGAGAATCCATGAGGCTAGGGAGACCGAATGCCTGACCCCGATAAGCAACGACCCATTAGGGAGATACTAGGGACATTACCCACACCAGTAGCAGTTGGGAGGGGAGGGTGGTAGGGGAGTTTATGGGACACCGCTATAGAGACAGGACGGCAGTCTGAGATGGGGAGTCCTGCTTGCCCCGTATGGGAGAGGGTTGTCGGGGAGCGCACGAGGGTCGAGGCTGAATGGCGATTGCTAGGCGCTGATGGATGGTTGTCATTGTGGGGCGTCAATACAGACTTGGTAGGGTGGGAGCTGTGGGCCCGGATATCGCCCATACGATACACCTGAAGGACACTGCGGAGGGGAGCGGGTGAGGGAGTTTGGGGGGTGAAAAGCGGATACGTAAACTGTGTTGCTGACCTGCAATACCTTGGAAGCATACCGTGACTATCTGATGGACCCTATTAAAGCGCCGCCCGGCCTCCGGGTTGTGGGCTGAATGGCTGTGTCCTACATTAGGGATGTACAGAGTTTTCAATGCAGGTATGTGACGGTCAGCGGACCTAGATGTTTTGTTTTTTAATTCTACAATAAAAACATATTTCAAAAAAAAAAAATTGACATCCATATAAAGTTTTAATACATATCTAAAAAACACTTTAAAAAGTTCAAAATCCTATGACAAAACATTTCATTTGGTGGTTTATAGATGGCGTCTATTAATGCAGAGGCAGAAAAAATGGATAATTGTAGATAGATTGGCCTCATTCATTTACGTCGATATAGTAGTAGAGCTGGACAGATAAAGAGCACATGGGTAACATCCTGGATGGAATTATTACACAAATTACAGACTAGGGAGGAACCGTACCATTTAGATAATACATTATTTAGTGGAAGAGAACCCTGCCTCAATAATAGCCAAAAATGGCGCACTCCATGGGGGAGGTTCCAAGTAATATAAGATTGTACTTTATTTATCACACAAGAATCAATAGCTGGATGATGCCTCTCTTTAGAATACAGGCTTCCCTGTCCATAGTGAAACTTAATTTCCAGGTGGCCTGTTTCAAAATGGCCTTTAATTGATATGGTGATAAAATAAAAAGTACCGATTTGTCCAATTGAAGCAAGTCAACTGCAATTCTAAAATTTTTAACAATTAATGATTGCTCATTTAAGGTTCCTAATAATTCTTTCCGAATAAAAGATCTTAATGTACCAGGATCACCCTTTACAAGGCTTGTAACCCATCGCACTATCCCTGCAAGACCCTGTACTCAACTACTTTGCAAACCAAATTCCAACCTGAGTACGGCTACAGGACAAGCAGAGTTAACTGAGGCTAGGTTCTGTAAAATTGTACCTTCTGTTATATTTAGAAAGCCCCATTTTCCTGAGTCAAGTAGTTCAATACTATACAACAGGGACGCTGGAATTTTAGCACGAAATACCTCTAATGGGAGTGCAAAGTGTTTTCTTCCTGTGGATCTATATAGGGAAGCTAGACTTTTCCCCTGTGTAATTGCTTTACGGATATTGTTTTCTATATGAGCTTTATCACTTAAATTTCCGCACACCGTTTTTCCCAGGAAGACATATGAATTTACCAATTCCAATTTTTGTCCACCTACAGACCAAACAAAATTCCCATACTTCAACTTTTTCCTTCCATGCATAGACATTACTTTACTTTTAGATACATTTATCTTTAGGTAATGGGCCTCTGCATATTCATGTAATACCTGCAGACGACTATTTAATCCCCTCGGTGTCAGATCTAATATTAATATGTCGTCAGCATAAAGTAAACAGACAATCGATTTTCCCCCCCAGTAATGGGGCGATACCTTCACTTAAAGACAGAGCATAAGGGAGGTCAGATATATACAAGGAGAATAATAGAGGGGCCAATAAGCATCCATGTTTTAAGCCGTTTATTGTAGGGATAGCTTGGGAGAGACCTCTTTCCCCTCCCATCAAGACTCTACACCAAGTATCAGAGCACAGACTAACTCCAGGAGGATGGCCGGCATGCCGAGGTCCGACAGTTTCGCCACAGCAAGAGACGATCTACTTTATCGAATGCTGTGGAGAAGTCTATAAATGCTGTGTACACTTTTCCTCCTCTAACTTTAACATATTTTTCATTTATTACCTATAATGCTGTTAAATTATCCATAGTTCCATGCTTTGACCTAAATCCGGTTTGTTCAAAAGGTAAGATTTTACCCGTGCCCATCCAGTCATTAATTTGCATCAAGAGGCATTTGGCAAACACTTTACCCACAGCATCTAAAAGTGCAATTTGTCGGTAGTTATGTGGAACATCTCGGTCTCCCTTCTTGAAAATGGGGACTAATATACTCCCCTTCCAAGACGGGAGAACCGTTTTATTTACATAGCAGTAACTAAACACCGGGTAAAGGATTGTACTCCACATTGTACTATTTTGTTTCAAAACTGTAATTGGGAGCTCATCCGGGCCCATCCCCCCAGAGGATCGCATCCCCTTGACGGCCAATTCAATATCTTTTTCGGATGGCGATCCATACGATGAGAGGTCTTCATTTAGTCCACTACAATCAATTACAGTTCCATTACTTACATATAGGTTCTGAATATAGCCAACCCATTTATGCTCCTCAATAGCAACTGAAGTGGTCTTGAACTAACTCCACATCCCTCCCCCATGAGAGACCAAAACGTTCTTACTTGACCTTTCAACACTGCTTCTCTCAGTTAGATCCAAATGCTATCTTTCCTCTCTTTTCTCAACTTAACCTTCACCCTAGTCCTCCTCCTCTTTAATAGTGAGATTCTATGATATCTATCAGAGGAGTAGGTCAAGTACTGTTCTCTAATTAATTTATTTATTTCAATAATAAACAGACGTAGAGATCTGGGAATTACTTTAGTATTACTTTTTTGGTTCGACTTCTTTGCAATAGCAATCACCGTATTCATAAAGTCATAAAAACATTTGATTTCTGATCCATTACAGTTAGACAAATTCTCCACAGCGGCCTCTAAAATACTTATCAAACCCCGGATTGCCCTGGTATCCCAATAGCATCTCCCTGATTTCTTACCAAAACCAACAGATTCACTGTTTAGTGACCATGGATCGCTCAGTATTGGATTTCAATTTACAGTGAGAGTTCGTACTTTATGGTCACTGTGGAGAGTATTGGAGACCTTAAGATCTTTCAAAAGAAAGAAGGAGGTACTTCCCACTATCACATAGTCTAGAATGGATTCACTGCTGTTCGATTTACAGGTAAAGTTCGCCGGTGTATCTGAGGGCAGTCTTCCATTTGCTATAATGCCATCAACTTTTATTAATTTATCAAGGAGTAATTTCCCTCTCTTATTCGTCCTAATATTTCGTGGAAAGAGTGCTTGCGGAATCTGCAAGGATTCTTCTTTTTCATTATTTCTGAATATGACCAGATTAAGATTGGAGATTTTACAGTTAAGATCCCCTAACAAAACTATATGAGGGGAGGGTTCTACTTCATTGGCTTTCTTAATGTATATAAAAAACGTCTTCAGGAGTACATCGTGACAGGCGTCCGGTGGAATATAAGCATTTATCAAGATCAATGGTTTACATTTTGCAATGTTATAAGGATTGTTCAATGTTATTGCCAGAAAAAGGTTGCTAGGATCTATGTAATAATCATAATTCCATTTTATCTTATTTTACAGCAGGCATGCCACCCCTCCCCTTGCATGTCCTCTCCTGGATGGAATTCCTATACCATCTAGAGTGAAATAATCCTTACATATTAATTCCTCTGTACACAAAGTCTCTTGAAGACAAATCACGTTTGCATCTAATGTATATAAATATTGTAATTTCTCCCTACTATTCTTTATTCCTGCAGAATTCCACGATATTATTTTTAATTCATTGCTAAAAGAATGGTTGCTGGGGAAGATTAATATTGGATCTGCTCGATAGGACACCAGGTAGCCAGTTCCATTGTAGGCTCTAATCTTTGGAGTACCATTGAGAGGAAAGAGGGATAGAGTCTTTAAATTTCACTTGTGTATCATTTTTTGTAATACAGATTTTTAATTACTCTGTCTCATATGGGCGATCTCTACTGCCTGAATCTACACGAGTTAACAAAGGCTTGTTATCAAGGACTCTATTTTGGGGTTTCTCTAAAAAAGGGATGACATCAATCCCCCTACTTTGTAGGCCTTCTGACCATTGTAATATAAGATTTGCGATAATTTTGGAATTAAACCTTACCCTCGTTGTATAGCCAACTTCTGTTTTGAAGATGGAGACTGAACTTATATCACTACTTTGAATAAGTTTCAAACTTTCAATCTCCAAAAGACATTTGAGCAGCGAAGACCTATTTAATATTAGATCCGTATCAAACAGAGGCATGAAATCTAACTGGAGTGTGTCTATACTTTCCCTGACACGTTCAACATCAGGCATCTCGGATTCTCCTTTAATTTGTACCATATCAGAGAAAGGGATAGCCAAGGGATTGAGTGCTGAAGAAAATAGGCTAGCAGGCCCCTGCTGCACCGCAATTTTAACGGATGGAAACCACTCTATTACCGTATTATTGGAAACTGGTATGGGGTATGCAGTATTCAGGGGGGGAGCTTTGTAAACCATCATTGGCCCTATTGCTAGATCTTTGAGCTCCAGAGTCACATGATCAGCTTCGTCTTTCGGATTCATATCTTGTGATACATTGTGCATCGTCCCATGGGAAAAATCCTTTCCATCTGAGGCCTCTAAGTTTTCTTTAAAGCACATTTTTCTTTGCTTCTTTTTTGAGAATCTTCATATTGGTTTCATCTTTTTCCCTCTATTCTTTTTATTTTTCCCATTTTTCACCTTTTTTTCCAAACCTGAAGCTTCCAGAGCACCCTCTTTCTCATCATTTAACTGAGTTTTAAAAATAGGAAATAGCTTCTTATCTATCCTTTTTACTGAGTCCACCGGGTCTTTTACTTCTTGAGCTAACTCATGATCATATTCAACCTGTATAACTTTTGATGAAGATTCGAGGGTCTTCTCTATCTTCACCACTTTATTCATTTGCTTATCAGTTTGGGGATTACCATCATGATCAATATGGATAAGATGGCAGTTAGCATTCTCAAATATATTCTCCACCGCCTTTTCTATCCTTACTTCCATTTCTACTTGTTTAGAGTCAGTTTTTAAACAAACCTCCTTCTCCTGTTTACTTTTTAATAATACCTTTAATATTTGAGTTACAGTTTCCAACATACAGTCTGAACCTCCGAAGAATTTTTCAAGTAACATTAGAAGGAAGGATAATAGATGTTCTCAGGATAATAATGAGTCTGAGACTAATATATCCTTCCTAGTGGTTTGACTGGGTTGGATATCAGTAATATTTAAATCGGGGCTCGTAGAGGTGTGTGACTGCAATAGAGAATAATTGGATTTATTAGATGGGGTACTGCTGAATAATTGAAGTCCTATAGGACTGTTATTGCTGGGGTATTTGCTAATTCTATAATCCTGCTAGTATCACAGGAGATATATCTCTTGCAAAGCTCTAAATCTAGATCCGGAAGAGTAAAATCCTTACTTCGAGCAACCTCAGCTAAATGGGGACCGAGAGGTTCTTCTATGATTCCACAGGGGGCGTGTTGAGGTCTGTGCAGAATCACATCCACTGTTTTAAAAGTAGGTCCTGAGGATCCCTGGAGGATTGGTGAGCTATTTTGATCCCCAGGAGTTCGTGCCGAATGCCTCTGGGGTTCCAGGGATTCTCGGGATCCCCCCTCCCCGATAGTATGTGGTTCTGCAGCCTCTACCGTATTTACCATTTCAACCGTTTCAACATAATAGCTGTTCCCACTCACAATTACTCCTCCATCTCCTTCTCTGTCTCTGATATTTGATCCAACTTGGGAATTTCTATCCTTTCCCCTTTCCCATAAACTAAATAGTTGACATTTTCCTTTTGACAGCATACCAGAAACATCATTGTTTCGTAGAGGATTTTATTTAGTCTTTGTGCAAGTCCTACCTACCAGTAGTCGCCCAGACCTTAGTTTTTTTGCTGTCATTATATTTAGGGATTATATAAAGAGATACACTAAAGACTAGGGCAAGCGTGTATGCAATCAAATTTAACAAAAAATCAAGTGGTAATCAAAAATGTAGAAATTATAAAACTATATTGAGGTAATATAAAACTCATACAGTTCATATAACAACCATAGAGTGCTTAAGAAGGAAAAATATGTCTGATTACTTCAAGTCTCAGGTTCCAGGCCTCCAAATCTCAACGCAGCCTCCCTTCGAAATAGGAACTCTTTCGCCACTGGCATAGGATGCAGCCCAGGACCGAAACCACCCTTCTTCTCCAAGATTTTCCACAATATTCTTAAGCCAAAGAAGACCGAGTCATTCACTGGATGTCCAGGGGGTACAAGGGCGTAAACGGCCTACTTGGATCTGCTTGGTCCTCCGTCGATGCCACCGCCTCGTAGTGTGCCAGTTCACATCCACTTCACCCCTCACGCCACCTCACCCGGGGCCTGGGGGATTCAGCAGCAATTCAGCAAGAACCGCACGCCGACCCCCGTCTGGCAACCGGGACTATGGTGGCTGAAGCAGTGCCGGCGATCCGGCGGTAAGGGCGAGGGGAATGGCAGGGGCAGGGGCATCAGGCTTTCTCCCCACTCAGCTACTGCAGCAGCTCCGTCCGTGGCTCCGCTCTCTCAGCACTCAGCTCTCTCCAAAAACAGGACTGGATTTCCCTAGCACAAACTCTTGCTTTCCACACCGCACTTTACGAATGCAGCATATGAGTGCACTTAGAATCCAGTAGAGAGTGTGTTCATAGTGCAGCTTTCAAAGCTGTGTCCGTTTCTGCAGAACCGTTGTTGTTGCCGCATCTCCTCCAGTTCCTCTCCTCAGCTGGCCTGGCTTAACATAGCTCCGTTCGTGCCAGCAGTGGCCCCCCAGTCGCACAACTCACGGCTCACAGTACAGTCGCGTCTCGTCCTCTCTTCAACTGCTCGGCTCCGTTTTGAGCTGGCCCGCTGCTCTGCTCCACGTCACGGCTCACTCACGGCAAGGACAGGCGCTCGGCCGCTCAGCCGCTCAGCTGCGTCTCCCCTCGCGTCTCGCTTCTCGCGTCTCAACCCGGAAGCGGAACTGTCTCCTTGAGCAGGGGCGTGACTCAGTCAGTGAGTAGGTGGCACAATGAGTGCTGCAGGCCAGCTAGTAGCATTTGATTTACTGGCCCTGGGTACATGTAGAGCCACTTTACTAGGGACTCCTTAATAAATTAAATATGCCAATTGGGAATGAGCCAGTGCTATCATGTTTTAAGGAGGCTGCACAAACACTTTAGCACTGGTTAGCAGTGGTTAAGTGTGTAGAACTTAAAGGCCGCAAAAAAGAGGTCAGCAAAAATGGAGGAAGAACTGGAAGGCAAATAGTTTGGGGGAAGACCACCTTAAGGCTGTCAGGTCTAACAACTGTTCAAACTATTCCGACACTTGGACCAGATCATATTATGCAAAGGTGGTGCAGTGTAACTTTGGTACAGCTGACACATAAATTGTGTTTTTGAACCAGTTGATCAGTGCAAATATAATGTTGATACCTAACAAAATGATGTAAATGTTAGTGCAATACTACATTTTACTGGCTTCGCTCACTGCAGTCTCTTCTCAAACCCTGAAAACATTTGCAGTCTGTAACTTTGAGAGAGAAATATAGGCTGCACAGGATCACCCTGCCAAACACTGAAGGTTTACACATACTTACAATGAGGGAAAAATGTATAGTATATATAAAAATAGGGATAATGAAGGGACTATGGGCTATAGCAGTCCAGAATTCAAGATTTACTTTGCATAAGATTCGGTGTTGTAATTTGCGTTTATCTATTTAATTCCCACTATATTTTATATTCCTCTTTATTCTGCCTATTATTGGTTTGAATTTCCGATAAGAGTTTATTGTCCAAAGGATTAGCATTATCTTTCTTAATCCTGAATGATGGCTACCCTTACACATTTTAATTATGAATATTTCTCAGCTGTCGAATCAGATTTTTTCATTTCTTAAATAAATGCGACCTGCATGCAGATGTGAATAATACCTCTAAAGTCTACCACTGGTGGCAAGAAACAGTTTGGACGAAGTGAGTAGTAAAATTCTAAGTGCATAAACATGTAATGGGAGTGTGCTAAACATTATGTCTCCAAAACTCAGGTTTATCTGATATAATGATTCAGGTTTTTTTGTCTAGGTCGCAGAGGAAAATAAATTACCAGAATCAGTCATGTGTCTCGATTACAGAGATTGCATTGGTGTTGTGCAATTTTGCATCATGGATCGTGCACATTCTGTTGTTCTTTGACAGTATTCGAATTAATGTACTCGGGCCCATGCGTATGAAAGCTGTGCATTGTATTATATCACATTAAAAATAATTGCATTTTGCCACTCAATTCAAAAGCTATTAAGGGCTACCGGTGTGAACGAAGATGAGTCTAGATATCAGGGGCCAGAAATACAATGGGCCTTCTACAACTGCAGCACATGTACTGCACGAATTTGCAGAGCTTGCAAGGGCCACAATAGTGAAGTCAAAGTGCAAAAGGGCTTTATGAACTGCTACACCCACAACGAAGTTCCTTACAGATCTCCAGGCCAACGAAGTGATAGGGAGGTGTTTCTTGTTTTCATGCTTTGAAAAGTTACGAACTGACAAGGGCAGTTACTAATCATTTGCAAAGTGGATGTTATGTAACAGATTCCACTGTACAAGTCACAGCAGAGTGCATCGGGGGAGAAGAGAGTGTTGAAATGGACTGCTACCTGCTCCACTGGTACCAGTTTCACTATTTGCTATAGTCTTTTGAAACTGTCATACTGTTTTCTATCAAAACCAGAGCTGCAATTCCTGCACACAGAGAAAGACAATTCACGGCTGATAATCCGCTTTTCTTTGCAGACCTCCATCTTTTATTTCGAATCCTTTGGCAAAGATACACAGCATTAATTCTGACCCATGAATAATTGTGAAACAGGATTTCGGAGAATACAGCACAGTGTAAAAAAGAGTTGGTGGTGTCTCAGCATAGATGCTGTGCACAGCACTACGGTGAGAAAATGTCTGAAAGTGTTTCGGGACCCAGGTCTCACGTTTGCGGCTGACTTTGGCAATGAGGTGTTTCTGCGAGTTAATTAGAGAATCCACAATTAGTGTGTCCTGTTGGCAATTGGGACATGACTGTCTCTGTGAGTAACAGTAGTGTCCAAGGTGCACAATGGCAGAGACTGTGGTGATTGACAGGGCCTGCAGTGTTTGTTATTGGTTTTGTGCCTGTGGAGAACTGACTGAACATGCCTGAAATGTGAAAAGAGGTGGATTGCACCTTTCCTTCTGAAGGTACTTGGCATGGAGGGGTCCAATTAAGTGTATGCTTGGTAAGATTAGGGGGTGGCATGACAGCACTAGGTTGACATGCAAACCCGGTAGGCCGATTCCTTAGACTCAAGCTTCATGGTGGTTGTAGTTACACTGATTTCGATATAAGCAGCAAAACAGTCGGTGCTATGTCCCTTCTGTATAAGGCACGGAGCAGTAATAAAGAACTGTGAGTGATAGGCGTCTTTATCCAAAGGGTATAATTATTTCTTGTTTGGGAACAAACCAGCTTAATGCTCTATTTCAATAGATAATGAGGTTAGAATGGTTTGGGCCAAGTTTGTCCATTCACACACACACACATCAACTACCGCCTTCACTATGGACTCGTGCATTTGAGCCCTCTTTTATGGGTTGCCCAGGATGGTATCACTGGCACACCCTACCACACACGATAGGCAAGGAGTAGGTTGGTACTAACAATGGGGAACAAGCAGCTACACATTCTTTACTGTGACGTATCAGTGATTGGGGCATGCTTGAAGGTGGCACATTTTTCTCAATTCTTCTCTAATTTGTTGGGCACATAAACTCTTTGCTTCATTTTGAACAAAACATCTGACATATTTCTTGGGTCTGTGCAGATCAGGCACAGAAGCCTAAATCTAGTTACACTGCTGCAGTTTTCTTTGTCATGGCATACCACGAATATCCTTTAAAAATGACTGCCTTTTGGGTTTGACAGCCCAGATGGTATTTCCGATGAAAGTGGTTGTAGGACGTTTTACCAAGCAAACTGGTTTGTATAAAATCACCCAGGCTGTACGCTGCATTTTTATTTTTTATTCTATATAAAGTATTGCTTTTTTCATCAGTGTTTTAGGTGTAATAGCAAGTACATAGACATGACTGGCTCACTGAATCAGAGGTGAGGCTTCTAAGACACCTTGAATACAATTTTGTCAGCAAAGCAAGCAACATTTTACTTCACTGATGAGATATTTATTTTATAGTTTTGTGTATTATCCCCTGATTAACAATTTAAATAATATCCTTGAGCAACGGAAAATCTCCGAAATACATTGAAATGTTTATATAAAATTATTATTTTTGGCACATGCAAACTTGGTTTCACTTGCCAAGCACAAGTAGATACATATTCTTAAGAAAACACAAATAAGTTGTCACTAAAGAAAGTTGAATTCTCACATCCTGTATCTGCTAACGCCATCCATGTCTGCTAATGTATCTGCGATGCTCTGTAAAAATGTCACATTTTTGATGAGCTAAATTGAGTGTGGAAGATATAGATGTTAATCTCTAGCTGCCACAGGTGATAACAGAGCTGAAATTGCCGTTCAGCTAGCTCTTTGCTGATCCTTTGATAGAAGCAGAAAATAGATTTGACTACAAGGATGAAAACAGCAAACCAATTTCAAAAGGTTTGGAGCCTACTGCTCGCTAACTTTTGAGTTGAAAATGTGCTCTTTGGTTAGACTGTGAAGATTTGTGTAGGAATCTGAATCCCAGTTGAAAAAGGGCCATAATAATGGTATTAGACGGGAGGATCAGAAACCATGGAAAGAATATTACAATGCCACTTACATGAAATATAAAGGTGCATCTTTATTAAAACAATCATAGTGCCTTCCATATAAGCACATCAATGATTATCACTCCTTACGATAAGGAAATCTATATTTAATCAGTAAAAATGAAAGTCCATCTGTACATTCCGCATTAATTATCTGAAACAATAAAACTGCATATACAGTAGACACACCTTAGTAATGCGCTCTGATGGATGATGTGTGGGAGATGGGTTCAACAGCTGGCTGGATTATGGAGTACAGGACCAGCTGCCTGTGCTGCCAAAGGGGAAGTCTAAGTCAAAGTTGCCATTGCACCAGGAGGGGCCGGCTTTGCTTTTAGGGATTGAGGTGATTTGTAGTGCTGAAGTGACTCCCACTGTGTGGGATGTACCAGGGGAAACCCTGGGCTAAAGGTGGGCCCGTCTTGTGCCCGTCATCGACCATAGGAGGCCGAGCTGGACAACCCCCTTAGGTTGGTCCAATTGTGTCCCTGGACTGACTCTCTCGATTGGCCTGGGCATAAGGATAACCATGAGTAGATTTACATTGGTAACTACGAATTTTATCCTTGATGCTCCTCTAGACCTTATGTACTAGTCCTCTGCCTTTTTTCTCCCCTGCTTTGGCTCAACATTTCTTTGGACTTTGGGGCAGGTCCTTACTCCCGGCACGCAGAACTTTCCACACTACTTGGTTGCTCGCATTTCTCTAACATTAAGCCTAGGTCTACAGCCACAGTCCTTAGGGCATTGTCGTACAACTTTAAAAGGTTGTTCTCCATGGTTCAAACAATATCTCAACTGGTATTATTATGAAAGGCGATTAGACATGTATGCATCAAGCATTAGGTGAACAGAGACAAGGAGACTCAATTTGTAGTTTTTAGAAACGTGCTCCTGGCATTGTATAATTAAAGAACAAGAATTGTTGTATACAGTTGTAGCAGCACTGTATGTAAACAAGTAACAAACAACCCAAATTGGACTTGGTGCTCTAAATGTGTAAGTGACACAAGAAGTGGTGACGCAAGTGACAATTGTGATCAGCAGGAACAGCACATGGTGTGAAGGTGCTTGAATATATACAGTGTATCAAGTGAACAATGTGGCTCAAAACAATGAATTCTAATACAGGTATCTTGGAAGATTTGACGGATTATTTAACAGAGCCACACTGGGAGATACGCCATCTATTGCGCTGAACGGTCTACGACGTTTCGATCCTCTTTGGTCAGGATCATCTTCAGGACCGGGTTGTCATTAAAAATGGTGCTGGTGGGTTCCAGAGCGGCCAAGGCGGCTCAGATGAGTGGTGGGCAAATCTCAGGCTGATTGAATGCAGCAGCGGAAAAGGCACGGATGGTATGTGGTAAGTTTTTAACCTTGGGGTTAGGCTGAGGAAAGGGACCCAGGAATTCTGGCCGCCAGGTTGAGGTCCGGATTGAGGGCTGCTTGCCAAGGATCAGGACCTCCATCTTACCTGCATTTAATTTTAGGCAGTTAAGGTCCATCCACTGGGATTCCTCAGACAAGCAGGTCTTCAAAGCCACAGTAGCAGCAGCTGAGTTATAGTGACAATCAATTGAGTGTCATTGGTGTAGGATATTATTTCAAAGCCTTGTAGCACAATAATGTCTGACTGATGGTGGATGTACAAATCAAAAAGGGTAGGGCTCAGTGAGGAGCCCTGTGTATCTCCCGGAGGCAACAAACCACCTTGGAGCAGAAAGGCTTCTGGAGGACCTGGAAAGTGTGGTTTCCTAGGAAAGATTCCATCCACCTTAAGGCTTTATGCTGACACATAACTCCATTACCGCTCCACAAGACGGCCATGGGACATGGTGTCAAAAGCCACACTTTTGTCCAGTATCAGTAAAGCTGTAGTGCCCCATTGTCCACCGACTGGCACATGGACTCTGAGGCTAACAAAATGGCAGACTTGGTGCTGTAACGGGATGGAAACCAGATTGTGTACTGTGTAGAAGATCCCATTCCTCAATGACACCTGACACTTGCTGGTTGATATCTTTTTCAGCTTTTTTAGATAAAAGGGGAAAGAGGGAGATGGGTCTTTAATTCTCTGACTTAGCAGGATCAAGAGAGGGCTTTTTTTAGCAGAGGACTAACAAAGGCATGTTTCCAGTTAAGAGGTACCTGCGCTGCCTCAAAGGAACTGTTAAGCAATTCCATAAACACAGGAAGAAGTTCCTCAGTGACCTGCACCATGATACCAGGGGTGACCAGGTGAAACGGAGAACCCGACCCGACAACATAATACAACATACTTTGTGGACAGACAGTTAATATATAATGCTAAATATAACTATTGAAATGTTGGTCATTATTATTTCACACCTCCCACTGTGAACCTATCCATTTCATTCAAGAACAACCGTCCTACTGAAATTGCAAAAGTATGACACAGCAATAGTTGGTATTCTGCAAGAATGCCATCATTCAGAAGAAAACTCCACCACTCCTGCCGGGCCACTGCAGCCACTGACAGAGAGAAGGGTTGACATACAGTATTGCTGGGGTAAGGAGGCAAAGAGAACAAGAACGAGAATAGGGATTGTTGAGAGACATTTTTGGTTGGTTTAATACAGAGATAGCCAATAACAAAGGCAGCAATTCCCTGACGATTTGGGTTTGTATTGCCTCCCCAACTGTTTGTATAAAAACAAGACTTCTGTGGGGTATACACTATTACCAGCCACCTAAATGTTACCCCGCATGTGATGCATTAAACTTCATCTCCTTTACGAACTAAAAGTCACATGAAAGGGGGAAAGTTTGATAACAGTAACTCCTCTCTCTACCAGTACCACTGAAGAAGCCACCATGCTAATGCCATCCTTGACTTTCAGTGCCCATCAGTGTGCTGGTTCATGACTGTTCCCATGTGGAACAGCGTCAAGACTGATGTGCTTATGGCTGGGTCAAACTGGGGTGGGGTGGTGAGCAAAAGAACAATGGATTAATCCCAGATCTTTTTGACTGGGGGTGAATGTTTACATTGTTCATCATTCCGACCATCATTTGTCTCTTTTGCTCATGACTGGTACAGCCCATATGCTCTGCAAGTTCAATTTCAACTTCACTACAATAACAGGATACTGATTTCCAGCTGTTCTGGCTTCCAGGTTGCCTACATTTTTCTTGGACCTTCCGTTTCTATCCCGCCCAACGTTCCACCACCTCCTGTTCCTCACTATACTAGGTATTCTGGATTTTACTACCTGCCACCCTGCCTCTCCCCCGCCCTGCGTCACCGCCTGGCAGCACTCCCTCCGGGAGGGGCTACTGTAGAAATCAGTGAATGGATGAATGTTAACTCAATGAAACTTAATGGGGTTGAAACTGAGCTCCTTTGATTTGCATCAGGTAGAATCCCATGAAACTTCTCCAAAATGTCTCGCCTCTTTATTAGGAGGAGGCACTACGGCTTTTAGATTCAGTTTGTAACCTTGAGGTTGTGTTTGACAATAAACTGTTTCCAGATAATCACACACAGGCATGTGCTTTGTGCTACTATGTAGTCTTAGGAAGGTGTTGCCCCCAATCCAGAACTATGGTGGTGCAGAGTGTTATACTGAGCAGACATGACTATTGTAATGCCCTACTTCTTGGAGTCCTGAATAAGTGATTAAGCGACTTGTGCAGAGTACAATTAGCCGTGGCTAAATTGGCACTGAATAGATCTCGTAGGTCTTCGGCCAGTGATGCCTTGCAGGAATTGCACTGGCTTCAGCTGAAGCATAGTATAACGTTGAAGGCCATGTGTATTATTTTCAAGGCTCTACAAGGATATGGACCTGTGCCTCTGCTACGTATACTTTAAAGATGCAATCCTCCAAGATCTCTCTGTTCAAGAACTGCAAGCCTTGTCTGTATCCACAAGTACTGAAGATCAAGACGAGGGGGGCTTGTGATTTCAGTAAAAGCGGCTTAGATGTGGGATGAGCTTCTGTACATACTAAGGGCTTCATTGAACTGTTACATTTTCAGAATGGCCTTAAAGACCTGGCTCTTCCCAAAGTAAATTCCACTGTGCAATCGTAAATTGGTATGTGCACTCTTAGCAAGATATGTTTCTTGCAGGCTAGCGCCAGGATACCAGTTTTGGTGACAGTTCTGCGCTTTATAAATACTATAAATAAACTTCTGACTTAAAACTCATAAGGCCACTTAGTGTTAGTGAGAACTCATATAATCTACAGATGGCCAGATCAGAATTTGTCTAAAAAGCAACTATTAAGTTACTAACAGAAAAAATTAACCAAATAAGAAGGATGGGAATTGATGAATTGAATGTACAGAGAACTTATTGTGGACAACACCCTACGTTAAACCCCTCTCAACTGTGACCCTATGTCCGCAGCAACAACTGCGCTCTCTAAAACAATAACATGTAAAATTGTATACACAATCTAACAATTAGAAATTATTTGCTTGCGAGAGATCCGGCAACAAAATAGCATCCTCGACTATGTAATTGATGGACCAGCAAAGCAATCAAAGATAACTTAAGGTCTTCATTCATAGAAAATAATGCATGTTATCTTCAATTGTCTTCACGTCCACAAGGGTCACTACTCATAAAGGGACACTTAGTCAGAGTATCCGAATTAGCTCCAGACAAACAGCGCTGACAAATCAGGTACTTCAGTCACTAAATTTAGGTAGTATTATAGCAAACCAGTGGTTGCAGTGAACAAAATCTTGGTACCTTTGAAAATTCAAGAAAGGAATACAAAGTCCATGAAGAAACCGAATACATTCCTTAGAAATAAAGATTCATACTGCTTTTCCAAGATGGTGCCTGCAGTTCATGATCTTGTTGTATACATAGTCATGAGTCTTGCAAGAGCTTGTTTGATGTGGCATGTGTTGTAATGGTGCTGTGATGTAGTGGGTGCTCTTACCAAAGAATATTGGTTTGGAAGAGTGTGGTGCAAGCATTTGGTTATGGCCGGTTGGGGATAATAGACCAGTGGTGAAGGTCATTTGAAATAAAGCTCTGTGCTTCACTGCGCCTTGTGGCAAATATTGGAATTTCACAATGGTGTTTTCCAGTATGTGGTGCACAGAGAAAAAGAGTCCTTTGGCTGGATTTTGAGTGAGTGAGGGAAAATAGGAGTGAAACTGAAGGAGAACAAAATGCCACCTGTGTATTCCTTCTCCTTAAGATTTACCTAAATTATGTGCTGTGCATTTATCCAGCCTCTTCCAGCACTGCCAAATGTCACACATCACCTGAGGCATTAATGCATTTTTCTACACTTTACCACATACCAGCAAGCTGAGTAATATACGTCCCATTTAACAGATTTTTAAAATGAACAATAAATAACTTTGACAGTTCTTGCTCAGGAGGGCATGGCAAGGATGGTCCCTTGCATAGCTGCCTCGCGATAAAGGCTCCATTCAAATTTGGGGCCATCTACACCTATCCTGGCATTCCTTGCGCAATAGGTCCACCATGTGCTGGTGCGGGATCCCTTACCGATGGATAGCCTACCTACAGATCCTGGCTCCCACCTGGGAAGACAAGAGATTGCGAGGGAAAGAGTGATGAGGATGGAGCCTGCAGGATCCAGCTCACTCTCACTGCTGTTCCCGGTGCCTGCAGCAGAGCATCATCATTGGAGCTGGTGAGGCCTCATCATGCCTAATAAGTCAGCACGTTTAATAGCAGAGGCAAAGTCTGTGGTTCTTCACCTAGGGGCACCCGTACATGGGCCAACAGAGTCTATGGTAACTCGGCCATTCCTAAGACCCTGAACCGCCGAGACCTGGGTGCTGCTTCGTACCGGGTGCGGCTTCCAGAGAGGGCCAATGTCCCGCATGAACGTTTACTGCTGACTTCATAAGGGCAGACGTCGGGCAGACCACTCCCTTGCATTGCCAGAGAGGCCCGGCCCCTGAGGGAGGTCAGAGGTCTTGGATTGAAGAACACTGAAGCGCGGCCCACGCTATACAGAAGAGGCCGCGGTGAGTGCAGATGCATCAGGAGTGCACCAGCTGCTGATCTCCCTATGTGCTACTGTTTACCAAACAGAGGCTGCCTAAAAGAACCTGCATAGAGGTCTGCAATGAGGCCTAGGAGGCCTGTGATGAGGCCCTGAAGTCCAGAGTCACAATGGTGAGTGATGTGGATGGCCTAAGAGTGGGAGGTGCACTGCATCTTCTCCCCCACCACTTCTTGGGTAGCTCATTCTGTTTACAATATAAAAGGGTACACTAGACTTATCCCAAAAATGCCACTCTGGTGTTGTGCTGCTAGGTGATGTGCTCAGGCTGATAAACTTTGCACTAGCCTCCCATGCTGTGGGGCCCCCATAGCCACCCTCTCGCCTGACATCAGTGAGTTTCCATCACTTTTAAGGGCCTGGTGTTGCCAACTGTATCTCTATTGGAAGGTGGGCTGCAGTGATTGTGCAGAGAGTGCATACAACGCCGTCCGCTTACCCTGAGGAGCAAGAACATCCTAACGCAAACACCAAGGCAACAGAAGCTGTAACCATTGGACTTAGACTCCCCATAATCACATTTCTTCGGGTCCCCAGGTGGTAGCTGCTGGGACATGGCCCGATTGAATGTCTACAAACCTCCTCTCTAGAAATTTATCATGCCATGCTGTCACCACTTCTGCTCCGGTGGACCCGAATAACTAGTTGGAATGCACTCTAGAAAAATATATACAGGAATGTTTAATAATATCCTACAAGCTACACTTGACTCCAAAACTGCCATAAAGGTCCAACTAGGGGAATACAAATTGAAACTGGGTTACTGTGAGTGGACCAAGCCAAACTCACAGCATGGGTAGATGAAGCGAAATCCTCCCTGATCTCATGTTAGACCAACTGCAAACTGTGCAAACTGAGGTGCAGGACCTGAAAGCAAACATGGAAAATACAGAAGGGTGCTCACAGTACAATAATGTCTGTTTTCTATGCTTCCCTGAAGGGTCTGGATGTTGAACTTTTCCTTGAGGATTGGCTGACGACGACTGTCCTAGCCACCAAGATCCCGAAGTTCTTCTCAATTGAGAGGGTGCATGGGATTCCTGGTTGTCCATCCCCCCCTGCCCCTGGGGCCGTACCACGTCCAAACATAGCATGCCCCTCACCTTCAGGGACAGGGATGTACTGATCCAAATGTTGAAAGCAAAGGGACCCTGGACTTTCATTGGCAACACCATCACATCATATCTAGACTACACAGTGGAGGTTCAGAGACATCGCAACACTTTCAAGGCGATTAAGTCACATCTACACACCTTGAGGTTATCATACCCACTGCTATTCCCTGCCCATCTGCGAGTTATGGACGTGACCCTCATTTTCCCACCCCAGGAGGAGGCCTGGGTGTAGCAGCGCTTTAAGGGGGATACATTAACCAGAGAAGGCTTCTGGTGATGGCTTGTGGGAATGGTATGATGGGAGTCCCACACCCCGACTGTGCAGACCAAGATCCCACCCTACAGAGGAACAAGCCACTCAAGATCAAGCGTGGGTGGGTGGTGGAAGAGGTCCCTACTTAAAGCACCGACAGATTTCCGGTCCGGTCCCCAAACACAGACCAGGACTTGGAGTTGGGGGAGCCTAGCTCAGTGAATTCTGGAAGGAACTCCCCAATTACGCTGATGGGATCACCTTGCAGGGAGATACCAGATCTGTGATACCACTCTGATGGTAAGTACTAAGAGACACTGAACTGCATGAGGAGTACGGGTGGCTAGGGACGTAGAAGTTCCCAGTTATCTCTTTGTAGAAGTGTGGGACTCTATTGATACGATGGTGAACTGTTGTTTTTCAATCCACTGGTCTTGGCATGGTCCTTAAGAGACTTCCAAATGAACTTTTTAGCTTTGAAGGTTTGTACTACATGCTTATTGGACTGTATCGAATATTGTGGCATGATGTCTGTTAGTGTCCAAGCCAGAAGTATCAAGCCAGTAGTAGGGGAGTTGTTGATTTGTTACAGTTTTGCATTTTTGCTCCTAATAGATTTGGGGTCAATGGGAGGAGGTTGGAGGTTTCAGCAGGTATTGCAGAGGAGCTCCTTATAGGTCCCTGGTCACAGAGTAGTTCTGTATCTCAATGGCCACCACAGTGTCCTGACTTTGAACATCCGAGGCATGGTGACCACTGTGAAATGACACAAGGTATATGCACACCTCAGGAGTAGGCACACCAACATCGCATGCCTCCAAGAGATGCACCTCACCACTGTGAAACTTGAGAAGGTTGCCAGGCACTGGAGTGGACAGATATTTGGGACTGGGTCCTCTGCTTTTGCTCAAGGGGTTTTGATATGGATTGCCCTGGGGATGTCTTTTCTGAAGAGTAGGGCAGTGGTGGATGTACACAATATGTGATGCTGGAGGGATCCCTGGTTGGTCGACCAGTCTCAGTGATATCCCTTTATGTGCCAACAGGACGAGTTCTTTCACACTTTGTCTACAACTATGTTGACGGACCCCCAAGCTCTGGGAATTTGGGGGTAGAGCCTTCAAATGCAAACTTTGCACTGATTTGGATTGCTCTATAACCCCTCTCCCAGGTACACAGAGTATACAGGGCATTAGACACTTTAAACAGTGGACTGCGATATCGCATTTGCTTGACATCTGGTGACTAGGCCACCCTGAGGAAACAGAATTCTCCTATTATGCTCCAGGACACGAGGTAGACACTAGACTGGACTATATCCTCTGCACTGCAGAATTCTGGCCCCTGGTGCACAGCGCCGAATATTTGAGCTGGGCCATATCGGACCACAGTCCACTCAAGGTTAAGTTTCATTGGGGAAGAACTTGGACATTGATATCGATGTGGCGGTTGCAGACAGAGGCCCTCCACAAGTTAGTTTACAAGGACACAGTCATTGCACATCTCCTACATAACTTTGCAGAGAATGAGGGCTCGTGGGGTCTCAGGGAGTAGACTGGGATGCCATGAATGTCGTCATGCGAGGCCATTGTATTAAAATGTTTTGGGTAGCAAATTCGCCTTTACTTCACAGTGTGTCAGAGCTAGAGTCGCGCTTGAAGAGTACTGAAATTGCAATGGTGACACTGCTCGAGGCACAAACATGTCTGACAGAGATCCATCGTCAATATATTGACAAATTAAAATGATTGAATAACTATAAAGCTTCACTGGCTTGTCAACATGCAGACAGTGACAAACCAGAGTGTGTGCTGGCATGGTTGCTGCTTTCGGCAATCCACAGAACTCTTAAATGTGCGATTCGTAACTTCGCTGGCCATCCAGTGAATACCCAAGCAGATTTTAATGAGTTTTTTGCCCATTATTATGAGAAATTGTACTCTCCCCCGCTGGAACCCCCTCCAGAGCGCATGAGGGACTATATCCACGAAGACATCATCCTTTACCTGACACCTTTGCAAATACAGGAATTGGAGCAACCCTTGCAAATAGACGAGATCCAAATGGCAATCTGTTAAATGGGTCAAAGTAAGATCCCTGGAAAAGATGGGTTCACTGTGGAATATTTTCCAATGTTTAGAGCCACCCTCCCCCTAAGTTACTTAAAATCTTCCTGGAAAGACCATCAACACAGTACACTACTTGACTCCCTATGAGAGGCCTTAATACTATTACTGCCTAAACCTGGAAAAGATCCCCTTGAGGTGGCCTCTTATCGCCAGTTATCAATGTTAAACATTGATTATAAAATATTTAGCAAGGTACTTGCCAGTAGGATGCTTCCTTTGCTCCGATCGTTGGTTCACCCAGCTCAGTGTGGGTTTATTCCTTATTGAGCGATCTACTATAACACACAGCATTTGTGTAACATTAAGGGTGCCTTGAAGGAGACTGCTCATCTCTCAGTGGCAGTCTCCTTAGATGTTGAAAAGGCATTTGACACTCTCAGGTGGTCCTTTTTGATGCTGATCTTGGAGGTCATGTGGATGGGGCCTGAGTTTCTCGGATGGGTTAAGTTGCTCTATACAGAGCCAGGGGCAAGGGGGCGAACAGGGCGTGATATATCCTGCCAGTTCGCAATTCGGAGATGTACCCGTCAGCGATGTGCCCTATTACTCATTGTGTTGTGCTGGCCATGGTGCCCCCTGCCACACAGCAAACAACCAAGGGACCTGATTGGGTCAAATTGGCAAGTGTGGAAGGACACACTATCTCCCTTTATGCGGATGATGTAATGGTGTACATATGGGACCACGTGCGCACCCTGCTGGCCCTGAGCTCTATGACTTACTAGATATTTTGACAAAATAACGGGCTTTAGAATTAACTGGGGGAAGTCCTGTAAGAGGGAGCATAATGACCAGTTACTCTGGAACATGTTGGCTGCCTCGGTGCTTTGAAACCTTTTGATATCTGGGGGCTGAATACATACCACACTGTCAGGAATCTCCTGGATGGCAATCATGATAAGGCCCTGACATAGATGTATCAGTTCTCGGGGCTTTGAATATGCTTGTCCTTATTGCCCATGGGCTGAGCATGTACAGCCGAGATGATCATTCTCCCACGTCTTTTATACTTTTTCATGGCGATACTGGCAATGCCGATCAGAACCTTTTTTAAAGACCTACGAGGGTTTGTGTCTGACTTGATTTGGGGTTGTGCTCTGAAATGGGTGTCGATCCACTGTTAGAGGGTGGCTTTGGGGCACCTCACACTTTGCTTAGCAGCGATGCAATGGCCCACGAGGTGGCTGACTGGAGGCATAATGGGCCAAAGTAGGTCAATTTAGGCTGGTAACACTGGCGTGTTGGACTGGCTGCTCAAAACCGGGGGCCAAACTAGAGGTCTGGGCAGACTAGTGCATGTAGCTTAGCTCTGCTATAATAGCTATATACAGCCCAGGTGCCTCCCCTCATCATTACGATGTTCCTGACATATATATTGTTTATGCTGAAGTTATATGCCCATACATCTATTGCCGCACATTTTTGCACTAGTCAGATGTGTGTACTTTTAGTTTTTGTATATAATTGGCTGTTTCTCTACATTTGTCGTAATGGCTTGATTTGCTATGCTATCTCATTGGAACAAAACATCGTCATTTATAATGTTTTATTCTTCCTTTGCCATATGCTTGTTTGTTATGTCACCGTAAATATTTTTGATGTAGACCACAATGTTGATATTTTATTTGCCATATATTTGACTTGCTGGTGTACTTTATAAAATACCAATATAGATTTTTTTTTTTTTTTAAAGACAGTTGTTGCTCATGCTCCAAGTCATTTATTCCTTGTTGGCTGTCTTTACATCATTTGCTGCAATACTGAGTCTGTCCAGCATATGTCTTTAGATTTGTTTTACTTTTCAAATCTGAAGCAAAGATTTCTCTGCTGTAGTCATCAGTGTGATTCTGTCAAGCCCTTTCTTCATATTACCAGTAAATGGAATATACTTTTAAAGCTGCATATCAGGGGAGAAAACATGTTACTCCCAAGCCTGAGCATAGAGACAAAGATTAGAGAGAAGAGGTGTTGTGTTGAGGTATTTAACTATTATCTTGGCACGGACCCATTGATTCTGATCTAGAGTTCTAGGGTCAGTGCTGTGCTACCTTGGGCAATTGGTGGTTGGAGATGGGCTGGAGCAGATGTATTATGGTGGTACTTCTTTATGTGCTATTCACATTTATGGACTTCGGACTGGATCATCTTTAACAATTTAGCGACATGGATGGGATACCGGCACCAACGTATGTGTCCATCTTTCTTATCAGAATTTTGGGGGGGATTTCGGGCTATCTACCATTGTGCTTTACTTCCAGCCATCTTATTGCTTGCACAACTGTCTATTGGTACTTCACCGCCTGCAGCTTTATGGACTACGGATCATCTTTAACAAGAGGGCACAGAGGGCTGGAGAAGATTATACTGGGGAAAAAAGTAGAGCAGTGGGAGATGCTGGGTTGAAAACATTAAGTGGAAGGCCCACAAGAAAGGAAGAAGAGAAGACAGTGGGCGAGGAGGGAGATAAAGCAAAACTTTAGGGAGGATGAAAGAGATAATGGAGACGAGAGGGTGACTGGAGATAAGTGATGTTAAATAACGGCTACAGAATGGTTAAGAGTGGGACTCAAATTGGAGAGAGGCAGAAGAAAAGATGCTAAAACGTGGACACTTTGTATAGACTCATTTTTATACTGTGACATTTTTAGTAAATTACTGAATTAATGATTGAGGGGCGAGAATGCTGTGAAGTGGATATAAGCAGGATATTCTATTCGAAATGCATAGAGCTAGAATGCTTTATAGACAGCTTCTAAGTTGTATGCGATCTCCAAATTGTGTGTGGTATGTGCAGTTCTTAATATGTGTGGTTCGTTACATTGTTCAGACAGTTAAAATACAAACCAGGGGTAGCTTACAAAATAAACACTATTACATCTGCCTAGCTCTCAGTTTGTTACAAAGCGTTACTCATAAGGTCACACATAAGACGCTGAAATGTCACACTGAAAGTATGAAAACGTTACTCCTAACCATAACGAAAACTGGGCAGATCTGCTCTTCTATTCTGTTGTGTCCAGTGTTCAGTGCTTGTGGCTGAGACATTCCAATGAGAGCTGCCTCTTACCAAAGCAGATGTCCAAAAGCCAGCGTTCAAAAAGTAAAACAAATGGGCATCAAAAATTCCTCACTCAAGTCAGTAACTGGAACTCTCGAACAACTGTAGTGTACCTGCGAATTGGTTCTTTAAGAGAGGATACAAGATTCTAAGAATTAGATCATGCACTATGGAATTGAAGCCACCTTAGAAAATTTAGTCAGCCTGTCCATATGAAATTCAGGAAGAGAGTGAAACTATTATATTTCATATCTATTTAGAGGTGCTTTATGCATGACTCGAGGCTGGCTCTTCCATTTACAAAATTATTTTACTATTCAGCTGCTCGATTAAGTGTCTCCAAAGACTAACGTTTTGCAATTGCCTGGATCAGACGTTTGCATTGGTGTTTAAAAAAAACTGGTGAAGTTAAAATGTTATCAAAGTGATTTAGAGAATTATAGGGATATATGAACATTACAAATTAACTGTTCATTTGTAAAATATAGTACAATGCATAGTATTTAAGAGCCAATTTGGAATCCACGGCATGGAATGTTTATATGAGGTTTAAATTTGGCTTGCTCCCAGTAGGTACCAATTGTTGGGCTTAAATGGTGGGTTTGTCAATTATGAAATGCAAGGATATAGGCATTAGTTCATGTCCTAGTTAGCGACAGAGAGACACTAACACATTGCATCCTTATGGATAAAGATGTTTGTGTAACCTTTGAGGAGCGTTTATCTTTAATGATGAATATGCCATCAGTCAATATTTGCTATAAGTTAAAGGGTTTCTTTTCTTCATTTTTAAAACTGTAAAGAATATCCTTTGGGTTCTTTTTAATGAATGTGTTAGGATTCCACCATGGTAACAGAGGCACGTCAACACTTTATACATTTTTAAATGTGTGTTTTTTAAAAATTGTGAAGTCATTAATGATGAATCCGCTAATGTATGTCATAGGAAAAATACTTTTTTGGGTCATTTTTAAAACTGTAAATAAGCTCCTTTGGGGTTTTTTTAATGACTTTAATAGAACTGACATGGATTCATTATGACCTTCTTAAGAATCAAGAATGCAAATCGTTACCCTCTTAATTTATGTTTGTTTTTGGTAAAACTGTTATCAAGTTCTCTTCCTCCTCTAAAAGTAAACGTGTCATTGTACTTTAACTATGCTCTATGTGAGCTATTGTTATTATGGGGCCATCAGAGAACCTAAAGCACAAGGTCTCCTTAGAGTTACAGGGTTAATTGTTTTCTGATTAAATTGTAATATGTTTTTCATAGGGATATTAAATGAGGAAATCTTGTAAGGGGTAACATAGGTTGGACGTTGCATCTTGTCCAAAATTAATCACTGTTCTTTATTAATGATTTTATGTGCATTGAATTTCTGGATTGTATTTTGGCTTTTTATTTGAGCATCTGTAGTGCTGATTTTATATTTGAAATGTAATGTCTCTGTGGATTCACTACGCTAAATAAAAATAGAAACCCTATTTCAGTTAGAACATGAGAGATCTCTCACTCTCCCATCAATACATGCTTGGATGCAATTTGATTGTTTAGGCTTTTAAAAATATTTTCATTAAACATAAAAATAATAAACAAACTGGTTGTGATATGTGTTACAACTACATGACAGACTACTTTTAAATAATAATAAGCAAATATTAAACACACTGTTCCAAATATAATATAGTCAAAATCGAAAAGATCTTTTTCACATAAGGGTGCGTTTGGAAAAACCGCAAAAGAGAGATACAAAAAAACCTCATCCACGGAAGCATGCAGTCCCAGGAGAATAACACTTGACCAAACCCAAGGAAAGCATCTCTGGAGCTTGAGCTGTTCTGGAGAAAAGGACAATATTACACAAACAGAGGAAATAACAGTTTCTACTAATTCCTTCTATAAACATACTGATGGCAAGAGCTTTGTATTTATAGGACAATCAGGACTAAACGTTTTTCAAACATACAGATCAGGAGCCAGGGAACTGAAGTGCATACTTCCAGACTGGAACAATGTCCCATGCCGGGGGTACGTTTGGTTGTCTTTATTTTAAGGAAATTACGGGACGTTTGAAAAGCAAAGCTAAGATTCAGATATAGGAAAAATCTCACATTAAAAAGAAAGAAGGAAATATTGGTTGAGCGTCACATGCCAATTCGACCCCAATCTCACATGAAGCGAGTGCAGTATTCCTAAATACAATTTGCTTTATGTTACTGGTATTATTGTAATATGTATCATATATTTATTGCAACATATGATAGGGAATTAGAACATCAATCCATCAAGAAAGTGGGATAACATCTGTGGGTTCAATTCTTTCTGTGAAAAAAAGCATTAAAATGTAGTCTTAGGTGTAACAGTGTGAGTGTAACACATTTAAAACCCCGCGTTTTTTGTAGCAATCTGCCAGGAACTAGCACAAACGCAGCTATATTTTACTTTATTACATTTATATGTACATTTTCTTTTTTTCTGAATATAAGAAAAAGCCAGGCCATTGCGTTGCTAAGGAATCTTGTTGTCTACTTGTCCCCTGCACACCTTCCATTCGCTTTTCCACAATAAGCTAAACATGTGCTAATTAAGAATATGAACAAGAACAATAACAACTATTGCCGACCATCACTACATCATGTGCTGGGAAGGGATGGATAAAACAACTGCTGTTAAATGCACCACTGATCCCTACAGTACCTGCACCATGCAGCCTTGCTGAACAGTAGATATTCACCAATGTAATAAATGAGATCATCCACCAATATCCTTATCTTTAATATAGCCGCTCTGCTTTACATAGCCTCAATTTGTAAAACATTTTATACAAGGCACGTTCAGCATATTTCAGAATGTTTGGAATGTTATCTATAGGCGCAATCACTAGTTGTAGATGATACTTAGACAGTTCCCAGCAATAGCATTGAAAGAGGGTCGCCAAATGTCTGAAACCATAGTCAGGTGGGCCTGCACCCTCTCTCCTGCTCCCTTCATGCCTATTGCCATTGATTGTATTATTATGTACAATCATCACCTTTTAATATGTTACATTATAAAAAAAATCTGCATTTCATATGTCAATGTAGTTCTTTGACTGAAGTAGTACTTATCAGAAATATATTAATAGTTTATAGCTGCGTATACTCCCCAAGGCAGGATTTGGCCATACCTATGCCATTTTGTGACCATCGAGAAACCTGAGGGCTTGAAGTTTAAGAAGAGGATCTGTTGGAGTGTTGTGGGGAGTAAATCAAGGTCAATGTGATCGTTCAAATGATGGATGTACAGTGAGGTAGACAACCTTGCTGTGATAGTTCCTTTGCCTAATCAGTTGGGTAGTGTACCTAAGAAACAACCATTGAGCAATGTAAAGGGTGAGAGGGTAGAAATAGTATGTAAGCCCAGTAAATGTAGAGCTTAACTTTATCCGGCAAGCTTTACTTCCGTATTGGGACATGCTCACAACTGGAACCTCAGATGCAAATGCAGAAAGAGTTGGTGGAAAAACTGGCGTATGCCTATTGTCTTGGGCTAACCACTGGCAAGAAAATGTGAAGGGAAAATGTCACTAATGTGAATTTCCACTATGCAGTATCCAGGCAATCAGTTTGAAAAGAGTGCAAGAAAGCTCCACCTTCCCAAGAGCCTGCCTTAAATCCCCGGGCTTCAATGAAACTATCATTGGAATGTCAGCTGGTACTCCTATCAGATAAGGGAGTACGGTGGGGAGGGCGAGATAGGAAGGGAGAAAAAAAGATATATTGGTAACAATTAACTTCTCTTTTAAGTAATAGAACCTTCTTCCTGTTCAAATTTCTCTAAAATGCAATATTTGCTGCAATCCTTCAACTCTATATGGACCATGGTTAGTAGACACATGGATGACGTGTCTGGCCTGACCATACTGCAGGAAACTGGCAATGCTAGATCTGAGACATGTAGAGGTAGTAGTGTTTCAGGGTGTAATGGCATGTGCTGCCTGCAATTCCAGAGCTAGGGATACATCTACGGTTAGCAGGCACTGTAGGACTGTCGCTGAGAATCTATCCCTGTTCTGTTTTTCCAAGTTGTGGAGGACACCATAAAACCTGAAGCTGTCCCATCTTTGTAGCCTTCTATATCGATGTCCTTGCTATACTAACGCCAACTGCCTTATCCCCAGACAAGGAACTTCTTCACAGTGTCCCACACAGTGTTTATACATATGTCTGTAGTATACAGGTGTTTCTGAAAAATAAAAAGCTGAAGTGTCAGATCATGTTGACTTGAGTTTGGCAGATATTTCCTTTAGTTTGGTCTCCATTGGTCCCACTGATATACCCATCAGTGTGATTTCTTTCAATATGATCTCCATAGTGACTTCAGGGGTTCTAGCACTGAGACTGTGGTAGACTTCATATATAGGGGCAGTCTGCCTTGATCAGGCCTCTAGCTACTTCTCTACCCCCCCCCCCCCACGGTGCAGTGGAGGCTAAATAGTGCACAGGTTTGCAGTTGCAACTAATCTGCAGGCTGTCCTTGTGTGGGGTAGGGTGTTATGTCCTCAGAGGATCCTGTAAGCATGTTCAACTGAGATCATTCTTTATATCCCTCACTCTCCTAGGTTCTCAACTATGCCTGTTATTGCACCACCATTTCTTCTGCAAGGAAAAACAGCGATGCAGGTTGAGTGTGGCTGAGTCTGCAAATAAGCTCTGGTCCCAGCTGCTGGCTGTCTCTGCCGAGTCTCTTCAGAGTTTTCACAGTCCAATTTTTGGGATCAGGTCTGAAGTGGCCTAAGGGCGAATAGGTTTTTGCTCCTTAAGTATGCACTTGTCAATGCTTCTCTCCCCATGGTCACCAGGTAGCACACTCCTGTGTGCTCACTCGGCCTCCAACAGGAGGTTATGGCCTCATTGTTGCAGGTTGTAGGAGTTTCACTGAGAAGAAACCATCTTGCACCAGGCCTAGCTCCACTCTCAAAAAGATGAAACCTTTATCTGTGCAAGTGTGTATCAGCTGCCATTGCTGTGTGAGTGGGAAAGGAGAACAATGAATCCCTATGCCCTATGCCTCTCATCAGAAAGAAAGGGGCTAAAATGGAAAATGTGAGGGGGCGTACAAAGGACTATCCCTGACTAGGCCCACTGACCCCTACCTCATACTCTACCCTCTGAACTATTTGGATACTCTAAACCACACAATATTGTTCCATCCCAAAACTGTATTATGCATCTCTAAAAACTTCACAACTATCTCATACTTAAATTGAAATGCATCCAGCAAGTTATCTTGAGCTAAGAACTTGGTGGACTGGGTTAATATCCATCCACTAGAAGAGTCTAAAGTGAAAATAATGCTTTAAGTCTATTACAATCCGAACGTCTAAAGATGCATATGCCAAAGAGAGCTCATTTAAGTGTGCAGGGTACTGCTAAATCTATACCCATATACTTGCAGCCAGCGAGCTACTTAAACAAACAGAGAGGAGAAAGAGGTGAAACAGCCCATACTAAGGAGAGCAGCATGGTCGTCACTCCTATGACTTTGACACAGGGTTATCTGCAACAAACTCGTGGTCTCAGAAATATGAAAAAGCAGCTGCACATTACAGTGCCCAGAGGGGCCTGTTGCTTTGCAGAAAGAAGAAATGCTTTGAAATTCCCCTAATTACCTCTTTGGTGAACGTAGAGACCAGGAACAAAAGAACAATTATAATTTCTATGAAAGTGTGCAAATAAAAGTTTCGAACACAAGATTGATGTATTTACCTTCATTTTATCAAGAAACACAGAGATAAAAAGCCTGCTATAAAGAAGCTGGTGGGATAATCCTGAGAGAAGGGTCTTGTGAGGAGTATGGCATTAAAAAAATTGGTATGTCTCCAATTCCACCACCAACAATAGTGTGTCCTATATCCTCAGAGATATGACTATATAATGTAGAGTAAACAACAGGACAGAGAAAGGAATGAGAGTTCCTGAATATTGTAATTTCCTAGAGTCATGTAGACACCAGGACCACAAAGGTTACTGGAGGGTGGTATGGCATGTTCTTTCTAAAAAGTGCATGGAGGAAAGAAACTCTACACAAAACACATCCAATGTGTATGGATGCACTGTCACTCATTGCCAATGATATACTGCTTACTTGCTAAGAACTGTGAAACCAAGATGGAGCTCCATTGAAGCTCAGGGATAATTTCCATCAACCCAGACCTGCATGAACCCTGTTGCAGTACTTCCTCACTTAGAGGTGCATTGTGCTAATTTCGTCAAGTCAAACAATAAGGTTTATTCCCTGTTCAGGGTTCACTGGCCTGTCCTGGTGTTGATGCTGACCATACTCCTTTGGAAGCCTCTAGCCACCCAAAGATACATGGCCCAAGAAGCATTTACCCCTCACCAACGCCTAGTAGAAGGCTGCTTAACAGCCAGGAACTGACTGGTGAATAGTGACTGACAAGCACACTCACTTCCTACATCCACATTTTCACCTGCTTGTTCGGTAACTACATGAGCCCTCGCCAATGTTGCCCTCCCCTGATGTTAACTTGCCTCTACCTTTTGTGAAGTACACACAAGCCATTCATCAGCATAAAACTGACCCATGTGAGACCAAGTGTTTAAGAGCTACTCTAGGGGGCTCCCAGATCCGGTTTTGTAGTGCAGAAGGTTAGCTTCTAGTCGGCATGTATACTAACCAGATCCCAACAGCTCAAAAAGGCTAGAATGTCAGTTCACACATAGATTGCCATTGTGGGTCAGACAGTCATCTTTCTGCCTGCAGTACCAAAATCTGTTTCCCTGGTTTGTGGAATTATTAATTGAATGCAGGTTTAAAATGTGAGGTTCGCTGTTACACGCAGACGAATAAAGACATGTTATACTAAGCTCCTTGTGTGGCATAGTCATGTATGGGTACCCAGGCTGGGCAGGAGGCAAAAATTATTATTGGGTACCCAGGCTGGGTAGGATGCTACAATTGGCTTTGAGATAGGGGATAAGTACCCCGAAGATCGACAGTTCTCTACAAAGAGTTTGCTGTGGGTCCAGCAAGCTACTCATGCCTGCCACATGTGCCTCCATCGAATTGCCAAATTTATGTTTGACAAAGAAGCATTTGAAGATAACGAATGACTCACTAAAAAGTCTACACATCTTTGGCCAAGAACCTGCTGGTAAGGCCATAAAGAGAGGTACCACACTACTACACAACCTAAAGCTCCACATAATACAGAGTGATAATGTTCAAGGTGTATTCAACAAGGTTCTGATAGAGCAGTAAATAGCTACAGCAAATTGCAAGATAATGCTGCAATTAGAAGCACTGTGAGGCAGAGCTCAATCAGGTGTCAGAAAGTACAAAGAGACGCCTAAAAGCAAGGCGTTTCAGATACAAGAAACAGTCATCTCCTTACCAGAACTGAGTAAAGAGAATCATCATATCATAGCATTGGGGGAAGTAGCCCCAGAAAAAGTTCCTGGGGTTGTGTTTAGTGAACCGTCCATACTTGAAGAAGCACACCACGAAAGCTGCCGAATGGGGCTCAGAATAACTCCAGAGCTCCTTGAAGATTAGAAATCAGAGAAAGGCGATTGGAATAGTGAAAGGCTGCAACAAAGAAGCCATGTGTCCTGTAATTACCAAAGATGACCAATGCCAGCAAGTCGCAAGAACTCATAGATAGTTTCCATAAACAAGATGACCATGCAGTGTCAGAAAGAACACTAATTTCCACCTCAGAAAGTTCCATCAATGGTTATAATGCTGCCGCCTTTCTGAAACCACCATCACCTTTCGATACCACCAAAAAGCAGAATATTGGTGACAAATGACTGCTGGGTAGAGACATTTGATGAGTTTGTTGCAGGTTTAACTTTGAAAGCTGATAAATGTGAGTTCCATAAAACAAAGCTAAAATTATTTGGCGATATCTTTTCTGATAGGGGTGTAAAACCTTTTTGCAGCTAAATTTGCCAACTTCTAGTCCCCCACAGGATATTTTTATGTTACGCTCTTTCTTTGGCATGGCCAGGTACTGTTCTAGATACATATGAGATTTGGCCACTGCATGTGCTCCATTGAGATGTTTGAAAAAAATGATTTTTTAATTTTTTGGTCACATAACTGCGAGCACAACTTCTAGAGAATCAAACAAGCTTTTGAGAGTGCTACTGAAGTGGCATACTTTGATCCAGAGCTTCATACAGAGGGTATTGTTGACACTAGCCCATTTGGGTTAGGTACAAACCTTGCACAGCACAGCGGATACCCAAATGCTCAAAGACCTATTGTGGCATATGCCAGCAGAGGTTTGTCTCAAACAGAACATGCTTATTCACAACCCGAGAAAGAATGTTTCGCAGTGGTGTGGGCTTGTGACTATTTCCACATATTCTTATATGGAAAGCCTTTTATGACTGTGACAAATCAGTAAGCGTTGTAGAACATCTTTGGCAATCCAAAGGCCAAGATACCTCCTCACATTAAAAGTTGGGCTCTACAATTACAAGAATACAACTACACAAGCATGCATCATCCAGGGAAAGATCAAAACCCTGCCAACTACTTCTCATGAGTGCCTCTGCAGTGCCTTGGTACCCCTTCCAAGAGGGCTGAAGCCTACATAAACATCACTGTGAAATCAAGCACACCCGCTGTCATTTTTTGTGAAAAAATTGTCACTGGCATGAGTCAAGATTGTTACATGATAGGAATAAAAGACATTATTACACATTGGTCATGGAACCAGCACACTCCACGGCATACCAGTGAATGTGAATACAAGGTGTTTAAGAATGTCAAACATGAACTGTCTATTTCTCAATAAGGTGTTACTGAGAGGTTTGAGAATTGTTATTCCAGGGAGTCTGAGACAATACATAATTGAGTGGCCCATGAAGGACATTGTGGAAATGTTGCCACAGAATGAGCTCTCTGACACAGAATCTGGTTTCCTCATCTCGGTGAGAGAGTTGTCAGCTATGCATCGCCTTTCCTTGAAAACCACTCAATGCAACCTAAACATGTCAGAGATGCCAAAGCATGCATGGCAATGAATTGCCATTGACTTCCTCGATCCTCTTGACAAAGGACATCAACCATGGTGATTGTTGATGAATGCTCCTGTTTCCAATAATAAAAGGTCTCTCATCCATCACTCAGTAAAGAGTCATCGAGAGATTAGATGACATTGTCGTGACATTGGGTGTTCCTGCGATCTTCAAATCTGACAATGGCCCACCTTTCAACAGTCATAAATTCTGAGACTTTCTCAGTCATCTTAATGTAAAGCATCAGAAGCACATACCTCTTTGGCCACAGGCCAATGGCCTTGTCAAATGTTTTGTGACTACTCTTAAGAAAGCTGTTCAGTGTGCTGTATTGGAAATGCTCGACCTTAAAACTGTTTTGAATTCTACTCTTCGAGTTTATCATTCGACCACTCACTCGATCACAGGTGAAAACCCTGAAACCTTGATGTTTGGGAGAGCCATAATGACCAAGTTACCTCAATGGGTCAACAAACGATCAAGTAATGAGCAAGAGACCCATATAAAAGACTTGGATCATAAAAGGAAAATAAAGGCCTTTGCAGACAAGCACCAACATGCTAGAGTCATTACATTTGCTAGGAAAGATGGGGTGCTTGCCTGTCAGCCTAGAAAGCGGAAATTCAATGCTAAGCCGTTTCATGTTGTGCCCAGCAAAGGACCCATCATGACTACGCAATGTCCTGGAAGTCCACTAGGCGAGATTCCTCACATTCTGACATCTAGCTAATCACTCGTCAGGCACTGATGTCAATGTAGAGACTGGGTCTGAAAGGCCAATTAAAAACTCCCTGACTGCTATTGCTCCTCCATCGCTAAAACAGATCGAGGACACTTCCATTGCCTGTCCCCAGTTTCTGATGACACCATCAGGACGTGTGATCTGAGTGCCACAAAAATGTATCGAAGAGCTATAATTGTATATGTATTTGTAAAACAATCATCATTCTTTATTAAACAGAGGGGGAGATGTAGTGTCATGAAAGTTTGCAATAATGGAATCCTTTGGCTCCTGATGAATGCTGCAGACCTGTGACGTAAGTGTTAGAGCATAGTGAACTGAATGCAGATTTAAAATGTAGAGTTCGCTGTTAAACGCAGATGAATGAAGACGTGTTGTACAAAACTCCATTTGTGGCATAGTCACTACCATGTAACCATGCTGGGAAGGGTTCTACAGCCCAGATATTTTAATCCCATGTCTTCCTACCAAACCTGGCACCCACTTCTTTGTTTTAATTTTCATCTTTAAAGGAGTCAACATGTGTGATTTTTCCATAAAGTGTTCATTATGCTAGAAATGCTGGATCATAAACTATTATTTACATTCTTTAACTTAATGTCATTCTATTTTACAGAAGTGCAATTAAAATAATCTTGTGCGATTTAGAGCTTCTTGGAAGGAATAAAGCCCACAAGATGAAATTCTACATTTTCTTGACTATACCACCAGAGGAAGATGAGTTAAATATAATGCCTATCTCAAACTTCAAACAACTCTACCGACATGAGGTGGCCAAAATAGCCATTTTAAGTGGAAGTGATTTCATAATTGATTATGTTAGCCGCCCTGTCCTTTAATAAGTTTGGCCCATGATTGGAGATGTCTTGTTGGTCCTTTCTCTGTTTGTAATCCCACACCAATCATCACCAAAAATGTGCTACATGTGGACCACCTCATTCAAATACTCTTTTTGTGACTATGAAAACGCCTAACAAAAGCTTTCCAAGAACCCTTGGAATGACGATAAGAAGTTAGGTTGGGATCAGCTTATTTCTCAACAGCATTGATAAGGCCAACCTGACCTAACCTCACCTTTAGTGGTTTCCAAACAAATTTGTCTAAGAATATACAAAAAACACAAAACGTACAGCGAAGTGGCTAGCATCTCTTGTATGAAGAAGAGCAATTTTTAATTATCACAAGGCATTTCCTGCAAGCTGCTAAAGCTGTAGGCTAGCATTGTCAAGCTCTGACCGGAACCCTGGTGAACACTATTTCAGGAATTTTTCATTTGGCACCACCATTGTTAGTTAAGACTGCAAATGAGTACTGACCTTGAACTCTAGGAATGTGTCTCCAATAATCTATATAAACACTATTCATGTCCTGGTGTTTGAGGGAGATCAAATAATAAATAATGTTAGGAAAAATTGGTAAAAGGGTCATTTAGATTTAGGGGAGTGGGGCAACTGAACTTCAGAGATCCAGCCTTTGACATAGCCTGGCCACTGACTCAAGAGTTTTCTGCTAGGTTGGTGCAACATTTTAACCCAAAGTACCCACCCGACACAAAATAACTTTTGGTGAAATATCATAACAGACTGTACGCCCTGGCAGATCTAACTTCTGCTTTCTAGCTACCACGTTATATGCATTTCGCTCTTGTTCGATACTCGCGGTAAACAGAGGCATACTTAATTTTAAAAAGAAAATAAACATTCACCATAAAACCATTTCATGCTTTCAAAAGAACAAAATCAACAAAGCTTCTTTTCTCCTAGCAAGAACCGCATTAATTGAGTATGGGGTGATATTTCGCACGTTATTCCATACCTAGAAACTCGAAAAATAAACGCATCCTCGTCACGCAAAGTCACATTCATATGTACTCAAATTATAAGTGGGTTTATACTTCATTTTTATTGCCTACTTACATTTTTATAGTCCATTACAATTTGTAAAATTAAAAGCAGTAGAGAACAGCTGGGCGCCATAACATTCCACTAAAAAAAGTAAAAGTAATCCATATCGTAAATATTTGAACAATCAGCCCAGCCAAACCAAGAAAACGCAGGCAAGGGGTTCTAAAGACACGCACAGTAAATTGGCAGTTATTTCATTCCCGGCCGCGCGCAAAGGGCTATGACATTTTAAGATGCCTTCTAAAAGTGGCATTTCTTACCTCAGGAAAGATTAACTTGCGGATGCTCTCTGCCAGCGAGTGTAGATACACGCGCGTCCTGCTGGTCTTCCGTTGCGGTAGGTTTTCCGCGCTTTCTTTCTCGCCGACATCTGTGCAGATGGGGATAGCTGCCCCGGAACTAATTGGCACTTCAGCACCCTCGTCCTCGTGCTCCTCCGAGTCCTGACTTTGTGTTAGCCGAGAGAAGGGGCACTCCCCAGTGATCTTCAAGTCTTTCAGCTTTGTGCAGAACATGCTGTACGCTTTGAAGAACAGCAAATTAAAAGCAACCTAGCCCTTGATTTACACTTATCGTGCGCTGGATGGAGTCATATCAGTGTCAACAGGAGCCCTCACTGTGAAGTGTCAAGCACAACACAATATCTTCGTCATTAACGCAGAGCTGACTGTATTATAGGCCTTCAGAGGTGTACAACATGGCGCCAGGTCCTGATTTCTTCGAGTGTTACCGAGTTTATTGTTTGGCACAGACATCAAGGGTTTGATGCTTGTAGGTCGCATTCAGGAGCTCTATGTAGTGCAGCAGAACAGCACACTGCCTGCAGTCATCCCGCCTATCACAAGATCTTAATGGAATCCATTCAACTCCTGCACGCAAGATCTGCCAAACTCCAGAGCAGGTCAATTAAAGGTTGTTAATCCACCGGTTGTTGTTGTCTATTCTGATGTCAGCTTAAAATTCTGTAAACAAAAAGGAGAAAACATTTCACTCAAGTGTTGAACATTGCTGCCAAAATTCCTATAGAATGTAGTTGTCACTTGTCAGCTTACATACAAGTGAATAAAAGTGTGCGACAGTAACTGTAAAACAACCTCAATAACAACTATGGGGACATCCAAGCGTCAAACACAAACAAGTCATTGAACAGCACTCCACTCTCAAGTATCTCAGTCAAACAGAACTCATTGGATGATAGTGCATCACACACATCCATCAACACGCTCGGAACATCATCACTTGGATGGAAAAGGGCATTTAAGAAAGTGATAAAGCCCCTCATTTGCACCACCTTGACACCAAATAATCCACAGATAATTGAATAAGAGTACGACCGAAATAGATGGCCAGAATACAGTACACAAAATACTTTATAAGATTTTGGATTAGAGTTCGAACTATGTCAGAAAGGTTTAGAAATTGACTTAGACTGCTGAAAGTGCGCTAGGCAATAATATATGCAGCTGGGAGTTCCATATAGAGGTAATAACATAAATGTATGTTCCCACCTGCATCACTTAGAAACATTGGCGCTTTAGTGACATTAGCAGCTACGTACCACAAGAAGGATTCCCTTTTTTATTTTAGCTGGACCTGAAAACAGTGCGTACGTGAAAAAGCAAATTAGCAGTTTTATTCATATCAATGTGTAGATAGAGGTAAAGCATGGGTTACATAAAAATTCTGCCCATTTTTACAGGCGTTTGGTTTGAGTTGAGACCCAGCTTCCATATGAGCACTTTTTAAATGCACTGAAGTTAAATACATTTGGTAGTGAACTAGGAAAATATCTTTCTTTACCACATAACAATTTTATTTTTAGAATTCTGAAGTCAGAGTCTGCATTGGTTTGGGAGAATGTATATCCGAGAGGTGTTTGCTTCAGAAATCTAGATTGTGAGGAATTACAAGAACAGATAAACTGTCCAGTACATTTATGAGGATTTAAAGAGAGCAATATCGTTGGTTCTTGCAGGTTTTAATTTAATGATTTGCCGACACAAAATTCAACTATATTTGGAAACATAACATGCTTATTTCATAGCTCTCCTCATACTTAACATGGTTCTCCATTAAATGTATATAGTAAAATGAGCAAAGCTCAGTAACAATATTGAGTTGCATTTGTACCACATTCATCCTACTGTAAGCCATTAAATATCTAAACATTGAAGTATATGTTGCAGGATAAAAAGGTGCCCCATCAAAGCAAATTTCCCTGCCTGTCTGATCAACAGAACACATTTTTACCTGAAACAGAGGAGGATTTGAGGAATAGGTTCTCTGCCACACTCTTTCCAACCCCCATATCTTCATGCCCTTGTGCTGAACTAAATGTGTATAATCTAAAAGAGAATATAATGGTCCACTCCTGATATCACAGCATTGCCCCACTCATACATTTCAGTGTAACTGTTCAAGGAGCTTAAGCAATAGTTATGAGCATGTCTTTTTGGTATGCAACCTGATCTTTTTACTTTACACTATCAGATAAATGTTGCGGTGTTTGAAGTATCTCATGCCACGTGGCTGAACAACACTATTGTACAAATTGCAGAGTGGTTTCACCTCCTTGCTTCAGTACAGCCCGTAGATTCATAGATTGTATGTTCAAGCAAAGCCTCTTGCAAGTTAGGGTTTCCCATTTTCAGTGACTCCAGGGATACATTTAATCCATAATCTACTATGCCCTTTAAAAGAGAGACTCTTTAAGAGATAGGATATATCAAAATATAAAAAAAAACAATTGGAAATAAAGAATTGACATTTGTGGCACCATTTTAACACCTTGCACGCTGATGATGGCCAGGAGCCGTCACGGCACACAGTGCTCGTGTGCTGATGACGGCTTCCGGCCGTCCTGACTGCACCCGCGATCGGAATGTGCCGCACAGGCGCAGAATCGCGGCAGCATGAAAGGGGTTAAGGTGTTATTGTCTATTTCTTAAACAATAACACGTATGCCTCTGCATTAATTTCTTTGTTGAGGACTTGACCTAAATGTGGTGCAATATTTGAAATCACTATATCACCATGCACCAATATGTGCCATTTTCTCAGGTGTACTATTGTGAAATCCGCCAAAACTGCTCACAAAATCAAAGCCTAAAACATTTAATTTGAAAAATGGAAAACACATTTCTTAAAGCTTTAGTTCCAATACAATAGAAATCATGATAATGGACTGACCCTAAAAACACAAAAATACTGTACGATTTACTGATCGATCATAACTATAATGCTAACTTTTTGACAGAAGAAAACTGGATAACTTTTTGTACCAATGCTCCTTGAAACTAGACAAATATAAGGCCAAATAAGCAAATATTCAAACTCCCTCTCCACAAAAAATTGAATTTTCTCTTCAATACATGTTTTGATGAATTTCCCAAGTCCTAAAAGCGAGTCTGTAAACATGCTTCTCAATTGTTCACTAAAATCACCCATTTCAAATCTTAAACATTTCATTCACTTCACCTTAGAGATTTAAATTCACAGGTTTTTAGGGATGTAAAAAAACACAGTCAAAACAGAAATGAATCAATGGCCCTGTCAATATTCAATCCACCCAGATGGTTAGATCCCTACCTTAGTCATGTGTTCAATAACATTTTCTAAGCAGAAGCCCACTGTGGAATTATGTTTGGGAGTGGGATAGATGGGATATTACTATCCAGAAACACCAAACTATAATCTAAACAAAATTATCACAACCTTTCCTTTGCACAACATTTCTGTTAAAAATTACATTGGTGAATTCGTATTAAATTACTACAATGTATGGAAAGGAAATAGTTCCATTGATAACATAATTCATTTCCAAAGTTCTTTAAAGTCAAAGGAATGCAACACAAGCATATCTTGCAGTATGTATTATATCAACTCTTTCTTTAGTGCCCATAATAAAGACATACAATGACTCTCATTCTCTCCTTACTTTCACGTGAAAACAGTTTTAGAAATACTGTTCTCCACACATTAATTTCTGAACCACAAAGTGCTAAACAGTGCACTTTTTGACTGACACCTTTTGGTGATCTCCACAATCATTACTTAGTTTATTTATTCTTCATAAGACTCCAACATGAAAATAAGTACTTTTATTAGAAGCCATCAGCCATGTGAGGATTGTGAGGATCGCTGAAAGATTTAATTGAAATTGTCAGTATTATTTTCATGTCCTTTTGGCAAAGAAGTGTTTTCAGCATGTTGGGGGGCTCTGTTATACCAAAACAGAGAATTGTTGTGTTTTATTTCGTCACTGAATCATAACTAATCATTAGCTGTGTTTTTTCATGAATGCTTTTATAAGATATACTGTATCCAACGTTCCACACACCTATCAAAGTCAATCTACTGCACGCACACAATCCACCAAAGTGTTGGATGCAGATCCTGCACCTTGGCTTTGTCTTGAATCCACTACTAATAAGAAAAGGACCCCTGACAAGATACAGCTAGGTAATCAGGGGAAATAAAGACAACCAACAACAAGGAGGTACCTGTCCAATACTTTCAACTGAGGCCCCAGAAGAGGGTCCAGATACTAAAGGGCACCCACCGGAGCAGATCAGAGCTGAAACAATCAATCAATCAATCAATCAATCAATCAATCAATCATATAACTTGTAAAGTGCACTAAATACCTGTGAGGGTTCCAAGGCGAGGGTGAGGGTTCCAAGGCGAGGGTGAGGGTTCCAAGGCGAAGAGCCAGGGTTTGAGTTGTCTCCTGAAGGTCAGGGGGTCTTCGGTTCATCGTAGATAGAGGGGGAGGGTGTTTCAGGTCCTAGCGCTGCAATGGGAGAAGGATCTGCCTCCGGAAGTAGTTCTCCGGATGCGTGGGACCGTGGCCAGGGCGTGGTCGGTAGAGCGGAATTTCCTGTTGGGTACGTAGAAGGAGAGTCGACTGTTGAGATAGGCTGGGCCGGTTTTGTAGAGTGCCTTGTGTGCGTGGATCAAGAGCTCGAAGGAGATTTTTTTGTCGATGGAGAGCCAGTGCAGGTTCCTCAGGTGGGGGGGTGATGTGGTCGCGGCGCGGGATGTCGAGGATCAGGGGTGCAGAGGCATTCTGGATTCTCTGTAGTCTGCTGATGAGCTTGGACGAGGCTCCAGCGTAGAGGGCGATTACGTAGTCGAGTCTGTTGCTGACTAGGGCCTGGGTGACTGTTTTCCTCGTGTTTGTCGGGATCCATCTGTAGATCTTGCCGAGCATGCAGAGGGTGTTGAAACAGGTGGAGGAGACCGCGTTGACTTGTTTGGTCATGGAGAGTTTCAAGTCGAGGATGACTCCCAGGTTGCGTGCGTGGTCAGTGGGGGCTGGGGAGGACCACAGTGATGTGGGCCACCAAGAGTCATCCCATGCGGAGGGGTTGGACCCGAGGATGAAGATTTCCGTCTTGTCTGTGTTCAGTTTGAGGAGGCTTTCCTCCATCCAGTCTGCGACGGCCTTAATTCCCTGGTGGAGGTTGGATTTGGCGGTGCGGGGGTCCTTAGTGAGGGAGAGGATCAGCTGAGTATCGTCGGCGTAGGAGATTATGTTGAGGTCGTGCTGTCTGGCGATGCATGCTAGTGGAGCCATGTAGACGTTGAACAGCATTGGGCTGAGGGAAGATCCTTGAGGGACGCCGCAGATGATCTCAGAGGCATCGGATCGGAACGGGGGGAAGCGGACTCTGAGTTCTGCCGGAAAGGAAGGAGGTGGTCCAGTCCAGGGCCTTGTCTCTGATCCCTACATTGTGGAGGCGTGTGCGTATTGTGTTGGCAGGCGGTGTCGAAGGCGTCGGAGAGGTCCAGAAGGATAAGGGCCGCCGTCTTGCTGTTGTCTAGTAGGATCCTGATGTCGTTTGTTGCGACGATGAGGGCGGTCTTGGTGCTGTGGTTACTTCAGAAACCTTATTGGGATGGGTCCAGGATGTTGTTGTCTTCGAGGTGACAGGTGAGCTGGGTGTTTACTATCTTCTCGATGACCTTTGTTAGGAACGGAAGCAGGGAGATGGGACGGAAGTTCTAGAGGTCGCTCGGATCCGCCTTGAGTTTCTTCAGTAGGGCGTTGATCTCTGCATGCTTCCAGTTCTCAGGAAAGGTGGTGGTCTCGAAGGAGAGGTTGATGATTTTGTGCAGGTGGGGTGTGATTGAATTGCTGGCTTTGTTGAAAATGTGGTGCGGGAGAGGGTCAGATGGGGAACCGGAGTGGTATGTTCCCATGGTCTTGATTGTGTCCTCAATGTTCACGTTGGCCCAGGTTGTCAGGGTGTCGTGGGCAGTTGGGTGCAGGGGGTTTGGAGCGGTGTGGTCGGCAGGGGTCGTCTGGGGTCTGAAGCTGTCATGGATGTTGGTGATCTTCTGATGAAAGAAGGTGGCGAGGGAGTCGCACAGGACTTGCAATGGTGGGATGTCCTTCGCGTTGGAGCTGGGGTTGGAGAGTTCCTTCATGATGGTGAAGAGCTCCTTGCTGTTGTGTGCGTTGTTGTCAAGGTAGTTTGTGAAGGAGATTCTTTTGGTAGTCCTGATGAGATGGTGGTGGTTGAGGATGGTGTCTTTGTGGGCAGTGCGGCTGTCTGGCGTCTTGCGCTGTGCCATATGTTTTCCAGTTTCCGGCAGGTGCGTTTTGAGTTGAGGATTTCCGGGGTGAACCAGCTGACTCTTCTGCTGGTGTTTCTGCTGGTGGGGTTTTTCAGCGGGGCGACAGTCTTGGCGCAGTTGTTCATCCAGCGTTCGAGGGTGAGTGCACCTTCATCTGGGTTGGTGGGGTTCGTCGGAGGGTTGAGTGCGAGGCTTGTCTGTAGTTGTTCTTCAGTGACTTTGCCCCAGCATCGGCGGGGGGTCTGTAGTGTGCGGTGGTGTGTGAGGGGTTTTCGGAAGGAGAAGTGGATGCAGTGGTGGTCTGTCCAGGTGAGTTCGGAGGCGTGGCTGAAGGTGACGTAAGGGCTTGAGAAGAAGATGGCATCTAGCGTGTGGCCGGCGCTGTGGGTCGGCGTCGTGATGAGCTGTTTCTGTCCGAGATTGGCGAGATTGTCAATCAGGGTGGAAGAGTTGCTGTCATTGCTGTCCTCCAGGTGAAAGTTCAGGTCTCCGAGGAGGATGTCGTCGGTGGAGGTCAGCGCTTGCATGCTGATGAGGTCGGCGATGGAGTCGCAGAATTGGGGCCAGGGTCCTGGTGGTCTGTAGACGAGGGTGCCTTTTAGGGTGGTCTTGGGGTCCATGTGGATCTGGAAGTGCATGTGTTCGGCGGTGCTGAGGGTGTCGTTGGTGTTTGTTGATACCCTGATGGTGTTTTTGTGGACAATGATGATTCCTCTTCTGGCCCTGTTGGTGCGGTCTCTGCGGGTTATCTTGTACCCATCTGGGGTGGCTATGGCAATGTCTGGCGAGGAGGTTTTGTTCATCCAGGTCTCGGTCAGGAAGGCAACGTCCGGTGATATAGTGTCGAGTAGGTCCCAGAGTTCAACGGCGTGTTTGTATGCGTAGCGGGTGTTGAACAGGATGCATCTAAGCTGGTTGGGTTCCGGCGTGGCAGGCGTCTTGGCGCTTTCGAGGCAGGAGAAGCTGCAGTTCCGGCAGGTGAAGGGGCCGTGGGTGCGCTTCGGGGCGGCCTTGCAGCAGGTGTGGGTTCTCACATGGAGTTATTAGAAACAATTGATCATTTTATTTTTTCTTTATCGAATCAATAAGGCACATTTCATGGATGTATGAACAAGAATTAAATACAAAGTCAAATCACATATAAATAAAACATGACTCAATAGGTCATGTTCCACACACCAGATTCGCAATCATACTGTCATACACACCAGGACTCTTTGTTACACCTCAAACATCACACATGCAATTCACATCACCAATTACATCAAGATATATACAACAGCCAGTGGATGATTCGATGACAAGTTGGAAAAAGTAACCCGGGGGTATGGGTGAATACAATCCAGCTGCCCCCGCACAAACAACGCCAACACGAGTTTCGGTGTATCACCCCAGCCGGGGCTACTCCTTCATCAGGACAAGGATGGATAGGAAATGTGGGACAGTGCACCTGCAAGCATAAAAAAGGGAATATATACATTCAAGATGATTAACATTACTAGCAGCCTGACAATTCTATCTAAACTCAAATTCAAAAGCGACATGATCTGCTCCGGGGAGACCAAATAAGTATATATACATAACGTTTACGCAGATTTAATAAGACTGGAATAATGTGCAAAAAAACACAGGTAAGAACAATAACACAAGAATGGATATGATCAGAAACTTCGATTTTTAAGGTGGCGGGCACAAATGATTTCAAGAGGTACCAACTACCAGCAATAGAGGCTCCAACTCAGTGTGTATTAAAGCAAAAAGAAAACTTAAAAAATAATAACATGCTATAGAGAACCAGTGCCAAAGGTAGAAAGAAGGGGGGAAGGCAGTAGGTGTATAACATGAACCAGCCCCACATACAGAGCACAGAATTCACCTACGCTACTGAATCGCATACCCGTCATTAGAGATACACCATAAACGGTTGATTCTTTTCAAAAGCAAGGGTTTACTAAAAGCCCAAGCAGATAAGACTTCCCAGCGGGACTCTATAAGAAAGGGATATAGACCAGAACATACATCGTGCCCTGCTCATAGGTGGGGGGGGGGAAGCAAGGGGGAAGGGAGGTCCTAGGAAAACTGATTACAAACATCTCGAGAGGCAAACAATGTGGAAGAACCTACCCAGCAGTATCCAGAGGGTCCTTCTCCGCAGCAAATAATATACTTCCTCCAAGTGATCACAGGAATATCAAGCCTCACAGAATTCTTAGAGCAACTACCGCGTAACAGGATAAGTGACTTGGGTAAGAGGATCATCACCTAGGCCACACACAAAGAAATATTTTGTTTATGTGCAAAAAACAACAACCAGTTCAACCGGGTCTAACATGTGAAACTATTTGCAAACGTCACATGTCCCCAGTGTGGTAGCCCACTATGGCGCCAAAGAAGACAAGGGAATCCAGGGACACGTGAGGGCAGAGGTAGTCCAGGGTATAAAGCGAGGAGTCTTTATACATGAGTAAAAGCCTAGGCCAAGGATGCGGGGATACAGTTCAGAAAAGGAGTCGGAGCGCCTTCGCAGGGAAACTCTAGAAACTTCCCATACGCGCATCGAGAGGATAGTACATGCCATATCGTTAAGCGCCAGTTCCTAATAAACAAACAACCATACGCCTTAAGATAGGGGTGGACAAAGCAAGAGACATGAATTATAAGTCTATTAAGTTAACACAGGGAACACAACAATAAGCGGTGCAGCAGTCCACTTGACATGCCTCCCACGCCAGATACTAAAACTGGAGGCATAAACCAATGAGCCCCCGACGGCCCACAAGTATATGAAGTATGAAAAAGAGGGCAGCAAAGAAAATACTTAAAAGGCATCACCCCCGTTATATGAGCAAGAAGAGGTTAACCGCCAGCTTCCCGCTTACCAGGTAAAAAGGTGGGCAGAGTCGTCACCAGTCAGGGATTCTCAATCGCAAACGGCCGGTAGGGTGTCCCCGGATGAGTGCGTCATACCGACATCACACCGGTTCAGGGTTATATATGGGATGGACTCAATCAGGAGGGGTGATGGAGCGTCACGGTAGTAAACATAAAGGGCGGACTGCTACAGGGGGAAAAAATGCGGTCGCTATCATGGCGGCCATCTTAGCACAGGCGCCTCAATCAATAGATCAAGGAAAAAATCGAAAACAGAAGGATCAAACAGATTAAATAAACGTATGAATTGGGACTTGCGGGCTAATACATAACTATTAGAAGGCTCCTAGGTCCCCTTATCAGAGGATAAGTTAAAACACAAGAAATAAATATAACCTGTATAGGGGTTCCAAACAGGTCAAGGGAACCAAGGACCAGGAAGCCATAAGGATCAGGGGCACGGGACAAGGGATTCATAAACGTCGACTGGAAATCCCTGTCATGCGGGGTTAGCACACAGAGGGACCAGTTAAATATTGGCATTCTCCCAGAGACAATTTTCATTAAGGCCTTTTTTCACAGCATCCAGAAAGTATATCCAGAAAACCTCTCTTTCTTTTGCAAATGGCAGAATGATCTTGTCCACGATATACCTGGATCCTTTCCAATATCGACCATTTTAAATCGCTCTCAGAGTGGTTCTTCTCCAACCAAGACTAGGGGTGCAGACAGTTTCTTAATTTGAACACTGGACTTGTGTTCCCCAGTCCTGGTTCGACACTCCCGTCCAGTTTCTCCATATTATATGAGGTCACAAGGACACTTAATGATGTAAATCATGTTGGAGGTGCGGCAGCTAGTCATTTTCACAAGAGAGATGGTACGCTCAGAAGTTATAATGGTGTCACCCACCATGGCATTGGGGCAGACCTGACAATTGCCACATCGATGGTTGCCTTTAATGGGGCCCAGGCCACAAATGGCTTTTTGAAGGGGGACGGGGGGTTCAATAATTTCCCTCTAATAAGGTGGTTCTTCAAGTTCCTATTTCTCTTCAAGGCAAAAATAGGTTTGGGGAGATGTTCTTCACCGTTGCCAAAAATTAAGAAGGTGCCAGCAGGAATTAATGGCCTGCCTCAATTTGTGGTTGAGGTTAGAATGTCTGGTCACACATACCAATTTGTCCATGGATTCCTTTTCTCTGGGCATGAACATAGATAAACGATTAAAGTACCTTGCCCTTTTGAAAGAATCCTTGGACAGTTTATGGGCGTAACCACAATGCGCAAGTTTTTCTTTTAAGATATCCGATTGTTGAAGAAAGTCTTTAAAGTCCGAGCAGGTCCTTCAGATCCTAATGAACTGACTAAATAGTATACTGTCCCTCTGGCAGGGAGGATGGCAGCTGCCATACTGCAATAAGGTGTTTCTCGCAGTCAGTAGGTTTCGTACACAGGAACACATATATCTCATTTTGGCGATGATCAATCCAGATATCAAGATACTCTACTCTACAGTTGCTGGAGTGGGCAGTGAACTTCAAATTGCTATCAGCTGCATTTAGCCAGAGAATGAACTCATCAAACGAGTCCTGGTCCCCCTTCCATACAAAAAAGATGGTATCAATAAATCAAGACCAAGCTCGAACATTTTCATGGAAGGGGGCCATCTCATAATAGATGTTAACTTGCTCGAAATGTTCCATGTATAGGCAAGATATATTAAGGGGGCACAAAGCCCCCATGCTTACTCCCTGAATTTGCTGGAAGTAACAGTTATTGAACTCAAAGAAGTTCTCAATGAGTACCACTTCAAGGCACTGGATGATGAAGGGGCATTGCTGATTTCAAGCTCAGAGGAGAGGATCCCATGCATGACCCTCAAGGCTCCTTTCTACTGTATGTTGGTATACAGAGACTCAAGGTCCAATGTAACCAAGAGTTCTCTGTCTTCTTGATAGGGGGTTACCTCAACTTTGGCGATGAAATGGTCTGTGTCCTTCACAAAGGACTCCAAACTGTTGACCAAAGGTTTTAAAAAACGATCAACGTATTTGGAGAGGGGGTCAGTCGCAGACCTGATGGTAGATACAATGGGCCTTAGGCGGGGGGTCATGCACATTCTTATGAGTCTTCGAGACCCCATAGATGATAGGCATGCGGGTGAAGCTGCGGGTCAGGAATTCAGCCTCCTTAGAACAGATAAATCCCATGTCCACCACTCGTTCAACCATAGTAAGAATACGTAGTTTCATGGCGGGTTCAGGATTCCTGGCAATTCTCTTGTAATGTTTAGTCGAGGAAAGAAGAGAATTAATTTTTTCCACATAAGTGGAGGTGTCGAAAATCACGATCCCCTCACCTTTGTCACAGTGCTTGATTGTAAGAAGTCTATTTTCTTTCAGGTTCATCAATGTGTTTTTTTCCTCTCTAGTGAGATTCTGCAAAGGCATGGGCACATATTTGAGGATTTTTGGGATTTTGTTGGTGACAGCCTTTTTGAAGATGCCCACTTCGGGTCCAATAACGCCCAGGGTAGGAGTGAATTCGGACGGGGGTTGAAACCGGACAATTTCTCCGCAGATTCAGGCAAAGGCCTAATGAGAAAACATTTTCTCAACCTAATCTTGCAAAAGAATAGATACAAATCTTTCATGAGCTCAAATTCATTAAGGTTGGTGGTGAGGACAAAAGATACGCCCCTGGATAAAAGGGACACAGCTCCTGAATCCATACCAGCCTTAGATAAATTGAATACAGGAATGTTTTTTTACTTTTTCCAGTATTGATGGTGTCTTGTCTAGATATACATTTGGGGTTGGCCCTGACCCTGATGTTAACTCCTCTGTTGCGCGGTCCGGGTTGTGAGGCTAAAATTCCCACTGCGGTTGCCTAAAAAACTATTTGGCATGGCAGATATCTCAAAGCGTTCCTGTCTAGGCTTCACCCGTCTGTTACCCCATCTGGGGGTCCCGCCCTGAGAATTGTGGTAGTTCGAACTGGTGTAAAATTGGTGGCCTAATAGGGATAGGCACGTTCTTGTGTAAATAACCGAATATCCTTCCTGAACTTCTCGGTTTTTCTTTTTAAGAGATAGTCAGAGATGGAGTCCAGTTCTAAACATATTTCCTCCAACTTCTTTTAACCCAATTCAACCGAGTTATCTTGCTTCAACTTGTCTACATGTTTTATTTATATGTGATTTGACTTTGTATTTAATTCTTGTTCATACATTCATGAAATGTGCCTTATTTATTTGATAAAGAAAAAATAAAATGATCAATTGTTTCTAATAACTCCATGTGAGTGTTTTGTTTCAGCTCTGATCTGCTCCAGTGGGTGGCCTTTAGTATCTGGACCCTGTGAAAACCTTCATGCATTTGCGTCAAACACCACCAAAGTTGATGCATTTGCGTCAAACACCACCAAAGTTATCCTGAATGAAAAGTGAAACTTAACTATACCCATAGAGTCACTATCGCAGACAATGAAAAACTACAGTTAAAGTGAAAGTGAAGTTAAACTAACATTTGCTAGTTATGGTTACGAACATTGCATCTGGTTTGTGATGGATTACGTGTTAACTATAAATGGCAAATTTCAGTGTATTTTTACTTCTAATTCCTAACCATATATCGTTTTTTAACTGTGTTTTTAAATGAATTACAGAGGTTCTCCTAAACATAATCTCCATAACACTGTCAAATGTTGAATTATAAAAAAATGTATGTTTATTTGTCATGAAATCATTTAATATGCCACATGCGTGCACAGTTTCGTACTGAAAAATTTTCACTGGTTTCATCTTTTACAGGAGGATGACACTTTCTTCATTTCAGCTTTTCCAGAAATCATGGGTGTTAGAGTCAGTACTCTAGGTGCGAGACAAAGAGAGACGGTGGGCTCCAGTGACAACTATTTTCTTATATCACTTTCCAGTGCTTAGTCCTTCTTTCTATACCAATGCATTATTTCAGTTGAAATTATCTTTATGGTTTTACATGGTGGAAACACCATATAAATAAGCTGCAATTGATAATTAGAAAGTAATCAAACCTTTTTCAGTTCCTTCAGAAACTAATATTAATATTAGTGCTAGACTAATTCCCACATTAGCAAATCAAATCTTTCAAAATTTGACTTTTCAGCGTACATCACTCAAGCACAACTCAGACTGCGTATCTATACTCTTGGGAGTGCTTGTGATGGAAAGAGGGCATACATAAGTACCTATGTCCCTCAATGACTGCTAGTATGAAAATATTTATTAATTTATTCAAAATGCTTTATATAGCGCCGACATGACCCCTGGGGGTATCAGGGCACTTTACAATTTAGCAATCACGAAAGGTATAGGAGGTAGTAAAAATAAACAACATACAATCATAACAGTCAAATAGAAAACAAGGGTGAGGAGAGCGTGTCCTAGAATGCCTGGAATGCTGGGGTTCTAGGGGCAGAAATGGCATCATCAGTAGCACTTTAGCTTCCTTTTTGAAAGAAGCAGGGGAGGTATTCAATTTCATTTCAGGGGACAGGGAATTCCAGATTCTCTGGGCGATACCCAAGAAAGCTTGATGTGAGTATTCTTTTTACAGAATTTCTTTGGCTTCACTAGTAAGGTGCTGCCACTTCCAGAAGAACTAGAGCAACCAGAGAGCTCAAATCTTTGTGGAGATATATTGGGGGGTTCAAATGTAAGGCTTTGGGTGTTAGGCATACAATTTTTCATTGTATCCTTGCTTCATATTGGACCCAAATTAGGGAGGTCAGCTCAGGTGTGATATGATTGTTTCTTTTAGAGTCTGTGATGATCCTTGCAGCAGAGTGGTGGGAGGCCCATAGTGGAGCCATCTCAGATCCAGGAAGTTCCTGAGGGCTGCACTTCCATAATCCAGCTTAGAAATCACTATGGCTTGCACTGCAACCTTGAAGCCATGGTGGGGGCAGGTTTAATTTTCCTTAAGATACTCAGGTGGAAGCTCGCTCCTTTGGTGAGAGCACTAATGTGCTTTTGCATGTTCAAACTCTTATCTAGCATTATTCCCAATGAGCTTGTGGAATCAATAATGTGTGGCATGCAATTAAGAGGTGTTAGTTCATTCTTCCACTCTTTGATGGCTGGCGACTCTTTGGGTGGGGCGTTTAAGAGGAATTCCATTTTAAGAGTGTTTAATTTAAGGTGATGAACTTTGAGTTTTCTGTAGAGCTGAGTTGAGGGACCAGTTGGGTGTCATTGGCATACATGTGATAGTGGATGCTGGATAGTTTCATAGTTTCTGTTAAAGGCTCCATGAACAAGTTGAAGAGAATGGGTGAAAGTGTGGACCCCTGTGGTACCCCAGAGTGAACGGTGAGGGATTAGACAGAGACTAGTTCACCTTCAACCTTTGGGTTCTATTGTGGAGAAATGAGGAGAACCAATTTAGAACGGGCCCAGAAAGTCTATCCTGTGTTCCAATAGGTTGATAAGGCGTTGATGTTTAACCGTATCAAAAGCTGACAATTGGTCACACAAGTGGGGTATCATTTTTCTCGGGAGACCAAGGGGAATTCTGGGTAATACGAAATTTGTGCCTGCATGTTGATCCTATAACTTACCCACCCAGAAATGTGATGAAAATGTGACTTTGTAAGTAAATTTGAGGTTTGCAGGGGATTCTGGGTAAGAAAACGCTAGGGGATCCATGCAAGCCATACTGCCAGCCAAGATTCAATACACGCACACCACCATCCATGCAGACCACCAGCCATGTAAAATATTGGTTTTAGGACATGGATTATAGCGTGAACTAAAAGCGCATTCATTTCATAATTATAGGCCTACAAATGTCTTTCAACTCAAATACAGCTCCCCTTCAGGAGAAAAGCTTCTTTGCTTCATAGTTTGGTCTAGTCTGCAATGAACTTTGTCATTTAGGTAACTCTTTCTTGATCACCTGGAAGATGAAACCTTTTCTTCTAATTTACTTATCTGTTTATGACATGTAACTGATAGACCATGGACCTAGAAGGTCTTTCTACTGATACTCGAATCTTATCTGATGAGATGCAGCTTTTGAACTGACCTCCAGCTGATACGAGGAATTTCCACTGCTAAGCAAATTTTGTATGAAGACTCGTATTGAGTTGTGTATAAATATGCAGAACAAATGTTGATCCGTGCTCATTCTACTGCTCGCCAGAGTCGAGTTGTAGGTTGTTCCCGCTAGCGTAATAAATGACTTAAAAAGTCTGCCTCCAACTCCTCGCACTTTAATTTGTTACTGAAAGAGTAAATATTTAGTTTTCTCAGATGGCGACTCCGCCGGGACATCTACGTGGGACATCCAACAGCTCTTGAGTCTGTGGCTGAGGTGACCAATCTGAGACTGAAAGATTGCGGGCCCCAATAAACAAGAGACCAGTTTGTCACAGCTGCCATCTGAAGTTTCAAACTGGCATCCCTCAGCAACAGGATTTCCCCGGCAGAGGTCCCGAACCTGGTTGATTGCAGACTGACACATTTGTCCAAAGTGCGGAGAGATGGGCGCCCCTACATTAACTTGGTGAGGTTGTTCTAAATGCATGCTTGTGCAATTGATTGAATTAAAGAGACAATTGTCATTTTGGGAGATTGGAGATTGGGATTAGTAGTTTTCTCATTTATTGAGAGTCTCCAATTTTAGGGGACAATGAGTAAACTAAGGAAATGCATTTCTCATTGTTATTGTTGTTTTGGAAGTACATATTTGAACAAATTTCTCCACTCCCCACCCTAAATTGGAGGATGTATGTGATATTGGTGGTGAATCTTTGGAATAGTTTTTTTTTGTATAAAATATACAAAGGAGACACAAAAAATAGCAGCCCTTGCCCGGGAGAACATGGCGGCTAGCAGCAGCAGTTAGTCTGGAGGCTCCGCGACGCAGACAGCGTTTTTTCGCATTGTCTCTCTGCATTTCTCGAGGCAGAATGAGCCTGCGAGCGAAGGATACATAGTGGAAGAATCTGGCAGTTTCTGAGAAAGATTACAAACCCTCCTACTGAGCATTGCAGATTCAACATGGTGACTGAGCTCTGTACAGCGCCCAGGGAGATCTGGCAGCTGTTTTCTTCTTTAGCAGTCCGCGGCAATTTTCGGCAGTGTAAGGGGCTCCGCAGGGCTCTGCTGGGCACGCCACACGGCTATAGGAATTCTTCTTTTCTTCTGGATTGACAAACTCCAGGGGGGAAAGCTCATGGGGAATAAAAGGCCCTGGCTGGAGCGGGCAGTAACACCGGCGCGGACGCCGCCATTGTCGGGGAAGATTTATCGGCTCCATGTGCAGAGAAGGAGGTGAAGAAGGTGCAAGACTGTAGGTCTGAAGGGGGGGTTGCACAGTGGTTTAGAGTCGAGCTAGAGGGCGCAGTGCAGCCTCTAGGATCTCACATTCAGGGAGAGGCAGGGGGCTAAATCACACCTACGGACTACATTCCCCAGAATTCACAAGGTTGGGAATCCAATGTAAAATTCAGGTGGATAGCACTCCACCTACTGGAGCATTAGAGGAAGTGCCATTGGATTCAAAGAGTGAGCTACAAGGTCCACAAGGTTTAAGATATGCTTTAAGAAGTAGAAAGCAAGAAGCAAGAAGTGGTGATTGCTCATCGTTCAAGAATTTCGGCACTGGTGAAAAAAGATATAACCCTCCCAATAAATAAAGTGCCTCTCTCTATAAATAAACCGCCCGCTCCCCTAAAGCTAAGGGAAAATCGAAGAAGAGGAAAGTTGGCTAAAAAAATTCACCCCCTCAAGCTGCTAAAATAAAACCGAAGCCAGCTCCCTCACTTAAACAATATTTCAAGGTGATACCTCCTACTTTGGAGTTAAAACCATTACCTGGAGGCCTTACCTGCACAGACTTTAATTTCCCTGAAGACCTTTTGAGCCCGAATAGATATCAGTCCTTGGCGGATCAGGAAGATACATCAGATATGCAGAGCCCAGGGTTAAGCGATAGTATATCTAGTCCACAGAGTGGATTAGCAATATCTAGCAACGAAGTCCTATTCTCTAAGGAAAGAAAAGACTCTCAGTTAAACATGGAGGATAAGACTCAGGGATGCCCGGAACTAATTTTAGGCAGTTTGGGGGCCGAAGTACTGGATGAAGATGATAAGACCCCTGAAGATCAGTCGGTTTTGCAAATGTTGCAGTCTCTAAGCCATGAAATGAGGAACGGGTTTAAGGTCTCACAGAAGAATCAACAAGAAATTAAAATGTACTGTGAGAAATTGGAGGAAAATGTTGAGGCATTAGCGGCTAGAACGATGGACCACAGTCACAGATTGGAGAAAGCTAACCTTGCAACATTCAAAGAAAATTGAAAATAAGACAGCGAGAGCAGGGCTACCAGGAAAAATTGGAATCAATTGAAAATGCTCAAAGGAGAAATAATCTTCGTCTGCTGAAAGTACCAGAAGGGGCAGAGGGGGAGAACATCACAGAGTATGTAGCTAAATTAATTAAACAAGCCACAGCAATTGAAGTGTCAGAACAAGATATAATGAAAGATATACAAAGAGTCCATGGTGACCCATACAGATTAAAACCAATCAAGACGAGGCCAAGAAAGATTCTGATTCACTTTTTAACTTATTCTTTGAAAGATTAAATTCTTAATAGAGCTTTAAAGAGTAATTCCCTTTCAGCGGAGGGGATTACTTTTCAAATTAGATCTGATGTTTCCTCGAATACGGCGTCCAGACAGTGGGAGCTAGGGAAATTATTAGACCCGTTTAGACAGCAGGGCGCAACAGCACAGCTGCAGATTCCGGCATCTTTAAAAATCTTGTATAAAAATTAAATGAGAGTATTTAAAAGAGTGGAGGAAGCAGAATCATATCTACAAGGAATTTCAGAATCTGCTCAGGAAGCAGAAGTTGTGTAAAAATCAGTTTGTTTGAGTTTGTGAGCTTTTCTACAATCCTTTTCGTATTCCCTCTTCCTTACGCCTGAATTATATATACCATAAAGGCAAACAGTTGAAAAAGGGGGAATCAAATTAAATATAAGAGAGACAAAAAATTCAATATGTAAATATGTAAATAAGCTGTCTGAAGTCAGGAGGGGAGCCTCAAGGCCAGAGTAGGGCCAAGAAGATGCAGCGTGGGGTTCTCCAGGGGAGCACTAGGGAGGGGTAAGGGGAGGGGTGCACTGGGTGGGGAGCATGTGGGGAAAAAAATGTCTGATTCGACAAATTGTTGTATTCAACCATAATATCCATCTACGAAAGAAGAAATGGCACAGTCTAAATTAACCCAGGATATATATCTCAAGGTCCTAACTTGGAATTTAAATGGTCTGAGGGTAGTTCATAGACGGGAAAGGATATTCCAATATTTGAAAGATGCACCAGAGCAGGTTTTTATACTCCAAGAAACTCACCTTACAGAGGAAGAGTTGAGGGAAGTATGTAGAAAGAAAAAATGGATTCAGGAGGTGGTCTGTACCTCTCAGCAATTAACAGTCAAAGCGAATCCAGCCACAGAAGTAGAGAAGGTCAGAGTCGACAAAAAGAGCAGATGGGCCATAGCCACGATTAAATATCATTCTCACAAATTCACAGTTAGAGAAATGATGAAAGAGCTGCTAGAGTTTAAGTATTCCCTAATTTTAGCGGGTGATTTTAATGTGGTCCTGGATCTCCTAATGGATAAGACATACAGGAATAGATCAATATATAATTCTAAAACAAGGAAGTTTTTGGTGGACGCTATGCGTCAGCTGGGATGGATGGATATTTGGAGGAAAAAGTGGGGATCAAAAAAGGAGTATACATTTCATGACAAGAAGTTAGGCCACAAATCTAGGCTAGACTTTTTCTTGATAGCAGAGGAGCTGGGGGACAAAGTTAACAAGGTTAAGCATTTAGGCGGTCATCTCTCGGACCACTCAGCGTGTCTTTAGTTTTAAAGTTTTTGGGACAACAACATATGAAGAGGTGGACTCTGGATCGAACTATTTTGTTGGAGGATGATGTGACGAAAAAATTGATAGTTGAGTCAGAGGCTTTTTTTTCAATAAATTTAGGAACTGCCCCAATTGAAGTTGTTTGGGATGCCTATAAGGCATTTCTGAGGGGAGTGATCCTGGCTATTTAATCAACAAGGCAAAAAAGATTCAGTGCTATGGTATCAGGAATTGAAGTAAAAATAATCAGGCTAGAGCAAGATCTATTAGCTCAGAACCACCAGCCCGAATCACCTCTTATACATGAATTAGCACTATGTAAATCTCAATTGGAAGAAGTCTTGGATGTTAGACTCAGGAAGCGGTGGCAGGCTAGTTCTCTGGCCCATTTTGAGTACGGCGAAGCTAGTGGGAAGCTTTTAGCATGGAAAACTAAAAAAGACCAATCCAGGAATAGAATCAGAGAGGTGTTATCGGATCTAACGGAGGAGTTTTCAGAAAACGCCTCTGACATAAAAAAAGCTTTTTTTGTCACTTTGAACAGGTGTATAAGGAGGACTTGTCCCCTCAGAATACTTCGATTCAAGCATGGGTAGAGCAATACGCAGTGTGGGGAATTGAGGATGAAACAGTGAATAATTTAAACGGGAAGATAGAGCTGAGGGAAGTAGTCTCTGCAATTAACTCAAGTAAAAGGGGCAAGGCACCATGTCCTGATGGGCTGCCAGCAGAGCAATATAAAATTCTGTCGCCAGTTGTCGCACCAATCCTCTGTAGGTTGTTTGCTTCTATTTTTGGGAGGGGGTAATTTTCCATCATCATGGAATGAAGCAACTATAGTGCTAATTCTCAAACCATCTAACCCGCGGGCGTCATGTGATTCATTCAGGCCAGTCTCTCTGCTGAATCTTGATTATAAAATCTTTGCTGGGATCTTAGCAGAGAGACTGAATGGTGTTGCTGATAAATTAGTGCACGGGGATCAGAAGGGATTTGTTAGAGGTCGATCTATCCAGAGCCTGATCCAAGCATTAGTGGGAGCCATAGATATAGCATCTCTACATAAACTGCCTCTAGCTATTATCACCCTTGATGCCGCTAAGGCATTTGACCGTGTAAATTGGGTCTTTTTAGCCAGAGTATTAGAAAATTGTAATCTAGGGAAGAATTCTGTAGAGCCATATCTTCAATCTATCACCATCCCACAGCTAGAGTATTGGTCAACGGGAATTTATCAGCACCCATAGATATCAAAAGAGGGACAAGGCAGGGATGTCCTCTTTCACCTCTGCTTTTCAACTTATATATTGAGCCCTTGGCAGAGAAGATCAGGCTAGACATGAGTATTGTGCCCTTTAAATTAAGGAATTGGGAAAGGAAAGTGTCATTATATGCTGACGATATGCTGATATATACGACGGATCCAATACAGGCAATTCCGCTAATATATAGTGCCGCAATTCAGTTTGGTCAGCTCTCTGGGTATCAGATCAACCAGCCCAAAACAGAATGTATGCTTTGGAATGTGGAAGCTCAGCTTCCTATGCTAAAACATGAGATAGGATATCTAGGAGTTCAAGTCACCCAGGATATCGCAAAATTAACGGATAGAAATCTAGAAAAAGCAAATTAAAAAAATTCTGAGGCATTAAAGGGCTGGTCTCTTCTACCCCTTACACTAATCGGAAGAGTCAATATTAGAAAGATCATGCTTCTCCCCAAATTGATCTTTTTGTTCCAGAATATACCGCTAGCGTTTAATGAAGTGAAGCTCAGACAAATGCAAGCTAAATTTAATTGGTTTGTATGGGCCTCAAAGGGTATCAGGATTTTGTGGAGGAAACTGAGCAGGAAAAAAAGTAAAGGCGGTTTGTGTGCCCCGGATATGAAACTATATGCATGGACACTACTAATTAAAGCAGGGATTATGCTTTTTAATTGTCCAGACAGATCAGAAGCAGGCATAATGTTCATGGAAATGTTGACAGGAATCCAAGGGGGTTTAAATGGCTTTCTATACAAATTCGGGGACCCACGCTAAGCTGGCTAAATTTTCAAAGGACAGTATTCCTTGCTGTCCAAAATGTAGGATGGAAAATTCAGACGATCTCCATATGTTTTTAACATGTCCAGTCTTGTATAATTACTGGTGTGTGGTATCTGAAGGTATGGAAAGTATGTTGAAGTTAAATATAAAGGTTAGTACGTTATTTATATTTTTGGGTATTTCCTCTAATTTTGAATCACTCTCTCGAGATGTTAATAAGTTGCAGTTTGATTTAGTTATATTAGCTCGAAGAGAAATATGTAAACTATGGATAAAAGATACGGCACCAACTTATTTAGACTGAATTAATTCAATTAAATATACTTTGAAACTAGATAGCATAAATTGGAAGAGGAAAAAACATTTCTGGACTCCGTGCATTTCCTGGTTGGATAAAGTTTAAGAATAAGGTGCAATGATTATGCCTTTTTGTAGAGTAATGTACCCTAAGATCAGTTTCATGATGGTTAGTTAGATGAACTGAATTGATTTTATATCAGCAGGGTACCTACAAAAAGTGCTTCCAAAAAGATCTTCGGAGTTCATAAGTATTTCTGGGAACACCTGCTGTCAGTGGACGGTAACGGTTGAAGGAACTTAGAGAATATCTTTTGGTGTATGAGGACAAAAAAAAATATATATATACAAAGGAGAATGAAGATTTGAGAAGGCTGCTGGACGGCTCCTTACATTTAAACAAAAATACAGTATTTACAACAATGTAAAAAAAAGAAGGTAGATAAAGAAAAAAAAATGAAACAGGCAATATGGAAAAATTTTCAAAAATGGGTAAAACATGCACTACATTAGCAGGGCTTGAAAAAGTTCCACTCGCAATGTCGAGAAAGATTTAATATGTACAAGCTATTTCAGGGATTGCCATAGTAAGTTGACAACAGGTGTTTTGCAGATTAAGAAATAACAATGCTTTTAAATATTGTTATCTTGCAACATTTGCTCCGCTTTCAGAAATAGAGGTCAAAAGTCTGTTTGTTTTCTGTGACTGAAGTTAAAGGACTTTGTAAAGTGAACTGCGACAACCGCACGGTGCAAAGAATGTGAAATGAAAGGCTTAAGAAGCCAGGTTCTTTTTCTCGAACACAGCAATGAAATAGCTAATAGGTGAGCGGTTTAAAGATTTCAAATATGCTTCACGAATTTTGAAGACACACTTTGGTAAATTTGTGGTGAGAAAAAATATTTTTATAGGATCAGAACAAATTAGATTAGTTTGTTTGGTGATGTGCAAATGTTAGGTATTTTTGCTGAATGCCAATTTCCAAACATTGTTTGTGCACTGTGTATTTTTATCAGTAAGACTACATGTTACTGGGAAAATTTTTGTGGCCATTATAATAGAGAAGATGCTAGCTATAATAACAGTGCACTACTCCAGTATGCTTTGTTTTACTAATATATTTGTGATAGGAGAGTTTTAGACATAAGCTGGAAATTATTACTACTCCTGTCTAGATGACAATGCTATTTCCAACCACCACAAGGTCCAGCTGGTCAACAGCCTGATGCATCTCTTACCAGGATGCGCAAAACATTGTGCTTCAACATGGATATGTGCACATGCTAGCCAATTCAATTGGGCCCTTTGTTTCAGTTAATGTGCATTCTGCCCCAGGTTCACAGCCTGTTAGAACAAGCTTTCTGGGGACCAGTGCACTCAGGGGTCACTATGCTCGAATTGCATAAACAGGATTGTTCCCCTATGGTGTCCTGGGACGTCAGTACTAGTGGACCCAAAATTGGATAACACATTACTCCATTCCAGCATTTGACTCTTAGGACAGCAAGATATTGCAGTCCCGGGCTGACTCAAAAAGGTTAGGTGCAGTTAGACATTCACAATACAGTGCACACTGAACTACCAGCTGATAAAAATGTATATCCAGTCAGTGCTGTACTTTTTATAAAAGCAAGTACTTTAATACACCCAACAGAATTATACTACATATAAAACTTGGAATAAAAGTAAAAAAAAAATGTCTCAACAACCCTCTGGGCCAAAGTTCTGACCCCAAACAGTATTATAGCGCCTAGAAGCTAAGCACTACAAAAACACAGTTAACATAAAAACCTAAGATTAGCATTGCAAATTTTACAAAGCACGTTGCACAGGGTTGCTCTCATTAGACATATTCTTATTTTGAAAGTTATTTAAAATGGAACGAAGAAAATTCTGATAAAGTGTTATTGCAACAGGTTTATTTTAAGTAGGGGAGACAGAAATTAATGGGAAATATGAGGGAGAGGAGGAGGACAATGGAACAGGGGCTGGTCAACCTTCATTGGATCCCCACGCAGCAAAGTAGTGGAGGATTAGGACAAAATGAGTGTGCCTACTGCTTACAGGAAGGGTAATTGGAAGGATGAATGCCCTAATTTACATGGCCAAACAATGGTGGCGAGAGGAAGGGGTAATTCATTTACAAGGAGTACAAGCAGAAGTGGTGCAAGCACACTTCTCAGACTAAGACTTAGATGCAGAAATGAAGGAAGCAGAGTAGAGAACAGATGCAGAAAAGGAGAGGGCAGATTTTGATGAAAGAGCAGAACAGATTAATATGAAGCTGAACAGAGGGAGGTAGATTTAGCTAGGACGAGGACAGATTAGTTGAAGGCTATGTGTTACATTTTGACTTTTTATTGAAAACATCAAGCTTTATGTATTGACAAACTGCTTTAGCCAAAGCTTATTTGTTTGGCTTTGGATTCTACAAGAGAATATGCAAATAATAATCATTGCTATGCTATTTTCATTCTTTCTTCATTTTTATACTCTTCATAAGTTCTGATTGCCATCATTTGTGTCTTATTTATTAGAATAGGTAATCTTTTCTTTATGGAACGTACTGTGTGCAAATTATGCTGAGTTTTTGCACTAACTTTACTTTTCTATTATGAATTCTGTGACCTCATTGACATCTGACTAATGAATAACTCCTTAAAATAAAAATACTCAGCAACTCTCATTAGTAACTACAATATATATGTGCATTTGGTTACTTGCCTGTGTTTATGAAAGAGCTACTATGGTCAAAATATGATAGCAAAGATTTCTGCACTATAAGCATACAAACAGACAGAAGCTTTTTCAATGATGACTACTAACATTTGATTAAAATATCTTGGAATACCCTCCAGAGGGCCGTCTAGGAAGGGCAGAAGAAGGTTCATGAACAAGTTAATAAAGCTGACCCCTATGTTACTGTACAGCTAGGGGTGGAAAACATGAGTTCCTGGAAGATACTGGTGCTACTCATACTTCTAGTTAATAATCCCTTTCCTAGGACTTCCTTCTCAGGTAGATGTAATGCAACTGTGGGATTTTCTGGCATCCACATACAGAGCCCTATTTCCCAAGCACTACACGTTACTACAGGGGTCTCCAACATTTTCTGTAACAAAAATCACTGGTGATGTAAGAGTGACCACCCCATCCAAGAGCGACAGTAGTGATCACGTTGGTGCATTAGTCAGGGTATTCAGCAGTAATGAAAAAAAAAGGACAATTTGAACTGAAATATTGCCTGGGTACTAGATATAAACAATAGCTGCAATACTCCCTTGCACCTAGAGATACTTATGAATAATAATTATCTCGAACTTAAATAATAATGACTTTAACTACATTTTCAAACTGTCATCTATTTTTCTGTAGACATCAGCTTATGAGTTGTGAAAGTACAAAAAAATGTTGTCTTGAATGCATGCGTTTTAATTTTGGAATACAGGTTGGACTGCAAACAGGAGAGCTACTCGCAGGTACCTGGTGATCTACTGGTAGCTCACAAGCTACTCATTGGAGACATAGCAATACAGCAGAAGGTTGCAAACAGACTTTAGTGAAATTATTGCATCACTTAGTATCCTTGGGACATGAAGTATCTCTTTTCAGTAAGGGCCATATGTATCAACATCCTGATTTGCGATTCTCAAATAGCGATTTTTTTTAAATCGCTATTTGAGAATTTCAAATAGGGACGTATGTACAAAATCACCATTTGTAAGCGATTTTTTAATATTGCGATTAGCAAATTGCGAATTGCAATTAAGGAATACTTTCCCCATTCATTTCTCTGGGCCAAGAGGCCCATAGGAATGAATGAGAAGTTATTCTCAATTTGCGATTCCCAATTGGAGAACCGCATATTGAGAATAAGTTCAAGGATGCAGGGGTGTCAAAAGGACACCCTGATGCACCCCTGAAAGAAGCATGGGTCTTATAGCGCCTAGAAGCTAAGCACTACAAAAACACAGTTAACATAAAAACCTACAATTAGCATTGCAAATTTTACAAAGCACGTTGCACAGGGTTGCTCTCATTAGACATATTCTTATTTTGAAAGTTATTTAAAATTGAACGAAGAAAATTCTGATAAAGGGTTATTGCAACAGGTTTATTTTAAGTAGGGGAGACAGAAATTAATGGGAAATATGAGGGAGAGGAGGAGGACAATGGAACAGGGGCTGGTCAACCTTCATTGGATCCCCACGCAGCAAAGTAGTGGAGGATTAGGACAAAATGAGTGTGCCTACTGCTTACAGGAAGGGTAATTGGAAGGATGAATGCCCTAATTTACATGGCCAAACAATGGTGGCGAGAGGAAGGGGTAATTCATTTACAAGGAGTACAAGCAGAAGTGGTGCAAGCACACTTCTCAGACTAAGACTTAGATGCAGAAATGAAGGAAGCAGAGTAGAGAACAGATGCAGAAAAGGAGAGGGCAGATTTTGATGAAAGAGCAGAACAGATTAATATGAAGCTGAACAGAGGGAGGTAGATTTAGCTAGGACGAGGACAGATTAGTTGAAGGCTATGTGTTACATTTTGACTTTTTATTGAAAACATCAAGCTTTATGTATTGACAAACTGCTTTAGCCAAAGCTTATTTGTTTGGCTTTGGATTCTACAAGAGAATATGCAAATAATAATCATTGCTATGCTATTTTCATTCTTTCTTCATTTTTATACTCTTCATAAGTTCTGATTGCCATCATTTGTGTCTTATTTATTAGAATAGGTAATCTTTTCTTTATGGAACGTACTGTGTGCAAATTATGCTGAGTTTTTGCACTAACTTTACTTTTCTATTATGAATTCTGTGACCTCATTGACATCTGACTAATGAATAACTCCTTAAAATAAAAATACTCAGCAACTCTCATTAGTAACTACAATATATATGTGCATTTGGTTACTTGCCTGTGTTTATGAAAGAGCTACTATGGTCAAAATATGATAGCAAAGATTTCTGCACTATAAGCATACAAACAGACAGAAGCTTTTTCAATGATGACTACTAACATTTGATTAAAATATCTTGGAATACCCTCCAGAGGGCCGTCTAGGAAGGGCAGAAGAAGGTTCATGAACAAGTTAATAAAGCTGACCCCTATGTTACTGTACAGCTAGGGGTGGAAAACATGAGTTCCTGGAAGATACTGGTGCTACTCATACTTCTAGTTAATAATCCCTTTCCTAGGACTTCCTTCTCAGGTAGATGTAATGCAACTGTGGGATTTTCTGGCATCCACATACAGAGCCCTATTTCCCAAGCACTACACGTTACTACAGGGGTCTCCAACATTTTCTGTAACAAAAATCACTGGTGATGTAAAAGTGACCACCCCATCCAAGAGCGACAGTAGTGATCACGTTGGTGCATTAGTCAGGGTATTCAGCAGTAATGAAAAAAAAAGGACAATTTGAACTGAAATATTGCCTGGGTACTAGATACAAACAATAGCTGCAATACTCCCTTGCACCTAGAGATACTTATGAATAATAATTATCTCGAACTTAAATAATAATGACTTTAACTACATTTTCAAACTGTCATCTATTTTTCTGTAGACATCAGCTTATGAGTTGTGAAAGTACAAAAAAATGTTGTCTTGAATGCATGCGTTTTAATTTTGGAATACAGGTTGGACTGCAAACAGGAGAGCTACTCGCAGGTACCTGGTGATCTACTGGTAGCTCACAAGCTACTCATTGGAGACATAGCAATACAGCAGAATGTTGCAAACAGACTTTAGTGAAATTATTGCATCACTTAGTATCCTTGGGACATGAAGTATCTCTTTTCAGTAAGGGCCATATGTATCAACATCCTGATTTGCGATTCTCAAATAGCGATTTTTTTTAAATCGCTATTTGAGAATTTCAAATAGGGACGTATGTACAAAATCACCATTTGTAAGCGATTTTTTAATATTGCGATTAGCAAATTGCGAATTGCAATTAAGGAATACTTTCCCCATTCATTTCTCTGGGCCAAGAGGCCCATAGGAATGAATGAGAAGTTATTCTCAATTTGCGATTCCCAATTGGAGAATCGCATATTGAGAATAAGTTCAAGGATGCAGGGGTGTCAAAAGGACACCCTGATGCACCCCTGAAAGAAGCATGGGTCTTATAGCGCCTAGAAGCTAAGCACTACAAAAACACAGTTAACATAAAAACCTACAATTAGCATTGCAAATTTTACAAAGCACGTTGCACAGGGTTGCTCTCATTAGACATATTCTTATTTTGAAAGTTATTTAAAATTGAACGAAGAAAATTCTGATAAAGGGTTATTGCAACAGGTTTATTTTAAGTAGGGGAGACAGAAATTAATGGGAAATATGAGGGAGAGGAGGAGGACAATGGAACAGGGGCTGGTCAACCTTCATTGGATCCGGCGCAGCAAAGTAGTGGAGGATTAGGACAAAATGAGTGTGCATACTGCTTACAGGAAGAGTCATTGGAAGGATGAATGCCCTAATTTACAGGGCCAAACAATGGTGGCGAGAGGAAGGGGTAATTCATTTACAAGGAGTACAAGCAGAAGTGGTGCAAGCACACTTCGCAAACTAAGACTTAGATGCAGAAATGAAGGAAGCAGAGTAGAGAACAGATGCAGAAAAGGAGAGGGCAGATTTTGATGAAAGAGCAGAACAGATTAAGATGAAGCTGAACAGAGGGAGGTAGATTTATCTAGGATAAGGACAGGTTAGATAAAGGTTATGTGTTACATTTTGACTTTTTATTGAAAACGTCAAGCTTTATGTATTGACAAACTGCTTTAGCCAAAGCTTATTTGTTTGGCTTTGGATTCTACGAGAGAATATGCAAATAATAATCATTGCTATGCTATTTTCATTCTTTCTTCATTTTTATACTCTTCATATGTTCTGATTGCCATCATTTGCGTCTTATTTATTAGAATAGGTAATCTTTTCTCCATGGAACGTACTGTGTGCAAATTATGCTGAGTTTTTGCACTAACTTTATTTTTCTATTATGAATTCTGTGACCTAATTGATATCTGACTAATGAATAACTCCTTAAAAAAAATGCTCAGCAACTCTCATTAGTAGCTACAATATATATTTGCATTTGGTTACTTGCCTGTGTTTATGAAAGAGCTGTTATGGTCAAAATATGATAGCAAAGATTTTAGCGCTATAAGCATACAAACAGACAGAAGCTTTTACAATGATGACTACTAACATTTGATTATAATACCTTTGAATACCCTCCAGAGGGCCGTCTAGGAAGGGCAGAAGAAGGTTCATGAACAAGTTAATAAAGCTGACCCCTATGTTACTGTACAGCTAGGGGTGGAAAACATGAGTTTCTGGAAGATACTGGTGCTACTCATACTTCTAGTTAATAATCCCTTTCCTAGGACTTCCTTCTCAGGTAGATGTAATGCAACTGTGGGATTTTCTGACATCCACATACAGAGCCCTATTTCCCAAGCACTACACGTTACTACAGGGGTCTCCAACATTTTCTGTAACAAAAATCACTGGTGATGTAAAAGTGACCACCCCATCTAAGAGCGACAGTAGTGATCACGTTGGTGCATTAGTCAGGGTATTCAGCAGTAATGAAAAAAAAAGGACAATTTGAACTGAAATATTGCCTGGGTACTAGATACAAGCAATAGCTGCAATACTCCCTTGCACCTAGAGATAATTATGAGTAATAATTATCTCGAACTGAAAATAACTACATTTTAAAAATGTCATCTATTTTTCTGTAGACATCAGCTTATGAGTTGTGAAAGTACAAAAAAATGTTGTCTGGAATGCATGCTTTTTAATTTTGGAATACAGGTTGGACTGCACACAGGAGAGCTACTCGCAGGTACCTGGTGATCTACTGGTAGCTCACGAGATACTCATTGGAGACATGGCAATACAGCAGAATCTTGCAAACAGACTTTAGTGAAATTATTGCATCACTTAGTATCCTTGGGACATGAAGTATCTCTTTTCAGTAAGGGCCATATGTATAAACATCCTGATTTGCTATTCTCAAATAACGATTTTTTTTAAATCGCTATTTGAGAAGTGCAAATAGGGACATATGTACAAAATCACCATTTTTAAGCGATTTTTAAATATTCCTTAATTGTGATTAGCAAATTGCGAATTGCAATTAAGGAATACTTTCCCATTCATTTCTATGGGCCAAGAGGCCCATAGGAATGAATGGGAAGTTATTCTCAATTTGTGATTCCCAATTGAAGAATCGCAAATTGAGAATAATTTCAAGGGTGCAGAAATGTCAAAAGGGCACCCTGATGCACCCCTGAAAGAAGCATGCGCTTCACATTGCACTTTGAAAAATGCAAAAAAGTGCATTTTTCAAAGAAATCGCAAATTACCACCAACTTGAAGTTGGTGGTAATTTGCGATTCCTTAAGGCCAATTTGCACTTTTTTTGGTGCTTCTTACATTGCATTTAAGGAATCGCAAAATTTGCTATTCCTTAAGTGCAGTCGCAAAATAAGGAATCGCAAAATTTGCGATTCCTTAAATGCAATCGCAAAAAAAGGAATCACAAATTTTGCGATTCCTTATTTTGCCTTAATACATACCATTTGGCAAAATTGCGAATTTCGGCGTTTGCGAATGCAATTTTGCTTGATACATATGGCCCTAAGATGCTACACCCACATAGGATATGATTGGTGCAGAACTTGCAGATACCACTGACCAAGCACAAAGGTGTACGCATTTGTGTGCTTTACCATATGCACTATATTTAGGCAGGTAATGATACACACCTTTGAAATGATAAGTGCCTGTTATGGGCAGCTGAAGTAAAACATTGTTGAAATCGGTCCATGATATCTGAGTGTCTAGCAACGTGCACAGCCTATTTGGCCTGATGATTTGATTGAGCCAAATTGATGCAAAAAATTACAGAGGTGTCCTGCGCTGCAAAAGCTGTTTCAGTGGCAGAAAGCATCTTTACAGCAACATTCAGCTGCCAGCACAACCTGCCTCCCAGTAGCTTATTTCGCAGCTTCAAAAACATGCTCTCCTGAGCGGGTGGTAGAGATGTGATTAAGGGTGTGGCTTCCAACAACTAAAAAAATGGTTGTGATTTCCATAGCGTGCCACCCGACCAGTATTTTGGTCCCTCTCTATCTTTCCAGATATATAACAAAACAACTGACATACACCTAAAACCAACCAGGACTATGGGCTTTGCCAAAATTGTTCAAGATAAATGAGAAATAATGAACTTATTGTAAATAATGAATATTGAAAATGTTTTAATTCTTAAATGGTGAGATTGCGACACTCATTAGCACAGAATCACAATCATAAACATAATACGTGACCATTGCTCTGTTCTCTTTGCAGAGAGGCCAAGGATTGGATGGCCATGTATAGAATACCATTGTGATCCACTGTAAGGCACTGTGAGACACTTGCACTGCTTTCAACCTCAACTTCAGAACTCACAATCATGATCTGTTATAAACACCTGAATGTGACACAGTTTGAAGTATGCATATACAAGAGTAATATGGCTCAATAAAAAATACAGTAGCAGCAAAAACTCTTAAGGAATGCAAGATTAAGTGAAACATGTAAAATATAAACAGGAATTAAACTGCTGACATGGATTATATAACAGTTTTTTACATTCAATATTCAGAAATCGATCAGTGTTTTTGCCTGTGAAGATAAGGACTTGATTATAGAGCACAATGGGGACTTGCTTCAACGTCTATTTTTACTTACTACTAGTTCTGAGACCTGGAGAGACCCAGCCCACTTAAAGCCCTGTGGTAATCCATGAAGATCATCATTTGGGTGGAGGAGAGGGAGTGGAAAGGGGCACAAAAAGCATTGTTCCCCTGGCTACCGAGGGCAAACCTTTCCTGTTCTGCAACACCACACTCCTGAACAGATTTCCTTAACTACTGTGACGTCTCAGTTCACATGATTAGTATGCAGGGGCGGCAGTGAGATTATACTGTGCTAAATAAAACAAAAAAATAAGAAGTGTGACGTGTTGGAATGATCACATCTAACACTTTGAACTGCGGCATATCTTAGTCAGTGAGTTTCAGGGATGTGAATCTTAAATGCCCCAACTAAAGAAAAAAGCAGTTCTACAGAATGAATGGGCCAGAAAACCAAGGTTCAGTAGACTGTTTCCACGAAGAGAAGGGTCAGTACTGATTTGTACCATCTAGGCTTCTGTGGCTGATTTAAAGGTTAGCGGACCGGTATGCTGTTGCATCATTGACAAGGTACCCTCTGCCAAGCAGAAGGTCCACCCACCCAATTTGGAGTCGGGCGGACCACAAGTTTTACTCAGACAGAGTTAAATTTACTGCATCATCGTAAAACTCTCTCAGACGGAGTAGGTGCCATCAGAGGTAAGCCATCTCACCATCCACCCTACTTAGAGCAGACACTCTGATGATTTTTCTTTACTGTTTATCACCCTCTCTGGTGAAGGACAGTAGAAAAAGGAACATTACTCCCATGTTGAGGGGGTCATTAGATTTTTTATGTTTTTCAAAAACAAGAAGTTTGTTTTTGAAAAATAAAAACCTTTGGAGAAGTCGGATGACCATCAAACTTTTCCTACATTGATAGGACCCACCATGACAATAGTTTTGGTGTGGACATATCTTAATTTGGTAGGCAGAGTAAAGGCAGGGTAGCAGATGTAAAGTTCTCTGTCACCCTGTATGTCCTTACTCCGCCTGCCAGAACCTAAACCAGGCCCTCTGTCCAGTGTTGCACAGTGAGCAAAAAAGGATAGTTTGGAATGCTATTCTGCATGATTGCTAGGGATTAGACTATTTGCCTGCATGCATTTGTCCCATCACATTTTTGGTGTTTCATTTTCAGTCGTATGCCTAGAAACCCACAACTGGCACAGCTTTCCAAGTCGTGTGCTGCCAATGTTCACTATATTTATTTATGTTCTTGATAAACCTCTTTTGTAAAATCAGGACAACGAGAAAAACCAACAAAATGAGCAGACCGACTCAGGGTCCCTAGGCCAAACTACTTAGCCCCAAATGCATTTAGCTGGGAGGTGTCACACCCTAAACCCCCTAGTCATCCCCCTGAAGCTACGCCAATGCGTTTGCGTTAAAACATGGATTGTTTGGGGCTGCTTTGACATTTCTTGCATTTGCTCTGCTTGCTTTCCAGGCTGTCTGCTACAGTAACATTGTAAAAAAACATAGAACCCTTGAGACAGCTCATTTTAAAACAGTACAAAAAAACAACCTACATATTTCACAGTGGATTACATTCAACAAATATGTATAACACCCAAATAGGTTGACAATTGGAACAGCGAGTAGCAGAGGAAAATCCACGAGCACATAATCTACGTGCTGCTTCCTCAGGAAAAAGGTGATGCTAAAAACAATTACTTTGTGCCAAGTTTAAGATCCGTGTGTACAATGAGTCATTTGAATTGGAAGCAACCAGAAGATGATATAATACATTTGATTGGCAGCCAAGGCAGTGAATTATAAAGCAATCTTCCAATTAAAATACCTTTAATATGCAGGACATTGTTCCTATAATATTGTTAACTAACATGCTTCTCCTTCTAGTCACCTTCCATCACCCATGGAAGTAAATGAGAAAGAGAAGTGAACCTTCTGAATTAAAAGCATTTGGATGTTTCCCAGAGGGTGTTCAGTTCCTCGAATATTATTTGACTACAGTAATGTCCTGCACTGTTTGAGAAAGCCTCACCTCTGTGGGCTCCAGTTTCCATAGAAAGTTTCTTTTTCCCAGCAGAGCAGCTCTCCGATGGAAGAACCAAAGTTGAACTCTGACCGGGAGACGACAGATTTGCTACATGGGGTTGACATGTGGGCAGGTCAGCAGCAGTACAGCTGAGAGAAAACAAAGGCTGAACATCCAGCCACGTGGATTGTGGAAAGGAGGCGCCCCCTGGCTCCATGGTGGTTCAGCTGGCTGTATGCACCAATCAAGCAGATGCCCTCAGCAAGTTGGTGGTTGCCATGGAGGAGATTCTTAAACATAGACAGAGGACTGCACTGTCCTGAAGTGAGAAACCATTTCTGGCTATAAATCATAGGTGGAAGAGGTTCCAGGTAATGAGGTCTTCTTTAGTCTCATTGACCTGGTGATCATGCTGATAACCATCAAGGGCAATACAGTACTGATGACCTGGAAAGACTCTTCGACTCCAAGGAAATCTCTGTAAGGAGAACTGTATAGACGAAGCCTTCAACACTGCTATGACTTTAAAGAACTCAGAGATTCTTGTAACCTAAGCCGAATACGTAAAAAAAAAAAAAACTTTAGGAATTTACTTTAAGTTTAGCTACATGACAAAGAAAGATAGACTAAAATAACCCGTTAGGGTTATAAGAAGAAGACTAAATAAATAGGCTTAAAATCGAAACTTTAGCTACCTTTACCTTACGTCCTATTTCAGCCACTGATACTATATAATAGTTCCTTCCTATAACCTATGAATTTCGTTTCTATCTTTGTCTTGATCCATCACTCTGAACTTCTGCCCAGAATAATTGAAAGAAAATAAATAATCCACATTTTAAAAGTAAAGGTTTTTTTTTACATAGGCCATAATAAAATGATGTACCTTATTATGAAATTTTGCCTGAAACGTCATCCACATGTTATCAAAAAATGTCATTAAAATCGGACATTCTATCATGTTATAAAAGAAAGATACTGTTCAATGTCCGCCTGTCTATATACAATAGGGATGTGTATTTTTATTGTTGAGGATTGTCCTCCTGTCTTTTAGCACCTCCAATGGAATATCTGTTTGTTTATATAAACCTAATACTATGCTATGTTGAAAATAGAGAGACATTGTCTACAAAGAAATGTATAGAAACTAATATCCTATAAGCAATTTCTTCTCTATAAGTATCTAATAGACAAAATGTAATCATGCACTATAACACTTCAGTTGTATGTAAGAACAAAAACTGAAAATGTCTTGTTTTTTCTAGAATATTGGGCTGCAAAAAAAACTTTTGTCCTGAGGAAGACACCACGGCGTGTCGAAACGCGTTGACACACTACTACCGCAGCGTTTATACACAAGACAACAATATTACTTGTTGAATGCCTTTTTATCATATATATTTTAAGCTTGAGAAATATATGTTTTATATCAATTTATTATGTATATACGGTGCAAATATTTTCTCTCTTTTTTAAATTAAAAAATATCCTTTTTCATATCAGTCTTTATTGTTGTGTTATAGTTGTGTTATAGTTTATGTTCATAGCTTTATTTCTGAATACATAGCTAGTATGGTTTTTTGCTCAAGATAGCCTGGGTTGATACCTTCACAAACCATCAAGGGCAATACAGTACTGATGACCTGGAAAGACTCTTCGACTCCAAGGAAATCTCTGTAAGGAGAACTGTATAGACGAAGCCTTCAACACTGCTATGACTTTAAAGAACTCAGAGATTCTTGTAACCTAAGCAATGGATGAGAGAACTAGAGACAGGGACTGAGGGAAAAATTCAGATCTCCTCTAAAGGATTCATGATTTCACACATGCTCTAGCACAAGGGGTTAGATGGTATTCAGTCTTCTGAAGGCAGACAATGGTGACCTCTTTTCCTGACCACTCCAGTCGTTCCGAAGTTCCTCTCTTTTCTTTTAGTTGTGGTTCGGTATGGCAAGATATTGGGGGTCTATGGGTTTTGATCTCCCTGGCTGGAGTGATGCTCGTGGATGTTGGACTGTCAGCTGCCTCCAAACCATTTTTTCAAGATGCAGACTACTGACATTGATCTATATGACGATGCATTGATAGGTCAGGCCAAGCAGCTATTACCTCTATACCATTCTTCGGGTTCCTTCCCACTCACAGCACACTCATTCCCCTCATACCTTTGAGTGCTTCCATTACTTTTCACTGCCACTTTTAAGGTGGCACTGAGCTCTCTGCCGGGGCAGGTTTTCGGCCGATTTTGGTACAGGGCCGATGCTGCAAAAACGGCCCTGTAACAAAATTTTGAGGTGGCACTGAGCTCTCTGCCGGGGCAGGTTTTCGGCCGATTTTGGTACAGGGCCGATGCTGCAAAAACGGCCCTGTAACAAAATCGGTCCCCACGGGCCCAAAACCGGCCCCCACCTGTGCGGCGCACGGGGGGATTGCCCGGTACCCGCTATGGCCAGTCCGGCCCTGCAGATCTATCATGCCAAAACAGTGCAGAATAAGCAAATATCATACCTCTGAGACCGGCATTACACTTTACCCCCCTGCATCTGACGAACAAGAACATCCATCGCCTTTTTTCTTCTATATGCAAACCTAAAAAGATGCTTCTCACAGCCTCGATTATTCTGTATTGTGTTTTTGATCATGACCTAAGTGACCTGACTCTCGAACTTGGCTTGCTGTCACTTGTCAAGGGTCTTAGCATATGAATTCGGCTAAATTTTGCTGCGCTCCTTTAAGAAGTTGTGCTTAGACTCCGATGAAGGAGCTGTAACTTTGGCACTGACATTATGAGCTGTGGGTAAACCATACATCAGAGTGGAATTGACGAGGGCCTCTGCTACGGACAAAGCGAAGTCTATTGACTCAATGAATCTTCTCAAACAATAAAACAACTTACTGCCACCAACACTGATTAGCATTCACCACAGATCTGGAGATCCCTGACTAAATCAAAATATGACTTGTAAACTACACTTAAACTCATAAACAAGCATTTTCAGAAGATTGTGAATGTCATTTGACTAATCAGTAGAAATAACTTCTGAATTTTCTGTTTTTTATAGGAAACTTTAAAGCTCAGGCCAAGCCAACATGAATGAAACAGAGAACAAGTGAATTACCTTTGGTAATGCTTCTTCTGGTGGATACTCTATCTAACTGCATATTCCTCACTTTTAGAACTTCCTGTGGTTCTAGACTGGATTTGGAAGTTTTTATGGCACACTTCCTGTGCGCCTCCAGGAGGTATCATGCAGCTACTCACCGTCCTCGCTCCGCTCTGGAGAGGACGGATGGGAGCCGCACAGAGGGTCCACTCCTATGCGCTGATTTAAGTTTTCTGATTAACTCTTTACACACCCTCAGAAATGGAGCACAATACAATTGTCAGTACCAATGTGCAGATCTCTAAATTGTGACCTTTATAATGGTTAAAAAAAGAACACTCCACAGAGTGGGGAGGGCAGTGAGGAATCAATAAAGACAGAGTATACTTCTTGAAATTAGGACATTTTTAGATGATAAAAAAGAGACCACTCCATACAATGCCGAGGTGGAAGGGCAGTGAGGAATCTGTGACTAGATAGAGTATCCCCCATAAAGAGTGTTACAGAAGGTAAGGAATTTATTCTTCTGATGTATACTTCTAGCAGCAGATTGGGCACCTTTAGAGGAGATGCCAAAACAGTATCTCACCAAGGTAAAGAGTCGTTGGAGTGGGCCCAGACCAAAAAGTCCTGCAGGACTGAATGGGTGAAATGCCCATCCCATTGGAATTGGCTGTCAGGGCATTAGTGCTCGGTGAACGTATGCACATATTCCCACATTCCGCCCTGGCAGCAGCACTCTGCATGCTAATAAAGTTGTAGCAGCCTAGGCCCCAGTGGAATGAGCCATCAAACCTTCCAGATGCTGCTTCTCGGTGAAAGCACAGTAGATCTTAATACAGAAAATTATCCACCTTAACAAAATCCTTTCCTGCACCGCCTTACCTTTCTTTGCCTATGAGAACCCTACAAAAAGCTGATCGTCTAGCTGTTTGCCCATGGTGCGATCAATATAAAAGCTCAGGCTCTCTTGGGGTCCAGGTAAAGGAGTCTCTCTTCCTCTTTCAAGAAGTGAGGTGGGGCGTAGAGCATTGGGAAGATGATGGATGAACTGCCCAAAGGGAAATGGTGTGACTACCTAAGCCATAAAGCCTGCTCTGGCCCTCAACATCAGTTTGTCTGTAAAAATAAGTGGTGTAGGGGGGATGTCTCAAGAGAGCTTGGAGCTCACTCATGTAATGAGCTGAAGTGAATTCAATGAGGAAGATGGTTTTCAGAGTCAGAAGATGCAACCTTCAGCTGTGCATTGGCTCGATGGGGGTACACATGTGGAACATGTGGAGCAGATTAAGATACCACATCACAAACATTGTGAGAGGGAACATGTGCATCAAATGTTAAATGATCTGCATCACAACATATGAAGTTTAACAAGGACTGTTAGTCTGGCAAAGTTAACCAGCAAACAACGATTAATGGTGCCCACTGCAAGACTTGCTGAACCAAAGATAAAACAAACATCAAAAAGTCCAGTCTACAAATTTGTCCCAGCGCCCTGCATAAATAGGTTTTGCAGAGGGGCATCTGGCTGACAGTATGACATCCACAACCTCAGGAGTTAGATTAAACACTTTCAACTGCTGCTGCTTAATCTCCACACATGCAGGTGTAGACTGCACAGCCTTCAGTGCAGAAACATGTCCTGCTACTGCAACAGAAGATCCTCCTGAAGCTGTAGCCTGATTGGAGGACAAATGCTCAAGCCCAGAGGATGTGGGTACCACACTCTTGTGGCCCGATTCAAAACCACTAGGCTGACAAGTTCAGCTGCTCCTGCTCTTCTTCAGAACTATAGGCAGGTAGTGGGAGAAAAGCATACAGGAGTCACATGGTCCACTCTATCCTGAATGTGTCTTCCAGAGAAAAAGCATTCTTGGGAACCCCAATCTCCATAATTTCTGACAATGAACATTCTAGTGGTAGCAAAAAGATCTAGCCAAGGATCTCCGCACTGTCAGAAAACATCTTGCAATCCCTGGAAATGCAACCACCATTCATGATCCATCAGGCAGGGGGCGTGGCCAAGCAAGATGGCTGACTAGACACTCCATGCAGAGTTCCTGTCGACACCCTTTAATCATTTTGTAATCCAGCAGCATTGGTAGCTACGCCTGTAAACCTCCTGCAACGTGACCACAGGATGGCGAGGAGAGCTGCCATGGTGATTGGGGTGGTGTGGTAACAACAAAGGGTGCAGTGAGGGAATTGTCACCTCTGCATAGGAATCCTGAGCCGATGAATCCGGCCGTGCGGATAGAGTGGCAATCCCCCTGAACACAGGCCGCTCAATATAGCCATCCGGAGGGAGCTGCAGGTTGAGTGAGCACCCCGACTGAGGCTTAAACCATCAGAGAGATACTAGAGAGTCCTAGAGCCATGAAGTGTAGCTGCAGGAGCCCGGGGCTGCACCAGAGCATCCCCGTTGCGGGGTGTGCCGCAGGTCGTGGAAGTCAGGGGAAGAGTGAGAGGAAACTAATACCCCTGGGAGGCCTTAGGAGTGGCAGCGCCTGGAGGTGGCTCTGACTGGACCCGAGTACAGAACCCTGGCCTGTGGCGGGAGTGGAGGTCAGTGAGGTGGGGGTCTGTGGTGGGCCCCTGGGAGGCGAACTGACGGACATTCTGGGTGGGACAGTCAAGTGCCAGAGTAGTGAGATGCTGTGAGCTCTGGCATCATGGGCCTTCGAGGCCAAGTAGACTACATTTGAGGGGAAGCCCCTGTGTACCTACTGCCAGAAAGAGCCTCCTGGGGCGAGCCACAGGAGAAGTTCTGTCAGGTACTCACTCTGGTGCTGGTTGAGGGGTGTCAGCTGAGGCCCTGACTGCAGGAGATACACTCAACACAGGCAGTGGGGCCTTGGTGGAGAGCGGCCTGGCTCTTAAGCACCCAAAGAGGCCTTGGGAGAAGTGGAGTCTGGGAGGGCTATATTAGAGACCTGAGTCGGGGTCACTGGGGGGTGAAGAAGCAGGAAACTGCTAGGGCAGAAGATATGAGACCAGCGACCCTGCTGGGTATTTGATTGACACTCAGGTGTGTGGCCAGAGAGGGTCTGGGAGTGGGCCTGCACCCTAAGACAGCAAGTACCCCTGAGACTGAGTCTGGTGATCAAGACGGTGGGCAGACCACAAAAACTAGTGTGGGGCCTTGACTGCCGACCCTGCTGCCTCCGTGACCCTGACAAAGGTGGGTGCCCTTGGAGGCTACGAGGGATCCCCTGCCTTTCTTCCAGTGAACTGGGGTCTGTATGTGTGCAGAGGGGAGTGAGGCACTGAGACGTCGCATGAATTGTACCTGAGAGCTATACTGATCAAATCTGCAAACCTCTGATAAGTACACTGACTTGCCTGCAAGTCACTATGGGTAAATACATAATTGCCAGGTCAGCACAGGCAAACAAGATTGTTATTTACTTGCACGTGCTCCAACTGGAGGAGATGGCAGACGGTCAGGGGGGTAAACCCAGAGAATCTACAGATCAGGCTCTGACACTGGCAACCTTTTGGCAGCAATTCAGGGGTCACAAAATGAGCGGGTAGAATATATGGACTCAGTGGGGATGCTTTCTGAACCGCAACAGGAGGTGCTGGTGTTGAAAGAGACAGTATTGATGCTCTGAAAAAACCACAGCACAGCTGGAGGACAGGGTGATAGTCTTGAAGGGAAGATCACAATTAAACAATTTGCACTTTATAGGGTTCCCAGAGAAAGTGGTGGGGCAATCTGCTGAGCTATTTTTGTAAGACTGAATTGTTACTACGCTGCGCCTCAAACGACTGACCAAAATGTTTTACTATTGTGCAAGCACATAGAGTACTGGCCCCTCCACTGAATCGTGGGGTGCCCCTATGGCCATCATAGCTCTGCATGTTTAATTTCCGGGACCAGACCATCATACTACAATATGTCTGGGTAAACGGTTCCCACAGTTTGAGGGCAGGAATATTTCCATTTTCCCCAATTACACCAAAAAAGACAAGACCTGTGCAAATACTACCTTACTGTCAAAAATCAACTTTGAGAATTCAATCTGAAATACAGCTTGATGTACCTTGCAAAGCTGCGCGTTGTCCATGAAGGGAAGTCGCTGTTCTTTTACAGAATGGAGGTGACAAATGACTGGGTGGATACTCTGGATGAGGCCTCTCTGCGAGGCAAACCTAGTTGGAAACAGAATTGCCTGAGTTTGGTGAGACCCTCTACGTGGACCACACGATCATCCAGTTTGGATAATACTGGTAAGTCTGGACATTCTGTAGTCTGCCCCAATGGTCCCCTTATAGACATGAAGGAATCATTCTTAGAACAAAAGGGGGGACCGGGGCTCAGGTAGTGACGGTATGGAAGTGGGCCCACCTTGAACTAATATCTTTTCAGCGAAGCTGCCCTTGGGAGAGGTGGTGGCATTCTCTTGTGGGCCTATTTGTTATTCTTACTATATGGTAAGGTGTAATTGGAAGGCAAGGGTATGAGAGTTCTCTGCAGTACGGCAAACTCTGTGAATATTTTATTGCATGTTCAATATGATACCTGAAGCAGAAGTGAGGCTTGGAGTCGAGGGGGATGAAGTTGCAACTCCCACTTGACTGTAGTTCTCTTGCAAAGCACAAGTTACAGTTGAAGGGGGGGTATTCTATCTTACACAAGTGTATGTGGCAGTGGATGGTGTTTCCCAAACTGCTAGTTGCAGTGTTGGAATGTTTGCATGTGCTGTTCATAGGGGTGAGGGGCAGGGGGATTAATGTGTGGGTTTTTGCAATGTAATTTTTCTTTATTGTTTTGGGGTTGTCTGGCTGGTGTGTGGACAAACATAGCAGCAAAGGGACGGTGTGGGATAGAACATATGATGATAGATAATAAGATGAGACTGTTGTCATGAAATGTAGGAGGATTGGGCTGCTTGGAAAAAAAACGTAAGGTTTACGCCTACATGAAAAGATACTATGCATCAATCACCTTCTCATTTCAGGGGAGAATATCATGCTCAAAAAACATTTCGTTGGATCCCCACCGAAACTAGGAAAACAGTCACCCACGCTCTGGTCACGAGCCGACTGGACTACGGCAACACCCTCTACGCCGGTACTACCGCTAAACTCCAGAAAAAACTCCAACGAATCCAGAACGCTTCAGCCAGGCTCATATTAGACATCCCGCGTAAAGAACATATCTCTGGTCACCTGAAAAACCTCCACTGGCTCCCCGTCAATAAGAGGATCACTTTCCGGCTCCTAACCCACGCACACAAAGCACTCTACGAAATCGGACCCGAATGCCTTAACACACGACTGTCCTTCTACACCCCCTCCCGCCAGCTATGATCATCCAACCAAGCCCTTGCCACTGTACCTCGCATCAACAAAACCACCATGGGAGGTAGATCCTTCTCCTACCTGGCAGCTAAAACCTGGAACTCACTTGCCACTTACCTTCGCCTTACTCAGAACCACCCAGCATTCAGAAAGCAGCTTAAAACGTGGATATTTGACAAGTAATTCCCCACCCCTCCTCAAGCGCCTTGAGACCCTCTGGGTATGTAGCGCGCTATATACATTTTTTGACTTGACTTGATTTGGTTGGCCCTGGGTGGTCAGTTCTGCCATACGAGTCAGAAAATTGATGAGGAGGGAAGATTTGCGATCCTGTTCGGGGCACTGGATGGGAGAGATGTGTGCGTGGTAAATGTCTACACACCAAGTGTTGATTGTCTAAGGATCTACAGGCAAGTAGTAGCTTTTGCCACAGAGTTCCTGGCTGCAGACATAATAATAGCAGGTGATTGCAACAGCGTTTGTGAATGGGGTAATAGATTGTACACCTCCTAGACTTAACACCAAACCAGCAATGACTGGGGCTCTGCAAAACACCCTGAAGGGACTGGGGTTGATAGACATCTCGAAGGAAAGACACCCCTATGAAAGGGCATGCACATGTTACACACCTGATGTAGGGACCTATAGAAGACTGGACTACTGCTTTATATCTGTTGCCCTTGTGCAGGGTGTTCAGGAGGTAAACCACTTGGCTAGATACATCTACGAGGACTCTCCATTGCTGTTGGAATCTGAACCGGAGTGCACATACCTGGAAATTCCATTTGGAGGCTCCCTGTGATGCCCTCTTAAACTCAGTGCTTGCATCAACGGTGGATGAGACGTTGACTCACTACTTCAAATATTATTGGGGTACAGCAGGGAGCAGGGCAGTTGACTGGGACACTATGAAGGTTTTGATCTGAGGGGAGTGGTTGAAGACCACCTATGGGCTTACGGCACAGTTGGAACTAAGGTTAGTCAGACGAGGTTAGACTGTGCAAACGGGAGATGGAGCAGCCGGCTGACCCAGACAAACTTCTGGGATGGCAGCAGGGTAAAAGAAACTCCTAGACAACTGGAACAGGCTGGAAAAGTTTGTCTATAGGACACATTGCCAGAGGCTGTACGTTGGGGGAGATAAGGTGTGGGTTTTGCTTGCCCAGCTGAATAAAGAAGCACCCCGCTGCACACCACCACTGTCTCTAAGAGATGACCACGCAGAGCTAGTTGCTATGCAACTGTCGATCTACAATACATTTGTGTCCCACTTATGTAAAATATATATGGCCCAGACAAAGGAATGTAGGGGAGGTGGGAAGACAGTATTTAGCAGGGGCAAAGATGGCCTGCCTTTCCAAGGAAGACGGTCAGGCCCTGAAGACACCTGTAACCAAAGAGGACTTGTTGGAGGCCATAAGTGGCTTTAAAACAGCCAAATCTCCAGTGAGAGATGGACTACAAGCATAATGTATTCCAGAGGAATGTGGGTAATCTGGCAGACAAACTGTTTGAGGTATATAACAAAGCCCTGCAGAAGAGGCGATTGTGGTAATGTTACCAAAACCATGAAAAGACCTGACAGAGACCTCTTATTGCCTGCTCTCCATGTTAAATATTGACATGAATATACTTAGTAAGGTGCTAGCTACGTGCCTTTTGGGTCACCTCCAGACACTGATGAATTCGGATCAGTGTTGGTCTATCCTGAAACTGACTTTCCCACGTGTATCATTCCCTGCACCTGCCGAATGCTGCCTATGGCCTGACGTTTCTAGATGTCGAACAAGCGACTGACTCAGTGAACTAGAGTTACCTCTGGCTTATCCATGAAAATGCAGGCGTGGGTTCTTGCTACATACAATGGGTGAAACTCCTCTATACTGACCCAGGGGCGAGGGTGCGGACTAGGGGGGATGACAACAGAAATGTTAGCCCTCCATAGAGGTATGCTGTTATACGGTTCCCATTAAAAACAGTAGGACTGCATATTAGAAACTTCAGAATGTAGGGACAGAGTCCATCTACATCATCAGAGCCTGTCAGCCTAATTCCTAGCTAACTCATAGTGCCTCACCCGAACCCCTAACCTTTCTAGTGTGGCAGGTCATGTTGACAACTTCGAACAAGACACTGATTCCAAAGGGAATTGTGAAAACAAATTTTACCCTTTTTGTTGTTTATTTATGCTTGCACATGCTAAACACAAGAAAGATACAAATAAAGGCTTCAATACATTTATTGAAACACTCGTAGTCTGTCATAGACAGAATGAGCTGCAATTATTAGTCAGATCAAACAAATCAATGTAACCAGCATTATGAACATGGTGAAAAGAATAAACAGTCCAACTATGGCAGTCTGATTTCTATATATTTCTGCCTATCACTAACCCTATTCTGAAAGCATAGTGGGTGTACCCTCTGCCTGATCTCATAGGTTAGCCTGATTTCCCAGACTTTGATCATTTGATCAGGAGATCGGCCTAAAGTGGTGTTGGTAAACCTTCTCTTAGGATAGAAGATCAGCATCAGAGGAGCTGCATGTCAATCAAAGCCTTTGTTCCAGTGTTATATTCCATATAGGTACCATAATATAGACACCAGTACACTTGTGACTGGAGTGCCCCTCTGTCCTCTGAAGGCCAGTACATATAATAAAAACCACTGTGTTAGAGGCACAACTCTGAGGCAATGAAAATGTCTATATGTTAGAAGCTGTCTCCAAACGGGCAACGCAAGCACTAGGATATCTTGCTCTGTGTTATTAGCCTTGAACAGAGTGTACTGATTAATTAGCGAAAAAGGCTTTCTACAAACAAGCCACATGTACAGCAGTTTCTCAGAATATTATTGTATAGCATGAACTCATAAAGTAACATTGCTTAAACAGTGTCAGGCTAAAGCATGTAAAATGTAAAAGTAAAATAGAGAACCAAAGTGGGCCCAAGAATGCCTCATGACAACACAACAGGAATGACCCCTGTTGCCATTACTGTTTGCACTGGTAATGGTGCCAATACTGCTGCGGGCATGTGAGAATTTAATTAAATATCTTGACTCCAGGTCAATCATGCCATGTCTAAACTCTTCTCCCTTGGGATGTTAACCATGGTTGCACTGGAAATGCTGCCAGCTACGGGTCTGCCCTCGGAGTTAGAATGCATGAGGTATCTGGAATCAGAGTTGCTTATACGGAACAAGACTTTATGAAAATTAACATCAGAAAGGTGATGGTGGATGGTTTGCGCCTAGCAGTTAGCATCTGGAAGACCCTCCTGCTGTCACTGGCGGGCAGAGCTACAGTGGTTAAAATGATGTTGCTCCCACAATGCCTATCTGTATTGCAAGTTTTACAAAAACATAAGGGAAACCCATGAATTTCTAGGGACCAGGGGTACTTAATGCTCTAAGGAAAGGGACCCTAAACAAACTGTTAGAAATGGGGGTCTCTAGTTCGCAATGGTTTGCATATTTGTCCAAATAGAGACCCTTCCTTCCAGTCAGGATGAGGGGGATACACTACTGAAATAATCCCTGCTCACTCCCTTGGTAGTTTGGCACGAGGAGTCAGGCTTATCTCCGAGGCAATGTGTAAAGTATTTGCACATAACACACAGTACTACAGTGAAAACACTACAAAAGGACACCACAACAGTTTTAGAAAAATAATCAATATTTATATATGCAAACAAGACCAAAACGATAAGAGACTAAAATACAGTAATAAAAAATATACACTGTGCAAGAATGACTTTAAAAAAAATGCAGTTCCCTAAAGTTGGTAGCTCCGCCCAGGGCTACGTCAGTGCTGGAAACAACAGAATTCAACAGTTCCGGCTGATCGCATCCAGTGACCACCTTAGTGTGTGCTGGTTGCAGGAACTAGCGCAGTTGCGATGTGAAGCTTAGCAGTGTGGCATGCAGTGCCCTCAATTCGCGGTCTAGGCAGCGGTTTGGTGACGGTCGTCCAGCGGCAATAGTGAGACCAGGGCTGCAGTGCAAAGTGGGGCGGTGCTCGTTGTAGTGCCGATAGGTGACGGTGAAAGTGGCAGTGCCAGTTGATGGGAGCTGGCCTTGGTGAGCCTAGACTGCGGTGTGGAACGGGGGGGGGTCCTTAGTGTGACTTACAAGCGGTGCCCCAAACCATGGTGCAGTCACGAGTGTCGAGGTCACTGTACAGCAACATCGTCGGTGAGTCCAGGACGGCGGAGTGAAGTGAGGCAGTGCGGAGTGCAGTGCCCTCAGGTCATGTTGGAAGCAAAGGCTCTGTGGCAGCGGCGGTCGTCGTCAGTAAGACCAGGGTTGCGGTGTGAAGCGCGGCGGTGCCTTCTGCGGTGCGTTCAGGCCATGGAGCCAAATGTAGTAGTGTCAGTGAAGGTTGGCTGCTTTTCCCCTCTGTGGCAAGTGAAACTCACAGTTCTAGAGGTAAGTGAAGCGTTTGCTGGCCCTGAAACTTTGTGAACAGGAGGCAAACTATATTTCAAGCCCTTGGAGGCACTCACCGACAAGTGAAGAAAGTTAAGTCCAGTCCTTTCACTGCCCAAGGCAGAAACATGCCAACCCATCAAAGCAACAACACTACAAAGGGGCAGTACTCCTTCTGGCAGTTCTTCCAACTCTTCTTCCTGGCAAGTTAATTGACCCAAGTGAGTTCTCTGGCGGCTTTCATCTCTCTTAGACTTCAAACAGGAGGCAAGCTCTACTTTAAGCCCTTGGAGAAAACTCTAACAGCAGGATGATGAAAGTACAATCCAGTCAGTTTCCTGCCCAAGACAAAAGCACCATGTCCCAAATGGCATGTGTGTAGCAGCTTAAGACACAGACCACACTGGGTGACCTCAATGCCAAGCTGGCAAAAGAGAACATCTACTTGCAAAACACTTCAAACATTTTTGACTCTCTGTCTGCAGGAGAAATCCAATAGAGTTGACTTTGCTGGTGAAAGCTTGCACCACCAAACTCTCAGAGGTCAGGTGCAGCATAACAAATCCTGAGTTGTTAAGCTCCGATCTGTGGTGTCTGGCTATCTACCTGTTCACCAGTGTGCAAGAGCAAGGCTTTGCTGAAGTACCAATAAGGGGTTTATTAAATGGAACAAAGGTCTCAGATGAGACTGTCTCAGGGTGCAAAGCCTCAGTCAGAACATTTGTCTTAACTTCGACTGTGCCTCATGGGAACAGCCCAGCCCGAACTCCTTAGCTAGGTCTTCCCTGAACCGGAAATAAGCATCCTGGGACCGGTTTCTGGGTAACACCCTTCATCAGCCAGGCTAGCTTGAATCCAGTGGCAAAGTGAGCAAGGGACCCACGCCTGGAACCACTTCTGGGCATACCCTGCCAACTTAGGGTGAACAAAGCAAACACAAGAAGATGACACTGGAGTCAAGCTATCCTGGCTGATGAGGGCTGAAAGCACGAAACCAGTTCTAGGATGCTTGTTTCCAGTACAGGGAGGACCTACCCTGGCAGTTCGGGCTAGACTGTTCTCATTGGGTGCAGGGTCCAGACTTATTTGCATATGGCTGGGTCCAAACTGAATTGGCATGGTGGCAAATAAACAATGGATTTATGACATTGTTCTTCATTCTGTCCATCAATTGTTCTTTTTGCAAAATGTAAATTGCCCCGCCATGCATATTTAATTTATGTGTATGGTGGTTTGTGAAGCAGGCACCATGGTGTTAAAAAATAAAACATGATACCAGGCGTCTTGGTCACAAAATATCAGTATAAAATAAAATAAGTAGTCCATAAACACAATATATAACCAGTTGCAGCGTAATAAAACTATAGTTAGTCGGTACTCCATCCAATAAAACAGAAGTGATGTATCATGAGCACCAATCAATAGGGAGCACAGAAATCACAGTAATGCATACGTTAACCAATTGAAGGCAGGATTACACTTGATATACTGCTTACAGAAGTTCTTGCAGACAGGGCATGCGCTCTGCCTAGGCTCAACCTAAAAAAAGCCCTAAATCCGCAAAAAGAATGCAGACGCACAGGCAAAATTGTCCTTTGTGCAAATGTGCACATTGGACCAATGGTTCGCTGATATCCAAAGATAGTTATGCACAAACCTGAGATTGTGTTTGCTTACTTGTTTGTTGAGCCATGCATGATTGAATATGTACTGTAATCTGTGGCCATGTACAGGAAATAGGACAAAGGATTGTATTGTAATTGCATTTACATAGCGCTTACTAACCTTAACGAGGCGTTGAAGCACTTTTTCGGCGAGTAGCACGCTACTCCAGAACACATAAAGGATTAGTGTTGAGTTAGTTTGGTGAAATATGAAAGTAATTTGAGTGGTGGATAGGTAAGTCAGTTATTTGGATTCAGAAGGATAGCGGAGGGATAGAAAAGGGAAAAAGGTTTGCATTTATATAGCGCTTATTACCCCTGATGGGGCATTGAAGCACTTTTTTTGATGAGTAGCACGGTACACCGGAACCCATAAAGGATTAGTGTTGAGTTAGTATAGTGAAATATGAAAATAATTTGAGTGGTGGATAGTAGTCAGTTATTTGGATTGTGAAGGATAGCGGAAGGTTAGAAGAGGGGGGAAAAATGTTTTGCATTTATATAGCGCTTGTTACCCCTAATGGGGTGTTGAAGCACTTTCTTGGCGAGTGTAACCCTACTCTGGAACCCATAAGGATTGGTGGGACAGTCCGCCAATTAACAAAGTCAGCAAGCTGTATTACTTAAGTGAGACTGGTGTTTTAAAGTAGTCATGGATTCTCGTTAGCTCCGGGATAACAGCAAGCTAGGTTTTTTCAAAACTTGTTTAAGCCATACAATATCGAGAATGTGCACGTTTTTTAAAGCACTGTTTGGTGTAAGCAGTGAGCAGAACTTAACACATTAAGAAATTAATGGTTACAAGACCATATTCACCCATTTTCAGTCGTTGGTATATCCCCCATTCCACCTTAACAAGATATGACGAGTTCTGTTATACCCTTTTGGAAATTTAAGGTACAGTGCAATACCTTTTTTTATGTATGATAATGAGGTATTTTATCCGTAATCATTTTTAATACACTGTTGCACTATCAGTTGTCAGCCAAGACCCCTATGGCTGCATACACCTTCTGTTGGTAGGGTTTATGGTGGTAGATATACAAAATATAAGTGACACCAAAAATAAGAGCAGCCTTCACTGAAAAAATAAAAGCATCTACAAGTAGGTTACAATTTGTCACAGTTAAAACTGGCATTATGATTTAGACTCCCTAGTAAAGTTTTTGTGTTTTAAATAGTCTGTATTAATTTTTTGTGGATGAAGGCAGTACATCTAGACCACATCACAGTAAGACTTACACAGAAACGTTACAACAAATATACATGTTACACATGAAATATCCCAACTCGCCCTCCCCCCTCAGTAGACTCACTGGTAACATGCATCTAGAATCCCCTGTAGCGATCTAAACCAATGTAATAAATAGACATTCTGACATAAATAGCTCACTGTTTTACAATACATTTATGGAATGAAAAATGTACGGACAACTAAAAGCTATCTTTCACAAATAGTTTAATATGGCATTTTAGCCCACCACCAAAGGATATAATGGTTGTTAAAGTCCATGAACATAAATGGTATAACCCGAGGTGGAAGGGCTAAAATTCTATCAGAACATTCCACTCATGGAGGGTCGAATGTTTTATATTAAAAAGTGGATAAAAAAAGAAACTGTGAACAGACCACCATTTTTGACACCAACCATTACTGGTCCTGAGACACTCCATTATCTTCAGTTGAGCTCCCAATATATCAATAATACATTATGCAGTTACAATTGATGTTCTGCACAGGAGTTTGATTTCCACACTCTCTGCTTATAGCAGGTGTTGTGCTATAACAACCAAACTGCAAAAAACATTACAGTAGAGTAGTGGTAGTAGTAATAGTAATGTCAATTATTTTTTACCAGTGCATGGTGCTCATGGCCACACACATAGTAGCAGTTTCATTATATGTATAAATCTTGAAAACATTTTAGAATTCCAATTTCATACATTGTCCTCTCAGACATTGGTAACGCTTCCCATAATTAGGTTGGCTTTAAGCTTCTACAAACAACAATATTGTTGTTATATATCAGAGAATATTTGCAAAACTACATATAGCACTGTCTAAATTGATTTCATTACAAGAACGGAGGCTATCATTATGCATATTTCTTTGAATGCAGTCCAAGCAATCGCATACATCATAATGTAAGAAGGTTCCAAAACAGACCATTAGAAACAAATACTAGGCGTGAGCCATCGACAATCTGCCTCTTTTAAATCCAGCTCCGAGCAGATAAGTTGAAATGTACTTCTTGCTAATAACTTTTTTCTCTTTACCATTTTAAGGTACCTTTCGTGTGTGGGTTAACCCCACCCCCCCTTACCCCTGCCTCTATACCAATCTCCAATTTACGGAGATCTCCTTCCCGTCTTTTCCCCATTGTACCCCCTGCGTGGGCACCCCCACCCTTCCTCAGCGGCAGCCAGAATAATGCGTGTTTTAACTATGTCTTTTGAACATTCACCGATAATGCCTTTTAAACTGCTTTATTGTAAGTAGTGATCGCCTTCCTCTTGTTCACAATTAATGCTGTGTCTCGGAAGCACATACTGTTTGAGGTAATGTATGCCAATTTATTCAATCGCTAACGTTTTTGGGTCATCCTACCCCAAATCGAGGCCTCGGAAGATTCTGAATCTCCTCTGATTCAGTCTGTGGGCTTCAGCTGGGCCCTGTATCGCATAACAAACTAGAGGAAGGCTCCTTGGCAAAAGAGGTGCCACGTCCTCCCGTTGCCAAAAGCCTTTCTTCCCTGCATTCCTATTCACCCGCATAGATGATCAGGCTCAAGGCCCAGCATTCCCATAGTGACTGGCAGCAGCTGATGGCTCGAGCACACACGCATCAGTTGTTCAACTCGTAATTACGATCAGTTGCTGCCAACATATCGGGATAAATGCAAGTCCCCAATTTAATGACCCTCACCTAAAAAAAAGATAAAGGGAAATTACTAATATTATTTTTATTATCACTTAAAGCTCATTATAACTACTATTTATAGGGGTTAAACCTGCTTCATACTCCTGCTGAGCCCTTAAGCAGTGAAGCTCTCGCAAGCTCGCTCTGTCTTTTAAACACTAACAGCCTTATATTTTCAGTGCCCTTGACAAACCTCATTTTATTAATCCATGCATACTACCATGCCATGTCTGACATTGATTCAGATGATGCTATTGCCCATACCCCTAACATGGATAATGAGGCCTTTAAGAAAATCATACATAAAGAAATGAGGTCCTGTATGCTCAAAACCTTGAGTCATGTCACACCCTTCAAGAGGTCCTTCCGTTCCGAGGAAGATGAGGTTACAGAAATCTGGGGCCCGAACTACACCAACGATACCACTGAAATAAGGGGGGAAAGACAAAAGAAAAAGACAAATATCGATCAAACAACCCCCAAGAGCACGATGTGAGGTCCCAGCACCTCATCTAATCTCGGAGGTCGTATCAACTCAATTAATAATGGAGGTCTTCGCACCTCAAACTCCCTGGGTGTCCCTAGCAGCACAACTCATACAGGTGTCCTTAGCGGCAAAAAAACATCTGGGTGTCCCTAGTGGCACAAAATATTATAGTGCTCATTACAATCCAGGAGATAATGACTTTAATGACGATGAGTCCTCAGACATTCCTGATGAATACGTCCTAGACCTAGAATTTTAAAGCCCTGAGGGGGAACTCCCTTCCTTGTCAAAAGACAGTATCTTCAACCCCTTGGGCAAAGAAATGTTCTCCCCACTAAACTTAAGACATCCGAGAAGCTCCCAATGGTGGCTGCAGCATCATGTGGCCAAGTTCATCAAAAAACGGCTAAGAAACCTCTTTAAGAGAGACACTCAGAATATACTTAGAGCCGAGTGCTCAAGACCCTCAATCGAGGACAAACCTGCCAGACTCCTAACCTGGACCAGGAGTTAATTAAATGCTTCTTTAACCTTGGCAGAGATCAGAGAAAAGGGATGGAAAGATCCCTCAAAGGGTGTCAGGATCGCCTCCTTGACGTCCTGGGACCCTTAGCCAGAATTATAGAATCTGCTGAAAAAAGCCACATTAATGGCACATCTCTGAATACAGATTTGATCAGGGGATAGAGCCAGAGAGCTCTAATACTGCAGGGCAATGCCAAAACCAGCCTCAATGCAGAGAGGAGAAGAGTCGTACTGACCAAAATCGACCCCAAACTAAGTGATATGGCGGACAGAGAGCCCTCGCAAAACCCAAAAGGCTTACTGTTCGGGGAAGACCTTATTAAATCTTTGGGAAAGTATGTCTCAGCTTTTACGACCTTGGATAAGGCCCTACAAAATATGAGAAGAGTGTTTAACCGTAACCTTTTAGGCCGGGCCGGAAGAAGGGCCCCCGTACTAAACACCATGAAGGACTTTATGATAGATTTGATAGAAACTCATACACAAACCACTTTCCAGAGAGACATCCCTTTCTCTCTAGAACAACAAAAAATAGTAGAGGAGGAGATCTCCTCCATGCTTCAGAAAGGAGCTATAACAGAGGTCCCAGTGGAAGCCTTGAGAATTATAAGCACACTCTTTCTCGTAGAGAAAAAGGACAAGGGTTGGTGCCCGGTGATAAATTTAAGGGAACTAAAGAAATATTTAGTTTACAGACACTTCAAGATGGAGGGTATCCACCTCCTAAGGGACCTACTACTAGAGGGAGACTGACTAGTCAAACTGGAAATAAAAGATAGATACTTCACCATCCCGATGGCCAAAATCCATCAACCCTTTCTCCAGTTCATATGGAAAAACCACTTATATCAATTTCAAGCACTCCCTTTCGGGCTTTCCTCTGCCCTATGGTGCTTCACCAAGGTCATAAGAACAATCGCCTCATTCCTAAGAGAAAGAGGTATTCGCCTAATAGTATACCTTGACGACATCCTTATAATGTTCAAAGACCACTCACAGATAGTCCAAGATCTGAAGTCCGTAATGGATCTATTAGAAAGCTTAGGATTCAATATAAACAAAGAAAAATCGATTTTGACTCACTCCAGGACTCTGGAATTCCTAGGTTTCACGATAGATACAACAAGATGTCTCCTTTTAATCCCAGCCAAGAAAATAACTAAAATCAGGAAGGAAATAAGACATGTCGTGAAACAAGAAAAAATGTCTCTGAGGGAACTAGCAAGACTGCTAGATCTTCTCTCCTCCTCCATCCAACCATCTTTCCGGGTCCCTTAAATTATCGGGCTCTTCAAAGGGTAAAAGCGAGAGCCCTAAGATCTGGCCTTTGTTATGGAGATTACAATACTCTAGATCAAGAAGCCAGATCCGAACTATCCTGGTGGCTATAGAATTTAGATGCCTGGAATGGCAAAGCCATTTTTGGCTCCATACCAGAATTTGTCTTAGAATCAGATGCGAGCCTTCATGGCTGGGGAGCTTGCCTTCTCAATCAGAACATCAGTGGTATCTGGTCGCAGGAGGAGTCCTCCCACCACATAAATTACTTGGAATTAACAGCTGGTCTTTATTCCTTGATGAGCTTCAGACACTCTCTCCAGGGCAGGTCAGTCATCCTAAAGATGGACAACATGTCAGCGGTAGCCTATATAAATCGTCTGGGAGATACCAAACCTGCGGACCTCTCAAATTTAGCCCAAAAACGTTGGATGTTCTGTCTGGAACACAAGATCGCCCTCAGAGCGGAATACCTCCCAGGGATAACGAACGTCTCTGCAGACTCCAACTCGAGGTTCCTACTAGATCACAGAAACTCAATCTTTCTGTGTTCAGATCTCTGAACAAGATTTGGGGACCCCTAGAGATAGACCTCTTTGCAAGCAGACTAACCTTTCAACTGGAGAAATACTTCAGCTGGATGTCCGACCCTGGTGCTCTAGCAGTGAACGCCTTCCTACAGTCTTGGAAAGGAATCAAAGCGTACGCCTTCCCTCCCTTTGCGATGATCCAAAGAGTTCTACAGAAAGTGAGACAGGACCAGGGCTACCTTGCCCTAATAACTCCCTTCTGGCCATCTCAGGCCTGGTTCCCCACCACTCTAGAAATAGCTTGCAACCCCCCTTCTTAATTCCGACCCAAGAGAATCTTCTAACAGACATAGACGGAGGCGGTCACCCCCTAATTCAGACTGGAAATGTATCCCTTCTTGCCTGGAGAGGGTCAGGATATCCAATGAAATCTCAGGGCTTTCGTCCACAGCTGCAACTCTCCTCTGAGAGTCTTGGGCCCCAGGCACTCACTACAGGTATAAACACAACAGAGAAAGGGTATTAAGTTTACGGGAAGTATGGGCACTCAGTTTTAGCGTAGATGTTAATGTAGATACAAAAAAGTTCTGGTGCTAGCAGGGAGGGGAGACCCAAAGAACCCCTCAATTTAAATGTGAAAATTCACATCTAAGAATTGAAACACAAAGTCTTGCGCCCTCAAATCAAATTTAACAAGTAGTATGCTACTATATTTAATTAAAAAAGACAACTGTCCAACGTTGATTCCTGGAGTTTGATGTATATCTCCTTTTATTAGATCATCACACCATTTGTAATTTACAGCCAGCCGACACGTGTTTTGTTGTAGGTCTGTACATACACAGATGCTACAACTCTTCAGGGCTCAATGGCTGGATCCTTATTATTAGGGCCCACGTCCGGTGATAGTTCCAACCCGGCAGGGTAACCTTATAATGGGAAGGTGACGTGTATAGTATTCCGATATTTCGTGTTAAAATGCAGTAGAAAACGCCAGTATTCCGCACCTCGGTGCCACAAGTATTCAACAATCCAATTTCATAATAGGTTAGAGTTCCTTCCAGAAATACCACATGGATACGTGTGTTATAATTAGCTCCAGGGCCGAATCACCCTCGCTAAACTGGCGTCTAGGACCCAGAAGGTATAACAACATATGGAGAAGCTGGGTACATTGGTGCCTGAAAAGGAACCTGGATTCCTTGGAGGCACCTATTCTTGACATAGTAAACTTCCCTGTTGAACAGTTTGAATGGGGTCTCAGCTATAGAACTATCAACTGCTATAAATCGGCTATCTCTGCTGGCCATGGCCTTGTCAACAGTAAAATGGTAGGTAAAAATGTCATTGTTTGCAGAGTAAAGAAAAGCATTTGTGTAAGAAGGCCTCCTAAACCCAAATAATAGAGTCTCTGGGGCGTTAAACTAATTCTAGATCTTTTCAATAACTGGCCGGATAATACTCTCCTGAATAGAAAAAATCTTTCCATCAAGCTTGCAACTCTGCTATGCCTAATCTCCTGCCGAAGGGTTTCTGATGTCAAAGCCCTTGAAATCACCAATAGATCCTATAACATGTTTGGTGTAAAATTTGAGATATATAGAAGAAGTAGGACTGTTATATAGAAGAACTAAGACTATGTCTGATTCAATCTTTTATCCACGTTTTGTTGTATGCCCAAAACTTTGTGTAGTGAATTCCATGAGAGAGTATGATCGCAGAATGTCTAGTCTTCGTGTCCAGGGTGTAAACCAGTTACTTATATCCTTTGGTAAACCTCATAGAGGTATAACATCGACCTCTATTGCCAGATGGATTAAAACTGTCATGAATTTAGCAGGTATTGACTTAGAGGTGCTATGGCCAGTAAATCTTTCTGGTCTGGAGGTAAATTTGGCTGATATTCTCAAAGCGTCCGATTGTTCAAATGGTAGCACTTTTGCATGACACTATTGCAAACCTATCGAACGAATGTCTGATGTAGTCTTACAAAGCATCCAACATGCATAATGGTAGCCTTCGTTCTTGTAATGAAATTGCGATTCCCCTATTACCATGACTAGATAATCTGGATTTCATTAAAGACTCGGAGGCTAACATTATCCCACCCATCCCTCCCCTTGGAGGGCTGAGGCTTACAGTGAATAAATGTTAATTTCTATTACCCGTGTTAGAAATGTCTTAGAATTCATTTAATATTTTATTAAGATTTATACTTAGTGTTTTTTCTGGAAGTACTTACCTCTTTCTCTTTTCAGATAACCTTTCATAACTGCGAGACGTCTGACTTTTGGCTGCTCCTTCGTATATCATTCTCCTTCGTGTTGACCACCTATGGATCGTTTAGAAGATTAAAATCTGTGGACTTATTCTCTTTTCCACCACATTTAAAAGAGGCAGATGTTGATGGCTCACGCCTATTAATTGGTTCTAATGTTTTATTCTGGAACCTTCTTACATTGTGATGTATGCAACTGCTTGGACTGCATTAAAAGAAACATGCATAATGTTAGCCTGTGGTTGTGGCGGACCTGTGCCCCTCGGTCACTGGACTCGGCCAGTCTCTCATGCGCACTTAAGGCTGTGCACTACACATTCACTCTACCTTGACAGAAGAGGCTGGACCAGCTAACGTAGCCTTCTGTGTCTTCACTGGGTTGCCGAGTTGCCTAGTTCATCAAATCCCAGCGCAGCTCTTATGCTTTTTGATATAATAAATATCATAAGAGCTATTTCGGCATTGGCTCTTTGCCACATCAACCTTCAGGTTCTTGCGTGATCTGCTGGAGTTCCCTTCCTTCAGGTAGTGAGCGCGGACAGATTAACTTAAGAAGTCCGTCCAGAAGCTGAGCTGTGTGCTACACGCCCGACACTTCAGACAAGTGAGGCGCCTGCAACTGTACTACTCAGTTTTAGAGAGATTTATGTGAGATGGGTCTGGGGGCTGCAATTAATTATAATTACATCAGGAGTTGAAAAACCGCATGAAACAGGCATCATAAGGAAATGCCTTTGAAATCCACATTTACACTATTGATAACAAGACATATAAAGTTGTCCTATATTCAGGATTTTTTTTTTCACAAGCACACTTAGTCCACCAGTGTCTACAATATAGTGTGTGCTTGTAGCATGGGCGTGACCATCTCCTTTATGTGCAATGGCGTAAAACAAAGGAAACAGCACTTGAGACACATTGCGCACACCAGGCACATCCTAGTCGGGGTTCTTAAATCCCTGCAACTTTTAACATCCAAGTAGACCATGTGCTGGCAAGGGTTGGTTTTACCCAGACTCGGGCAAGGCAGCAAATAAGAAGTAAATAGGGCATGCTCTAGTGTGTGAGGTTTTATTGGGAGCTGAGGGACAAGTTGTCTTCAGTAGCAACATGTTCCCTCTGCTGCACAGTGTTCTCTTTAATGGCAGCTAAAAATTGTCAGCTTCACATTGCACGAAGCAAGCAAAGATTTTAAAAAACATTATGATCATTGTGAATCATCGTACTGCGCATATCCCTCTGTATAAAACAAAAACATTGTAAATAGTAACGTTTGACGCAGGAACCCTTTATCGAGTGTGGTTCCTAAAAAGATAACAAGTAAATATGCTTTGAGTTCAACTACTTTCACATGCCACCAAAATAAGGTACTTTGGAAGAAGGTGGAAAAGATACTGCTGTTGAGAAATGTGGAGGAGGAGCTGAAAAATGATAAATGCATGGACCTAGTAGCCAGAAGCTTTAGAATGACTGAACTATGAGGGGGAAGGGAGCTGGACCATAATCCTTTTCTGGCAGTAGGTAGAATTGTGAGTGTATGTGGGAAACGAACATTCAAATAGTTTGCACCAAGAGCCAGTCAAAGGTTAGCAAGACATAAGCCAGCAGGAATGTAACTCATGTGCCTGGGGTGGGTAAAGGTGTTATCATATTTAAAAGTCTCAAAGCATCGGAAAAGGAAGAGCAAATTAGAATCTCAGTGTATGATCACAGGGGTCTGGGTACCCAATTAAAGTCCAACAGCATGTATAAAAAGCAATTAATTAACTTTGACAAAAGGCTAAATTTTATCCATCATTTACTGAATTAAGCTGTCTTAATATAGTGCTTACAATTTGCCTTCCCACCATTTTAGTTATGTGTGGCGTTACATTGATTTAAACCCATCTGTGTACATTCGTCTGTCTAGTGAAAGTGGAGACAAAGTCCTTCACTCTGAAACTCCCTTGGATCAGTTGGTGTCACACCAGTAGCGGCTCCTCGAGGGAATGTGGCGGGTGGTGAGACTTGGGGGGGGGTAGTAAACTCCAGAACTGGGCCGAACAGAGCTGAGCAAAGAAATAAATAAATAAAACGAATTACATAGCGTGCACTGCAACGCCATTTGCGTTGCAGCGGGTGCAATGTCATTCGTTTTATTTATTTATTTATTTATGTACTTACCTCCGGTCGGCCGTATGCCGGAGTTTACTACCCCACACCCTGCCCCTCCCCCGCCCCTACTTTGAATCATCACCAGTAGCTACTAAAGCTTCCTGCATAAGGATAATTTCCATTGGGGATTATTCACAATATGGATCACCAATGGCAGTCGTGCAGTATATTTTATACTAAGGAGGAAAATATGATGACCCCGACTCTCTCGAATTTGCGCTTTGCCTCCCATTTCTAAATCAGGCCAAAAATGTCTGATGCTTCCCCTCAGTAGTGACAGCCGTCCTGTATAACCACTCATAAAGCCCTCAATGATTCAGCACAAAGATGATCATCAACAACAAAAAATACACATTTTATCATATATTTGAGTTTGTTTTCTGTTTTACCATAACTATAAAATGCTTTAGCAATGATTTCTTGTTCATGCAAACATTGCCAACTACATGTGCCGTCTCTGTGGTTAAGGTTAGCTATGTAATGTGGGATATATGGGCAGAAGCTGTACTGACAAACGTCACAAAACCGATGGCATCCATAAACAGACATAAACAAAACATTACCAGAGTCAAGAGTACTTCCTCTTCTTGCACACTGACAATCTATGATGCTAGTAATTAGTGCTTCATTTGTAATGGTATAAGTGCCGTTGTCAAAAGCTGTGCTCAGAAGCCCGTGGCCGGTGAAATTAAATGTCAGCGTACCAAATACCAAGGCTGTGTAGCATTAAATCCACCTCATACTTTCTCCCTTTGTGAGTGTTTTTCTGTTTTACTTTTCCTCTGTCTTAACGCTTTGTTTTTCCCTCGCTTCCTCTTGGTAAATGTCTGATGCAGAATAATAAGTGCTGGTCCCCAAAAATGAGTGTCAGTGGCCTACACCAGCATCCCACGGCTCAAATAGGCACTGCTGGCAATAAATATGAAAATACCTGGGTAAGGTACTGGAGCAGTGTAATTTTGGCCCCACCCTTGTTATTATTATTGTTATAGGCCACATATACGAATATTAAGAGCCTTATGTATTCATATGGTATAATGTGACGAATGAAGTAAAGTGCACTTAACACCATCGCTGCTACAGCTAATTCTCCTGGATGCTGACTTTTCTGGATTCCCATTGTTCATGACGAGCTGAGTGTATGGAGGTGTACATCATGACGAGCTGAGCTCGTCATGAGCGTCCAAGGGGTTAAAGCTGTCTAAAAAGTGCATTGCAATGTAATCTCGACATTTATATATGTTCGTACACTAAGGCTTTTCTTACAGTAACAAATTACAGTTTTCATGTATAATTATGTGTGTGTTTTAATGAAATTGATTAAGCTTCATGTATCTACACCAAAGTATTGTGTTTCCTTACATGATGGAAAGTAAATTCACTAAAAATGCATTTTATACTTACAACGTGAATGTATCTGTATTCAGGCAGTTACAATATGCATGAAATTCTGAGCTTTGCTAACTTGACCAAATAAGCATTTGGGTCTCACAACGTTTAACCTTTAATATGGATGTTTTTCTTGGTGCTCTGTTTTTCTTTCCTCTGTAGGTGACTGGAACGATGACCTAATGAATGGAGAAAGGGTCGTTGTGTGAAAAGATATGAAAGCCATGAAGGGAGTAAAGGGTGATAAACATTATTGAGCAGAAGGGAGGACTACTGTCTGTCTGGAATACAGAGATAGAACCCAAGGTTGCTTTGAATACATGGATCAAAGAATACGAATTACCAGTGGGTCTGCTAAGAGGTACTGCTTGAAGACTGGACCTTAGATACTGATTTAGAGGCTTGATTCGGAGACCCAGACGCAGAGACAGAGAGAGGTCACAGAGGATTCTTCCAAACTAGTAGAGGTAAGAACCTCTAAGTGCTACTCTTGTTTTGCGGCTTTATGCTATGCAATACTCTTTTACTTTTGAAAAGTCTACAGATGTTTTCCTATGCTGATATCAGTGGTTGATTTGTGAAAAAATAAGTGCCGGGGTTCTCGTCAGGAGGCAGTTTGCACCAGCCCATTTGCTCCTATTAGCGCTGCCTATACCAGAACCAACCACTAACTATGAAACCGTACAAGTAGGGAGAGGATGCTACTGTTAAAAGCGTGCCAGGCCGAACCCTTGAAAGTAGCAGGGGAAACGACGAAGCTGACGCAGTTACTGCTACAGACACAGTTGCAGATGATGGAACTAACAATATAACTGTAGTCACTGAGCAAGCTGATCCTTTGATTCATACTGGCGATTTGGTACCGGGCTTAACCAACAGCTTTAAAATTCCCTCGTTAATTGAGCCAGGGTCGCCAGCGCTGCGGGGTCCGGAGGAGGTCACAGACCAAACTAAAGGTCTAGGGTCAGAGGAGGGGTCCGGGTCCGAGACAATCTTTCTGGAGCCCTCAAACCCAGTAGGTGACTGTACCTTGACTTTGGCCCCAGATCACTCAGAGATGTGTGGCCCTCTTATAACGGGGACACTTGATAAAAAATTAATTTCTATTACTGAGGGAGCTGATTAATCTACCGAATGTACACAAGTTGTAGGGGAAGAGGGGGCTGGTGAAGACGGTTTCAATGAGGAATATAAGGATCTAGTGGATACCGGTTCCACGCCAGACACCGCCAAATTTTTGGCTGATAGAAGAAATAAAGCTAAACTAAAGCTAAAAACCAAGAATAAGAGAGGGAAAGCTCTTAGTTTTGCAAATTCACCATCCTTAATCACCACCCCTCCCCCTAGGAACATTCTCCTTGTGGAAAAAAGCCCTCTTAGGAAATGCATACAGGCAAAAGGGTGTGAAAAATATGACTCTGCGACTTTCGTGTACTAGCCCTACAGACCCTGATCCCTCTCTAGACTGTTCTGTTTTATTAGAAGGCCTCTCTTCCATCGACAATATATCGTCATTGCCTTCTATAGGTACCATTTCTCCAGTGCTATACCCTGAAGTTGCTCCTGTTCCCACCTGTTCTGTTCTGACCCTGCCTACCAAGATAATATCCTCAAGCAAGATAATATCAAATAACACTAACCCTGCCTCTAGCTCAATTTCATCAACCCCCCCTGCCTCAGCAGCTCATGTGATATCCGATTTCTCAACCTCGAGCTCTGTGCCAGTCATCTCAGGAGAACAAGAAACTGTCAGTTCATCTCTCGATATTATTCTGCAAACTTTAACTAGTCACTGTCAGGAGGCACAAGAACATTTTCTACAGCTGCGAGATGATAACAGCAAGCTGCAGAATTCCCTGCAAGAGATGACTCTTAAGCTGGGGGGGATATCACAGGAAATTAAGGAATTACAAAATAGGGTAGTTAACATAGAAGAAGGGTCAGCTCATACAGAATCTGCTGTGAACCAGCATGATGCCCAGATTACGTCCCTACAGCTGAAAGTTGAAGAATTAGAAATCGTCAAAGACGATCAAACCTGAGACTCTTTGGTATTCCTGAAGGGGCTGAGGGGGCAGACTCTAGGGCATATGTCGTAAAACTATTCCAGAGGGCATTCCCGGATCTATCCGACTAGGACTGGGATTCCCAACTCCAGAGAGTTCACAGGCGGCCACTTGTTCAGAAGAACAAGGAAAGCAAATTCCCCTGTCCCTTTCTTATTTATTTCGGGAATTTTTTACTGAGACAGGCAGTTTCATTAAAAGCAAGACCTAATTCCCCTGTTATAATTGAGAATCTGTCTTTCTTTGTACGCTCTGACTTCAGCAAGGCCACTATGGACAGACAGTGGAAGTTACATAAGGTTATTGATCCATTCAAATCTCTTGGGGGAGCTTGCCTGCCTCAAAGTTATTAAGAGCGGTCATACTTATTTTTTTACTGACGAAAGGGAGGCCGAGAGCGTACTTTCCACACTTGCTTAATCAAAAGAGAAGAGAAGCTTAGAGCTTTAACTTAATCTTTTATCTTAATGTTCACTTCTCTATTGACTTTTTTCATGATACTCTTTTTTTCTTTTCTTTTTCTCTTTTCCTTTCTTTCACTATCTCATTGGTCTTTTTCTTCTGTTTCTCTTTCTTCTCTTATTTGGTTTTCTACTCCTGGGTAGGGTAGTAGGTTGAGCCTCACACTGCCCCTCACTGCAGCTGCCAATCCAGCGGCAGCAGAACACAGAGGGGTGTTCCCTCCCGAGAGGGGTGAGGGAGCGGGGGTTGGGGGGTGGGTTTCTTGTGGGGTTGGTGTATGAGGGGGTTTTTCTTTTGAAAAAGGCAACACGAGAAGGAGATTTGTTGGAATTAGCTGGGAGGGGTTTATTTGTTTTTTTCTTGCAGAATGATAAGATTTATATAACTTTTTTTGAATTTTACGGCTAAGATGTTTAGCTTGGAACGTTGCAGGTCTTAATAGTAAGAATAAAAGACGACTGGTTCCAGAAGAGTTAAGATTGTACATGGAACATTTTGTTTTTTTATCAGAGACCCACATTGCCTATATTGATAGAAAGTTATTGGGACAACTCGGCTATGAGGTTATTATTTGTTCAACTTTAAATGCTTCAATCAGGGGGGTTGCCATTCTTAAAGACAGACAACTCAGAGTAGAAATTTGTAAAACTACTTGTGATAAAAGTGGACGATGGGATATTGTGCAGTTATCTATTGAAGAATGTAAATATGTTTTCTGTGTGCTATATGGCCCAAATTCTGACAACCGTTCCGTTTTTGATCAATTAAATATGGAGCTTCTGGAGTGGGAAGGAGAACTTGTCATCATGGGAGATTTTAATTGCATAATGGATTACCAGCAAGATACCACCAGGCACGGTGCTTTTCAACGTATGCGCAGATCACGCACTTCTATTTCAGAAATAGGACGCATTCATAATATTAGGGATATCTGGCGTAGTATCCATCCTAACGTTGCCGGCTATACTTACTATTCTGCACCCCACAAACTTTGCTCCCGTATCGATATGGCCTGGGCAACTGACAATGTGGGGAATACTAGTTTTATTGAGATATGCCCACGGGTCACTTCAGACCAAAATCCTAGTCTGCTCATATTTAACGTAGCACTAATCCAAACAGGACCTAGGATGTTTTCTTTTCCCAGGCATCTATTATCAGACACAGGGTTTATTTCCCAGCTTAAATTAC